>NC_089837.1:143508557-144114271 GCF_035609145.1 Eleutherodactylus coqui | reverse complement strand
CACAGCTGTGACAGCTGTCACAGCTGTGGCAGGAGTTTCCTTCATCCCCGCTGTCACAGCTGTGGCAGAAGTCCGCGGCATGCTATCCCATTGCTTTAAAAAAAAAAATTACTCATCTCTCCGGCGCTCAGAGGCGTCCTCCGGCTGGCTCCCCTGCACTGCTGTTAAGCTCTTTCAGCTGTGCGGATTGGCTGAGGGCTCAGCCAATAGCAGCTAGTGCTTAGCTATTGGCTGAGCGCTCAGCCAATGGCAGATAGCTCTTAGCTATTCATTCATGAATAGCTAAGATATTGCTATTGATGAATGAATAGCTAAGAGCTATCTGCCATTGGCTGAGCGCTCAGCCAATAGCTAAGCACTAGCTGCTATTGGCTGAGCCCTCAGTCAATCCGCACAGCCCTTTCAGGAGGCGGGGATTTTTGAATCCCCGCCTGCTGAAAGTGCTGGACAGCAGTGCCGGGGAGCCAGCTGGAGGACGCGTCTGAGTGCCAGAGAGTTGAGTAATTTTTGAAAACTTTTTTAAACACTTTTTGATGATTATCGGCGAAGGGCTTATATTTCAAGCCCTTCTCCGATAATCATTCTGCGGGGCTTGTCAGAAACCACTGCTTTCAATGGGATCGGCAGCAGTGCCGATCCCATTGAAAGCAATGGGATAGCATGCCGCGGACTTCTGCCACAGCTGTCCCCGCGGGGATGAAGGAAACTCTTGCCACAGTTGTGGCAGCTGTCACAGCTGTGGCAGAAGTCCACGGCATTCTCCATATCTTTTCAATGGGGCTAGCTCTGCTGCCGCTGCCCCCAATGAAGAGACTGGCTATGTCGCAGTGATATCCCAGCGATTTCGGGTATCTGCCGGCATTTTTCTCGCACTGGAATGCGAGACTTTAACTTTAGAATCGCATCGCAGTGGAGAAAAAAAAGCCAGTGGGTGGCAGCCCTTACTTATCTCAATGCATTGGCTGTGATGAAAGTACATGGACTGTTCCACCCACAGTCTTCACAGATAGGCATATAAAATTGATGATTAGCTGATCCTGTCACACAGTTATAATGAAGGAGATCACAGTTCAGCCTTCTGGTTGCATTCTAATAGTCTGAGAGGTAGAGGTGGTGGAGGAGGAGGAGGGGGTGCGTTTGGAGGAGGTGGCATAAAACGCCATAGATACCAGCACAGAGGTAGGACCCGCGATTCTGGGTGTGGGTAGGACGTGAGCGGTCCCAGGCTCTGACTCGGTCCCAGCCTTCACCAAGTGCACACAATGTGCCGTCAGGGAGATATAGTGGCCCTGCCCGCCAGTACTTGTCCACGTGTCCATGGTTAAGTGGACCTTCCCAGTAACCACGTTGGTGAGGGCACGATTTATGTTGCGGGAGACGTGCTGGTGTAGGGCTGGGACGGCACACCGGGAAATGTAGTGGCGACAGGGGACCGAGTAGCCCGGGACCGCCGCCACCATCATGGTTTTGAAAGCCTCCATTTCCACAAGCCTGTACAGCAGCATCTTCAGGCTGATTAATTTGGCAATGTGCACGTTTAAAGCTTGTACGTGCGGGTGCGTGGCGGCGTATTTGCACTTTCGCTCCAACGCTTGTGTTAGCAACAGCTGAACGCTGCACTGAGAGACATTGCTGGATGGAGTGGAGGACGGTGGAGGTGAGGGTGTTTGTGCAGGTCGGGAGACGATCGTGCCTGTGTCCTGGGAGGGGGATTGGATCTGTGTGGCAGGCTGGGGCACAGGGGAAGAGGCAGTGGTGTGACCTGGAGGCGGTGAATGGCCTTCGTCCCACCTTGTGGGGTGCTTGGCCATCATATGCCTGCGCATGCTGGTAGTGGTGGCTCCCTGGCTGATCTTGGTGCGACACAGGTTGCCCACCACTCTTTGTCGGTCGTCCGCGCTCTCACTAAAAAACATCCACACCTTTGAACACTTAGCCCTCTGCACGGAGGCTTGCCACAAGGGGGTGCTTTGGAAAACAGTTGGGGGATTCTTCGCTCTGGCCCTGCCTCTACCCCTGGCCACTCCACTGCCTCTTCCAACCTGTCCTGCTGCTGCACTTGCCTTCCCCTCTGAAGCCCTGTCCTCAGTAGGCTTAGCAAACCAGGTGGGGTCAGTCAACTCATCATCCAGCTGCTCTTCCTCCGAATCCTCTGTGCGCTCCTCCCTTGGACTTACTGCCCTTACTACTACTTCACTGACAGACAACTGTGTCTCATCATCCTCATCCACAAAAAGCTCTTGAGACAGTTGCCGGAAGTCCCTAGCCTCATCACCCGGACTCCAGGAGCTTTCCAAAGGTTGGGCATCGGTCACGACAAACTCCTCAGGTGAGAGAGGAACCAGTTTTTCCCACTCATGACAGGGACCCGAGAACAGTTCCTGGGAGTCTGCCTGCTTATCAGAATATGTTATTTTCATGGAGTGAGGAGGCTGGGAGGAAGGAGGAGCAGCAGCCAGAGGATTTAGAGTTGCAGTCCCTAGGCCTGGAGTAGTGGACTGCGTAGAAGACTGGGTGGTCGATACATTGCTGGATGCATTTTCTGCCATCCACGACAGGACCTGCTCACACTGCTCTGTTTGCAATAAAGGTCTACCACGCGGATCCATAAATTGTGGTATGAATCTGGGGACCCGAGAAACTTGCCTCTCTCCTAATCCCGCAGCAGCCGGCTGCAATTCACCACAACCAGGAACTCGGCCTGTGCCCACACCCTCACTTGGACGTCCGTGTCCACGTCCACCTCCTCGACCCTTACCTTTACTCCTCTTCATGGCGGATTAAGCATAGAGCAGGGCCCAAATAAATTATCCCACTGTACAGCACTGACAACTGTGGCTTAATTCACCGCACACAAAGACTTGTAGATAGCGGAGGCTCTATGCTGTGACTTGAAAAAATTAACCCGCTGTCTTGCGCTGATACCTAGGGGTAATTTACCGCTTGCAGAGACTTGTAGATAATAGAGGCTGTGTGGAGTGGGAGAAGACTCTAAAGCCAGTGGATAGTGCTGGTAACTGCGGCTATCTCAACCCCCCCCCCCCCCCCCCCAAAGAAAGGGTATTGTGAGATGCTCTGCACAGCGGCAGAGCTGAAATACTTTGCAGTGGCCCAGGAAATATTACAGTACTGTTTAGCGGTGAGAACTCTGTCTAATGCACTGCAGACACAGAACGGTATAAATGAAGTCATTCGCAGTAGGCTAGGAAATATTAGAGAGCAATTTCACTGTGAGAGCTGGTTGTACAGCACTGCAGGCTGAGAAAGCAATTACTGAAAGGCTGGGAACAGGCCTAGATGCGTAATACAAAAATGGATGCACTACTGCTCCCAGCCAGCCACAACTATATTGCACATGGTCAGATGTAGCCCTAAGAAGGAGCTTTGGGGTTATTGCATGGAGGATCAGGACTGTATAGTGTATAACTTTCCCTATAGAAGTGGCTGTGCCCCAACACTCTGTGTCTAATACACTGCAGACAATGAACGGTATAAATGAAGTCGTTCGCAGTAGGCTAGGAAATATTAGGGAGCAATTTCATGGTGAGAGCTGGTTGTTCAGCACTGCAGCCTGAGAACGCTATTACTGAAAGGCTAGGAACAGGCCTAGATGCGTAATACAAAACTTTATGCACTACAACTCCCAGCAAGCCACAACTATAATGCACACGGTCAGATGCAGCCCTAAGAAGGACCGTTGGGGTTCTTGAAGACAGGATCCTACTCTAACACTTTCCCTATATCAGCAGCAGCTCTTTCCTAAACTCTGCATAATACACTGCAGACTGAGAACGCTATAGCTAAAATGGCCTGCACAGCCCGAGATGAGAAAAAAAAATTGGTGCACTACTGCTCCTAGCCAGCCACAACAGTAATGCACACTATGAAGAGTGAGTAGCCCTAAGAAGGACTGTTGGAGTTCTTGAAGACTGGATCCTACTCTAACACTTTCCCTATATCAGCAGCAACACTTTCCCTAACCTTTGCCAGCATGCGTCTGAGGCGAGCCGCGGCCGGGTCACCTGATCGGCCCAGTCACTCACTACTGTGGGGTGAGATAGGGCTGGCACGTCACAGCAGGAAGTGGTAATGCCTTCCCCGCATGTCCATTGGCTAGAAAATGTCACTAAACATGCGGGGAAAGAAATGCAATTGACTCGAGTACCGCGTGGTGTTCGTCTTGAGTAACGAGCATCTCGAGTACCCTAATGCTCGAACGAGCATCAAGCTCGGATGAGTGTGCTCACTCATCTCTAGTTATTATGTGAACTAAAATACAAAAAGTATTGTCAAACCTCTGGGTTTCTCAGCTTTCACAGATCAAATAGACCTAGTTCCATTAACCAGGCACTATAAATTTACAGCGCCTGGTGCCGGGATTAAAGCCCAGCCGTATGTAAAATTACTGCGGGTATTTAAACCTCCTGTCTCTGCAATCAATCAGAGGAAGAATGAGTTGTCAGCTGTTAGTCACTGCTGATAGCCCGGAGGAGAAGGCACGAGGAGTTTTTAACCCTTTCTGTCTTCTCCTTCTCCGAGTACACAGCGCTCAATGAGCGCTGTGTACTGAAAAGTTAATGCAAAAGTGTAACTTCCATTACGGGAGCCTGGGGGTCATGTGACCACCAGGATTCACTGCTATAGCAGAGCTTCTGGGTCGTAATAGACCAAGATCAGCTCTGCTAGTGACTAATGTCAATACAGGGGTTGTTATCCCTTGTAACTGGGGCTCCTATGGATGCCCCAGCTACAGTGGGAAAGGATCAAATTAAAAAAAAACAAAAAACATGTGAATGTCCTCCAGAGGTCCCCCACGTATTGCAGAATAAAACAACAATATATACATAAGAACAAAAATAACCCAAAGCCGATGCCGACCCAAACCGTCGCTATATGCGCCCTGTAATCCAAAATCATACATTTTATATTTTGAAACATCCGAAACAAAATGAGGAACCCATTCCTATAATTTATTTTAGCATAAATATACTAATTAATAAAGAATAACTAGAAATGCAAAAAAAAACAACTTTTTTTTAGCTTTTTACCCCCAATAAAACTAAAAAAACGGGAAAAGTCAGTGAAAAAAGATATTAAAAAAATAGCCCTATGTGTCACGGGAAAAAAAACAAAGCAAAAATAATTTTAGTAGCCAGAGGAAAAAAACTAGGGCTGTAAAACTACCACTTGCGTAAAATCCCTAAAAAGTATCTGGTCCTTAAGGTACAAAACAGCCTGGTCCTTAAGGGGTTAATAAATGCGCAAAAGCAGGAAGGGGAAACCTCTATAGGACCTTCATTAAATCTGTCTAAACAAGGATACAAGCAATTATTAAAATTGTCTACCATCAATGTGGGAGCAGCAGAAGATGTAGCGATAAATTCCATTACCTTCTTAATACATTTGCTGGAATACAAAGGGGGGGACATAAAGTATATTGCAACAAAAAAATAATTCTCCTCAGCAATAGGGCATCTCAGGCGAATACATCTCCCCTTTGAAATCTGTAAAGGATGACTCATATCTGATAGGGGTGTTTTTATGACTCAGCACACTTACTCAATACGAGTAGCTCAAGTACACAGAATGAAAAGAATGTGCCCATAAGGAATGGTGGAGCTAGTAAACAGGATCTTTTGTTAAATGACTTTCTAATAAACAGACAATAAATAGCTGGTTGAAATTGATGAATAGATGAAAAAACAGCATATCTTTTAGTTTTATCTCCCATACCTTGCACATTGCATGCAATTATATTAACCTCGCAAGCTATGGTAAATGATATTCATTGTTATGTCACAAACTATTCATATAATTTGAGATGCTGGTTGCATTGCATGATAAACATGAAGGAGGAGAAGAGAGAATAACCCAATCCCTCCCCCCCCCCCCAAAAAAAAACAAAACACATCCAACCCCATACAATTATAGGTCATATTCCCTAGGGCTCTAATAGCCTAGGCACAGTGATGAATGTAAAAAAAAACAAGAATAAACCAAATCACAGTAAAATGGGAAGCCAAGACAGTATTACTTTTAGTCACAGCTAGGTTCATGTTGTATATCATTTTGCATATCCACACCAATAGCTTGTGCCAGAGGCTTAACTTGAAGCTCCCCGGCCCCGATGCAAAACTTGTAACAGGGCCCCCAACTATAATGCTTTACTCATAGTACTGGGTTCCATATGTATATGGAGAAGAGAGGCCTTATGGGCCCCCTAAGGCTCCTGGGCCCGGGTGCAGCTGCATACCCTGCATCCTCTATAGTTAAGCCCCTGGCTTGTGCTGAAGTAGCCTGCATAATAGTATTTACAGAAGCAGGTGAAGCATATGAAGTATTTAAAAAAGGGCCATGCTTATCCTTCTCAATTAGACTGCGTCAGATGAGCGATTTTTTTTTTTTTTTTTTTGTGTTCGCCTATGTGCGCAAAAAATATCACTTGTATCAGAACCATTGGTTTCCTATGAAGTGTTCAAATGTCCGTCTTTTAGAGGCACAAAATACTCGCACCTGCAAAAGATAAGACATGCGTGCCTGTAAGGTCCGTGCTGCGCGTAAAGTTACAGATGTGACAGGGGATGAGGGGACTCCTGGAGGGCTCCGTTAATCCCTGTAGAGAGTCCCCTCATCACTGAACACTGTGACAGCACTGTCACAGTGTTCAGTGATGATGGGACTCCTCGCAGGGACGAAAGAATCCACTGTCACAGCTGTGGCAGTGGACCGCAATGGGCCGGTGCTGCCATAGCATGAAGGCAACCCCAGTATGGATATTCGGGGAAGGGCTTGAAATATAAGCCCTATCCTGAAAAGAAGCGCTAGCTGCTTGAAAAAAAAAAGTATGCATCACCTCTCCGACTCAGTCCAGCTCCGGCTCGTTTTCTCCCTGTTTGCAGATGCCTGAGCACCATCTTGAAGTGCATATGCATGGCCGGCTTCTCTCCTCATCATCATTAAAGCCTCAACTGAGCAACAGACAGGTCTCGCATCAAGCCAGCCTCAGCTGTTACCGGTTCTCTGCTTCTCCACTCCTCCACTCTCCCACAGCAGGAACAGTGATCCAACACAACCAGTGGCCCAGAAACCAGCAAGACAATCAGCACAGCAGAGGTAGAAACACCGCCCCAGAAAGAGTGCCAATCTAGCAGGACAGGTGGGAGTTCTCCTGGCATGCCGCCACTGCTCACATCATGCTCTAGGCCATAACCCACTTCCTCAGCGATTTCATACTAATTTATATACATAAATTAAATTATAGTGTGTAAATTTTAACACAACTCTTGCCTGCTGATTTAGTTTAATTAGAGGCTGCAAATATTCATTCATGAAACAAAAAGCAAAGATATCCACAAGGATGCAAGAATATATGATATGCAGAAAATATATTGATATTGGACGAAAAAAAATTACTGTACCTTAAAATGGCATGTATATTGGCATCAAAAGTTCAGAAGTTCATGAGAAAAAAGTACGATTTTATTATTTTGTAGGATGTTCGGAGCAAAGGTTTAACAGATGAATACCTAATGGCTAGAAATTGCAGATGTCCTAAAATCTGCTTGACTTTCCTGGTTTAATAATAATAACTTTTCAAGGAGATATGTAAGAGATGACAGCTAGGGCATTACTACAGTCATGGAGGAGAGGAAACATTGTGTCCTACTTAAATTCTTCATGGGAATATTCACAGTGAATTTGATAAGTATTTACTGCCAATAAAGATTACTGGCCTGAGGTCTCTCTGGCATGAGCTTCAAATCTTCCCCTCTTTAATGAATGTATAAAAAGTCTGAAAGTTTTGAATCTCACCAACTTGGAGCAGTGGAATTATTAATGTTGAAAGCTTATTTTCTTTATGTAAATACTGTATGATGTATTATTTGCCCAGATCTATTCACCTGCTTCATCATTATTTCATATGCATCCTAACCCAAAGTGAGTCAAAAACTGTATTGATTGTAACTTTAACATCTAAAATTCTTTTGATTTGCTATATTTTGAAACAGCATGTTCTTATGCGGTTCTAAAAGTAAGACCCCAAGATCTTTACAAGTAATGCTTGTTTGCACATATATAGTACAGTGCCTATTGCATCTGTAGTTATTTAGATCCATTCTTGGCATGCAAAAAGTTGTATATCATTTTGATTGCTATTTCAGTTGGTAATTAGAGATAAGCGAGCATACTCGCTAAGGCAAACTACTCTAGCGAGTAGTGCCTTATTCGAGTACCTGCCTGCCCGTCTCTAAAGATTCGGCTGGCGGCAGGGGAGAGGTGAGTTGCGGCGAGCAGGGAGAGCGGGGGGGGAGAGAGGGAGAGAGACATCTCCCCTCCGTTACTCCCCGCTCTCCCCCACCGCTCCCCGCCCCCTGCCGGCAGCCGAATCTATAGAGACGAGCAGGCAGGTCCTCGAATAAGGCACTACTTGCTCGAGTAGTTTGCCTTAGAGAGTATGTTCCCTCATCTCTATTGGTAATATTATGGTTTTGAGTTGGAGAATTAAAAGTACATAAGCTATATGAATAAGTGAGATAGTAATAGTAGAAGACAACAATGCATAATGCTGATTTCCATCAAATAAATTATAAATGTTACAGTTGGCACTGCATGAGGTCTTCTTTTAAATGACTTCTTTAGAATGTGTAAGAAAGACACCTCTTGCACTCCTCTTTGGAAATACAGACTTAGTAGTAAAATAAAGAATTTGTTCAGTTACTTGAATTGGTAATGCTTCAATGTAATTAACTGAGGTAGAATAAATTCTACCTTCTGACTTGTCAAATGATACATCGTCCTCCTCTGAAAGCTATTCTGTTGTATATCATGAACAGATGTTAGTGAGCTACGTCTCGAAGAACTAAAACATCTACTGTTCCACAACTGGAATTGTTATATAACATCCTGAAACTGAAGCTGTGTAAATGAGGGTGTACTACATAGTTACAAACTTTCTTACTTTTTTCCTTTTACACCCAGCAGAAGAGACACTTTTATTGGGAAGCAATGTGGCACATTTTTTTTCACTATTACCTTGTAGCATTGGGGCCCAGTGTTTAAATCTCACTGTGTTCTTCACATGTTTATATGGGTTTTCTCCAGGTACTCCAGTTTCCACCCACATTCTAAAAATACTGGCAGATGAAATGGCTTTCTGTGAAGGTATAACTAGAGTATGACTGAGAAAGTAAGTTAGCCCCTTCAGGGACTGGCAGAAATGATGACAATCTGTTGAATATGTTGGTACTATATAAACAATGTGAAGTAAATAAAATCTGGCTTGTGTGGTTAATTGTCTTATATCAAATGAAAACCTTGCAACTATAAGAGCACACCCCATTTGGCATTCATTTAGCAAATTATGCCATTAAGTGATCTCACTAATTCGTTGACTTCATTTTCCGTCCCAGTAGGTCATTCATAAATGCAATAGGAATGGTTGTGTTGGTATTCAACCATCAGATAAGCACACACTACCAGTGTGCAGGTCACCAAAAACCTAGCAGGGTATGTTCACATAGTGGATTCTTGCTGTGGAATTTGACATTGAAGATTCACCGATTCCACAGCAAATTCCACAGAAAATCCACAACCCATTTACTTTCAGTGGAAATCCACACAGTCGTCTATCTGCTGCAATTGTTTTCTGCACACAGATTTCAAATCTGTGTGTGGGGGAAAATATGACATTACTTTTTGAGGCAGATGTTACATCATTTCCATGGGGTATCTGCATTGGGAATTGCACATGCAGATTTGCCCATTAAAGTGTCAGGGAAATACTAAGTACAACACCAATCAGGCCCACCCCACTTGCCCCGCTGCCGGCGGTAAAGAAGAAAACACCACACAGAGGTCTGGTATAGTTCCTCACACGGGGACATGACTGCGCTGCTCTTTATTACAGATTACATGAGATCTTATACCCTTTGGTCTCATCACCAGGAATGGGTGATGGGCTCATTGGCTAAAATTCACAGCATAACCATATATGGGAAGTCCGGATTTCCGGCCTGAGACAGTGAAAGTTCAGATGCATAGTTGAACAGTCGTTATCTTGCTACGGCGCCTCTGGAAAAACAGCCAAGTACATGTGGCCTTCGTGTCTGGTTATTCCTTTGCTGGGTTTTAAGATACATTTTGTCTTTGTCTTGCAAGGCCTTTGGAATATCTGATGTAAGGCGACAGATTAAGTTTTTTCTCATTTGGAATTGAATAGAACTTGCATATAGATATAAAGCATAAAAAACATATGGCAATATATACATATACCCTCACAAACCCCCCTAAAAAACTTAATATGGAGATCAAGCACCAGGCCTCGCACTCTCCCTCGGTCGCCTCTCCCTTGCGTCAGGGTTTCCCCACTGCCCGTAAGTCCCTACTCCTAGGAGGGGGGATCCCTACCTCACCTCAGAAGGAGGCCATGGATTCCCTGGGCTTATTTCCGGGCATCCATACCCTCTATCTGTACAAGTTAACACCCCACAGGGTGTGCCCTCGCTCGAACCTAAGGTCTTCTGCACTAACCCTAGGCAAATGGGAATGCCACTGACAGTCCATCTTATGAGACCGGGACAGCGCAGTACTAGTACATTTCTCCATTCTTCTGGTAACGTATGTGGTTGGCATTATCGGAACTGGCTCTTCATCTTTTTTTTTTTTAACAAGGGAAATGTTAGTGTCACATTGTCCAGTCCCTTACTCATACTCTTTTTGATCAAAGGGATAATACACATACAGGAAGTTACATACCCCACCTCTTTCTGCTAAAATCATATCCAGGGCCACTCTATTTTGGAACGCCATGGATGCTGTGGGCCCTACCTTGTCGGCTAACCCTTGTAAAGCATCTCTGGTGTAGTTTACAAACCTCTGCTGATTGTAATAGATATAATTCATCCAATCTACATTATTATTAACAGTGACAATAGCAAATAAGGCCTCAAAACCTACTTTAACCTGATCTCTAGAATTAAATTCATCTGGCACCCCCCTTGGCACTCCTATTGCATCTATGTATATATGTGGATCAAAGCTACCACCTGGAGCATCAACTTCTCTCTTAGCACGATGCGGTGTTGGATTCTCACCCTCAGTGTAGTCTACATATTGCATGTTTGATTGTATTAATTTGTTCTGTAACAGGGGGCTAGTGTACAGTAGTCAAAGGTGTGTGTTAGAGGAATTGTACCACATTATAGCATGTAAAGGATATGCAGGATCATGAGTTTTTTCAGTATGAAGTGTGGATCCAAGTGGGCTTTCCTTTGAGCTTGACTGCAGTTGGGGTGGTGACCAGCATCTGGTAGGGACCTTTAAACCGGGTCTCTCTCTCAAACTTTTTTACATAGACCCTGTCACCTGGTTTCAGATTGTGACACTCATCTGTAGGACCTGGGAGAAAAGCAGAGACTGCAGAATGGATTACTAACAATTCCTTGGAGAGACCTATGACAACATTAACAAGAAAATCATTCCCCAAACTCTGCCACTGTGGCATGTATCCTCCTGGAAAAAGAAGAACTAATAGAAGAGACTCAATTCAAAATTTGCCCATTTTCTTCATTGCCTTTTGTATCTACTTTCCCACTACTCCGCGGATGGTAGGGTGTGTGAAAAGCCTGAAATATACCCAAATAGACATGATGTGTTGCATTATTTCACCTGTGCAGTGTGTACCTTTGTTTGACTCAATCACTTCCTGTACCTCGTATCTACGGATTACCTCATTCATGAGCTTCTGTGTGGTTACCTGCTTATTTACTTTGGTAACAGAGTAGGTCTTTCCAACCTGAAAAGAAATCAACAACAACAAGCACATATTCATGCTTCCCAACAAGTAGGAGCTGAGTGTAGCCAATTTGCAATCCCTGAAATGGGTAGAGTGGTCTAGGCAAGTGTTATGTGGCAAATTTACTTCTGCCCTGTTGCTTATGGCAAAGATCATGCAAAAATTGGACAAATGATGCAGCAGCTACAGAAAACCCAGGAGCCACCCGTCCTTGTTCAAGCATCGACATCATTGCTGCTTTGAGAGGTGCGTCTTTCCGTGCGTCAGCTGGGCCTTCATGGGGGACAGGGACCGTGGTAGGCAAGTGCTGTTGACTGTTCACCATATGCCGTCCCTTTTTAGTCCATTTTTCCTTTTCTTCCTTGCTGGCTTGTAACTGTAAAGTCTTTAGCATATCAAAGTCCAAAGTTATTATCAAAGTCCAAAGTTATTATCAAAGTCCAAGTTTAGTCAAAGTCCAAAGTTTTGTCAAAGTCAAAAGTTATTGTTAAATTCTTCTTTTCTTCTGTTCTTCCATGGCTTGAGGGCCGCTGCCTTTGCTGTGTGGTCTGTGATGGCATTGCCTCTCGCTTCTCCGGTGTAGGAATTGGTGTGAGCTTTCCACTTTGTCAGGTAGAAGTAGAGCCTCCGTGAGGCTCTGCACCACTGCAACATTCTTAATTGGCTGTCCTGCTGAGGTAAAAAAACTGTCTGTCCTTCCATGTTGGGCCGTAATCATGAGCTATGCCAAATGCCTACCGGGAGTCAGTGTAAATGTTTGCCGTCTTACCTTCTACCACTCTACACGCCTCAGTGAGGGCCTTTAGTTCCGCTTCTTGTACTGCGACATGCGGAGGCATTCTGCTTTTAGGACATCTTGTTGTGTAACCACTGTATATCCAGTGTGGAGTCGTCAATCACCCTGGGTACCATCTATAAAAAACAACTCAAAATATGCATTGTTAACAAGGGCTTCAGTAATTTTTTAAAACTTAAATTTTCTTGTTGCATCAATGCTGGACAATCGGGCTGGTATTCTATTTCAAAAAGATCAGAACCTTGTTGCAAAAAATTTAAAAATTTAAAAATGGCTTGCAAAAAATTTAAAAATGGCTGATTTGCAATACCTAGATTACCTATGCCTTCTCCTGCCCCCCTTTGAACCAGGGTACTCAATTGTAAGAAGAGTAGCCGGGTTTAAGTTGTACAACATTGTTTAAAGATTTGATGGATGCAGATAAGGCCTGTAAGATGTTAGCACCAATAACAGAGACATGAGTTACATCAGGGCAGAATAATCTACAAACACCTATTAATATTTGAAATGTGATATTCCTTTAAGCAAATTCATTATTAGTCTGATCCTGCCTGCAATGTCTTATCAAATTTGAGAGAGAAAAAAAACAAAACAAAAACTTTTACTAGCTGCTCAAGATTCTCACCCCCTCCCTTGTGGACAAGAGGGATGAAACATTACTACGTACTATTACATCATCTAGCTCCACCTCTTCGATATTGGCTCCTTGAGTCTTTCTTCTCAGCTTCATTTCAGCTTAACAGTCTAAGCATCCACATCACAATCAAGTAAAGTCTTATGCATGGGGGGGGACTTTTATCCCCAGTCAGTACCTGCATCACACGTAACACTGGGCATTAACTCTCATCCATCCATGCGCTCAAGTTTGCCCCGTCACCCCCCATTGAAGGTGTACCAGTACATACAGATGCACAAAAAAAAAAAAAAAAGTTTGACAAACAAACATACATCAGTTGAAAAACATTGAGGTGAGTGCTATAATGTTATAAAGTACATGATTCTATTGAGATGAGATTGTGAATGAGCGCTATTTTTGACAAATTATGTGAAAAAGTTTGCTGAGACATTCTATCTTTCTTATCTACTGAAGCTATTATATGCTGTATTAAACGCTGAAGTATTTTAGAATCTGTGACCCTGAGCTTTAGAATGAAGTCTGAAAGCCCCCACCTTTTCAAAATATCTGTTATCTCTCTACGAATATGAAACACAGACTGAATAGAGTTGTTTTAGTTTAACTATTCCCTGCATTTGAACTCATAAATAACACATATCCTGGGACCTTGCAACATTCATTTTCAACCCCTGTATAAGTAAGAATATATCTTAGAAATTGCTATATTTCCTGCCTACTAAGACAGTATAATTAATTAAATTCATTTCAAGCCTCCATTCCATTTAAGCAAGCAAAGATATTTTCCAGGGTCAGCACTTCATTCTCTCTGCTTTGTTATCGCCCGACCTTGAAAACTAGACAGAGACTGCAGCTTTAAGTAAACAAACTTTCTCACACTAAAAGCAAGCTCAGTTAACCGTTTGCACATACAGTATATACATATATACACACATATATATCTATATCTATTATCTATCTTGTATTATACACCTTTTCTTCTTTCTCTCTGCCAACAAATCACATGCTTTGTAACCTTCCTCTCGACTTTGCTTGTTCCCCATACTTCTCTCCCTACCTAGCTGCCAATGTAACCTTCAATAGACACTCTCCCGACACCCTCTTGATCACTTACTGTACTTTCCAACATTTCACTTACGGATACTTTCTTAAACAAATAATGTGTACATACTTAACTTTCTCTGACTGTCTCTCTCCTCCTCACTCCAGCACTTTCTAGAAAACCTTGGTCTTTCAAGGCACGCTTCTTGGTCCTAAAGACCTCCTCCCAGTCACCATACTGTAATCTACCATGCGGGTCGGTGTCACACATTTTCATAAGTTTTCTTACAGTTTACAGATTGGAACTCTTGTCTCTCCTACTGTCTCTCCTCCATCAATTGATCCGCACGGCGGCAGCCCTTGAGGGGCTCTGTCTTCTTTATTAAGGTCTTACGTATATTAGAACAACAATGATAATAATAACACGCTCCATAGAATGCATCCCTCTTAATTTCAAAATTGTCAGCCCCTTATATACCGGCAAAACAACCGAGGGTCCCTTCTCCTATGGAACCAGCCTCACAGAATGCATCTCTCTGAAATCAAATCGTTAGCCCCATATATAAGGCAAAACAACCGAGAGTCCCTTTTTCTATGAGACCTATCTCATAGAGTGCATCTCCTCCTCAGCTAAACCATTAACTAACTAAACTAAAATCGAGGGTCCCTTCTTCTATGAGACAAAATGAAAAGTAACAGGAAAAAAAAAATTCTGCAGATACAACAAACAATCTTCACTATTGCTAAAACGCTACGGACTTCAAAGTACAAATAGACTACAGACTAGTTCCTGGGTGAGCGATTGGTGCGCATATCACGGTCAGTGGTCCATGACGGCAAACCCGAAGCCCACACGAGTTACCGTGTAGAACTCTTAACCCAACCCGTCCGGTCACAAAACACAGATAGTCCCTCCTGCTGCAAGACTCGCAGTGTAAAACACAACATAAATATATGCTGGTCTTACCTGGAGTTCTGTGAGTTGATCAGGCTCGGTTTGCAGCAGGACGGCTTCTCCGTGGCGTGGATCCGGGTGGACAGGGCTGCACGGCTCCGGTTTTGTCGCCCCAGTTGGTTGCGCCATGTGTCAGGGAAATACTAAGTACAACACCAATCAGGCCCACCCCACTTGCCCCGCTGCCGGCGGTAAAGAAGAAAACACCACACAGAGGTCTGGTATAGTTCCTCACACGGGGACATGACTGCGCTGCTCTTTATTACAGATTACATGAGATCTTATACCCTTTGGTCTCATCACCAGGAATGGGTGATGGGCTCATTGGCTAAAATTCACAGCATAACCATATATGGGAAGTCAGGATTTCCGGCCTGAGACAGTGAAAGTTCAGATGCATAGTTGAACAGTCGTTATCTTGCTACGGCGCCTCTGGAAAAACAGCCAAGTACACGCGGCCTTCGTGTCTGGTTATTCCTTTGCTGGGTTTTAAGATACATTTTGTCTTTGTCTCGCAAGGCCTTTGGAATATCTGATGTAAGGCGACAGATTAAGTTTTTTCTCATTTGGAATTGAATAGAACTTGCATATAGATATAAAGCATAAAAAACATATGGCAATATATACATATACCCTCACAAAAGAGGCCTAAATCCATGTGCAGATTCATGGCCCTACACCTGAAAACCTCACGGAAATGCGCACAGAAAGATCCACTTTGGATTTTGCCATCTGAACATAACCTTATTCAAACTGCATATTTGGGTTGTACTATTTTTTTAATAAGTCTTCACCTTTTCTATTTTAAAATTCGATCTTCACAGATTTATATTTGGATTTTGGAGATTAATATTACACATGTATTTTTACAACTTTAGCTTATTTTTGTGACCTTTTTTCCAAGTCACGTCTGCAAGAGAATAATGTATTGAAGATCAACTAAATAAGCTCCAATTCTACCTACAATTCATGAAGCTATGTTTTGCAAGCACTACACTGAACGATCACTGCATTAGGAACATCTACTCAATAATGGATTGATTCACGTTTTTAGGCAATCGTGGTTTTCAGATGTCAGGGAACAGATTCCACAAGGTGGCAAACATTCTCCATGCTCAACCCAACCCATGCCCACTACAGTAACATAAGTTCATCCACATTTTGAGGATAAGTGGGAGTATATTTCACACTCCTTTGCAGAATATCCCAAACATGCTCAATGAGGTTACAGTCCAGTGAGTTTGGGAGCCTAGGCAGTGTGGAGAATGTATTGTTGTGTTCCTCGAACTGCTGGCTAATAATCCAATCTTGATGACATGGAGCATTGTCACGTTGAAAGATGGCACCGCAGTCAGGCAAGGCTCCTTGAAGATATGGGATGAGATAGGCCGCCTGCAGACGAGCGGGTCGGATCCGGCAGCGAGAAATCTCGCCGCGCGATCCGACCCCAGAGCCTGCAGGGACGAGCGCGTACTCACCCGCGCCTGGCGGCCCCGGCTCTTTGATGTGCCGGCTGCCGTGCAGCCGGCGCATGCGCAGACCGGAGCCGGCGGCCAGGTGAGTGCGTGCCCCGCAGAAAATTAGAACATGCCGCGGTTTGTTTGCCGCGCGAGATTTCGCGCGGCCAAACCGCGGCCGTCTGCATAGGAGTGCGTATTGTAATGCACTCCTATGCAGACTTTCAGCGGCGGAAATCCCGCGGCGGGATTTCCGCTCGTCTGCAGGCGGCCTAAGTCAGTTAAAAGATCCCTGTTGTGTTATGATGCTCTTCAGACCATGATACCAAAACCACCAGCCTCTTGAACTCCAACTTTGCTAGGATACCAGACATGCCACCCAATGCTAGCCTCTAGGATCAGCCACATTTGGCCTGACACTATGAGATCTTCTGTTGGATATCTGTCCATTGTTCAACTAGTCTTGGTTTACTCTTGATTTAGTGGTTCAGGAACAGCCAACAAGTGTGACAGTATCAGAAATACTGATACCACAACTCCAGGCACCAAGGATTTGCCCGTGGTCAAAGTCATTCAAATCACCAAGTTTACCCATGGCTGTCAAGTGTTGTCTTCTGCTGTGCAGAGGAGAGATCAGCACATTATCTGAGGGCAGATCATGATGCGGCCATCGTATGGTATCGCGTTACTGATCACAAGATGTCACGCACCAGCTGTTCCTAATGCAGTGATCGTTCAGTGTATATACACAAAGCAGTTTTTCATCCTTAGTATTTTGTTACCTAGAGTTCCCTGAGAGCATTTCTAATCTCATCTCATTATCTTCTGATCTCACTCTTTCCTGCACAGTTTCCTACACGCATAAAGCAAATCTGTTCTTACAGTCGCACACAGTACAATACATTCTATTATAAACAAAGCACTTGAATAAATATAGCCAGAACATATCCTGTTACACTTCTATCTCTTCATCACATTGTTTTCTTATAGGCAAGAGGGAAAAACATCAACAGTCTAATCATTCCGATCTTCATTGCAACATTATTTATTGTAGTGATTTGCAATTCATGCCTTGGTGCACACAAACAGAAAATGGTTATAAATCATTCCCTTAAAAAATTCTAATTTAGGGGATAATCTGACAGTGGGCAGCAACAGGCTTGACATCTGAATAAAAACATGTAATTGCAATGTCGATCACATGAAAAGCTAAATAATAGAATAAAAGAGATGTTTATAAGCTTTAGCAATAACATTCAACCTAAATCATTGGATGTAACCTTATCAGGATTTGTCTTGCTATACTAAATTGTATAGCCATATGGATGGTTTAACAGATGCAGAAGAGAAACACAAAAACACACATTAGGTAATGGCAAACAAATCAGACTAAACACTTAAATACCATAGAAATTACAAATCTTTTATTCTATTCATTAGCATGAGCCTTTGGTGACATTTCCCTCTTGTAGCAAATGATTGGATATTGTGATATCTCCATTATCTAAGCAACCAATCAAAATCTGGCAGTAGGAAGAGACAATTTAATTAATCACATCAGCCTCAGGAATAAGTGAGAAAAAGTTAAGTATGCAATAAATTTTATATTGGTTTGAGAAATGATAATTATTTGAAATCCTTGTGTTCTGTATATTCAGCAGTGCATTAAAGGGGTTGTGTGAGAAGCAGTAAAAATCATAATGAAGACATACTACAGTGAAAATTCAATATCAAATGATGCAGTATTGACATATTGACTAGACTAATGAGTAGAGCAGCAGATACTAGTTTGGAAAATACAACTCGTCCCACAGAAAATAAGCCCTCTGATACCGTGTTTCCCCTGAAAATAAGACACTGTTTTATATTAAGTTTTGCCCAAAAAGAGGTGGCTCGGTCCCTCCCACTGCTCTCCGGAGATCTGACACGCTTCTTGCAGTCCTCGGCCGCCCACAGATCACTTCCTGGTTACGGGATTCATAAATCCCACCTCCAGCAAGCGATGGTTTTGATTGGTCCTGTAGCCAATCAATGCTGCACTTGATGAACCAATGTAATTGCTGTGATTGGGTCATCGAACACTGCATTGATTGGCTGAGCAGCGATCGAAGAACTAATCACAGCCATTGCGTTGTGAAGGCGAGATTTATGAATTGGCTGAGCTGCGGCATTGATTGGCCAATTCATAAATCCCGTCTCCATAACGTGCGCTCCGGAGAACACCGGGAGGAACGTGGACCGAGCCTGCTAGGTAATGTTTTCTTTTTTTTAATGTAATGCAGCTGGGGCTTATTTTCAGGGTAGGACTTATTTTCTGGATAGGTCTTATTTTTGGAGAAACCGGGTAGCTATGTTGATTGAACAAAAGGTTATGACTTTTTTGGTGAGTAAAGAACAAGAATGAAAATATATATACATGAAGTGTTCATTTATATCTATCTGAGATACAGTATTATTCCAACAATCAATCATGTGGAATATTACAGATTCTACTGTCTCTCCTGCTCTACTATCTGCATATACAGTAGAGGATACCTTTAGGTTGTCATTGTATTTTATTGCCGCTAGAATTAAAGAATACAGTAGCTTTAGAATCTATATTTATGTAGGAAAGTTATATGTGTTACTTTGGTTTAGTGAACAACTTTATACTATGCTCAAATTATGTATTGATCTTTTGAGTTGTGTATTGCCCTCCGTATGTCATTCTTTCAATCATGGGGCAAGTGACCCTTTGCATGGATCACTGAAGCATAATTGGCCATTTCTGTGCCTCTGGACTGCAATGTTACGTTAACAGTATTTTTATTCCAGAGTCATTATGGCTTCCATTATGCCATTTATACCCATGAAGCTGTCTATATAATAGAACAAGTGACCTTGTTCTTTACCTTCAAGCTTTGATGATCATTAAGCAATATAGAATTTTTGTTAGGTTAGTCATATGTTTAGTTAATTGTCCTTTTAATCTTTATTTCCTGCAAAGACCAAAGCATTATATATATTGTAATATAACATTTAACAAGTATCACATATGCATCTCAATGCTTCATTGCCTTCAAACACAAGTGTGGCAATGCTTCAAACATAGATCCATTTCTGATTAAAGGAGCAGATTTTATAGGTTTCGAACCACTGGCATTGATTTCTACTGCTCTTGTGTAATGCTGTGCACTCTTCTATTCTCACACATGATAAGGATTTCCAACAAGCAGGTAATGATTCCGTAGGTCATTGGCTTCAGCTTTTAATGAAAAATGAGTTTGCTTGTACAGACTGTTCACCGTCTGTAAAATGTTCAGTGATGTTAGAAGTTTATGTAAGTTTTTTAGGAGCTTGAGAAAGAACTACGCTGACCTGTGTAAATTAGTCCACCGGAGTGTACATCAATGACACTCCAAAACTATTTTTGAATGCTCCAAAACTACAACATACATCTCCTCTACTCAGGTCAATCTTTCTCAGAATCTGCATTATCTTAGTATACAAATGTTAATATTATGGAACGTGTATTTGATGAAACCAAAGCTGTCTTGACTTCACTTTAAAAAGTTTTAAAGGACACTAAATCTAAAAACATAGGATGGCAAAACACATATTTGCAATTCTGACTTTCCACACCCTCAAAGACCTTGGCTGAAAAATCATTCATTCACAACCAAGCTGTGTTTACCTAGTTACTGCAGTGATAGTATCAGCAAATCACTGTATCATGTTGTGCTCCTGGGACGTATAGTTCTATGGGTTTCCAGGTGCACACTGTTGCAGGTGTGTTGGGTTTGGCTGGCAGATGGTGTGGTGTTCTCCAGCCAACCAATTACTACCAGCCTGCTGCATATAAATACCAGTAACTCTTACTAGAGAGGGCTGGTCATTATCCATTCCTCATCCTTCCTTTCAGACTTGTTTGGAGTCATGCATTCTATAAGGCTAGTTTGGGTTTCTCCCACACTCTCTCAAAAGATGGTGTGGACACCTGTTAGCATGTTCTGTTGTCCCCTGCTTCCTTACCCCTGTCAGGAGAGGTTCCAGACATCAAATGTCCTTTATGCTGTCAGAAGGATGATGTCTGCCATCTTGTCCCTTCTCTGTCAGATGGGTGATGTCTGACACTCTGCCCCTTATATATGGGTGTGAACATTCAAACTATGTTTGTTTTGGAATATGTATGCATGCATGAGGTTCTGGGTGAGATTCACATGTGTCTGTAGATGAGCAGACACGTGGTGTAAACTATGACTTCTTCAGTGTTTCTTTGCTGGTATTCAGACACCTGGTGTGAACTATGTATGTAGGCATGATGACGACTGGTGTGTATTATGTCCTATTTTGGTGTTCCTCTGTGTCTGTAGGTGTGCAGATGTCTATTGTATGTTAGGTCTTTGTCTGGTGTTCCTGCCTATTTCTATCTAGGTTGAGACAGATGGTCCCTAGGTTCCAACATTGAGCCGTCCTTATTGGGACAATTGCCCAGCTTGTAGGCAGGGTTCCCTTTCCTGAGTTTAGTTGTTTTGTTAGTGTAGGGACTCACAAGATAACAAGGACCCTTGACGTGGGTTCGTGAGCTTAGGTACTTTGGCCAAAATTCTAACTAATAGCTTGTACTTATTTATATTCCATCTGTCCTTGTTGTGTTAGTACATTTGATAAGTACTTGGCTGCCTGGTGTTGATGCAGGGTCTATTTCCCTGTTTTCTCTTTGTTGCTTGCGAGGTTGTTCTATGTTTAATGAGATGGTGTCCATTTGTGTGCATATCCATATATGCTTTCCCTTTCAGACAAAAATATATTATTTTCATGTAAGCAAGCTGAATAAGACCTGCACAAATATAACACATTAGCTTCACTGGTCATGTTAGTATGTGTGCCACATGAAGAGTATGGCCAGTGGTCTGCTGGAGCTGCCACATACGAGGCCGTTGCTTTAGCAATATAACAATATTACACAGACGACCTCCTCCTTATATACCGATATATTACACAGGCTGCCTCCGTCTCATGCAGTAAGATATTACATAGACAACCTCCTTCTCATATACTAACATATTACACAGATGACCTCCTCCTCATATACCAATATATTACACAGACAACCTCCTTCTTATGCAGTAAGATATTACACAGGCGACATCCTTCTCATATATTAATACATTACACAGATGACCTCTTCCTCCTCATATACTAATATATAAAATCAGTACATACATATATGTACACACACACACATGTAAATTCTTTTTGTGTCTAAAAATAAAATATCGGGGCAATGCCGGGTAATCAGCTAGTATATAATAATATACAATTATTGCATTGTTTTGCTGGCTATTTGTTTTCATGAGGCATATGGCTGTCTAGTTTATCATCCATAAGTGCTCATTTGAATTTTGTACAACTATATGGACATTTGTTCTTATGCATAGTGTGGTTTTGAATAGTTACACAGAAGTCTAATTGCAGATCCAACATCTTAGTCTGTTTGTAACTCTTCATTGCTGATGTCAAAAGAACACAGCTTTAAATAGCATGAGTGCCAGCATAAAAAACTATGTCTTTGAATCACTAACTCCATGTGACACTAATTTGTTTTAAGGCACCGCAATGTCAGATCCTATTAGCATGGAGTTGACATTGCAGTGCTTAGAAAAACTGTCCTACTCATTCATTCGTATTCATTCTATTTTCAACAGATCAACTCTACACCGACTTTGATATGATTCTTTTGTGCAGTTTACAACTTTAGTGTCATTAAAAAATCACTATTGTCTAATAAAGTGCAAAATTACACTGATAATACCAAATAAAGCATACAAGGAAAATAAATGTGATTAGAAATGTCATTTGTCGAAAAACAAATATTTTAGAAAGTTCAAAAATTGTTATGAAAAACCATTATATTGTATATTGAGAAACACCAGAAAAGCAATAATACTTAGGCCGGGCTCACACTAACATATCGCCACATATGGTAGCGTTTTTTGACTGTGCATGACAGCATATCGCACTGTCACGCATTTGTTTAATTTTTTTCAAATTTTTATAAATGACACGCATACGCAACGTAATTGCACATGTACAGTGTTTATTACGTACCCATAGAGAACAATAGGGCTCGTTCGAGCATAATACATGGTAAAATAGAGCATGCTGCATTCTTTTTTACACGTGTATTATACACAATGGATGTATGCAAGTGTGAATGGATCAATGAAGATCAATGTACTTTGATTGACTTCATACACCATGTATTATGTGAGTGCATACTGTGCGTGTAATACGCAATGAAATTACATTTATGTGAGCTTGTCCTTATTTTGGATTTTCTGCTGGATTCAACTCTTCACCTTTTCTTTTTTGAAACCTCCTTTAGGCCTCTTTCACATGACCATATTTGTAAACATCAGTAATACAGATCAGTAATTTGGACTGGTTGCAGAGTACAAGGAAAAAAAATTATTGCAATATCTTTTGGGGTATCCTCCCAAAAGTTACCAATTGGTAAGGAAATGAGGTTCCCAAAGTTTCAGATCAGTTGGATAACATTAACCCATGCCTCATCAACCTTGAAGTTTGATTTTTTTTTAACAAAAATTTCCTAAAATCATCAGTTCTTCTTGGGACTCATAGATTTGAAGATATTAGGCAATTTTCAGTGCCTTGTTTGTTCCTGATCTCCAAATGAATGGTATGTTGAATGTGAGTTGGGGCTTTACTTTCCTTGTCACAGATTACTTGTTGTTCTTAGGGAAGGGACCCTTTCTAAAAGGACTAGAGGGATCAACCCTACCAGATATCTTCCCTTTTGCTCTTGGGGTGGGGACTTGTTTGGTGAATGTACAACTGTGGTTGAATTTCAAGTGGTAAACTTTGCAATTTTTTTTCAGTTTTAACTTTGAGTAAAAATGGCTTCAGAACCTTTGTCTTCCAAAGCACCAGCTAGCATGAGTTTAGGGTATAAAGACAAGATTTTTTTGATCGGGTACGCATCTCACCAAATCACTGGTAGTAAGTTACCATCGAATTTTCAAGTGTTGCAAAGTTTGTTTTATAATATGCGCTAAGTCAAATTGAGCATGAAAGAGCTTCAAGACTTACTATTCAAGAAGTATTAATTTTCTGGGAGAAATATAAGATTCCAATAAGACACGGAAAAAAATGGTGTTGCAAAGCTTGAAAAACTTTATGAGCAGTGGTAAAAACTGCAAGAAAATGCTGGCAGAACTTCAAGTGCAGCTCAAATGAAAAGGTGGAAGCCTTGAAGTCAACGCTTGATGACCTTTTCGATATTGCTCATCAGGATGCACTCATCAATACTACGGAGGTAGACAGGGCGTTTTCATTACTCCAAAGAGAAAAGGGACATCCTGGCTGCATGGGAGGAGTTGACTTGAAATTCGTGTGAGCAGAAAAACGAAGAGAAGAGAGGAAATCAGCTCAGATCGCAAGCTGTGTTTGCTCCCTTTTTAATATTTCCTTTCCAATTTATTAATCTGTACCTTAAAGGGGTTGTCCCGCGAAAGCAAGTGGGGTTCAGCACTTCTGTATGGCCATATTAATGCACTTTGTAATGTACATCGTGCATTAATTATGAGCCATACAGAAGTTATTCACTTACCTGTTCCGTTGCTAGCGTCCTCGTCTCCATGGAGCCGTCTAATTTCAGCGTCTAATCGCCCGATTAGACGCGCTTGCGCAGTCCGGTCTTCTCCCTTCTGAATGGGGCCGCTCGTGCCGGAGAGCTGCTCCTCGTAGCTCCGCCCCGTCACGTGTGCCGATTCCAGCCAATCAGGAGGCTGGAATCGGCAATGGAACGCACAGAGCCCACGGTGCACCATGGGAGAAGACCTGCGGTCCACCGTAGGTGAAGATCCCGGCGGCCATCTTCGCAAGGTAAGTAAGAAGTCACCGGAGCGCGGGGATTCGGGTAAGTACTATCCGTTTTTTTTTTTAAACCCCTGCATCGGGTTTGTCTCGCGCCGAACGGGGGGGCTATTGAAAAAAAAAAATCCCGTTTCGGCGCGGGACAACCCCTTTAAGAACACATCTTTGAGAAATTTTTAATTGAACGTCGTTTTATGAGAGGGGAGATACTAATAAGTTATTTTTGTGGGTTTTATTTTTCAGGCGACAAAGAAGTAGACTTAGACTTTCTTCTCAGCAGCTCATCAGAAGACAAGGAGTCAACACAAGATGAATTTGAGGACATCCCAGGAACACATCAGGAAGAGGAGGCAAGTGCAAAGAAAATGAAGTAGTCTCGAGGAAGTAAAGAAATTATTACCAAAAAGTTGTCATTACTGTTCGTTGGATGTAATATTTTGGACAGGGACGCAGTGCGAATTATATCAGCAACTGCAGAGGCGTTAGGTGAAAATGTAGACATTTTAGCCTTAAGTACGAGTATAGTGCAACTTTATAAACAAGAAAGGGCCCAGCTAATTGAAAGTAGGTTTGATTTAGAGTTTGTTTTACACTGGGATGGAAAAGTGCTTCCAGATATTTTAAATAGAGAAAGTGTAGAGAGACTAGCTATACTTAATAGCTGTGGGGAAGAAGATCAATTGATAGGAGTATCTCAGCTTGAAAATAGTATGGGGATCAATCAAGCAAAAGCTGTATTCTCTGAAGTAGAAGAGTGGGGGGCAGTTGAAAAAATCGAGGAGATGTAAACACAGGTCGTATCAGAGGAACATGTTCTGTTAGAACAAATGTTTGGGAAAAATCTTTTATACCTGGCATGTCGTCAATACATTTTAGAAATCTTGTTAAAGGCAGTCTTCATTTGCAAAATTGGCTCTACAACTGGCCCTTAACCAGATATTTTAAAATGCTTCAAGCTAAGTGGTCTAAGATAGACAAAAGAAAATACAAAAGCGGTATTGAGGATAAATATATTAAAAACAAAACAAATTATCCTGAAGAGATTTCAAGCTTTCTTTTAGAACAACTAAAACGGCTGCAGCCCAGGGTTGGCTGTAAAGAATTTCTCGAATTAGGTTTCATTTTTTGGGGATGTACTACTGAAGAAGAAATTTCTTTCAGGGTTCCTGGTGCCATTCATCATGCTAGGTAGATAGCTAAAGCCATCAATTCACAAAAAAAATGTATATTTTTAGGGATTAGTTTCCTGATGTGGAAAAGAATGGAATCGGTCAAATTTGTTTGTTTATTATTAATATTTACATGAACGCTTGATTTAATGCCCCCAAGGTGGCTATGGCCCCCAACCAAGATTTGCAATTGTTAAAATTGCTTATAAATTATAAAAAAAATTGATAAAGAGGTATCAGAGAAATCAGTAGGCAAATTTCTAAATGTCCTGTGGTATCTACATTCAGAACAAGTTGCATTTGGCTTTTTGGATGAAACTTTGAAGGAAGAAGTTAGGAAAAAAATGGCTTTGAAGTTATTCTCTTTTCAAGAGCAGGCGGTTGACAATGAATTAGATGACAGAAATGTAAGATCACAATTTAGTCTTGAAGAAGCACAATCGCTCTTGATCAAGGAAATAGATTTTTTTATTTCTCCTCAAACTTTTGATTTTTTTTTTTTTTCAAATGGTTCAAAATTGCAACTTCTTTCTTGGAAAGTGATCCGGGTGTTTTGGTTTGAAAACCCTGATTACTTAAAAGGTAAAATGATAGTTGACAAATTAAAGGTTGTAAATGATGCAGCAGAGAGGGGTGTCAAATTGATCCAAGATTTTAACTCAAATATTACCAAAAACAAAGAATGCCAGTTCTTGTTAAAAGTCGTAGCAGGGGGGCGTGGCCTGGACCATGAGGAGCTAAGTCGCACGTAGCAGGAGCTCCGTCCTTCCCACGCCAAAACAAGTAAAAAAAGGCATCCAGACCTTCCAGAAATAGCCCAAAAGCAGGAATGGGCAAGAAGAAGAGAGGAGAGAGCACACCAGGAGGCAGAGAAGAAGACGCGGGACCGCTGGATCGTTTCATCAGGACCGCCGGTGAGCGCCGCAAGCAGCAGGAGGACAACGGCGGGAAGCGACCTCCAGCAACACAGACGGAGGAGAGAAAAGGGAGAAGACGCCGGCCAGCAGAGGACGAAGACTCCGGTCGGAGCGACAACTCCCCGATCCAGGCGCCAAGGGGAGCACCGCACGCAAGCCCGCCACCATCTGCAGCCCAGCCGAGCGGAATGGCGCCGGAGGAAAGAGCGCGAACGCGCGAACACTCCGAACCGCCGGACACCCACCGCGAGCCGACATCGAGCCCCAGCTGCCCCCCGACATCAAATAGCAAGTACTCACTATCCCCGGCGGCTGCGGGGCGCCCGGGGCCGGAGCCGCAGAGCGGAGAGGCCCCGCCGGAAGTGCGCGCACGGCCGCCATCTTCTCGAACCTCGAGACCGGAAGTGAGCGCACGGCCGCCATCTTCCCCGACCCCGAGACCGGAAGTGGGGAGAGACCGGGACGCAGCGGCCGGGGGGACGGCGGGGAGCAGCGAGGACACCCGGGGAGCCGCAGAAGAGCGCACAGGTACAGGGGCGGGGAGCCACATTAACCCCTTAACCCCCACTGAGAACAACCAGACCCCCACAGGGGGAAGGGACGCCGAGGGACATAAGAAGGGGCAAGCAGAGGCCTTTAAGCAGGCACATAAGCCCCTGGAGCTCCCTCAGGAAAGTGAGGAGGAGGGATCAGATCCCTCAGGACCACCACCAAGGCCCCAGGGAAATAAGGGGAAAGAACCCCCCATAGATCCAAGAGACTCCGAGTGGTGGGCCCCCCCATCAAAAGATCATGAGGGGGGAGCGCACATGAGACAAGGGGCAAGGAGGAAAGAGCTGCCATGCACACCTACGCCCCAGATAAGGGGCAACAACAAACACTCTGAACAACATACTCCCGCAACTGCAATCTTAGCTCAGCAAGACACACCAAGGCCAGGAAAGAGCAGCATGAGTACAAAATCGCATCAACCCCAGGGCGATGCCAGCAACCAGATACAGTCGCCCGAATCAGACTCGGACGATTGGGATTGGAAGGAACACCTCCGATCCATTCCTACTAAAAGGGACTTAGACAACCTCTTTGCTCAGTTTGCCTCATCCCAAAAATCCGCGCTACAGGCCCTACAAAAAGAAATCCACCAGATGGGACAACGTCTCCTGGAAACAGAAGAGACACAAGAACAAGTGTTCCACCGAATAGACGAGCATCATGATGTCTTATGTGAACACGCGAGCCAAATCGCCGAGTTAGCAACCCAATTAGATGACATAGAAAATCGCCATAGGCGTAACAACTTGAGAATACGGGGACTAAGCGAGGAAGTCGAGAACAAACACCTAGAGGCCTGGGCACAGAAATGCTTCGGCGATCTCCTGAACAGAAACCCGAACAACCCAATCGAAATGGACAGGATCCACAGGGCGCTGGGCCCTAGATCAATAGATCCTGCAAGACCACGAGACGTGGTGTGTAGGATCCACTTCTATAAGGAAAAAGAGGAGATCCTACGTCTGCTCAGATCCAAGGGTCCGATAAAATTCGGCGACAGGAACCTACTTATACTACCAGATTTATCCAAAAGAACGCTCCAGCAACGCCGAGCATTGAGACCCCTACTGTCAATCCTCAAAGAAAAAGAAATTCCATACAGATGGGGATACCCATTCCAGCTGATAGCAGGCACCGGGCAAGAGACAGTTATATTTAGATCACTAGGCGACTTACCCAGGTTCCTCACAACACTGAAACTTCCGATGGTCTCGCTACCAGAATGGCAGAGAACAAGCGCACCGACTCCACAACCCCCTCGAGACCAGTGGCAAGTAGCTACCTCCAAACGTAAACAGCCACAAAAGGATGATAGGGTTCGCCCACCAAGAGAACATCCCAAATGAGTCCGGCGTGACCAAAGACCTGCATGAAGCCCTACCGAACCCCGAACGACATCAGCAGAAGAGAGGACCCGACGAACCCATCATACATAAACACCGCCCTCAGCGACAAGTCCGAAAACTAGAGAGAAAGTCTCGGCCCGAAACGCATAAAGACCGCGGAAAGAACTATTAAAACTACCATACAGAGGCTGACTATCCACACCCCCAGAAAGGACATAAGATCATAGACACCCGATTGCTCTTCCACATGTTGAACCTCTTTGTTGCAATTCGTCTGCTCTCCTCTCTTTTCATCTCAAAATGCGCCCCTCCTAGGCGCAACGGAAAATGGGACCTCTCTGGGCTCTCCCAAATAATAACAAACTCCTCTCACCTGCTCTAACACTCATACATGCACTCAACACATCCCCCTGATTTCTATACCTTTCCATGCTTACTATACCTATCTGTCCCTCTCATGCTTCTCTCGTGAAGGTCTGGATGCCCACCATAATGTTTCACAACAGATATGGGGTGGGGAGGCACGGCTCGTGGACTTGACTCACCCAGCCTCCCTCCCACTAGGGACCGCAGCATCACGTTGCTGCATAGACGTCAGTCGTCTATTAGTTCTAGAAGGTTTACCACAGCGGATTACGACAGTAACAATTGTTTCGTTATTAATGTTCATATGTGGCTTTAAGTTTTCCCTCCTCCCCGTCCTGATCCACCCTTATGTTTGGCCCCTATCCCCCCCCAGCTCCAGGCGACACCCATGGGTAAGACACAGGGCCAAGATGCCCGCACAATATGGTCAACTCACAACATATTCCAATGGCTAATCTAACAATATGCTCCTTCAACGCAAAGGGCCTTAATTGTCCCAACAAGCGCAACCAGGTGCTGTACAGGCTCCACAGGAAAAGGGTGCTGATAGTAATGCTCCAAGAAACACACTTCCCGCGTACCGGTACGCCGGACTGCAGTAGAAACAAATATTATACTAAATGGTTTCACTCCACGCACCCTGAAAACAAAACCTGTGGGGTCTCTATAGCCCTGCACAAGTCATTGGCCCCAGAGGTGCTGGCACAGAAGTCAGATGAAGACGGACGGTACATATTCATAAAGATACTTATTGCTAACAAAATTTTCACAATTGCCAATATGTATTTTCCCAACCAAGGACAGGTGGGGTTCGCCTCCAGGGCTCTCCGGGGACTCTCAGACTTTGCAGAGGGGACTCCGATCGTGTTAGGAGGAGACTTCAACATGTGCATGGAGCCCCGACTGGATTCCTCCACGGGACGTTCAGCACTATCCAAAGCTGCTATCCGCAAGGTACAAAAGACACTCGTGAGTATGGACTTGATCGACCTATGGCGCATCCTCCATCCGGGTAAGCGAGATTATAGTTTTCACTCCACAGCGCACAACTCGTATAGTAGGATTGACTATGTATTCATTTCACATGGTTTGCTCGACGGGGCCCCTAGGTGCTCTATGGACATATTTCTATGGTCCGACCACTCTCCGATATATGCATCCCTGGGCTCGGGGGACAACACGGGGGGAACACGTACATGGCGTCTTAATGAGAACTTACTTAAAGACACCGCATGCCTGCACGACATTAAGAAGACGATAGAAAACTTTAAAAAAGATCACGAGTCAGACCCCACCAGCGCCCCAATAAAATGGGAAACTCTTAAATGTGTGTTGAGAGGAGTTTTCATCTCACACAGTGCGAGGATCAAAAAAGACCATACCGCGCGCCTCACCCAATTAATAAAAGAACTCAACTCAAAAGAAACCTCCAATAAAGCAGCCTCTTCCACTATCCTCCAAGCGGAGATATCGGAACTCCGGCATAAAATACTAGATATCTTGGACCAAAAAGCTCTCTGCAGAAGAGACAAATTGAAAGCCGGATACTATGAATATGGTGATAAGAGCGGCAGCTGGCTCGCCAGAGCATTACACCCAAGGGCGACCCACCCGCACATACACTCTATTAACTCCTCAGGGGGCGGGCGGGTTCACTCCCCACAGGAAATATTGGAGGAATTTAGACTATTTTACTCCAAATTATATAACATACGCGAGCCGGGGGCCGAGACAGAATATCAGCACACGCAAAAAATAGCGGAATATCTGGAGCTCTACGCCCCCGGGTCCCTCCCACCGGAGGGATCCGAGGGACTAGAAAGAGATTTTGAATCAGAGGAGTTCAGGCGGGTACTCTCAGAAATTAAAGTAGGGAAGAGCCCGGGCCCGGACGGGTTCCCCCCGAGATTCTATAAAATATGCGGAGACCTGATTATAGACATGATGCTCCAAGCATTTAACGAGGTATCGGGGGGATGTCCCTTCCCACCCCAGGCCCTCCAGGCACATATAGTTCTGATACCCAAACCAGGAAAGGACCCCCTGTCGTGCGGCAGCTACCGACCAATCTCACTCATCAACTGCGATTTAAAAATTTTTTCCAAAATGATAGCTAATAGATTGAATCCTGCAGTCCCCCGGATTATTCACGGGGACCAAGTGGGTTTCGTCTTGGGGAGAGAAGCAAGAGATAACTCCGTAAAGACCCTGGTCCTGATCGATCGGGCTAGAAAGGAGGGGACACCATTATGCCTGCTGTCTGTCGACGCCGAAAAAGCGTTCGACAGAATCAGCTGGAAATTCTTAGAAGCAACCCTCCGGAAGGTGGGACTTGGCCCCAGAGCAATAGCATGGATAATGGCCCTTTACCATCGCCCCTCGGCACAGGTCAGGGTCAACGGTAAGCTGTCAGCCCCATTTGAGGTCGGGAATGGCACGCGACAGGGGTGTCCTCTATCCCCCACCCTATATATTCTGGTTATGGAGGCACTTGCAAACGCCATCAGGAATAATCCATCAATACGCGGAATACAGAGCGGAAAGGAGGAACATAAACTATCACTATATGCGGACGATCTCCTGCTGTATGTTACCGAACCCCGCATAGGCTTCCCCAATATTATGCAAGAGTTTGCCACCTTTGGTAAGCTCAGCAACTACAAAGTAAATGTTCAAAAGTCGGTAGTTCTGAATATTACGATCCCACAACAAGAAGCCAGGAACATAGCCACAGCTCTCCCGTTCCATTGGGGAAGAGACTCAATCAAGTATTTAGGAATCCAGATCCCACCCGATCCAACTCAAATATACAAATTAAATTACAAGCCCCTGTTATCAACTCTGAAAAGAGATCTAGAGGGATGGGCAGGAGGGTCACTGTCATGGTTCGGTAGGATGAATGCAGTCAAAATGGATGTCCTTCCACGGCTCCTATATGTATTCCAAACCGCACCATGCAACCCCCCGAAAATCTTCTTTGACAGATTGAGAAGTCATATACTTCGTTTCATATGGAGGGGAGGATCTAAAAGGCTTAGTTACAAAAGCCTAACCAAACCAAAGTCCAAAGGGGGGGTAGGTCTCCCTGACATACATCTCTACCATAAAGCCACAATCGGTACCCTAATATTAGATTTATACCACCACAGGTCAGATAAATTATGGGTGCAAATAGAAGAAGAGAACAATACCCTCTTACCAAGAGGGGCATTCTGGATTCCGAAAGGGGTCAAGGGGGGAAAAGTGGAGACCTCGGCCCTGATGGTCACTCTCCTGGGGGCATGGAGGGGGGGATGCCGGACATCCATCCCGGGTGCCCTCACCCCATTAGTAGGAAATCCACAGATCCCGGCAACCCTGGACACTCGTAGTCTGGGATTCTTGCCCTGTGGAGCGGAAGCAAGGGTGGGGGAGGTACTGGATGCTCAGGGCCTCCGCGACATGGCGAGCTTACAGGGGAATGGGGGGACTCCCCCGGGCTCATGGATGCAATATTTGCAGGTTCGCAGCTACTTGGGGAAGATAAGACCTGAAAGAGGGTGGAACCTGGACCTCACACCCTTCGAGAAACTGTGTGTCATGGAAGAGGCACCTAGACATACTGTGTCATTATTATATAGTCAAATACTAGAAGAGCGAGTAGGTGACCACACCCCCAGGTGGATTACCGCTTGGGAGGAGGCGCTGGGTCGATCCATCCCCGGAGAGCTCTGGAACAAGGCATTCCAATACACCCACAAGATGTCGGTGTCCAGTAGGTTGCAAGAATTGAATTTTAAAATCTTATCAAGGTGGTACATGACACCGGAAAGACTCCACTCTCTCTTTCCAGCGACGCCAGACACTTGCTGGCGGTGTAATGGGGGAGTGGGTTCGATGCTACACATATGGTGGGAGTGTCCCATGATTACACCCATATGGAAGGATATAGAGAAGCTGTACGAGAAGGTGAGCAGGGAACCATTGTCCCTGACGCCGGAGGCGGCACTATTGTCCATCCCCCCACCCGGCACCCACTCATTTAAAAAAGGCCTGTTGAAATTTTTCATTATGGCCACAAGACAAGTAATTCCCAGATTTTGGAAACAGGACATCGAAATTCCTAGATGTGCGTGGGTGGGGGCGATGGACGAAATCGAGCGACTAGAGAAACTGAGGACGCAGGACGACATAACTAGACACGAGAGCTTTTATCGCACCTGGGCGGTTTGGATAAGCGCACGCAACTCACAGTCATTCACTAGGTGGCTGCAGAATGGCAACTATGAGTGATGGCCCACACCATAAGTGGTAAAGCTAACCAGGGGGTCCAACCTGGAGCACTCCCCCCCCCCCGCCCCCTCCCCTTGACCCCAACCCCCACATCCTACCCTTCCCCCTGCCCTTGTCTGTCAAGTAATAGAATGTAACAATTATATCTTAGTGGTTTTCATAAGTTCTCTTTTAATGGTTACAACAACAAGATGAGAAGTGGAATTCACGACTCTATCAGTTCTTGACATTGTAAAGTTATATATATACTGTAAAATCAATAAAATATATTGAAAGAAAAAAATAAAAGTTTACTAAATGGTCTCTTGCCAAAAAAAAAAAAAAAAAAAAAAAAAAAAAAAAAGTCGTAGCAGAATGTAGGAAATTTTACCCTGACATTGCAAATACCACCCTCTCTAAGCCTCTTCCTGATGTTTAAATCATGTAAAATGTAAGTAAATATAATATTAGGGGTTAAATAATGTACTAACTTCCATATGTAATTTTGTTTTTAAATTTTATTGTTTTAAAAAGTAAAGGGAGAAAGGTGTTTTTATTTTTTAAATAATTTTTTTACACTTTTTTTAACTTTTTAAAATTTTTTGTCCTTTTAGGGGACTTCCACAGAGACCCATCAGGACCCCCTGATCTCATTGCATTGGTCCGATTGTGTCATACCTTTACATGCTGCAGTCACATAGATCGTGACATGTAAAGGGTTAAACAGAAAAGATCTGAGGTTTTCTCCATTCTCTGCTGTGTAGGAGCTGGTGCCTGGTTTTCCTCTGACAGAGGGAGCCCCCTTTCTCTGTCAGCCCTTTACATGCTGCGGTTGCATAGACTATGGCATGTAAAGGGTTAACACAGCAGAGATCGAAGTTTTTCTCCATTCTCTGCTGTGTAAGAGCTGGTGCCCGGCTATCCTCTGACAGCCAATCACCAGCTTTCCCTGCCACAGGGACCATAGGCTGGCTTCTGACAAGCCGATGGTCTCTGTGGCAACATGTAAACAAAGCAGTGCAGGAGTTTAAAAAAAGAAGCGAGAAGTTGCTGGCAGATCCGTAAAATCTTCCTGCTTATTTTTTTAAAGACCTGCACTGTTCTCTGTGGGTCTGTGCAGGCACAGCACAATGCCACAGCTTATGGCATTGTGCTCTGCAGGTCTCATAATGAAACATAGCCCATAAATCTTCCGGGCTATATCATTATGGGCAGTGGAGCTCGTCCCGGAAAATTTCCGGGTGTGCCACTGAAGGTTAATATTGTATGGCATTGTTTATTTCTGTGAAAGGTTGAATAATTATGAGAATTACAATAAAAATGTAAGACATGAATGCTGGAGGAATAGGGGAGGGTATTTTGGGGACGGTTATTACTAAATCTGTATTGGGATCCTTGATACAGGTATAAAATGATATGAGTATTATAAATATGATGTGTGAATAGTTGAGGTAACGAGGTGATATTGCTGTCAATTTTATAACTGTAGGGGGTATGACACTAACAGGAAGGGGAGAAAATAGTAACCAAATAGGACCAAAGTTAGGAAAGAGAGAAAAAGAAAAAAAAATTGGAAATGAGAGAGGGGAATGATTCTAAAGAATGTGGAACTGTATATGGTGCAGTCATTTGAAATGAAATTACAAATACATTATATCCGTTGTCTAAAATGCTTTTTAGTCAATAATTTAGACTCATTTAGTCTGCTGAATTGGCGGGATCTGTTCTAAAACTATCATAGGGAAGGCATCAAAGTTACAGTTGTATACAAGAGCGGGAGACATCGTGGTTCCAAAATCCATGTGTAACATTTGGTCTGTGTTGATTCATTCTCGATCGTACGTTCTGTGTGGTACGATCTATGTATTGGATGTAAACATTTTAGTAAACATATCACAAAGTTCGAGGAGCAATTCATATAAATTTTGATTGTGAAAATTTCCTCTTTGGTGAAACTTGCAAATTCGGCTGAACTTAAATACTAGGGTACATTTTGTTAGGCCCATTTTGAAAAGGCACTGGTCAATCTTCCTACAGGATCCATATGTTACACAGAAAATCACCACGAAACCTCAGATTAATTTTAGAAGACGCTATTTCTTGAAAAACACCTTAGCACCCACTAAGTTAAAGAGAATCAGAAGACACCAAGCACCTTTTCACTGCTTTCCAAATACAGTAGGCTGGTTTAAATGTAGCAAGAAGAACTGCAAATGTTGTTTCAACATTAAAAACTGAGTAACACTTTTAATGTCGATTTGATGTTCTATATCTGTAGATTTTATTGCTGTCAGAATCCATACAAATTTTATAATGTATTGTTTTTATGAATTATTTTATGCTCATAGTATGTTTTCCACTACTACTGTGCACTATTATTATTATCCGTACTGATATTAATATATTGATCGGCAATATCACTACTATGCCCTTTTGAGATATATATATATTTTTTCCCCTGTACCTGTGTTCACTAATACTTGAATTCAGTTGTTTTCTAATTGTCAACCTTTTTTACGCGTTGTATTTTGGATTATTATTTGTGTCCTTATCTGCTAAAATATTTTTTTATATGTGGTGTTTTCTTCACTCCTATCTTCTCATTATCTATACCACAATCCATGTTTTCTCTTATATCACCACAATCCCTATGCCTATTTGTATAGCATGTCCCCAGCGCTATTGAAGAAGCATTGCGTTGCTTTGAAATGTGCTTTTAAGCTGGTATCATTAATAAAACCGGAGTAATTATTCTTACAATATTTGCACGTGTGTGTGTTCGTCAGACGGTTTCACCTTATTCCAATTTTTAGTCTATACTATTCCTTGGTATCCTGCAATGTCATCACGGGTGGTGAGGCTGATTACGGACAGAGCAAGCCTGCTACCTATTTCCAGTCATTTAAATTCTCTGTTCAGTACTGACTGTGGCATTTTAATGTTTAAGCAGACAGGATCAGAATAATCTCTGATGCCAGCGACTGTTGCCAAGTGTATTTTACAGCTGACACCTACCGTGTAGAGAGCAGGCTTGGCTCCCAAGCTCACTCAATACAAACCCTGCTGACATCTAACCTTTATGTATGTGTACATACGATATTGAAAGGGGTTCAATTCAAGAGTTCGCGTTTGTTTTTCACGGCACCTTAGATGCTCACTCAATGTGCTCACTAACGGTCATGAGCAGTACAAGAATCTGTATATTATTATCAAAACAAAGAATCAGCTTGATATCAGTATGTCAACAGTACAATTTATTAAAAATCCTGTATAGAGATGAATGAGCACACTCGTCCGAGCTTGGTGCTCATTCGAGTATTAGGGTACGCGAGATGCTTGTTACTCGAGTCGAACACCACGCGGTACTCGAGTCAATTCCATTTCCTTTCCCGCATGTTTAGCGCCATTTTCCAACCAATAGACATGCGGGGAAGGCATTACCACTTCCTCCTCTGACGTGCCAGCCCTATCCCACCCCACAGCAGTGAGTGGCTGGAGAGATCAGGTGACCGCCGAGTACTTAAAGTGATCCCACCCGCGGCTCGCCTCAGACACACACTGGCAGAGGTTAGGGAAAGTGCTGCTGCTCATTCAGGGATAGTGTTAGCGTAGGTCCTGTCTTCAAGAACCCAAACGGTCCTTCTTAGGGCTACATCTGACCGTGTGCATTATACTTGTGGCTGGCTGGGAGTTGTAATGCTTCTATTTTTGTATTACGCAGCTAGGCCTGTTTGCAGCCTTTCAGACATAGTTTTTTCAGGCTGCAGTGCTGTACAATCAAGTGCACTCAAATAATTCCTAACCTGCTGCGAACAACTTCATTTATACCATTCTGTGTCTGCAGTGAATTAGACACAGAGCGTAGGGCCACAGCCACTTCTGTAGGGGAAGTTATATACACTATACAGTTCTCAAAGTCCTCCGTGCAAAAACCCCAAAGCTCCTTCGTTGGGCTACATCTGACCATGTGCATTATACTTGTGGCTGGCTGGGAGTTGTAGTGCTTCCATTTTTGTATTACGCAGCTAGGCCTGTTTGCAGTCTTTCAGTCATAGTTTTTTCAGGCTGCAGTGCAGTACAATCCCGCTGTCACCGTGAAACTGCACTAAAATATTTCCTAGCCTGCTGCGAACGACTTCATTTATACCGTTCTGTGTCTGCAGTGCATTAGACAGAGGTCTCACAGTTAAACAGTACTGCAATATTACCGGGGCCACTGCAAAGTATTTCAGCTCTGTCTTTGTGCAGAGCGTCTCACAATACCCTTTCCTTGGTGGGGTTGAGATAGCCGCAGTTACCAGCACTATCCACTGGCTTTAGAGTCTTCTCCCACTCTACACAGCCTCTATTATGTAAAAGTCTCTGCAAGCAATAAATTACCCCTAGGTATCAGCGCAAGACAGCGGGTTACTTTTTTCAAGTCACAGCATAGAGCCTCCGCTATCTACAAGTCTCTGTGTGCGGTGAATAAGGCCACAGTTGTCAGTGCTGTACAGTGGGGTAATTTATTTGGCCCCTCCTCTATTCTTAATCCGCCATGATGAGGAGTAGGGTAAGGGTCGAGGACGTGGACGTGGACACGGACGAGGATGAGAACGCGGACGTCCAAGCGAGGGTGTGGGCACAGGCCGAGTTCCTGGTCCAGCTGAATCACAACCGGCTGCTGCGGGATTAGGAGAGAGGACAGTTTTGGGGGTCCTCAGCTTCATATCACAATTTATGGGTCCATGTGGTAGACCTTTATTACAAACAGAGCAGTGTGAGCAGGTCCTGTCGTGGATGACAGAAAATGCGTCCAGCAATGTATTGACCACCCAGTCTTCTACGCAGTTCACTACTCCACTGCAACTCCTTTCTCCCAGCCTCCTCACTCCATGAAAAGGACATATTCTGAGCAGGCAGACTCCCAGGAACTGTTCTCGGGTCCCTTCCATGAGTGGGAAAAAATGGTTCCTCTCTCACCTGAGGAGGTTGTCGTGAACGATGCCCAACCTTTGGAAAGTTCCCGGAGTCCGGGTGATGAAGCTGGGGGCTTCTGGCAACTATCTCAAGAGCTTTTTGTGCGTGAGGAGGATGATGATGATGAGACATAGTTGTCTGTCAGTGAGGTAGTAGTAAGGGCAGTAAGTCCAAGGGGGGAGCGCACAGAGGATTCGGAGGAAGAGCAGCTGGATGATGAGGTGACTGACCCCACCTGGTTTGCTAAGCCTACTAAGGACAGGGCTTCACAGGATGGGGGGGGGGGGGGGCAAGTGCAGCAGCAGGACAGGTTGGAAGAGGCAGTGGGGTGGCCAGGGGGAGAGGCAGGGCAGGAGCAAAGAATCCCCCAACTGTTTCCCAAAGCATCACCTCACGGCAAGCCTCCGTGCAGAGGGCTAGGTGTTCAAAGGTGTGGATGTTTTTTAGTGAGAGCGTGGACGACCAACGAACAGTGGTGTGCAAGATCAGCCGGGGAGCCACCACTACCAGCCTCACCACCACCAGCATGTGCAGGCATATGATGGCCAAGGACGAAGGCCGTTCACCGCCTCCGGGTCACACCACTGCCTCTTCCCCTGTGCTCCAACCTGCCACACAGATCCATTTCCCCTCCCAGGACACAGGCACAAGCGCCTCCTGGCCTTCACCCACACCCTCACCTCCACTGTCCTCCACTCCATCCAGCAATGACTCTCAGCGTAGCGTTCAGCTGTCGCTAACACAAGCATTGGAGCAAAAGCGCAAATACGCCGCCACGCACCCACACGCACAAGCTTTAAACGTGCACATTGCCAAATTAATCAGCCTGGAGATGCTTCCATACAGGCTTGTGGAAACAGAGGCTTTCAAAAACATAATGGCTGCAGCGGTCCCACGCTACTCGGTCCCCATTCGCCACAATTTTTCGCAGTGTGCCGTCCCAGCCCTACACCAGCATGTCTTCCGCAACATCAATCGTGCCCTCACCAATGCGGTTACTGGGAAGGTCCACTTAACCACGGACACGTGGACAAGTACTGGCGGGCAGGGCCACTATATCCCCCTGATGGCACATTGGGTGAATTTAGTCGCGACCGAGACCGAGTCAGAGCCTGGGACCGCTCATGTCCTACCCACACCCAGAATAGTGGGTACTACCTCGGTGCTGGTATCTGCAGTGTTTTATGCCACCTCCTCCAAACCCTCCCCCTCCTCCTACGCCACCTCTACCTCTCAATTAAGAAGAGTGAGCATGTCGCCAGCCGTCGGTATCACGTGGAGCGGCAGCACAGCGGTGGGCAAGCGTCAGCAGGGAGTGATGAAACTAATCAGCTTAGGTGAAAAGAGGCACACAGCCCCTAAGCTGTTGCAGGGTCTGGCAGGGCAGACCGGCCTCTGGCTTTCGCCGATGAGCCTCCAACCGGGCATGGTCGTGTGTGACAACTGCCGTAACCTGGTGGCGGCTCTGCAGCTTGGCAGCCTCACACACATGCCATGCCTGGCCCACATCTTCAATCTGGTGGTTCAGCGGTTTCTAAAAAACTACCCCCACTTGTCTGACCTGCTCGGCAAGGTGCACCGCGTCTGCGCACATTTCCACAAGTCCACCACGGACGCTGCCACCCTGAGGACCCTGCAACATCTGTTTCAGCTGCCAGAGCACCGACTGCTGTGCGACGTGCCCACACGCTGGAATTCTACGTTGGCCAGGCTGTACGAGCAGCGTGGAGCTATAGTGGGATACCAGCTGCAACATGGGCGGCGAACTGGTACTCAACCTCCCCAATTCTTTACTGAGGAGTGGGCATGGATGGCAGATATCTGCCAGGTCCTCGGAAACTTTGAGGAGTCCACCCAGATGGTGAGCGGCGATGCAGCAATCATTAGCGTTACCATCCCGCTGCTTTGCCTGCTGAGAAGTTCCCTGCAAAGCATAAAGGCCGACGCTTTGTGGTTGGAACAGGAGACGGGGGATGACAGTATGTCGCTTGATAGCCCGACCTCCCTCATGTCTATATCTCAGCGCGTTTTGGAGGAGGAGGAGGGGAGGAGCAATAGGGGGAAGAGACAACTGGTCATACTGCAGAGGGTACCCATGCTGCTTGCCTCTCATCTGTTCAGTGTGTATGGGCTGAAGAGGAGGAGGAGGAGGATCCTGAAAGTCATCTTCCTAGTGAGGACAGCGATGTGTTGCGTACTGGTACCCTGACACACATGGCTGACTTCATGTTATGCTGCCTTTCTCGTGACCCTCACGTTAGACGCATTCTAGCCAACACAGATTACTGGGTGTACATCCTACTCGACCCACGGTATAAGGAGAACCTTTCCACTCTCATTCCCGAAGAGAAAAGGGGTACAAGAGTGATGCAATACCACAGGGCCCTGGAGGAAAAAGTGCTGCTAAACTTCCCATCTGACAGTGCTAGTGGCACAAGACGCAGTTCCGAGGGCCAACTAGCAGGGGAAGTGTGGGGATCAGGCAGCATCTCCAGCGCAGGCAGAGGAACACTCTCCAAGGCCTTTGCCAGCTTTATTGCTCCCCAGCAAGACTGTGTCACCACTCCCCAGTCAAGGCTGAGTTGGAGGGAGCACTGTAAAAGGATGGTGAGGGAGTACGTAGCCAATCATACCACGGTCCTCCATGATGCCTCTGCTCCATGCAACTATTGGGTTTCAAAGCTGGACACGTGGCACGAACTTGCGCTGTACGCCCTGGAAGTGCTGGCCTGCCCTGCCACTAGTGTCTTGTTGGAGAGGGTGTTTAGTGCAGCTGGGGGAATCATCACGGATAAGCGTACTCGCCTGTCAACTGCAAGTGCCGACATGTTTACACTCATAAAGATGAACAAAGGTTGGATTTCCCCAAACTTCTCTTCTCCACCGGCGGAGAGCAGTGGAACCTAAAGATTCTTTTCGCTGCAACCAGAGAAAAAAGCATTCTCTAGTACCGGAAAAAAAGGGGGGAATTAGCTTTGTCAATCACTATCGGATATTATTACTCCTCCTAAAACAGCATGTCATCACGTTGAACTGCCAATTTTTCTGCGGCCCAAAAGGCTCTGCTTATAATTTTTTTTAAATTTTTCAAAGTTTCAAAAGTATTGATACTTTAACAGAAACCAGTTTTTTTCACAGGGCTGCCTCCAGGCTCTGTTACAAATTAAGTGACAGCGAGCTGTATCTTTAAAAAAATGTTTCTGGGTTTCACCTGCTCTCACGGTTGAGCAATTTTTCAGGGGTACACTTGTACTCTTCGTACACCAATTTTTCTGGCCCTCGTCTATACTGTTATCTAACTAATTTTTCTGGCCTTCGCCTACACTCATGGTACACCAATATTTCAGAGGTTCGTCTATACTTTTACTACAGAAATGTTAAAGGGGTCTGCCTATACTTCTGCTACAGAAATGTTACTGGGGTCCGCCTATACTTTTACTACAAAAATGTTACTGGGGTCTGCCTATACTTCTGCTACAGAAATGTTACTGGGGTCTGCCTATACTTCTGCTACACGAATGTTACTGGGGTCTGCCTATACTTCTGCTACAGGAATGTTACAGGGGTCTGCCTATACTTTTACTACAGAAATGTTACAGGAGTCTGCCTATACTTCTGCTACAGGAATGTTACTGGGGTCTGCCTATACTTCTGCTACAGAAATGTTACTGAGGTCTGCCTATACTTTTACTACAGAAATGTTACAGGGATCTGCCTATACTTCTGCTACAGGAATGTTACTGGGGTCCGCCTATACTTTTACTACAGAAATGTTACTGGGGTCTGCCTATACTTTTACTAGAGAAATGTTACAGGGGTTTGCCTATACTTCTGCTACAGAAATATCACAGGGGTCTGCCTATACTTTTACTACAGAAATGTTACTGGGGTCTGCCTATACTTTTACTACAGAAATGTTACAGGGGTCTGCCTATACTTCTGCTACAGAAATGTTACAGGGGTTTGCCTATACTTCTGCTACAGAAATATCACAGGGGTCTGCCTATACTTTTACTACAGAAATGTTACTGGGGTCTGCCTATACTTTTACTACAGAAATGTTACAGGGGTCTGCCTATACTTCTGCTACAGAAATGTTACAGGGTCTGCCTATACTTCTGCTACAGAAATTTTACAGGGTCTGCCTATACTTCTGCTACAGAAATGTTACTGGGGTCTGCCTATACTACTGCTACAGGAATGTTACTGGGGTCTCCCTATACGTTTACTACAGAAATGTTACTGGGGTCTGCCTATACTTTTACTACAGAAATGTTATAGGGGCCTGTCTATACTTCTGGTACAGAAATTTTACTGGGATCCACCTATACTTTTACTACAGAAATGTTACTGGGGTCTGCCTATACTTCTGCTACAGGAATGTTACTGGGGTCTGCCTATTCTTCTGCTACAGAAATGTTACAGGATTCTGCCTATACTTTTACTACAGAAATGTTACTGGGGTCTGCCTATACTTCTGCTACAGAAATGTTACTCGGGTCTGCCTATACTTCTGCTACACGAATGTTACTGGGGTCTGCCTATACTTCTGCTACAGGAATGTTACAGGGGTCTGCCTATACTTTTACTACAGAAATGTTACAGGAGTCTGCCTATACTTCTGCTACAGGAATGTTACTGGGGTCTGCCTATACTTCTGCTACAGAAATGTTACAGGGTCTGCCTATACTTCTGCTACAGAAATGTTACTGGGGTCTGCCTATACGTCTGCTACAGAAATGTTACAGGGACTGCCTATACTTCTGCTACAGAAATGTTACTGGGGTCTGCCTATACTTTTACTACAGAAATGTTACAGGGATCTGCTTATACTTCTGCTACAGGAATGTTACTGGGGTCCGCCTATACTTTTACTACAGAAATGTTACTGGGGTCTGCCTATACTTTTACTAGAGAAATGTTACAGGGGTTTGCCTATACTTCTGCTACAGAAATGTCACAGGGGTCTGCCTATACTTTTACTACAGAAATGTTACTGGGGTCTGCCTATACTTTTACTACAGAAATGTTACAGGGGTCTGCCTATACTTCTGCTACAGAAATGTTACAGGGTCTGCCTATACTTCTGCTACAGAAATGTTACAGGGTCTGCCTATACTTCTGCTACAGAAATGTTACTGGGGTCTGCCTATACTACTGCTACAGGAATGTTACTGGGGTCTGCCTATACTTCTGCTACAGAAATGTTACTGGGGTCTCCCTGTACGTTTACTACAGAAATGTTACTGGGGTCTGCCTATACTTTTACTACAGAAATGTTACAGGGGCCTGTCTATACTTCTGGTACAGAAATTTTACTGGGATCCACCTATACTTTTACTACAGAAATGTTACTGGGGTCTGCCTATACTTCTGCTACAGGAATGTTACTGGGGTCTGCCTATTCTTCTGCTACAGAAATGTTACAGGATTCTGCCTATACTTTTACTACAGAAATGTTACAGGGATCTGCCTATACTTCTGCTACAGGAATTTTACAGGGGTCTGCCTATACCTTTGCTACAGGAATGTTACAGGGGTCTGCCTATACTTTTACTACAGAAATGTTACTGGGGTCTGCCTATACCTTTGCTACAGAAATGTTACTGGGGTCTGCCTATACCTTTGCTACAGGAATGTTACAGGGGTCTGCCTATACTATGGGTGCAGAAAGACTTCCCATTGCGGTGTTTTACCTATCTGGCACAAATACACTGACTGACTAGGGCAGAGATGTGGGCCGAGGCCAAGGTCCTTGGCGGGGTGAAACTCTCCCATGTTTGGGCACTCTGATTTCTTCCTGTGTAATACTATCTTTGTGCACTGACAGCATAGGCGAGCCCAAGGAACTCAAAGACTTCCACTTGCGGTGTTGAGCTATCTGTGTGGGGACACATGGATTTCCCTTTGCTATGTAACTCAGGGCACCTTGGGGCACATAAGGTGGAGGCTGGGACCGAGTCTGACCCAGGGCCTGCTCACATACTTCCCACACAGACTATAGCGGGTCCTGGTCATGGTTTCTTGGCCTTGTAATGCCACCTCCTCCTCCTGCTTGGGGTCAGAGGATCAGAACTGGGCAACATGTATTTTCTCCTGTGTTACCACAGTTATCTGAAACACTGGTTTGGGCCAAACAAAAGAAGCGTAACTGCATTAATGAGACGTTCACTGCTGTACTAGCATCAAAGTCCGCTTTATACCCACGATTGCTGAGGGTGTGTGCAGATGCCGAGGTCCTCGGTGGAGTGAAAGTCTGCCATGTTTGTGCACTGTAATTGCTTCATGTTTATTACTTTTCTTGGGTTCCAGGGGCTCGTCTATGCTGTGGGTGCACAAAGACTTCCCATAGCGGTGTTTTACCTGTCTGGCACAAATACACTGACTGACTTGGGTAGGGTGCAGAGTGCAGATGACTTTCCCCTTGCGGTGTTGATTGAGCTATCTGACACCTACACAGAATGAATTGTGTGGGGACACATGGATTTCCATTGCTATGTAACTCAGGGCACCTTGGGTCACACAAGGTGGAGGCTGGGACCGAGCCTGACCCAGGGCCCACTCACATACTTCCCACACAGACTATAGCGGGTCCTGGTCATGGTTTCTTGGCCTTGTAATGCCACCTCCTCCTCCTGCTTGGGGTCAGGGGATCAGCACTGGGCAACATGTATTTTCTTTCGTGTTACCACAGTTATCTGAGACACTGGTTTGGGCCAAACAAGAGGAGCTTTACTGCATTAATGAGATGTTCACTACAGTTCTAGCATCCGAGTCCGCTTTATGCCAACGATTGCTGAGGGTGTGGGCAGAGGCCTATGTCCTGGGGGAAATGCAACTGCGCCAGGTTTGGCCTGTGAAACTTCGTCCTGGTTAATCCAGTCTTTGGAGCGATGAAAGCAACCACAACTAATTTAATGAGACCTTTACTGCTGTACTAGCATCGGAGTCCGCTTTATGCCCACGATTGATGAGGGTGTGTGCAAAGGCCAAGGTCATGGGTGGAGTGAAAGTCTGCCATGTTTGAGCACAGTAATTGCTTCATGTTTAATACTTTCCTTGGGTTTCATGGGCTCGCCTATGCTGTGGGTGCACAAAGATTTCGCATTGCAGTGTTTTAGCTATCTGGCACAAATACACTGAATGACTTGGGTAGGGCACAGACGGCTTTCCTAGTGCATCGTTCAGCTATCTGACACCTACACAGAATGTATTGTGTGGGGACACATGAATTTCCCATTGCTATGTAACTCACGGCACCTTGGGTCACACAAGGTGAAGGCTGGTACGTCAATCTATCATCAATTCTCAACAGCATTGTGGGCTATCGCCCACACTTTCAAGGAGGGTCGCTGCCTGGCCCTGCCAACCCTCTGCATTGTGTGCCTCTGTTCCTTCTCATCCAGTACGCACTTATAACTAGACATGAGGGTGGTGTGGCTATGAAGCGAGCGTGTGGCATGAGGGCAGCTGAACGCTGCGCAGAGAAACTTTTGTGTGCGCTGTGGGGGGTTGGACAGCAATGCCAGCATGTAACAGGGGAGAAGAGGCAGTGGGGTCACCCGCAAGCAGTGATTGTCCTTGGTTGCAGGTAGTGTGGTGCTTTGGCTAAGATGTGCCAGCGCGTGTGCCTTGCTAATGAGGGTTTGTCTGAAGTAAATTGCTAGGGGGGTGACGCCAGACTCTTGCCCCCATTTTGGCTTAATAGTGGGACCTGGGTGCCTCAGATGCAGCCATGCATGCTGCCCCTGCCCTTCCCTATCCGTTTCTGTGGTGTTTCCATTACTTTCAGATGTTTTCTGGTGTTTGAGAAGTCATCAGCTATGCGGAGCATCGGTCCCATACAAAAATGCTTGAGTCCTCCATTGACTTCAATGGGGTTCGTTACTCGAAACGAGCTCTCGAGCATCGCGGAAAGTTCAACTCGAGTACCGAGCACCCGAGCATTTTGGTGCTCGCTCATCTCTAATCCTGTATCATACACAGTGATATGGGATGTTTAATAAATTGAAGCATGGATATATTGATGTCAAGTTGGTTCTTTGCTTGGATTCTATAGCTGGGATAGACTAACTCTGATAATCTTGTGTATCCCTGCTCCTGGAATGTGAGAGACATCTGGTGATGTTCCCAATTCAACTTTTTTAGATACCAATCAGACTTCATTTGATTAGTAAGCAATGCAAAGGTTAACTTACTTTTTCTTGCAACTGTATATGATACAGATACATAAAGCTTAATTTATCTGCGTGCATAGGGAAAGGTAGAAACAGTAAAGTATTACACATTTTTCTTAGAGGTACCGTTTGTACTAATAAGTAACAGTGCAGCTCTAAATGAATTATACCCTTGTACTTATAGAGTGATAGTGGTGATTGTAAAACCCTGCCAGCTGTCACTCTGCCATCCTCATGCATTGGATACTATCAACGGTTTCCACAAAATGAAATGTGTATTGATAATTTTTGGTTTATGTACACATCTCTCTTCATCATCCAGCCAATAATAATTACCCAAGCTACCTCTCACACGTCTCTCGTTTAACTATCTCAGGGAGTTCCCATCATGGTATAATTTAACAATTTTTACATCATAATATGTACTTTGATTCAAAGAGAGATTTGAAAAGCTTAATTTATTAGGCAGAAAGCAGCACACAATAATTTAAAATGTATAAATTGATAGAACTGAGGACTTAATTTAGTTAGAATTGGTTTCTTACCATTTCGAAAGTCTTATTTACCTGAGTTTCTGTTTCTTTCTAGCTTCTGACACTTACTTTATAGTACCAGCACCCATTGTCATATAACTGACTGCTACACCCCCAACAATCATGTCACCATCCAATCTCTGACCTTAAATTGCCAATTATCATGTAATATGCCATTTGCCGTTACCACCCCAATGATGTCATTAACCCTTTGAATAGAAAAAAAATGATTTTTTAGCTAAAAATGGTTTATGAATCAATACATTCTTACACAATGGCTTCTTGATATGTCACTGCAAACTGTGAACTTAGTTTAAATCTCTTTTTGTGGAGGGATAGGGGCACTACACTATAGCTGGAGCTATATGACCACTGATAGATCCCTACAGAGGACCTACCATTATCTCTGACAATTCAGCTGATGACCTTTGACAGAAGTGACATCACCAAAACAGTGACACATAACATCCCACTAGTGCTGTCATTAACTATTATAGAGCCTTATGGAGCCACCATAGCTGCCAAGGCGTGGGGAATCCAGAATAGGATATGTTCACTTGCACTGGTACCTTACAAGGGTTCAAAAGACAATGTTGATCACAGTTACCACCCATGATGTCATCATCTCTGATGCCATACAATTTTTGTGATATCAGCCGTGGGATATCATTGCTGCAGTGATGTCACAGACTATGACTGGTAGCTATCAGGTTGGCAATTTTATTTTTTATTATTGTTAACAGAATAATTGGTGCACTTTGTGCATTATGTATTCCAGTAACTAGTGCGAAATTACAATATAAGCAGACCACGCAACCATCTGTTCTACTTCTAACTCGCCTTCTCCCTAATATCCAGCAGCACAAGTTTGACTTTCATTTTAGCTGATTGGGATACTGTTTTCTCAGTCAGTGCAGGCTGCTCTTTCCCCCTCGTAGAAAGGAGGAAGAAGGAGCAGCCTGCACTGACAAAGAGAACAGTGTCCTGAGCATCTAGAATATAAGTACAACTTTTGCTTCTGGACATTCAGGGGAAGAGAATGGCAAGTCAGGGATGGAACGAGGGCAGAGCCATTCATCCAAGGCCCTCTATCCCATGGGCCCCATAACAGTCCCATGGTCTGCCTACATTGGCGGCACACCATTGCCTGCATGCCTTGTGCTTCTGGAGATTCAGGAGAAAGCAGAGACATTGTTGGGATGCCATTATCTTGTGAGGTGACAAAGAAAAAACTCCATTACCTTGTGGGGACACTAGTGATTTGTGGGGCCACATTAAAGGCACAACAGAGCTTTCTAGGGCCATAGAGGAGACACTAGTGCTATTGGAAGCCAAAGAGACAACACTAGTTCAATGGGGACTTTACTGCAAGGTTCATTAGGGGTAGTGGATGGATGGAAAGAGTGTGCAGAGACGAATCTGGATGAAATCTTCATGGTCATCTGGGACAGATAAAGAACAAAAATGAAACAAATGTTACCAATTAGAGAAGATGCCACCTGTGATCACTGGAGGTAACTGCACTATAATCAATGTATAGAGCTGCTATCTATTCCTTTTGCTACGGGGCCCCATGACTTCTATGTACACCCTTGAATATAGGAATGTTACATTAAAGCAAACTAGGCTAAAATATATCCACCAAAAATAAAGCCTTTTTTCTTCATGAAATATACCCAGATTTTGAATCATATTGTTTGGCATCAAGGTATTTTTATCCATGGATATGTTAGGTTCTTGAAGTGAAAATTAAAATAAGCATTTTGAATGGTACTGATGCAAAACACTTCATTTGCATTCAAATGCAACCTTTATTCGATAAAGCACCTTCACTGCTTAACTGTAAAATACAAAGTACCAGCCGTAGATTCATGAACTGTAGACTGGGATATTATTTTGTTTTTTGTATTTGATAACATTGCTAAATTCTGAAAGCTTTGTATTATATATAATCCTAAATCCATATAAAATACATATAATATATACATTATTGTGCTTATATTTTGCAGCTCTCATTAGTACACTATCAAATGAAAATTGAACCTGTTTACTCTGTATAATAATTCTGCAGTTTTCTATAACCTTTATGTATTCTGAAGAATTGTTGATGACCTGTTGAGGCTTACTCTATAATTTTCTCTATCATAAATCCTACAAAATGATCAATCATTTAAAGGGATATTCCAAATTTAAAAAATGATGGCATATTGCTTGGACCTCATAGATACCAAGAACAAAGAGGCAGATTCTTGGTGCAGCTCTGGCATAAATATATTAATAAATCCGATCCGTTGTTTTAAGACTTCTCTATATAGAAGTAATAGTAAAACTGTAATCTAATCGATTTTGTTAGACCACTGTCCTTTCTCCCTAGCTTTACTAAACAATTCCCCTTATATCTTCACATATAGATGTGCCATTTATGAAGACAAGCACAAGGCGGTTTTATTACTTTTATTACTATAGCATATGTCTTATAATAACCAATTATTACTTCCATAGCTAAGATACTAAAAAATGCAAATAAGGTAGTTAAAACATCCAGTATATGTTAATTTAGAGACATTTTACCTTTGTACTGCCAGCTGTCAGCTCTCTAGACCAAGTGGGAAAAGAAATAAGGAACTCTCCACAGATACAGTAGAAAGTGACTGTTCCATTCAGAGCTGGATTATAGGGAGGGAAAAGGTAATTACCCAGGGGCTTCTCTGAAGCATCTTATAAACTTCCTGTAGTGAGATATTGGAGCCAAATCTACTTTCTTTTTGTTTGTAACTGATATGCCATCAGATAACACAGCTAAGTAGTATAAATAGGTGGTCAAGAGTTAAAAGGAGTGGACTTATCAAGAGATCCCTGCTTGGGACCCACGTCCTTGGGCAAGAATGGAGAGCGATACTGGTAGACTTGATACATGAGTGAACTGAATCTTTAGAATCCTAATTTGGACTCAACTTTACTAAAAGTCTGATACGGCAACACCTGAACCTCAGGCAGTTTATTTTTTAACGAACAGGAAATTCATGAAAACCAATTACTGCACTGCATTGATTGGCTGAGCAGCGCTCAAGAACCAATCACAGCCATCGCATTGTGAAGGTGGAATTTATTAATTGGCTGAGCCGTGGCTATTATTGGCCAATTCATAAATCCCACCTCCACAATGCGATGGCTGTGATTGGTTCTCGAGTGCTGCTCAGCCAATCGGTGCAGCGCTTGATGTACCAATGTATCACAGCCTTCGCATTAGTTCATCAAGCGCTATGTTGATTGGCTAAGCAGTAGAGATGAGCGAACGTGTTCGTCCGAACTTGATATCCGTGCGGATATTAGGGTGTTCGGGATGTTCGTTATTCGTAACGAACACCATGCGGTATTCGGGTTACTTTCACTTCCTTCCCTGAGACGTTAGCGCGCTTTTCTGGCCAATTGAAAGACAGGGAAGGCATTACAACTTCCTCCTGTGTTGTTCCAGCCCTATACCACCCCCCTGCTGTGAGTGGCTGGCGAGATCAGGTGTCCGCCTAATATAAAAGTCGGCCCCTCCCGCGGCTCGCCTCAGATGCCTTGTGAGTTAGATGAGGGACAGTGCTGTTTGTACCGGAGCTGCTGTAGGGAAAGAATTGGTAGTTAGTGTAGGCTTCAAGACCCCCAAAGGTCCTTATTAGGGCCACTGATAGCTGTGTGTTGGCTGCTGTTAGCAGTGGCAATTTTTTTTTTTCTCAAAATCGTCTCTGCAGAGCGTTGCACCCGGCATTAGGGACAGAAGTGTTGCATAGGCAGGGAGAGTGTTTAACCGTGTGCAGTACTGTGCTGGCTGCTGTTAACTGTGCTGCATATTTTTTTTCTTCTCAATATCGCCTCTGCAGAGCATTGCACCCTCCATTGATACTGCAGGGAAAGAATTGTGTAGGCAGGGCCACAACACAGTTATTATTCATTGAATATACGCAGTGCGGCCTTTTGCTTGCAAAACAAGTGAAAAAAATTCTATTCGACCTGCCTCTGTCCGTCCTAAGGGCTGTGGACACGTGTCGGCTGCGTGTGCAACGTTTAAAAATCAGACGCACCCAGCTACGGTTTACTGCTGGCTTCGCCATTTGCTTTCCTTAATTGGGAAAAAAAATACCTGCTCTGCCAGAGTTATAATAACTCTGCTACCCTCAAGTTCTGTGCCACATTAGCAGGGCCACAGCACAGTTATTAAACTTCTCATGTTCATTGAATATACGCAGTGCTGCCTTTTGGTGGAAAAAAACTGAAAAAAATTCTATTTGTCCTGCCTCTGTCCGTCCTAAGGGCGGTGGACACGTGTCGGCTGCGTGTGCAACGTTTAAAAATCAGACGCACCCAGCTACGTTTTACTCCTGGCTTCGCCATTTGCTTTCCTTAATTTGGAAAAAAAATACCTGCTCTGCCAGAGTTATAATAACTCTGCTACCCTCAAGTTCTGTGCCACATTAGCAGGGCCACAGCACAGTTATTAAACTTCTCATGTTCATTGAATATACGCAGTGCTGCCTTTTGGTGGAAAAAAACTGAAAAAAATTCTATTTGTCCTGCCTCTGTCCGTCCTAAGGGCGGTGGACACGTGTCGGCTGCGTGTGCAACGTTTAAAAATCAGACGCACCCAGCTACGTTTTACTCCTGGCTTCGCCATTTGCTTTCCTTAATTGGGAAAAAAAATACCTGCTCTGCCAGAGTTATAATAACTCTGCTACCCTCAAGTTCTGTGCCACATTAGCAGGGCCACAGCACAGTTATTAAACTTCTCATGTTCATTGAATATACGCAGTGCTGCCTTTTGGTGGAAAAAAACTGAAAAAAATTCTATTTGTCCTGCCTCTGTCCGTCCTAAGGGCGGTGGACACGTGTCGGCTGCGTGTGCAACGTTTAAAAATCAGACGCACCCAGCTACGTTTTACTCCTGGCTTCGCCATTTGCTTTCCTTAATTGGGAAAAAAAATACCTGCTCTGCCAGAGTTATAATAACTCTGCTACCCTCAAGTTCTGTGCCACATTAGAAGGGCCACAGCACAGTTATTAAACTTCTCATGTTCATTGAATATACGCAGTGCTGCCTTTTGGTGGAAAAAAACTGAAAAAAATTCTATTTGTCCTGCCTCTGTCCGTCCTAAGGGCGGTGGACACGTGTCGGCTGCGTGTGCAACGTTTAAAAATCAGACGCACCCAGCTACGTTTTACTCCTGGCTTCGCCATTTGCTTTCCTTAATTGGGAAAAAAAATACCTGCTCTGCCAGAGTTATAATAACTCTGCTACCCTCAAGTTCTGTGCCACATTAGCAGGGCCACAGCACAGTTATTAAACTTCTAATGTTCATTGAATATACGCAGTGCTGCCTTTTAGTGGAAAAAAACTGAAAAAAATTCTATTTGTCCTGCCTCTGTCCGTCCTAAGGGCGGTGGACACGTGTCGGCTGCGTGTGCAACGTTTAAAAATCAGACGCACCCAGCTACGTTTTACCCCTGGCTTCGCCATTTGCTTTCCTTAATTGGGAAAAAAAATACCTGCTCTGCCAGAGTTATAATAACTCTGCTACCCTCAAGTTTTGTGCCACATTAGCAGGGCCACAATACAGTTATTAAACTTCTCATGTTCATTGAATATACGCAGTGCTGCCTTTTGGTGGAAAAAAACGGAAAAAAATTCTATTTGTCCTGCCTCTGTCCGTCCTAAGGGCGGTGGACACGTGTCGGCTGCGTGTGCAACGTTTAAAAATCAGACGCACCCAGCTACGTTTTACTCCTGGCTTCGCCATTTGCTTTCCTTAATTGGGAAAAAAAATACCTGCTCTGCCAGAGTTATAATAACTCTGCTACCCTCAAGTTCTGTGCCACATTAGCAGGGCCACAGCACAGTTATTAAACTTAGATTATTAATTCACTAGAGGCAGTGGGGCCTTTCGTTTTCAAAAAAGGGAAAAAATTATATTTGGCCTGCAGTCTTGCGCCAATTTATTTCCTGCCTGTGAAATCAAATCACTGGTAATACAGCATGCTGAGGGGTAGGGGTATGCCTAGAGGACGTGGACGCGGCCGAGGACGCGGAGGGCCAAGTCAGGGTGTGGGCACAGGCCAAACTCCTGATCCAGGTGTATCGCAGCCGACTGCGGCGCGATTAGTAGAGAGGCACGTTTCTGGCGTCCCGACAGTCATCGCACAATTCATGGGTCCACGCGGGAGATGGTTATTAGAAAATGAGCAATGTGAGCAGGTCCTGTCCTGGATGGCAGAAAGTGCTTCGCGCAACCTATCGTCCAACCGCAGTTCTGCGCCGTCCACTGCTGCAAATCAAAATCCTCTGTCTGCTGCTCCTCCTTCCTCCCAGCCTCCTCACTCCACTCCAATGACACCTGCTCAGCTGCGTGAAGACTCCCAGGAACTGTTCTCTGGCCCCTGCTCAGATTGGGCAGCAGTGGTTCCTCTCCCAGCAGAGGAGTTTATCGTCACTGATGCCCAACCATTGCAAAGTTCCCGGGGTCCGGGGGATGAGGCTGGGGACTTCCGCAAACTGTCTCAAGAACTTTCTATGGGTGAGCAGGACGATGACGATGAGACACAGTTGTCTTGCAGTCAGGTAGTAGTGAGGGCAGTAAGTGCGAGGGAGGAGCGCACAGAGGATTCTGAGGAAGAGCAGCAGGACGATGAGGTGACTGACCCCACCTGGTTTGCAACGCCTACTCAGGACAGGTCTTCAGAGGGGGAGGCAGGGGCAGCAGGAGGGCAGGTTGCAAGAGGCAGTGCGGTGTCCAGGGGTAGAGGCAGGGCCAGACCGAATAATCCACCAACTGTTTCCCAAAGCGCACCCTCGCGCCATGCCACCCTGCAGAGGCCGAGGTGCTCTAAGGTCTGGGAGTTTTTCACAGAGACGCCTGACGACCGACGAGCAGTGGTGTGCAACCTTTGTCGCGCAAAGCTCAGCCGGGGAGCCAACACCAACAGCCTCAGCACCACCAGCATGCGCAGACATATGATGGACAAGCACCCCACAAGGTGGGACGAAGGCCGTTCACCGCCTCCGGATTGCACCCCTGCCTCTCCCCCTGTGCCCCAACCTGCCACTGAGATGCAACCCCCCTCTCAGGACACAGGCACTACCGTCTCCGGGCCTGCACCCACACCCTCACCTCCGTTGTCCTCGGCCACATCCACCAGTGTAGTTCAGCGCACCGTCCAGCCGTCGCTTTCGCAACTGTTGGAGCGCAAGCGCAAGTACGCCGCCACGCACCCGCACGCTCAAACGTTAACCGTCCGCATAGCAAAATTCATCAGCCTTGAGATGCTGCCGTATAGGGTTGTGGAAACGGAGTCCTTCAAAAGTATCATGGAGGCGGCGGCCCCGCGCTACTCAGTTCCCAGTCGCCACTACTTTTCCCGATGTGCCGTCCCAGCCCTGCACGACCACGTCTCCCGCAACATTGTACGCGCCCTCACCAACGCGGTTACTGCCACGGTCCACTTAACAACGGACGCGTGGACAAGCACAGGCGGGCAGGGCCACTACATCTCCCTGTCGGCACATTGGGTGAATTTAGTGGAGGCTGGGACAGAGTCAGAGCCTGGGACCGCTCACGTCCTACCCACCCCCAGAATTGCGGGCACCAGCTCGGTGGTTGTATCTGCGGAGGTGTATGCTTCCTCCACTAAAGCACCCTCCTCCTCCTCCTCCTCCTCCTCTGTCTCGCAATCAAGATGTGTTAGCAGCAGCATGTCGCCAGCAGTCGGTGTCGCGCGGTGTGGCAGCACAGCGGTGGGCAAGCGTCAGCAGGCCGTGCTGAAACTACTCAGCTTAGGCGATAAGAGGCACACGGCCCACGAACTGCTGCAGGGTCTGACACAGCAGACCGACCGCTGGCTTGCGCCGCTGAGCCTCCAACCGGGCATGGTCGTGTATGACAACGGCCGTAACCTGGTGGCGGCTCTGCAGCTCGGCAGCCTCACGCACGTGCCATGCCTGGCCCACGTCTTTAATTTGGTGGTTCAGCGCTTTCTGAAAAGCTACCCACGCTTGTCAGACCTGCTCGTAAAGGCGCGCCGTCTCTGCGCACATTTCCGCAAGTCCCACACGGACACTGCCACCCTGCGCACCCTGCAACATCACTTTAAGCTGCCAGTGCACCGACTGCTGTGCGACGTGCCCACACAGTGGAACTCTACGCTCCACATGTTGGCCAGGCTCTATGAACAGCGTAGAGCTATAGTCGAATACCAACTCCAACATGGGCGGCGCAGTGGGAGTCAGCCTCCTCAATTCCTTTCAGAAGAGTGGGCCTGGTTGGCAGACATCTGCCATGTCCTTGGTAATTTTGAGGAGTCTACCCAGGTGGTGAGCGGCGATGCTACAATCATTAGCGTCACCATTCCTCTGCTATGCATCTTGAGAAATTCCCTGCAAACCATAAAGGCAGCTGCTTTGCGCTCGGAAACGGGGGCGGTGGAAGACAGTATGCCGCTGGATAGTCAGGGCACCCTCCTGTCTATTTCTCAGCGCGTACAGGAGGAGGAGGAGCATGAGGAGGATGAGGAGGAGGGGGAAGAGACAGCTTGGCCCGCTGCTGACGGTACACCGGCTGATTGCCTGTCATCCTTTCAGCGTGTATGGCCTGAGGAGGAGGAGGATCCTGAAAGTGATCTTCCTAGTGAAGACAGCCATGTGTTGCGTACTGGTACCCTGGCACACATGGCTGACTTCATGTTAGGATGCCTTTCTCGTGACCCTCGCGTTGCACGCATTCTGGCCACAACGGATTACTGGGTGTACACACTGCTCGACCCACGCTATAAGGAGAACCTGCCCACTCTCATTCCCGAAGAGGAAAGGGGTTCGAGAGTGTTGCTATACCACAGGACCCTTGCGGACAAGCTGATGGTAAAATTCCCAGCCAACAGCGCTAGTGGCAGAAGGCGCAGTACCGAGGGCAAGGTAGCAGGGGAGGTGCGGAGATCAAGCAGCATGTACATCCCAGGCAGTGCAACAGTCTTTAAGGGCCTGGACAGCTTTATGGCTCCCCACCAAGACTGTGTCACCGCTCCCCAGTCAAGGCTGAGTCGGCGGGAGCACTGTAAAAGGATGGTGTGGGAGTACGTAGCCGATCGCACGACCGTCCTCCGTGACGCCACTGCCACCTACAACTACTGGGTGTCGAAGCTGGACACATGGCCTGAACTAGCGCTGTATGCCCTGGAGGTGCTTGCTTGTCCTGCGGCTAGCGTCTTGTCGGAGAGGGTGTTTAGTGCGGCTGGGGGAATCATCACAGATAAGCGTACCCGCCTGTCAACCGACAGTGCCGACAGGCTAACACTCATCAAGATGAACAAAGGCTGGATTTCGCCAGACTTCTCTTCTCCACCAGCGGACAGCAGCGATACGTAAGCAATACGTAGGCTGCACCCGCGGATGGAAGCTACGTTCTCTCTCACCATCCAAAACGGGGACATTTCTACTTCATCAATCTGTGTCTAATATTCCTCCTCCTCCTCCTCCTCCTCCTCCTCCTCCTCCTCTTGCTACTCCTCCTGAAACCTCACGTAATCACGCTGAACAGGCAATTTTTCTTAGGGCCACAAGGCTCACTCAAATAATTTTTCTAAACAATTTTTAAAAGTTTCAATGCGCTTAAAAGCGTTGGAACTGTAACTTGAACCAATTTTTCGTTACACTGGGCTGCCTCCAGGCCTAGTTACCACTTAAGCCACATTAACCAAAGCGATTAATGGGTTTCACCTGCCCTCTTGGCTGGCCATGGCCAATTTTTGGGATGTACATTAGTACTGTTGATACAGCAATTTTTGTGGGCCCTCGCCTACAGTGTAATCAAATTAATTTTTAGCCCACCTGCATTCCAGCTGACGTTACCTCAGCTGTGTTGGGCAATGCAATGGGATATATTTATGTACCGCCGGTGGCTTCCTGGCACCCACCCAGGCTGTGGGTCCACAGGGAATTATAAATGCATCTGTTTCCACTTGTAAAGAACCCCAGTCTGACTGGGGCATGCAGTGTGGGCCTAAGCCCACCTGTATTACGCACGACATTACTACCTCAGCTGTGTTGGGCAATGCAATTGGATATTTTTGTGTACCGCCGGTGGGTTCCAGGGAGCCACCCATGCTGTAGGTGCACACGGAGTGTAACCTACATGTGTCCACTTGTAAAGAACCCCAGTCTGACTGGGGCATGCAGTGTGGGCCGAAGCCCACCTGTATTATGCACGACATTACTACCTCAGCTGTGTTGGGCAATGCAATGGGATATTTCTATGTACCGCCGGTGGCTTCCTGGCACCCACCCATGCTGTGGGTCCACAGGGAGTTTAACCTACATGTGTCCACTTCTAAAGAACCCCAGTCAGACTGGGGCATGCAGTGTGGGCCGAAGCCCACCTGTATTAAGCACGACATTACTACCTCAGCTGTGTTGGGCAATGCAATGGGATATTTTTGTGTACCGCCGGTGGGTTCCAGGGAGCCACCCATGCTGTAGGTGCACACGGAGTGTAACCTACATGTGTCCACTTGTAAAGAACCCCAGTCTGACTGGGGCATGCAGTGTGGGCCGAAGCCCACCTGTATTACGCACGACATTACTACCTCAGCTGTGTTGGGCAATGCAATGGGATATTTCTATGTACCGCCGGTGGCTTCCTGGCACCCACCCATGCTGTGGGTCCACAGGGAGTTTAACCTACATGTGTCCACTTCTAAAGAACCCCAGTCAGACTGGGGCATGCAGTGTGGGCCGAAGCCCACCTGTATTACGCACGACATTACTACCTCAGCTGTGTTGGGCAATGCAATGGGATATTTTTGTGTACCGCCGCTGGGTTCCAGGGAGCCACCCATGCTGTAGGTGCACACGGAGTGTAACCTACATGTGTCCACTTGTAAAGAACCCCAGTCTGACTGGGGCATGCAGTGTGGGCCGAAGCCCACCTGTATTACGCACGACATTACTACCTCAGCTGTGTTGGGCAATGCAATGGGATATTTTTGTGTACCGCCGGTGGGTTCCAGGGAGCCACCCATGCTGTCGGTCGACAGGGACTTCACAATAGGGAGTTGTACCTGCCTGTGTCTATGAATTAAAAAGCCCGGTCTAACTGGGGCATGCAGACACCTTGACAGAATGAATAGTGTGTGGCACATAGGTTCCCCATTGCTATGCCCACGTGTGCAGCTCCTGATGGCGGTGGCACAGGATTCTATTTCTCATTGCTTCTGTACAGCATTGTGGGCTATCGCCCCGCCCCTTTTAAAGAGGGTCGCTGCCTAGCCGTGCCAACCCTGTGCAGTGTGTGCCTGCGGTCCCTCGTCATGGCAGACGCACTTCTAAATAGACATGAGGGTGGTGTGGCATGAGGGCAGCTGAAGGCTGCGCAGGGACACTTTGGTGTGCGCTGTGGGGGGGAGGGGGGGCGGTTGGGCAGCATGTAACCCAGGAGAAGTGGCAGTGGAGTGTCATGCAGGCAGTGATTGTGCTTTGTTGGAGGTAGTGTGGTGCTTAGCAAAGGTATGCCATGCTAATGATGGCTTTTCAGAAGTAAACGTTGTTGGGAGGGGGGGGGGCCCACTCTTGCCGGTATTCTGGCTTAATAGTGGGACCTGTGAACTTGAGATGCAGCCCAACATGTAGCCCCTCGCCTGCCCTATCCGTTGCTGTGTCGTTCCCATCACTTTCTTGAATTGCCCAGATTTTCACACATGAAAACCTTAGCGAGCATCGGCGAAATACAAAAATGTTCTGGTCGCCCATTGACTTCAATGGGGTTCGTTATTCGAAACGAACCCTCGAACATCGCGGGAAGTTCGTTTCGAATAACGAACACCCGAACATTTTGGTGTTCGCTCATCTCTACTAAGCAGCAATCGAGAAACAATCAAAGTCATCGCTTCCTGGAGGCGGGATTTGTGCATCCCATAACCAGGAAGCGATCTTCTGTGAGCGGCTGAGGACAGCAGATAGCCTGCCAGAGTCCCCAAGAGCAGCGGAGGGATGTGAATTGAGCCTGCTGGGTAATGTATTGCTTTTTTTATGTAATGCAGCTAGGACTTATTTTCAAGCCTCCCCCCAAATCCCCCAAAGTCAGCATAGGGTTTATTTTTGGGATAGGTGTTATTTTTGGGGAACAGATTATTTGTTGTAATGTGACCAGGTTGTCCACTAGTTCAACTGCAGGGTTTTGCATGTGAAAATAGCTTGGATTTTATGCAGAACATTTTAATGGCAGCAACAGATTGGGGGAATTAAGAGACTGAAATGGGTGACAGGTGCTGAATATGACTTCATTAATAGAAAGTCTTTACACAGGGTTACCAAGTAAATAGAGATGAGCGAACGTACTCGGTAAGGGCGATTTCGCAATCGAGCACCGCGATTTTCGAGTACTTCACTACTCGGGTGAAAAGTACTCGGGTGCACTGTGGGTGAGCGGGGGGTTGCAGCGGGGAGTGGGGGGGAGAGGGAGAGAGAGAGGGCTCCCCCCTGTTCCCTGCTGCTACCCCCGACTCCCCTCTGCAACCCCCCGCCCCACAGCGCACCCGAGTACTTTTCACCCGAGTAGTGAAGTACTCGAAAATCGCCATGCTCAATTGCGAAATCGCCCTTACCGAGTACGTTCGCTCATCTCTACAAGTAAACAATACCTTACTAAAAAATTGGATAATGAAATTACTTAATGGATAACTGGTATTCAAATAATTTTAAATCAAATGTACAGTTTTCTATTACAGGAAAAACAATATATGTTTATGTAGATTCATATGGCAAATAATTTTTAAAGAACTGGTGTACACCCTATAGTAATCGCAAGCAATTGTACAATGTACCCTGGTCAGGGGCAGCAATGCACTGAATCCAGCATAGAATGGAGGCACTCCTCTAAGGCAGCATTGAGGTACTCTTAAACTGTGCTAATCTGCAGTAATTCTTTTGTAAGTACCACAAGTTCTTCGGGCCAATTTAGACTGGACGAATGTCAGGCAAACGATGCCCGACACCCGTCCCCACATACACTCGCTGAGTGCATGGGAGCCAGTATCGCTGGCTCACAGCAGGGAGGCTGGAGAGATTTCTCTCCTCGCACTCTCCCGCCCATCTGCATTGACTTAACATAGCAACCGTTCAATACTGAACAGCTGCTATTTACACTGAACAATGATAGTTCAGCTCATTGTCCATCGTTTATGCAGCATAAACGATGGATGATGGGCTGATCGTTCAGTGTAAATATCAGCCCTTTAGTATCGAATGAATGCTATGTTAAGTCAATGGAGAGGGGTGGGAAGCGTGAGGAGATAAATCTCCTGCAGCCTCCCCGCCCCGCCTGCTGGCCACTCTGTGAGCAAGCCAGCTATACTAGCTCCCGTGCAACAGCATGGAAGCGAGTACATGTGAGGGCGAGTGTTGGGCATCATTTGCCCGACATTCATCTGGTCTAAATGGACCCTTTTTTTTTATTGGTAGCTATCAGCTGGTTTACTTGAGAATAGTCTATATCCACAATCTGGTGGGCAATCACAATACCTTTGTCTGTGGACTGTCTTTCAATGGTCATCCTCTGGTTGGGATGTGGAGGGACAATGAAGTGCATTACAGATGTTCATTTCCTTTATTTCCTAGAAGCATCCTCAGCCGATTTATTCAGTCTCTTAGGCCTTATGTCTACGGGCAGGTTGGATTCCACATGCAGGAGCTTGCAACAGAATCCAACCTTTTCCGCGGAAGGTGACCCTGTGTACCTGTTCAAGTCTTCTTTTTTTCTGTACTACAGATGTGTGTGGAAGTACTGGCCGGCGCGCTGGCGCACATGCACAGTACACCTTTTTTTTTAATGCCTGCTTTCTCGTGGAATCCGCAGCCTATCTGCGATGTCAACTGCAGATGGGCTGCAAACGGTTTTGATTGACTTCAATGAAAGCCGTCCATGCAGAAACCGCAGGAAAATGGAGCATGCTGTGATTTTTCATTTTGCAAGCAGAAACCGAAATAGGTCTCTGCTCGTGAACCTGAAGAATTGTTTTTCCATAGATTGCTATGGAGGGTTATTGCTGCGGAATCCAGAGCGGAAAGTCCTCTCCAGATTCCGCAGCAAAATCCGTCAGTGGACATTGAGTCTTAAATTGAGTCTTAACCATTATCACACATTTAGATAGATCTTGATCTCTAAGTCTTGGACAATAGTGCGTGTTGCCTGGAGATACAAGGTCAGACCAGTCACAGTGCACCTATCAGCAGCACCAACAGCTTTTAACAGCTCATGTCTCTCCCGCTCAATTTGCAATTGATGAGTTGTTCGCCCAAGGCTCTTCTACTTGAGTTCACACAAGCACAGCTGCAGGTCAGATTTATTGTAGCTCTTATTGACTTGATTTTCTCCCCTTTGCTGCACTCTCTGAAATTGCTGAGCTCAGAAACAGGACCTATCTTTTATACCTTGCCCTTCAGCCAATCAGTATGCAGCTCATGTCCTGTCAATCCAAAACAACAAAATGAGAGTGAATAAAGTCACGTGATCTGTCTCTGAATGTCCTGGCAGGAACATAAGGTGACAGATGTATATTCATATTATGTATATATTATATATGGGTATTGAACCCCTTACAAGATGGAGCATGGAGTCTGGGAAACAACAATAAGCTTTTCGGCGCCTGTGTTTCAGCAGGAGGAAGACGGCCATACCTTAAGACGGACGTCTCTCTGCAGCGCCAGGACAAAGAACATGTGACCAACTTCATTGCCGGTCATGTGTTCTTTCTTCAGCGCTGCAGAGAGACGTCCGTCTTGAGGTACGGCCGTCTTCTACCTGCAGTACGGGCTCTGTCACACGGGCGCATCGGCGCCTGTATACGGGTGCCGATGCGCCTATGTGACTGAGCCCTTACTTGGCAGCTGAATCATGATATATTCAGTTGAGTGAACGCAGCACACAGTTTGAGAATGCTGCAATACAGACTTTGATCACTCTAATAATGCTCTTTGCTCTTTGGAAACACTGTTTTGGCTTTCCAGCCTTTGCAGGTAGAAGTCATAGTCTTTAACACAAGTGCAGGTCCAATGCGAGCTGCAGAAACCTTCACAAATACGGATGATCACTAGTTAAGTTGCAGGCCACTTTAGTTACACACAGTCATTCTGTTAGTTACATATCAGACCTCTCGTGTCTGCTTGGATATCCGACACATATACAGTGTTTAACACAGTCTTTACGATGGAGGGCTCTCTTGCCAATATCACTGCAGCTACCACAGCTTCTACAGTCTGTCCAGACATTCACTCTTCAGGACAGTTTGTCTGCTGCCAACCGTTCCAGAGTTCTCATGAAACACTAAACCTGACCACGCCATGAATAGGTGATAAAAGTCAATTTTAGGATAACCCTTGTAAACCATCGCAGATTTTTATGTTTTATGACTTTTGGTCTCAACTTGTCGAAAAGTGAGCTTGCAGTTTAAATGGTAAAATAGGGACAAATTATATATCAAGAGAGAAGATTTAGAAGTTGAGTTGGTAAAACCTGAAAATATATGTGAAAATTTTTTATATGGACAATTTTATACATAAGAGTTACAATTATGTACGACTTACCTCTTGTAAATATATTCAATATCATATTAATGGTGGACTAACATATTTATAGTAGGTTATGTAACCTGCCCCTACATTAAATTACCATGTAATGAAAATAATGTGGTATAAACCAATGCAATTTAGTTCCAACTGACGGCTTATGAAAATATAACGTAATCCCATTACTAGGTTTGCAGCTTACATGCAAATTAACTTTATTTAATCAAGTGAAACTATGCCAAATCAAAATTTCAGTAAGATTAAATCGACATTATAGAGTATGGACTATAGAAAGCGGCCGTGGGACTGGGAGTAGTTGGTATTATGCTGCCATCTTGTGTAAGTTTATGCTAATGTTGTACCTTCTATGAGTGAAGTACTGAACTTGTTAGCTATCTTTAATAATTAGCAATGTTATTGGGAGGGTAGCCATTCTCAAACTGAGGGGTCTTTGATAGCTCAATGTATGTCGAGACTGTATAATGACAGATTAGAATGGTCACATGCAGCTTCACATAGATGTAACAGCAGAAATCCTTAGGCAGCAGCATTTTGCGCTGAGCAATAACCTCATAAAGTACAATGTGCATCAATGTGAATAAAGTGCAACATTAACAGGAGGATAGAGCCAGACAAAGTATCCCATGTGGTGAGATGCCCTAGGATAGGTTGCACTTAATGAGGTTATGGTTCATTGCAAACAACAGCTTATATTATATAAGGTAATTTTATGCTTGATCGCCTTTAGTTCTACATGGATGGAACATCTCACGTACACCCTGGGATGTTGTCATTTTACACCGTTGTATATCATCTCTTTTATATACATTTTAATATGACTGTAATAAAAGATTAATTATTTTGAAACTTTTTAATATGTTTCTCTTCGCCGGTTTTAAAGGTTCCCTACTAGGTTGACAAAAATATTAATATGAAGTGCTCTAGTGTAATAAATAAAGGAATTACAATATTCCAAACACATTATATACAGTTTCAAAAAAAAAGCAAGTGAACCCTTTGGAATTGCCTAGACTTCTGCACTAGTTACTAATAAAAGGAGTTCTGATTGTTCTCTAATTCACAATTATGCACAAACACAATCTAACTAAAGTAGTTACACACAACTAGATGGTGGGCAGACTGTCGTCACTCAATCTATACTACTGTTACCTAGCCTTCCAATTATGCATATTGGTGATTGGATGTCGATGTTGACTACAATAATGCCGCCACTACGCTATACGGTGCACTATTAAGAGGTAGGAAGGTATCCCCAGACCATGACACTTCCTCAACCATGTTTCACAGTTGGAATGACATTTTGGTGATAGTGTAAGGTGGACCCCAATAGGGGTTTTTTTGCACCTCAGCAGAAATGTGATGTCCTATGAACACAATTCCTGTTCAGTGTTTTTCTTATAATGGCCTATAGGCTGTTTGCAGTTTGCTGAGTCTTCTGTAGTTTTTTTGTTATTACCTCTGGGATATTTTTCATCAGTTCCAGGATTGTGCATTGTACTCTTGGAACAATCTTCCAGGGTGCCCACCCTTCGCAAGAGTAGCAATAGTCCTGAATGTTCTCCATCTGTAGATAATATGTCTAATTGTGGATTTATGTAGATCTTTAGAAATGCTTTTGACAACTTCATGACCATTTTTTGAGGTCTTCTCAAAGTTGTTTGCATTGAGACATGGTTGACGAGCATGACGACTTCTGTCAATAACAATATCTGATTTTTCAGGACATCCCCTAACCTAACACAAGCTCCTCCACATTGTACTCTTGAATACAAAAATGCCATATACTGTACCCCTAATATAATGGTGTTCCATGGGATTTTAAACAATTAGATTGGCAGAACCAGGGAGAAGCAGTCAAATCCCACCCTTGAGTGAGTGTGTGAGTACAGATGTAGAAGAGTTTAAATTGAGGCTTAAAAGGTATGTACCACCGTTGACTTTCATCACCTATCCATAGGACAAGTTATCACACTCCAGTTAAGCTATGCTACATCAGAATAAAAAAAATGAAAGGAACACATTGCTCAAAAAAATTAAGGGAACATTCATGTTGCAGACAGCATAACTTTCACCACTGCATCTCCATACTCTTTCATGTCTGTCATATGCGCTCATTGTGAACTTGCTCTCATCTGTGAAGACAACGGGGCACCAATGATGGAGGTGTACGTCCTGCTGTTCTCTGAGAATGCTATTCGAGCAGCACAGTGCTGGTCTGTGATTACAGGTCCCCCTGCAGGATGTATGGCTCTCATCCCATCTTGAGTCTGTTTCAGCGCAAAGAAATATGCAGACCAGTAGCCAGTTAGAGGTCATTTTGTAGGACCCTGCAATGCTCCTCTTGTTTTTGCTCACACAAAGGCACAGATACCCATCCTGATGCTAAGTTGATGCCTTTCTATGACCCTGTCCAAGTCTCTTCTTGTGTAATGGCCCTCGTCCTGGTATCTGCACCATGCTCTTGAGACCATGTTGAGAAACAATGAGACACAGCAAACCTTTTTGCAACAGCATGTATAGCTATGCCAACCTTGAGGAACAGGATTATCTGTGCAACTTGATTTAACTGCAGGTACCGCCTCACGCTATCACTAGTGACAAGGACACTAGCATGCAAAAATAGGGAACAATCAGTCAGGAAGGATAAGGAGAGGATAATTGACTATTGCCACTACTTGTAAAACCATTCCCTTTTGGGGTTGCCTTGCTGTTGCCTCTTGAGTTCACCTGTTGTCACTTTCATTTGCACCAAAGCAGATGAAACTGATTCACAAATAATTTTACTTTCTAACTGGAAAGATTGATATCCCCAAAGTTTAAGTGATTTGAGCTTACATTGTGCTTAAGTTGTGCTTTAATTTTTTTTTATATATATATATATATATATATATATATATATATATATATATATATATATATATAGGTTTTTCAATAAGCTTATAGGTTTGTTTTTTTTTAAGTACCCTGTGAGCTAAATAGTGGAAGGAATGTAAGCAATATATTTGGACAGTATGTGGCAAACAGTCAACAGCCTCTGGGTTCAATTTCCTTAGCAGCCAAGGTGACTAAATATCTCTTCAGAACTTTCTTTTTCTTCAATTCTTTTTCTATGTATACAGATATTAACTATTCAATGTGTGTATCCACATAGAGATATACAGCAGTATTACAGGATTACTGTACTTATAAAATATTTGTATACTTGTTTAATTGTTATACAAAATAGCCAGCAATGAACAGAAATATCAAAATCTATCATACAGTGGATATGAAAATTCTGCACATCCCTGTTAAAATGCCATGTTTTTTTGTTATTTCCACCTTCAGTGTGACCTGTTATCAGTACAAACTGAAATCTTTTAGGGTGGAAAAATAAAGAAAAAACTAAAACGACGTGGTTGCATAAGTATGCACACCCTAAAACTAATACTTTATTTATGTACCCTTTGACTTCCTGACAGCACTCAGTCTCTTTGGGTAGGTGTCTGTCACCATGATTATTTGGAGGTATGCTTTAGGTTGTTGTCATGCTAAAAGGTGAAATTCCTCTTCATCTTCAGATTTTTAGTAGAAGCCTAAAACGTTTGTGCCAAAATAGACTTATATTTGGAAGTGTTCATAATTCCCTCCATCTTGACTAAAGCTCCAGTTCCAGCAGCAGATTCCCCCCTCCCCAAAGCATAATGCTACCTCCCCTATGCTTCACTATGGGTATGGTGTTCTTTTGGTGATGCACAGTGTTAGCTTTCCATCAAAATGTTCAACCTTGGTCTCATCAGACCATAACACATTCTCCCATATTCTTTTGGTAGAATTGACGTAGATTCTTGCAAAACAAAGCTGGGCTTGGATGTTTTTCTTTGCTAGTAAAGGCTTCTGTCTTGCCCCCCTACCCCACAGCCCAGACATATGAAGAACATGGGGGATGGTTATCACATGCACTACACAACCAGTACTTGTCAAAAATTCTTGCAGCTCCTTTAGTGTTGCTGTAGGCCTCTTGGCAGACAAGAACAATTTTCTTCTAGTCTTTTCATCAATATTTGAGGAACGTTCAGTTCTTCATAATGTCACTGTTGTGCCAAATTTAATTCACTTCTTGATGACCACGTTCACTGTTTTCCATGGTACCTGTAATGCCTTGGAAATGTTTGTCCTCCTTCTCCTGACTGATACCTTTCAACAATCAGATCCTTTTGATATGTTGTAAGATATTTATGGCTTTTGCTGAAAAATGCAACTGAGAAAATGTCAGGAAAATGCTACTGGAAAAACTAAACTTCATATGGGGTACATGAGAATCACTTTAAATAATGGCAGCGGAGTGCTGACTACTATTTATCATGAGTTAAAGACTGCTTTCACACAGGCAACAAAATCGCCGATTTTCTCATGATACGACAGCGCTACAATTTACATGTATGTGAAGCCCATACTTTCCAATGGATTCCTTCACATTAGTGATGTTTTGTAGGCTGCTACATTGTGAGAAGAAAAATCACAGCATGCTGAATATTGCCACGATTTGCAATGTTTTGTAGCCCATGTTGCCCTATGGAGCCTTGCTTTGTGTTGCATTACATCACATGAAAATGTAGTTTTCGTGCGGTGCAATGCAACTTTTACAGTAGGAAGTCCTGCTGTTTGTCCCTAAAATATGCCCTAGCTGCATTTAAAAAAAAACAAAAAAACAGTACATTACCACAGGGTGGGGGGAGTGACATTAGAACATTGAACTAATCTTTCCCAGTATTCTGAGTGGCAAATTGCTATGGATAGTCGGGGGCACTTTATCAATATCTCTATATCACACCTCCCCTTTTTAGAAGGGTGGTGGTGGTTGATTTCTACAGATCACTTTAAAAGCCCATCCCTGTCACCTAGCAAGGGGGAATTCAAGGGGGAAGGATGTCAGATCAACTTTTGTAGTGTCCTCAACGGAAGCTGATTGATACTGGACAGCTGGGAAGACACTTTATCAATATATTTATATGACACTTACAATGCACAGAGGGGATAGAATTGTGGGATAAAAAAGCCATAGCTATTGCTTTTTGGAACTTAGTGTTACAACGTTTACCGTGCGGTTGAAACAACATATGTTAATTTTCTTCTACTGGTCTTCATGCTTACAACGATACAAGATTTATATAGTTTTATGTAGTTTTACTACTTTTGAATACTAAAAGCACTTTTTTTTACAAAATAATTTGATTTTGTGTCGCCACATTCCAAGATCCATAATATTTCTATTTTTCCATCAACTCAGCTTCATGAGGACTTCTCTTTTGCAGCATGAATTAATAGTTCTCATCTGCACCATTTGGGGTACATACTGTATAACTTTTTCCATTTGTTTTTACTATTTTTGGAAGGTGACATTTTCAAGAAAAAAAAAATTGTTTCAGTTTGACTTAGAACTTTTGTTTAATTTCTCTAGACTTTTTGACCTGTATTTTATTATGTTCCAGTAAGGGACTTGACCCTGCAATCCATTTAGGTTTTGTGATCCCCAATATTTAACACCCGAGGGGCTAAATATTGGGGATCAAAGATCATCCAGATTCTAGCATTTACAGCAGGGTTTCAGCTGTATGTTACTGCTGATACATGATATAGATAGTGTGGGCCCAGCTCCTGATCTCCAGCCATCCGTGCACTGTAATAATACGTTGTTACTCTACCTGTCCTCCACAGCATTCTATCATGGTGTAAAGCAGGAAGTCACTGGGGAAAACGCATGCTGAATTTAAGGAGTTTTTGAATTATCTAAAGATAAGGGCCACACTACACTGTTCTCTGCACCATCTGTTTCATGTACAGAGTGGAGAGGTGTGTTCTAATCACACTTTGGGCATATGATGCTCCAATTTTGTGTCCAGAGACCCGTGGTGCTGCCAGAGCAAACATCTGCACACCATACGGATCGTGCAGATGACAGTGTGGTCAGGCCCTAAAAAAAGAATTTCACAAAGTCTTGTTTTCTTCACCTGTCATTAAAAATTGGTGAGCATAGAATTATAACACTACTAAAACGTTTGCACAATATCAACATTCAGCCACTTTTGGGTGGAAAGATACAGTCTATTTTGACACGTTTGCAGCAGGGTGTCATCACCATGAGCTGATTGTTGCAGGGGAAAGCCATTTCTAGTAAATAGTGGCCTTCTCTGCATTTACATTGCTGCCTGAACAGTGCTCAGGCAAAACAGCAATGGCCTTTTCCTCTTGCCCAGACACAGTTTTGGATAATCAGGGGTGGAGGTTAAAGTAAATCTTCACCTTTAGGGCGCCCACCCACTGGCGTTTTTTTTCACTGCCAAATTCGCAGTTTTTTTTTTCTGCAGAGGGTCTATGGGACTTGTAATGTAAAAATCGCGATCGCGCAAAATCGCGATTTACCGCGATATCGCGATTTTGCGCGATCGCGATTTTAGCTTTGCATGTCCCATAGCCCAAAGACCCCTGCAGAAAAAAAAAAACGCTGCGAATTTCGCAGTAAAAAAACGCTAGTGGGTGGGCACCCTTAGGGCGCCCACCCACTGGCGATTTTTTTTCCCTGCGAAATTCGCAGCATTTTTTTCTCTGCAGGGGTCTATGGGACTTGTAATGTTAAAATCGCGATCGCGCAAAATCGCAATTTACCGCGAAATCGCGATTTTGCGCGATCGCGATTTTAACATTACAAGTCCCATAGACCCCTGCAGAGAAAAAAATGCTGCGAATTTCGCAGGGAAAAAAAAAATCGCCAGTGGGTGGGCGCCCTTAGTCATAACATGTTTTTCCCTTCGTCATCATGACAGCATACGCTTGGAGGTTGCTCACCTGCTGACCTGATGGGACAGGAAAAGGCAGAGCATAAAAGAAACCTCCCCTCCACCAAACACCAGTGTTTTTCCTGTCCCTTCAGGACAGCAGCGGCAGAGCTCCAGCGATGCTGTCCCATGCCGGAGGTTCCAGGGCTTACCGGTGAGCGGCGGCATCTTTCCTGGCAGCCCCGGCGCCCCAGTGGGAAGTACCTCATCTGGGAGCTTACCGGGGACTGCGTGGGCCTGGGTCCAAGTACGGGCTTTCCGGCACCACTGCGGCCGTCATTTCGGCGGCGGCCGCCATCTCTGGGTCCAGGGCCGAGCAGCAGCGTTCCTCAAGGGGGCGTGGCCTCAGCGGAGCTCCGGGAGTGACGCAGTGACGTCAGACGCTCCGCAAGGGGGCGTGACCTAGCGTGAAGTGGGCGTGGCTTAGCGCGGCCGGCGCCGGATTCAAAATTTTAAAAGCCTCTGCACCAGGGAAGCAGCTGGTGTTTCTTCACGCCGGGAATCGATCCTAAGTACAGGAGTTGATCCCACAAGCAAGCGCAGGATGTCGGCCAGAGAGGACCCAGAGAATCTCCAAACTGTAAGTGGTCCAGTGGGCCAACCTACAGACACCTGCACTACATACACTTCCTTACTAACAGAGTTCTCCCTTGTCATTTCAGGACAGGGATACTCAAAAACCTAGGGAGGCTAGGAGGAGGAGTAAAAAGTGTCCAGTGTGCTTGGCCAAACTCGACGACTCCTATACCAAAACATTATGTGCCGTTTGTTCTGCAAAAGTTCTGCAGGAGGAAAAATCTTCCCTTATGTCCGAAATTCGGTCGGTCGTCCGGGAAGAAGTTCAGTCCTCCCTCTCGGACCTCCAACCTGGGCCCTCAGGGGTTACACGAAGGTCTGCTCCGGCTGTGTCAGAGTCCGACTCGGACATGGCGGAAGATTTGGAGTATGATAATCTTGGGGAAGTGTTGCAGGAGGAGAAAAAGTACCTTTTTTCCACCGCTGACATAGATCAACTTCTAAAAGCTCTACGTAGAACCATGCAGGTGGAGGAAGATGTGCAGCAACCCCGCACAGCACAAGACGATATGTTTGCGGGATTGCTTCCACAACGGAAATCTTCGTTTCCTGTAAATGCCACACTCAAACAACTAATCCTGAACGAGTGGCTTTGTGTGGATCAGACTCCGCTAATCCCTAGGGAATTCAAGGAGCGCCTTTTATTTGCGGGAGACGAGGTGGCGTTACTGGACGAAATGCCGAAAGTAGATGCGGCTATCGCTGTGGTGTCCAGGAAGTCTGGATTACCATTTGAAGATATGTCCCACTTAAAGGACTCCTTGGATAATAAAGTGGACATGACCATGCGCAAGGCCTGGTCCACGTCCGGCCTTATTATAAAATCTAATATCGCGGCCACTTCTGTGGCTCGCTCCATGGCGGTCTGGCTGGATCAGCTTGTGTCCCTAATCGACCAAAAAGCCTCCAGGGAAGAGTTGGCGAGCGGCATCCCTCTGCTACAGATGGCAACGGGGTTTCTGGCGGATGCCTCTATGGAAACGGTCCGCTTCGGAGCTCGCACGGCAGCCCTATCCAACACCGCCAGAAGGGCAGTCTGGGTAAAGGAGTGGTCGGGGGACTTAACATCCAAAAACAAGCTGTGTGCTCTACCCTTTCGGGGTGCACGCATTTTTGGACCGGACCTGGATCGCCTGCTGGAAAAAGCAGCTGACAAGAACCAGGGACTGCCAGCCATCAGACCGCCCAAAAGACCCTTCACTCCTCGCCCCTCATCTACATACGCTGGGAAAGGGAAGACCGGAAGATGGTCTTATCCGAAGGGTGGAAGGGGTAAGACTCTTATTATCGTCCCTCAGCCCGCATCTTTGTGCCCGGTGGGCGGTAGACTGGCTCATTTTGCCACTAGTTGGCGTAACATAACGACTAACGAGTGGGTGCTACACCTGGTGGCGGAGGGGTACAAGATCGAACTAGAATCTCGCCCCCCTGACAGATTTATTGTAACCCCAATACAGTCTCCAGCCCTAGAGCAGGCCCTGTTGAGAGGTGTACAGAACCTGCTGGATCTCGGCGCGGTTATCCGCGTCCCCAAGAAGGAACAGGGGAAGGGATTTTATTCCCCCCTTTTTCTGGTTCCCAAACCAGATGGCTCCCACCGCACAATAATTAATCTCAAAGAACTGAATAAATTCATTGAGTATAGAAAATTTAAAATGGAGACTATCAGAACTGCAACTCCCCTAATCGCCAGGGATAATGTAATGGCTACAATCGATCTAAAGGATGCTTACTTTCACATCCCTATTTACACCAACGCGCAAAAGTTCCTGAGGTTTGCGCTGAGAATGGAAGGGGAAGTCCGTCACTTTCAGTTTATTTGCCTCCCATTTGGAATTTCCTCTGCTCCGCGGATTTTTTCCAAGGTGGTGATAGAAATGGTTGCCTTTTTGCGCAATCGTGGGATTATTATCGTCCCCTACTTGGACGACTTCCTGTTGGTGGCAGATTCCACGACTATTCTGAGGTCACACTTGGGTTCCACGCTTCAACTGTTTAAGGACCTGGGTTGGATTATTAATGATCTAAAATCCAACATGGAACCAGAAACCAGGAAAAAATTCCTGGGAGTCATTCTGGATTCCAGTCTCCAAAATTCGTCCCTTCCTCCTCTAAGGAAACAGAATATTTTAGAGGAATGCTCCACTCTATATAAAAAATCTAGAGTAACAGTAAGAGACGCAATGCGGATCCTGGGGCTAATGACTTCGTGTATTGGCGTGGTTCCCTGGGCCCAGTTCCATAGTCGTGGTCTCCAGTCACTAATCCTTCAGAATTGGGACAAGTTACAGTCCTCACTCGACCAGACAATCTCCATTTCTGCTAAAGCCAGATCTTCACTCCGCTGGTGGTTGTCATCAGACAACCTGTCACGGGCATCTGAATGGTTCTTGGACCCTGCAATAATAATCACAACAGATGCCAGCGCCAAAGGGTGGGGGGCCCACTTTGAAGGCGGTTATATACAGGGTACTTGGGACGCTCATGAGAGATCTGGTTCGTCTAATTTTAGAGAACTTAATGCGGTGTGGAAATCCCTACGTAGCTTGCAATCACGGTGTGGAATCCTCTACTGCAGCAGTTGGCGGGAAGGATCCTTCAGTGGGCGGAACTTACAACAAAGTCACTGTCGGCCTTTCACATAAAAGGAGCCGAGAATTCAGCCGCGGACTTTCTAAGCAGGAAGAAAGTGGACCCAGGAGAGTGGGAACTACATCCCGAGGTGTTCAGCCTGCTCGTGACGAAATGGGGGGTACCGGAAATCAAGCGCAAATACCAAGTGCCGGCTTTTCTTTTCCCGAGGCGCGGAGAAACAGGCCTTGGGCACGGACGCTCTCTCTCACCCCTGGGTTTGGGACTTGGCGTACGCTTTTCCCCCTTTACCATTAATTCCGCTCCTACTAAGGAAATTACTGCGGTCAAGCATGTCAGTAATTCTGGTAGCACCTTATTGGCCCAAAAGACCGTGGTTTCCCCTCCTGAGATCTCTGTCAGTAGGAGAGCCTTTCCACCTTCCACCAAGACCCGACCTATTGCTGCAGGGCCCTCTTCTTTACCCGGAGGTTCACAAGTTCAGGCTTACGGCCTGGATCTTGAACGGGTAAAATACTTGGGGAAGGGTCTTTCTCCTAACGTAATTTCCACTATTAGTGAGAGCCTTAAACCCTCGACAAAAAAGATCTATTCCAAAGTCTGGGGGAAATTCTCAGAATGGATAGGCCAGGACATCCAGCAGTTAGATCAGCCGGACATCCGTAAAATCCTAGATTTTCTCCAGGCGGGCCTGGATAAAGGGTTGAGTCCGAATACCCTCAAAGTCCAAGTTGCGGCTTTGGGGGCATTTTTTGATCTCGAGCTTGCGGAGCACAGGTGGATTAGGAGATTTCTTAGAGGGGCAAGTAGATTGCATCCATTTACAAGGCTTACAGCACCCCCCTGGGACCTGACCATAGTCCTTCAGGCCTTCTGCGATCCCCCTTTTGAACCTATTAGAGATCTATCCATCGCCTTGCTGACGTATAAGTTAGCCCTCCTTGTGGCAGTTACGTCGGCTAGACGCGTGGGTGAAATCCAGGCCCTCTCACGAAGGGCCCCATATATGACTATTCACCCAGACAAAATAGTATTTTCTTTAGACCCGTCCTTTCAGCCTAAAGTCTTGTCAGATTTCCACAGAGGCCAGCCAATAGTTATTCCAGCCTTCTGCCAAAATTTCAAAAACGAAAAGGAGCAGAAGCTCCATAATCTAGATGTCAAAAGAGCTGTACCAGCGTACCTTGAGGCAACGGAAAGTTTCAGAAAGACCGATAAACTTTTCGTTCAATTTCAGGGGCAGGCCAAAGGAAGGGCCGCTTCTAAAGATGTGATCGCCTGGTGGCTCAGGAGAGCGGTCCAGGAAGCTTACAAGGCCAAGGGCATCCCTCCTCCAGAAGGATTGAAGGCCCACTCGACGAGAGCGGTGGCATCTTCTTGGGCAGAAAGAGCGCACGCGACAATCGAGCAGATTTGTAACGCAGCCACGTGGACTTCTGGCCATACTTTTATTAAACACTACAGGCTGGACTTTAAATGTAGTCAGGACGCAACCTTCGGTAGGAAGGTGCTCCAAGCGGTAATCCCTCCCTAAAAAAAGCCCATGCCAGTTATTTGGTATTCCTCCAAGCGTATGCTGTCATGATGACGAAGGGAAAACGGGAATTTTTCTTACTGATAATTCCCTTTCTTGAAGGCATCATGACAGCATACAGGCTTCCCCCCCCCCCCTACCGACATGGTTACCCTTATTTTGTCCAACACATGAGGTAATGTGTATGCTTATGTTTCTTTGTCTGAGGTGTGTGATGTCAATAAAAACACACCTTCTGCTTAAGTATTCTGTCACTGTGGTTATTTGGAACACACTGGTGTTTGGTGGAGTGGAGGTTTCTTTTATGCTCTGCCTTTTCCTGTCCCATCAGGTCAGCAGGTGAGCAACCTCCAAGCGTATGCTGTCATGATGCCTTCAAGAAAGGGAATTATCGGTAAGAAAAATTCCCGTTTTTTAGGTCCACGACTCTGTGTTGATTAATTCTATAATTTATCTATGTAGTGCTCCAGAGCTTTTTTTTTCTCTGATACCAACATAGAGTTTGAGCATTACATGCTGCCTGCCTCTAGTTACTGCTAAAGGAAGTGTAGCATACTGTCTTCTTGTTGAGTTCAATGTACACCAATGTGCTATAAGTTCCATCTAGTGGTGGCTGCAACTAGTCAAAACTCTTGGTGAAATGAATATGACTCCGTGTTCTATCCTATGCAGAGCCATTTTCTGTCAGGTAGCCATCTTGTATGCCTCTTTTCATTATATTCATTTGTCCTCTTTCTTTAGGATTTTATAGATATTAAATAGTTACTCAAAAAGCCTTGAGTGAATAACCGAGGCCAGAGCAGTATGAGATAGCTATGTAGCATTTAGACTGGCTGTTGGGTCGAGATGACATGTTTCTCAATGTTCACACGGTACAAAATATTCTCTCTAAATAACGTATTGTGTAGAATTACTGTACTTTTGTTTTTTCAGAAGTGAATGATTAGAGATGAGCGAGCATACTCGCTAAGGGCAATTGAATGACTGCTGAGAGCTGCCCCTGATTGGTCCCTGCACTCAGCCAATCAGAGGCAGCACTCACTCACCCATTCATGAATTGGTGAGTGAGAGCTGCCTCTGATTGGTGAGGGCTGTGACCAATCAGAGGCAGCTCATTCACCAGGAGAACTGCCGGCCAGCCGCGGCTGAACTCCGTCTGCCGGGACAACGTGAGTATATTTTTTTTTTTTACTTTTTACACATTTCTGGATGAATTTCCGGAAAGGGCTTATATTTTTAAGCCCTCCCCGAAAATTCATCGTGCGATCGCCGGCAGCCCATTGCTTTCAATGGAGCCAGCTGTATTGCCGGCTCCATTGAATTCAATGGGCAAACATCGTTCTTCTCTGTTACAGCTGTGGCAGAGGAGAATGATTTGTCTAGTATATGTCCTCAATGGGGTCGGCGCTGCTGCCGCCGGCCCCATTGAGCGCATATAGAGAAGAGAACAGGAATCGCAGATCGCAGATAGGTGCGATCTGCGATTTCTGTTCTATAATTTATCGGACGAGCGCATAAAAAGCGCTCATGTGTCCGATACCATTGCAAAGCAATGGTTCTATAACATCGCAGATAGCATGCGCATATCGCACGGAAAATCGCCCGTGTGACCGAGGCCTTACGCTGCTTTGGATAAATGATAGGAAAAAAAAGGAATCAAAAGTGAAAATTTACCTAAAGGTAAAACTACTGCACATTTGTATTTTTCAACAAGAAAATGACATGCACAGCAGAAATAAAAAAAAGGTTCATGAGGACATTATTTTTCACTAGAATAATGTTTCCTGGAGAACTTTGTTCCCTAGATAAATTTAATAATAATTCTAAAACTTTGTTCTGTCAAATCTCATATCATCAAATAGGAAATAACTGGCAAATATTCACTGCACTGCACATGCAAGTATCAAAACAAAGTATTTTGAATATTGAGAAAAAGATAATCACCCTGTCCTCCTCAGGCAATGCCAGCAGGCAGAGATGGCACTTGCTGCAATTGCTTATGTGATGCTGTGCTGAGATATCACGGGAATGGCGGCATATCACAGGATCAAACCTAAAAATCAAGCGGGTGTCTGATCATAAGTAGACAAGATGTTGAATTACAGGAAAGTACATATAATATACTTTAGAGAAATATCTCTAGGTATCTCTATTATAATGCCGCCTGGATGTATACTTAGTACTTGCTTTTTAATCATGTCTTACTTGGTCTCACTTGGTTTACATTTAGGGAAAGGTTTATGAAGACTTGTGGTTTTTCCACCACTCTTAATCAAAATCCATTAGAGTAAATTACACCATATTTAGGCAGCCAACGATGTCTGTACACTGAGTGTCAAAGCCCATCAGTGATGTACATGATGAAATTCAGTGGATTTGAAAGCATTATTATAGTCCACATTGAGGAAATGTCATATTCTGTAGTTGTAATAGTAAGTCAATAACAAAAATGATCATTGTAATATAAATAAATGAATAAGGAGTAGTTTTAGGTCTTCAACAATCGCTTTGATCTCTCAGACCACTAAAGTCATTCAGACACCAGACTGGACCAATAAAATTAATTTAGACACGACACTAGACCCCTAAAACTAATCTGATCCTAGAACAGACCAGACCCCAAAAAATTAACTAAGACCACAAACTGGAAAAAAAAGAAAAATATATACTTATTGCTCTTGGACCTTTTGTGACCTCTTCAGTTCCAGTCCTTGCTACACACAACATCTTGACCTGTCCTTATAAATGCAATGAATGAGGCATTGCCCTCCTCCAATGCAGCTATGGGTTCTGACTCTACACTGACCTCTGAGCTTCCACGTTGACACCAAACTTTTATATGAGTTACCCCTAATCTTCCTCTATTGAAGGGGTACCCGACTTTGACCAGCCCTCAATAACTTACAAAGTCCCTAAAAGCCAATCTTTGTATCCCAACTTCTAAAACTAACACCGCCAGATTCTGCAGAAATGTACCAGCAAGCCGCAATGATAACCCAAAGTATCAAAAGAGTTGAGGATCCCTGGCTTGTACCTCTCCCTCCACCTTGCAGTACAGTCTCAGCCAGTATAACTGGTGAATCCCTGATGTCAGGAAGGCTGCCTGGTGCAAAGCTACAAACTGAGTGTAGGCTGGGCTAGCCATGCTGTTTGGGGCTGGTCCTCTGAGCATATGGGAGGGGAAGCAGACTATAGAAGATGGCTCCAGGCTCTTCTTACCCTCTCACAGCAATGCTGCCCACGCAACCAAACACAAAAAAAAAACTGTTTGCAACAGTTGGTTTCAAAAATACATCTGTGTAGATATGACCACCACAATGCAATGCAGTTCAAAAACTCAACTGCTTTTCCTATATCTCATGTGGGAATCTCATGCCAAGACTTTACTCACCACCTCAGAAAATCAAAAAGCAGCCTAGATAACACCCCCCCCCCAACAAAATGATCATATGAACCCACGCTCGCAGAAACAAAATGGGATTTGCATAAAATCATCAAAAAGACTTTACCCACAACCTCAAAAAATCAAGATTTTCATACTGATATTATAAATGTGAAAGTAACTCTGTCTGCTTGTTAGCTTTTCATGGCTAAACCGCTGAAACGATTTTGATGGCATTTGGCAGGGAGATAGCTTGCACCTAGAGGTAGAACATAGGCTATGTTTTATCCCAAAAATGTATAGAGTTGGGGGGGCGTGGCCTAGCCTGAGGAGAAAGCAGTCGCATACCTAAAAAGCTCCTGTATCCGAGGACAGTTATTCGGCTCTGCGCCATTCTCTGAGCCTCCATCGCACTGCTGAACATCAGCATTAGCTGCTCCACAGGCCAGGGAACAAGAAGAAGGGTCTCGGGACCAATTTGAACATCTTAGAAGATCGGGGCCTACCTGCAGGGGTGAAGCCGGGACCTCGAGTTGGAGGCCGAGGCGGACCGGAAGTCCCGCGTCTTTGCTTCTCCCACAAGGACTCCGCTTGCGCTGCCGCTGGACCGGGCACCGGAACTCCATCAAAGCAAGGTCGGTTAGGAGGGGGAGTGTGGTGCGCTGAACAGAGGGAATAGGACAGCGGAGCGGCGGCGCGGCCCGGACCCCCCCTCTCTCTCCTCCTGAGTACAAGAGAGCGGGAAGAACATACACAGGCAGGCCTGCAACAGTGATCCCGGGACTGGCATATAGGGAGTACCCTACCTTCTAGGACACAGATCAGGACACAGCAGATAGACTGAGGCGCCTGGGCACACAGCCACTTTCGGTGCAACACAGAGCGAATAATTGGACTGAATAGTTATTAGCTGCACAATGAGAGGTCTTAGCACAAAGAAACAGATCCTGATGGGGGATTTTAGGCTCTAGACTGCAGCACTGCAACCTGCAGTTTCTCAAGGACCTATTGCGACATAGGCGCAGCCTGAAGACTCCAAAACACCTATCCGGTAAAGCCCTAGAGGCTTACACACCACTTAATTGTGGCACCTTTCCCCTCCTCTGACTCCCCATCCCGTCACCACTAATAGAGAGGGGAGAGAGAGCCCAAATCTGATCAGAACTTAACAAACGCAGGCATAGCCTGAATTTTTCCAGGTACTCCGAAGGGAGCACTGATCATCTACCCGCGCCCCCCCCCCCCCTTCCTGCTATAAAAGAGAGCCTTCTACCACTTAACCCACACCTATCTCAAACAACACAGGCTCAGCCTGAATTTTTTCTCGCATCAAAGCTCGGTGCTGGAACTTTGCCATCTCAACAAGTCTCCACAACGAAACAGTGGAGGTAGGGGCGAAGGTGGGAAACGGGGCCCAGTAAAAGATCCCGCATAGAGGAGCTGTAAGGAAAATAGCCGAGCTCCTCTCCAATACTTCATACCCAAAACAGCCTGCACGGACCTCTCAAAGGCCGCTCTGTAACAACAGCTGGACCGGCCAGGACTACGCACACCACCCTCCTCCATCGCCTAGTCCTCCCACTGTCCCCTCTGGGAGAACCGTACCGTGCCGCCGGTGTTCTTCCCGGTAGAGGATCACGGCAGAGAACCCCTCGCAGACCACAGACATACAGGGACAGAAAGATCCTAAACTCTAATCGCTCTCAGGCACTCCAACCTGAAGAAGGGATCAATAGAATCAGCCTTTTAACCCCTAAAAGGCTAAGCGATCTGCTCTGAGCAAACGGAAAACAATAGATCCCATACTGTTTGCCGGAACAGGACTCAAGGGCAAATCATCCCGAAGAACAAACGCCGAACAGACCCGAGCGGGGGCCCAACGGCAAGTTTCCAACGGCGGAGACCCGTCGGAGCTGCTCGCTCCAAGTATTCTCTGGGTACTGCAGTGCCCATCTTCCTGCCTCATTAAGCAAAGAACTGAGTTGCAGTCTCGTGGTGTTCCCTCCCTGGTCGCAAATATACGACTCTAAATACCTGCTATACCGGCCTATATAATCTTTCTGTAGAGACACACTCACAAAATGGCCCCTTGAATGGGCGGACTGAGCACCGGGCCCCGTCACACGAATAAGCTTGCAACCTACCCCAGTACGTAATGGGGAAAAACAGCAGAGATAGGAGCAGTGACTCAATCGGCACCCCGAGACCAACTAAGGGACAGCCTGACATGCAAAAGTTCTTTAAAGAAAAAGTCCCAAGATCTCCCCACCCAACGAGCAAAAAGTCACTGAATTTAACCACACCGACCTCAGCCGACTTAGAGAGAGAAGATATGGCATCCTCGGAGGGAGAAGAAAGCGGGCAACTCTCTAGAAGTTTTATGAGGGATTTGCTCACTAACTCTCTAAGGCCAATCAGAGCAGATCTTTTGGAGATCAAAGAGGACATCAAATCCATGGGGAAAAGGGTCGAAACCTTAGAATCCTCTTCATCAAACCTTATCAAGCACTCTACAGTACTGGCTCATCTGGTCCAAGAGCATCACCACCGACTGAACCGCACTTTGATTCTACAGGAAGACATCTAGAACCGCAACAGGCGGAACAACATTAGAATCAAAGGACTCCCAGAGTCGTGGGCGACGGAAGCTCTACCCAGAATCGCCTCCGAATTGTTTACCTTACTTCTGGGCCAAGAAAGAGCCTCAAGCATCTCAATAGAACGCATCCACAGATCACTGAGACCTCCACCCTCAGGAACAGACCCCCCCCCCCAGAGATGTTATCTGTAAACTCCTGGCATACCCGGATACACAAGCAGCTCTGGAAGCCTCCAGGTCCAAAAGAGAACTACAATACAACGGAGCCTCTATTCAATTCTACCAAGATCTCGCACCGACGACTCTGACGAAACGTCGCCTGATGAAACCTCTACTAGAAGCGCTCCGAGCAAAAAACATTAAATACTCTTGGCTCTTCCCCTTCGGGCTGGGCATCAACCTGAAGGGTCGCAGACTAAACATCAGAACACCAGAGGACCTCCAGAATTGTTGGCAATTTCTAGAAATGGAGCCAATTGAAGTTCCATCATGGCTACTTCTACCAGATCTGGCTACACTCCCCCTGTTGCCCTCGGCCACGACTGAGCGGCAGCCGGGAGGCACTAAGTCGCCCAGAGAGAAGAGAAAGAAAAATAGAGAAAGCACCGCAGATGAAGACACTTGAGAAGGGACAAGGCTGATTGCCCAGACAGAATAAACAACAAGAACTCTCAAGTGACTACTGACCTAAATAATTAACCCGTTGCAATGATTTATACTAACTTCTCTTTTCTGACTTTTGCTTACGTTTTCATTCTGCCTTTTGTTCACTCTACTCTTATTCCTGAGTTAAAACATACAAGTGATGGGGCCCGTCTTCTCGGGCCACCCATAGTTCAAACAGTCCTTTATCAGAAAAAAAACAGACCCGAGTTCCTCCACCTAGGAGGAGGACCATCTGGAGGACCCCGGAGATCCCGCCTATACGGTCCTCCCGTTACCCGGTGGGTGACGGGGCGATATTGCCGGAGATCATCTGGTGACCCAGTTGAACCCCGCTGGTCTTTTGACTGGCACTCCCCTCCTAACACCCATCCCCCCGTGACCTTTCCTCCCCACCCCATTCAATACCTAGCCCTCCCCCTAATTTCTAGATGCATCTGCCCTGGGAGCGGCCGGTGGCTGGAACCCGACAACTCCCGGTGCACTAGCGTACACCTGCTCCACTGAACTGAGTAGAAAGTCGATACTTCACCCTCTCTCATTTGTTTAGATTTACAGGTCCGGCTCTCGACAAGTGACTCCGGGACTAACATGGCCTCGATCCACCTCACGTCGTTCAATGTCCGGGGCCTCAACTCACCCCGCAAAAGGCACAGTGTTGCGCACCTCCTCAAGAAGTGTAAGACCAAAATCTTATTACTTCAAGAAACACATTTCAAAAAGAAGAGACAGTTACCTCAGTCAGGGCTAGGGTTCCAACAATACTACCATAACACACATCCCACTACGGCTGCTAAGGGGGTCACCATAGCGATCCACAAGTCAATCCCCTTTAAACTCGAAACAGAATTTCAGGACAGAGAGGGAAGAGTCCTCTTCTTAAGAGGCTCAATCAATAACATAAAATTGACAATCGCCAACCTTTATACTCCGAATTCGGACCAAGTCCCCTGGCTCATTAAACAGCTCGAAATTTTTAAATAATTCGCATAGGGCACATTTTGTTAGGAGGTGACCTGAATGTCACCCTATGTCCTTTGATGGACTCCTCGACGGGACGCTCCCAGACCTCACAGATAAAACTAAATCGCTTACTACGTTCCATTAAGGAACTGGGAATCCTGAATGCATGGCGCTCCCTCCACCCCTCCTCTAAAGATTTCTCCCACTTCTCCCAGGTACACCACTCATTCCAAAGACTCGATTATTTCCTCATTTCTGCGGGTCTACTCACTCACCTGAGTAGAGCAAGCATTGACCCAGTCACTGTCTCGGATCATGCCCCCATTCATATTGATGTCAATCTACCGCAATTTACTCCTGGTGAATGGAGATGGCGTCTAAACGACTCCCTCTTAGACTCCCCAGAGGAGAAAGCTAAAATAAGCGACCTCTTAGAAGAATATTTTAAATTTAACTCTGAGGGGAGTATAGGACTACCAATGGTCTGGGAGGCACACAAGGCCTTTGTTAGAGGCCTCTTAATAGCAGTGGGTACAAGGACGAAAAAGCAGCATCAAAAAGAAGTAGACAATTTGTTAACCCAGATAACGAAGCTGGAGCAGGTAACAAAACACTCTCAGACCAAAAAGAACCTAGACGAACTAACGGCCCTTAGGCATCGACTGAAGTGCCATCTGGCAGACAAGTTTAATAAAAAACATATGCATCTAAAACAGGCCTTCTATGCCCACGGCAATCGAGGTAGTAAGCTTATGACCCATCTCCTAAAAAAGACCAAGAAAAGAAATGCGATTCTCAATATAAAAACACAGTCCGGTTATCTGGCCTCCACCACTGTAGACATAGCAAAAGAGTTCCAACTCTTTTACTCAAAACTTTACAACCTAAAGGAAAGGGAAAGTCTAATCCCCCAGCAGGATGTAACCAGTAGAATAGACGCTTTCTTGAGTTCACTTAAACTGCCGGAGCTGAGCGAAACAGATGCACTCTCCTTACTGTCTACAATCACAGAAAAAGAAGTAGAAGAGGTACTTAACTCCTTCCCACAGGGCAAAAGCCCAGGTCCGGAAGGTCTAACAATTGCCTACTATAAGGCATTCAAATCACAGCTCACTGATACGCTTAATGCACTTCTAAAGGGGGCGGACCTCCCCAGGCAAGCCCAAGAAGCCCACATAACCCTCATCCTAAAAGAAGGTAAAGACCCGACGCAATGTAGTAGCTACAGACCGATTTCACTAATTAATTTAGATACAAAGATCTGGGCCAAGCTACTAGCCAAAAGACTAGGAGAATTCATCCCCACACTGATTAATTCGGAGCAAGCAGGGTTTGTCCGTGGTAGAGAGGGAAGAGGTAATTGCCTGCGACTACTCCACGCCATTAAATACGTGCACACCAGCAAAATCCCTGTAGCCTTCGTAAGCACTGATGCAGAGAAGGCTTTCGACAGGGTTGACTGGACCTTTATGGAGAGAGCCCTGCTGCGCTTTAACCTCCCATGACCTTTTATCTCGCCAATATTTACCTTATATTCTAACACCCATGCCAGACTCAAAATAAATGAATCGCTTTTGTCACCATTTGAGATTAAGAACGGGACACGCCAGGGATGCCTGTTGTCCCCCATACTGTTCATCCTCTCCCTAGAACCCTTGTTACAATGGGTCAGACAGTACCTGGTTATGGAGGGTCTGAAGATCTATCCGCATACCTTGTCGGCCGCGGCATTTGCAGACGACATTATGTTTGTAATCACCAAGCCAGAAAGAAGCCTGCCCAGATTGGTTTCCATCATAAGCGATTTTGGCAAATTATCAAATTTTAAAATCAAATTTCACCAAGTCCACAATACTCAACATCTCAATCCCAGAAAAGCAATGTGGCCACCTGAGAGCGAGATCTCCCTTCACCTGGTCCGAGACAGTGACAGACTACTTAGGAATAAAACTCTCTAAAAGAACTGAAGATATGTACGCGCATAACTTCCAACCACTAATAGCCCAAATTAAAGCTGTACTACAAACGTACGACCTCCCAACCCTTTCCTGGTTTGGTCGCAAGAACATCCTGAAGTCCTACGTTCTCCCCATAATACTATATAAAATACGCATGATCCCTATACACCTCCCACTTTCCTTCTTCAAAGCTATCAGAGTGATATGCACGGGTTTTGTGTGGAAACAAAAGAGACCTAGACTAGCATACAACCTAATGATTAAAAGGAGAGTGGAGGGGGGGATGGACCTGCCATGTATCCAGGAATACTACCAAGCCATTCAGCTCAGTTATTGGGCGGACTTAACACAACCGTCAAGGGACCCATTGCTGCGAGACCTGGCTAGGGCCTCACATGGGAATTATCTGGTGGAGGACCTTTGGATCCCTAAAAGAAACCTCTACAGAGCAAAGGACTTTAGCGCACTTTTTAGAGGTCCATGTGAGATCTGGGACAAACTTATAGATACGCTGGCCCCAACCCCATCTCCACTGATACCTATTCGCAGCTTGAACAGATTACTGGAGATCCCCCCAGACCCGGGCTCTCTGAGTGTTTGGATGCAACTCCAGGGTATCAGAATAGGAGACATTCAGGTTCTGGCGCACAAGACACCAGAGGATATCATCAAAACATTGGCCCCTAACTGCAGCGTCTCATTCTTGCGATTAGCACACATGAAAGAAGTAGTGGGGAAATTCCTAACTATTTATAACTCCACCAGACCAAGGACGAGCTTCGAAACTGCCTTAGAGGAAGATAGAGCCAGCACTAGGAAAATCTCCTATATTAGGAGAAATTTCATAACCCCACCGTTATTCACGAAGCCATCCTTCTTATTATCGTGGGAAAAAGAACTAAAAATGACCCTATCTCCAGCGGATTCTAAACTAATTCTAAAATTGGCCTACGGTCTGTCCATGTGCGTTCTGATGCAAGAAAGCCACTACAAACTTTTGGTTAGGTGGTACAAAACCCCCCAGTGGCTGAAGGATTATAAGCTAGCCTCCCATGACAGATGTTGGAGGTGTGACGCGGCAGTGGGCTCTTATCTGCACATCTGGTGGGAGTGCAAGTTGATCTCTCGCTTCTGGAAGGAGGTAGAGGGAGACTTGAAAGTCCTCTCCCCCAACCTAGCACTCTCACCTGAAATGATCTTTCTCTGGAAGCCTTCCACAAACTTTCATCCTTGCAGAAATAAATTGATAGCCTTTGCGATAGACGCAGCTAAGGCCCTGATCCCCCTAAACTGGCTACAACAAAACCCACCCTCCCTTACGCAATGGAGAGAAAAGGTCGATCTGATCTGTAATCTAGAAGAGCTAACAAGCTGGGCAAAAGGTACACACAAAGATTTCATTCTTACATGGCACCCATGGAGAGAGGCTAGGAAGGACCACTAGGCCCTCCCACACAGAGCTCTGGACCGAGGAAAATCTGTTCTATCTTCCCCTAGCCGAGAGGCACATCTATTGGGGCAGAGGAGGCCCCGGGCGTGAACACGGAGGCGGAGCTCACAAAATTGTCGGGGTAACATGACCTGGACAGAGAGGGAGAGAGCAACCACAGGAAAATCGGATTACCACCCCACCCACATACCCCAATCTTAATCTCCATCATGCCCCTCCCTATACCACCTTCTCCCTTAACCACCTTGCCTATCCTTTACTCCATGAGTATTGCTGTGCTGCATTTTGGTGTAGATTGTTCTTCTCCTTTTATTTTATTTTAATTTATAATTTCTGTTTACTTCCTTCTTTCTTTTTGGTTTGCAAGGATACACTTCAAGGTTTGACATGTATCGCAAACACAGTGTTCACAGTTAATTTGTATAAGAAATAAGAAAAAGCTATTCTTTCTCTGCTCTCATGCAATGTATGTTTGAAAACTATAATGAAAATCCAAATAAAACTTGATTCAAAAAAAAAAAAAATGTATAGAGTTCTCTATGGAGCACGACAAGATGGATCTATTTGGTGATGCGCAGAAGCACCTCAGCTCCATCACGGGGGCCATGGTGGAGGGAAGGGGTGCACATCATAAGCTAGGCCTCCCCAAACGGGCAGACACATGGGGCCAGATGTTGTTGCTGCACGTATGTGATTATTAAACTAGCAGGCATAACCTGCGTTGCTCGGGATTAAAACTTGAACGAAAGGCACACTAGCATGGATTGAGATTTTAAGGAAAATCTGTGTTGCCCATAGCAACCAATCACAGCACAGCTTTTATTTTACCTCAGCAGTATAAGAAATAGTTTCCTTTTGGTAATCGTATTTCCTGTCCATTTTTGGTCTTCTTTCAATGTGCACACAGATTAGATTTTAAAAAAAAACTAATTTCACGTGGACAAAGTCGCAGGTAACAAGCTAGTTGTTAATATAATGACTACAAGACAAATGTTTTTAAGGAAAAACACATTCCACATCCCACCACCCAAAAAATAGATCGTCATACGTACAGTAGGCATACATACTGCCTAAAGAGGTTCCTTTAATATGATGAAAAAAAGGTATGTTAAAAAAATGTTTTCAAGCAGAGGTGGCAAGAAATACTTTTCAGCATTTTAAGCATTTTTAGTAAATTATTTGCAGTCATTTAGTTTAACGGTACACATCCACTATCATTATCATTTTTATCACTGCTATTATTATCAGGCATGAATATTATCATCACAATTCATTATATCAGCATTATTATATCATCTTTAATTTTTTTACACTTTTAATGTAAAATAGCTTTGTGCCTCCGAGCCAGGAACATCTGTGACAAGCTTCATGTTACATCCACAGGATTTGACAGGAAACAGGATTCAATTAGAAAGCAAATATTGAACTTGGGGGAATAGATGATATGAGAGATGGGGAGAGATTATAAAATACCATCATTAATTGTAATAAGTTTATTAGAGCTAATTAATGTTATTGATGCAGAACTGCCCTCACCTTGCAGAGTTGCTGCACTGCTTTAGGTAGCATAAACAGACTGCAAAATAGAATTTATGTATCCAGAACTGAGAAATATAAAAATGACTGGAGCGTGGCTACAGAGACATTGACGATTCACTGCAAGTAGAGACAAGAGGGGAAGTTCTTTTCCCCTCCAAACAGAGAGACTAGGACCAGCATATAACTAGCCAATAAGTCACTAGGTAAATTCCAGAAGATGTTCATTTCACTATCTAGTGCTAAAGCTGACTTCACTGCACTCACAAATGTAGTGTTACATAATTTGTTATACTCCAATCATATCCAGAGCTGCACTCACAATTACACCACTTAGCATTTATCAGCATTGTTTATAGCAGTTTAAAGTGGTTTTCCAGGACTTAAAAGTACTGAAACCTTTGTGTATGAAAAATCAATTCACACATATCTTACTAAGTCCCAAAGAAAAAACGATTCCCTTATCTGATTTTTTTGCATTGAGTTTTCCTTCTCGTGCATTTAAAAAACCTCATACTTGGCTTGCAAGCTCTCTTCCATTCCCATTTCTGACTGGAGTATGTCCCAAGGACTGATCAGCTGGTCTCTCTTATGAATGCACAAATGATCAGCTACCCTTCCCCTATTCTCTTTTAGAGGCTGTATAGTATAACCATGTCTACTCTATACTACACAAATATCTCAGCCTCTCTCTGAGTAGCTCCAGGTCCCATTCCCCCTCACTGCTGATAAGAGCAGAAAATTCACCCAGAGTGAATTAAAGCCGGCTGTGATAGTAGCTTTCTCTGCTCTGCTCTCTGTTATCTTGATCTCCTCCACCATCCCTGGCACTGTCCTACAGTCCTCTGTAGTAGCTGAGTGGAAAGGCAGCAAATGTAGGTTAACAATAGGGGAGCAGGCTAGGGGAGGAGCTGTCAGTTTACTCTGATAGAATTTGTTAAGATTTCATTCCTCCAGTCCGAAGTGCCCTGGAAAATAATGCAAGCATAAAATGTAAACAATCAGAAATTTTTAATGAAAAAAACACAAAAAGACATTGATCAAAAAAGAGTGCAAAGGTGTCTATAGCCCTTTAACTATTGATGACGCTAGCTACTAATGATGACCTAGCTTTAATACAGTCATGCCTTCTTCTTTCGCCGCTTTCAATAATTTTTCCAGACAGAATTTTGTCTCTACTTTCGCCGGCTGCTTCTAGTTTTGCTGGTGGCCGTTGGCCTACGTGACCTCGCTGTCCAATCACACCCATTCATGGATTGCTCCAATCACAGTCATTCATGGATAAATGGCTGTGATTGGAGCATCCAGCGCTGGCTGTGTTTGGCTGAGCGGGCTGTCGCTCAGCCGACTCAGCCAATCAGAGCAATCTCTTGCTGGAGGCAGGGGATTTCAATCCCCGTCACTAGTGCAAAAAACTCGGTATCAAGTTTTGCTTTGTTTTTGCCAGCACTGAAACCGTTGACCATTCATTTCAATGGGCGACACAGGGCCGAAAACGCTAGTGTGAACAGCCCCATTGAAATGAATGGGAGCGTTGTACAGCATTTAGCGCTAAATGTTGTACAAAAATGTGGTTTGGTGTGTTTTTTGGAATGTCTAGAACAAATTATTTGGATTTACATTGATTCTTATGTAAAGTAATTGCCTCGAGTTTCATTGGTTTCAAGTTTAGCCGATTGCTTTCGGATGAATTACCAATGAAACTAAAGGTTTGACTGTATAGGTCTTTAATAGTTCACCACCTCCAAATAAAATCACATGCATTGCATTGTACTCTTATATGTACAGTTTAATTATGACTACAACTCTGGATATAAGTAGGAGTAGAACACATAGTGTAACTAAGTACAAGAAAAGTATGTATATATGCATTTCACTGAATACCTATAGTACAGTACCCTTTCCCCTCCAGACAGGCCTTGCAGCATTTCTGGTGAGTTTCTATGATTACATTACCTTCATCAGCAAGCTGATGCTTTTATCATACCGAATTTAGCAACAGCCTCATTTAAATATGCATATGTGCTGGGATCAACTGAAGAACATGGTCACTTGATGTAATTCAGAAAGAAGAGGTTTTGCATTAAAGATGAATGTGGAAGTGATAGCTGTTATGTGAGAAGAACAAGGATTTCCCCACCTGACAACATGTACTATTCAAATCTGTATGGGAATCGCTGCATAGATCCATGTAATAGGGTAGTAGCTTCCTCCTCTTTGCTCCTCTCTGCCCCTTGGCTATTTAAACATGTGACCACTCCCAGCTGTCTCCAGGGGACACAGAGACAGGAATCCAAAGTGATACTCGCAGTTGCAACTAGAGGCTGCAGTACAGATGTGGCAGGTGGATTGTACGTATATGGCGCGGTGGTGACAGGACGGAGACAGAGGCAGTGCACATTTATTTGTAAGAACTTTAGTTAAAGAACGTGAAATAGGGTTGTCACTCAATTGGAGGCTACGTTATAGTTAAAGTTGCATAATAGAACACTTACCTTGGTCCAGGCGGCAATGAATCACCTGGAGAACATGTACTGGCTGGCTGTAGGCTGTTACTTATACTGCTAACTTTTGCCTAGACTGATTTCTATACCGTAGGGGCTATGTCTCCACTACTGAGACACCAGATGTTGTATACATCAACTATCACAATTCTTGCAGATCTCTTGTAGGCTTCATCACACTGTTTACTGTCCTCGATCTTCCTTACTGCTGGTCTGGCAGGGGAAGGGGCAGGGTCTAACCTTGCAATCAACAGTCGTATGCCAGAGCAGCTGTAAGCCACTGCATCCGTCAGTGGGAAGCAGAGCACCCCTCACCCCCCTTACACAAAAGAAACAATGCTGGGGGCACTGCAGTATTCAAAAGCAGACACTCTTGCAGCACACTCAAAACAGCCAGTTGGCTACTTGACTAGTCACAGCCCATGACAAACAGCTGCAAGTAAAAAACGTTTCCATTGGCTTCCAAGTGCAGTAACAGATCTCTGTCTTTAGCACAGCATTCAGTCTGAGGGTGCATTCACACGAACGTACATCGGCTCGGTTTTCACGCCGAGCCGATATACGTCGTCCTCGTGTGCAGGGGGGGAGGATGGAAGAGCCAGGAGCAGGACCTGAGCTCCCGCCCCCCTCTCTGCCTCCTCTCCGCCCATCTGCACTATTTGCAATGGGGAGAGGCGGGACGGGTGCGGGGCTAATTCTCTGACCGTAGCCCCGCCCCATTCCACCTCCTCTCATTGCAAATAGTGCAGAGGGGCGGAGAGGAGGCAGAGAGGGGGCGGAAGCTCAGTTCCTGCTCTTGGCTCTTCCATCCTACCCCCCCCCCCTGCACACGAGGACAACGTATATCGGCTCGGCGTAAAAACCGAGCCGATATACGTTCGTGTGAATTCATCCTCATGAATAGAAATCCTCACGAGGCTGATTTAAAAGCAATCTGTCAGCTACTTTGAGCCAATTAGCTAAGCTTATGGGCTCAAAGTATCTCACCTGCCAAGTCCAGGGATGTCACTTTTATCCAGGGATGTCACAAACCAATTGTAGCTTATACACCTATAGGCCATAACCATTGACAGGTGAAGTGAATATCATGATTTCATTACAGTGATATCTGTCAAGAGGTGGTATATATTGTTGTTGTCGTTCGCCATTTAGTCATTCACAACCCTTGGCGACCCTAAAAGCGAGCTCCCTCCATGTTTTTCGGTTTTGCACTCCTTCTTTCAGTTGTGTTATATCTATATATATATAATAGTGAAAGCCCACACTGACTGACTCATTGACTCACTCACTCACTGACTCGCCATTAATTCTCCAACTTCCTGATGTTGTACAAATGTGATATTTGGCATAAGCATTCTTTAGGTCCTAAATAGGAAAAGTAAAGTATGATTATTCAATGCTAATTGCAAAAATAAGTGTAACCCTATGTAATGTACCTAATCTAATTCTCTGTCACAAGCATTCTTTAAGTCGTAAATAGTAAAAATAAAGGAATCATAACTCAATTATTTAATGCTAATTGCAAAAGTAAGTGCACCCCTACGTAATGTAACTTCCCAGTGTTGTACAAGCGTTAAATTTAGCCCAAGCATTCTTTAAGTCCTAAATAGGAAATGTACAGGGGGTCACAACTCGATTATTCAATGCTAATTGCAAATGTAAGTACATCCCTGTGTAATGTAACTTGCCGGTGTTGAGTCTTTCCCTGCTTACCAGTGGAGAGAATTTCACTAGGAAAGTGTTGCCCTGGTAGAATACATGTGGCTCACCCACCTTACTGGTTCCCAAATATTAGGGCCTTGATGACCTCCTCCTGCAATTCAAGAAAGGTGCCCGTCTGGCCTGCACATCGATGTAGGCATTATGCAGCCACCTGTATGATGTGCACAGCCAGATTTTTATACCACACCCTTGTTGTATTGAATTGTATCCCTGAGTTCCCTGTAAAATCAGGGATATAGGATAATATATTAACATAATATGTTAAGCTGAAAAAAGACAAATCTCCATCTAATTCAGCCTAATACCCCCTATCCACTGCAATGTTTATCCAGAGGAAGGCAAAAAAAAACAAATGAGGTAGAAGACAATTTTCTGCATTTAAGGGAAAACAAATCCTTCCCGAGTCCACGTCTGGCAATTAAAATAAGCCCTGGATAATCAATCCTTCTAAAGTAATCAGTGGCTATAACATATAATATTCATGTCCATGCAGCACTGAATAATATTGCTCAAGAAAAGGCATCCAGGCCCCTCTTCAAGTCTTATTAATGTCGTCATAACCACATCCTTTGGCAGAAGGTTCCACAGTTTCACTACTCTTACTATAAAGGACCCCCTTCTATGTCAGTAGCCAGATCCATTTGAAACTGCATTCTATTCTCTCCTGTGTTAATTACTTTGAAGAATTTGTATCATCTGAGAATATTAATATTTTACTGTGCAACCCCATTTACAAGGTCATTAATACATATATTAAAAAGAATAGAGCCCAATACTATCTCTGTAATATCCCACTAGTAAGGGTGACCCAATCAGAGTATGTACCATTACTAACCACCCTGTGCTTTCTTTAAATTCAGCCAGTTACCCACTTACACACATTCTCACCAAAACCAAGCATTCTCACTTTATATACCAAACTTTTATGTGGCACATAGAGATGAGCGAGCACCAAAATGCTCGGGTGCTCGTTACTCGGGACAAAATTATCGCGATGCTCGAGGGTTCGTTTCGAGTAACGAACCCCATTGAAGTCAATGGGCGACCCGAGCATTTTTGTATATCGCCGATGCTCGCTAAGATTTCCATTTGTGAAAATCTGGGCAATTCAAGAAAGTGATGGGAATGACATAGCAACGGATAGGGCAGGCGAGGGGCTACATGTTGGGCTGCATCTCAAGTTCCCAGGTCCCACTATTAAGCCACAATAGCGGCAAGAGTGGACCCCCTCCCAACAATTTTTACTTCTGAAAAGCCCTCATTAGCAATGCATACCTTAGCTAAGCACCACACTACCTCCAACAAAGCACAATCACTGCCTGCATGACACTCCGCTGCCACTTCTCCTGGGTTACATGCTGCCCAACCCCCCCCTGCACGACCCATTGTCCACAGCGCACACCAAATTGTCCCTGCGCAGCCTTCAGCTGCCCTCATGCCACGCCACACTCATGTCTATTTATAAGTGCGTCTGCCATGAGGAGGAACCGCAGGCACACACTGCAGAGGGTTGGCACGGCTAGGCAGCGACCCTCTTTAAAAGGGGCGGGGCGATAGCCCACAATGCTGTACAGAAGCAATGAGAAATATAATCCTGTGCCACCGCCATCAGGAGCTGCACACGTGGGCATAGCAATGGGGAACCTATGTGCCACACACTATTCATTCTGTCAAGGTGTCTGCATGCCCCAGTCAGACCGCGTTTTTTTATAAATAGTCACAGGCAGGTACAACTGCGAATCCCCAACTCCGCAATGGGAATTCCGTGTGCACCCACAGCATGGGTGGCTCCCTGGAACCCACCGGCTGTACATAAATGTATCCCATTGCAGTGCCCTGGACAGCAGAGCTAACGTCAAATTAAATGCAGGTGGGCTTCGGCCCACACTGCATGCCCCAACCTGACCGGGCTTTTTAATTCATAGACACAGGCAGGTACAACTCCCTATTGTGAAGTCCCTGTGGACCGACAGCATGGGTGGGTGCCAGGAAGCCACCGGTGGTACATAAATATATCCCATTGCATTGCCCATCACAGCTGAGGTAATGTCATGTTTAATGCAGGTGGGCTTCGGCCCACACTGCATGCCCCAGTCAGACTGGGGTTCTTTAGAAGTGGACACATGTAGTTACAACTCCGTGTGGACCGACAGCATGGGTGGCTCCCTGGAACCCACCGGCGGTACATAAATATATCCCATTGCAGTGCCCAGCACAGCTGATGTAACGTCAGCTGTAATGCAGGTGAGCAAAAAATTAATTGGATTGCACTGTAGGCGAGGGCCCCAAAAAATTGGTGTACCAACAGTACTAATGTACGTCAGAAAAATTGCCCATGCCCAACCAAGAGGGCAGGTGAAACCCATTAATCGCTTTGGTTAATGTGGCTTAATTGGTAACTAGGCCTGGAGGCAGCCCAGTTAAAATAAAAATTGGTTCTGGTGCAAGTTTCAACGCTTTAATGAGCATTGAAACGTATAAAAATTGTTTAGAAAAATTATATGACTGAGCCTTGTGTGCCTAAGAAAAATTGCCCGTTCGGCGTGATTACGTGAGGTTTCAGGAGGAGGAGCAGGAGGAGGAGGAGGAATATTATACACAGATTGATGAAGCAAAAATGTCCCCGTTTTTGATGGTGATAGAGAACGATGCTTCTATCCGCGGGTGCAGCCTACGTATTGCTTAGGTATCGCTGCTGTCCGCTGGTGAAGAAGAGAAGTCTGGGGAAATCCAGGCTTTGTTCATCTTGATGAGTGTAAGCCTGTCGGCACTGTCGGTTGACAGGCGGGTACGCTTATCTGTGATGATTCCCCCAGCCGCACTAAACACCCTCTCTGACAAGACGCTAGCCGCAGGACAAGCAAGCACCTCCAGGGCATACAGCGCGAGTTCAGGCCACGTGTCCAGCTTCGACACCCAGTAGTTGTAGAGGGCAGAGGCGTCACGGAGGACGGTCGTGCGATCGGCTACATACTCCCTCACCATCCTTTTACAGTGCTCCCGCCAACTCAGCCTTGACTGGGGACCGGTGACACAGTCTTGCTGGGGAGCCAGAAAGCTGGCAAAGGCCTTGGAGAATGTTCCCCTGCCTGCGCTGTACATGCTGCCTGATCTCTGCGCCTCCCCTGCTACCTGGCCCTCGGAACTGCGCCTTCTGCCACTAGCACTGTCGGATGGGAAGTTTACCATCAGTTTGTCGACCAGCGCCCTGTGGTATAGCATCATTCTCGAACCCCTTTCCTCTTCGGGAATGAGAGTGGAAAGGTTCTCCTTATACTGTGGGTCGAGCAGTGTGTACACCCAGTAATCCGTAGTGGCCAGAATGCGTGTAACGCGGGGGTCACGAGAAAGGCATCCTAACATGAAGTCAGCCATGTGTGCCAGGGTACCTGTACGCAACACATGGCTGTCCTCACTAGGAAGATCACTTTCAGGATCCTCCTCCTCCGGCCATACACGCCAGGCAAGCAGCATGGGTACCCTCAGCAGTGGGCCAAGCTGTCTCTTCCCCCTCCTCCTCATGCTCCTCCCCCTCCTCCTCAACGCGCTGAGATATAGACATGAGGGTGCTCTGACTATCCAGCGACATACTGTCTTCCCCCGCCTCCGTTTCCAAGCGCAAAGCATCTGCCTTTATGCTTTGCAGGGAACTTCTCAAGAGGCATAGCAGAGGAATGGTGACGCTAATGATAGCAGCATCCCTGCTCACCATCTGGGTAGACTCCTCAAAGTTTCCAAGGACCTGGCAGATGTCTGCCAACCAGGCCCACTCTTCTGTAAAGAATTGAGGAGGCTAACTCCCACTACGCCGCCCATGTTGGAGTTGGTATTCCACTATAGCTCTACGCTGCTCATAGAGCCTGGCCAACATGTGGAGCGTAGAGTTCCACCGTGTGGGCACGTCGCACAGCAGTCGGTGCACTGGCAGATTAAACCGATGTTGCAGGCTCCGCAAGGTGGCAGCGTCCGTCTTGGAGTTGCGGAAATGTGCGCAGAGCCGGCGCACCTTTCCGAGCAGGTATGACAAGTGTGGGTAGCTTTTCAGAAAGCGCTGAACCACCAAATTAAAGACATGGGCCAGGCATGGCACGTGCGTGAGGCTGCCGAGCTGCGGAGCCGCCACCAGGTTACGGCCATTGTCACACACGACCATGCCCGGTTGGAGGCTCAGCGGCGAAAGCCAGCGGTCGGTCTGCTCTGTCAGACCCTGCAGCAGTTCGTGGGCCGTGTGCCTCTTCTCTCCTAAGCTGAGTAGTTTCAGCACGGCCTGCTGACGCTTGCCCACCGCTGTGCTGCCACGCCGCGCGACAGCGACTGCTGGCGACGTGCTGCTGCTGACACATCTTGATTGTGAGACAGAGGTTGCGTTGGAGGAGGAGCAGGGTGGTTTAGTGGAGGAAGCATACACCGCCGCAGATACCAGCACCGAGCTGGGGCCCGCAATTCTGGGGGTGGGTAGGACGTGAGCGGTCCCAGGCTCTGACTCGGTCCCAGCCTCCACTAAATTCACCCAATGTGCCGTCAGGGAGATATAGTGGCCCTGCCCGCCTGTGCTTGTCCACATGTCCGTTGTTAAGTGGACCTTGGCAGTAACCGCGTTGGTGAGGGTGCGTACAATGTTGCGGGAGACGTGGTCGTGCAGGGCTGGGACGGCACATCTGGAAAAGTAGTGGCAACTGGGAACCGAGTAGCGCGGGGCCGCTGCCGCCATCATGCTTTTGAAAGCCTCCATTTCCACAAGCCTATACGGCAGCATCTCTAGACTGATCAATTTGGCAATGTGCACGTTTAACGCTTGAGCGTGCGGGTGCGTGGCGGCGTACTTGCGCTTGCGCTCAAACGGTGGCGCTAGCGACGTCTGGACGCTGCGCTGAGAGACATTGCTGGATGGGGCCAAGGACAGCGGAGGTGAGGGTGTGGGTGCAGGCCAGGAGACCGTAGTGCCTGTGTCCTCAGAGGGGGGTTGGATCTCAGTGGCAGGTTGGGGCACAGGGGGAGAGGCAGTGGTGCAAACCGGAGGCGGTGAACGGCCTTCGTCCCACCTTGTGGGGTGCTTGGCCATCATATGCCTGCGCATGCTGCTGTTGGTGGCTCCCCAGCTGATCTTGGCACGACAAAGGTTGCACACCACTGTTCGTCGGTCGTCAGGCGTCTCTGTGAAAAACTGCCACACCGTAGAGCACCTTGACCTCTGCAGGGTGGCATGGCGCGAGGGGGCGCTTTGGGAAACAGTTGGTGGATTATTCGGTCTGGCCCTGCCTCTAGCCCTGGCCACCGCACTGGCTCGGCCTGTGCCCACACTCTGACTTGGGCCTCCGCGTCCTCGCCCGCGTCCACGTCCTCTAGGCCTACCCCTACCCCTCAGCATGCTGTATTACCAGTAGTGCAGAAACAGAACGCTGTAATTAAATGTGCCACTTATTAGCCTGTGGTTGGAGGCTGACTTCGCTTACGGAACGCACAGCAGAGCCAGGAAATAATTTTGCGCAAGCCTGCTGTAACACTTAGCTGGCTGCGTATGAATTAGGACAACTACCCCCAGCACAAACCCAGTACACTGAGGACAGTCACAGGCAGCCCAAATAGATTTTTTTTCCCAAATGTTTTTGGAAAGGCCCACTGCCTATATACACTGTATATGTCTTCTCTCTCTGCGTCACCACTACTGGCCCTGGAGTATGTAAAATAACTGCAGACTGTTGTACTGTGGACTGGAATACAGCGGTGATGTAACAGCCAACACAGAGCCAGGAAATAATTTTGTGCAAGCCTGCTGTAACACTTAGCTGGCTGCGTATGAATTAGGATAACTACCCCCAGCACAGACCCAGTACACTGAGGACAGTCACAGGCAGCCCAAATAGATTTTTTTTCCCAAATGTTTTTGGAAAGGCCCACTGCCTATATTCAATAAATATGTCTTCTCTCCCTGCCTCACCACCACTACTGGCCCTGGACTATGTATAATTACTGCAGGGCGCAATGCTCTGCACGGCCGATATACAAAAAAAAAAAAAGTGCAACACTGCAAAAAGCAGCCTCCACACTACTGCACACGGTTAGATGTGGCCCTAAGAAGGACCGTTGGGGTTCTTGAAGCCTAAAATACTCCTAACACTCTCCCTATAACAACTCCAGCAAGACAGCACTTTCCCTGAGCTATGTCAGAATGCATCTGTGGCGAGCCGCGGGAGGGGCCGATTTATATACTCGGGTGACACCTGATCTTGCCAGCCACTCACTGCAGGGGGGTGGTATAGGGCTTGAACGTCGCAGGGGGAAGTTGTGATGCCTTCCCTGTCTTTCTATTGGCCAGAAAAGCGCGCTAATGTCTCAGAGATGAAAGTGAAAGTAACTCGAACATCGTGTGGTACTCGTCTCGAGTAACAAGCATCTCGAACACGCTAATACTCGAACGAGTATCAAGCTCGGACGAGTACGTTCGCTCATCTCTAGTGGCACAGTATCAAACGCTTTGGAAAAGTCAAGATATACAATGACTCTCCCCGGTCCAGTCTAGAACTTAACTCCTTGTAGAAGCTGATCAGTTTAGTTTGACAGGAGAGAGTCCTCATATACCCATACTGATATGCTGTTATATAGATATTTTCCTTGACAAACTCCAAGATAGCATCTCTTAGAAACCAGTCAATCATTTTACCTACAATAAAAGTAAGGCCTATTGTTTCCAGGTGCACTTTTTGACCCTTTTTTGAATATTTGCACTACATTGGCTATGCATCAATCCAGTGGAACAGACCCCATCACTATAGAGTCCTTAAATATAAGAAACAATGGTCTGTCTATCCCATTACCTAATTCCCCTAGAACCCAGAGGTGTATGCCATCAGAATCCCACGATTTGTCTATTTTAATTTTTTTCTTGGGTGGCTCTGCCCTTCTCTCTGGGTTAAACTGGAGACATTTAGTGGAGAGTGTACTCCATCACTCTGCATCTCACCTGACATTTCTTTGTCCTCACCGAATACACTGGGTAAAGCTATAGAACGTACGTTAACCTGCTGGCTGTGGAGTACTTAATTCAAGAGGACATAAAACTATGTCCTGTGGATGGCGCCATCCCACTGGGATAGCTGGCTGTGACTGACAGACGGCCCTTCACTGCAACAGCGGGGATTGATGACAGTGATAACTGCTGTTAACTGCCTACATGCTGCGATTAATGTACATTGTGCTAAGAAAAGGGTTCACAGAGGGAAAGTAATTGCAGAGGGTTGATGGCTTGTTATGGCAACTGGACACTAAACGCTGGTGTCCGGGCCTACCTTAGCATGTGATTACTATTGTGATAAGGCATTGCAGTACAAGTAAAAATAAAAGTGATTTAAAAAGCCATACGTACTCCAAAGTGGTACCAATAAAAACTATAGCTCGTCATGCAATAAATAAGCCCTCACAAAACTATGTCTATGGAAAAATAAAAATGTTATGCAGCTTTGAATGCAACAATGCAAAAAGTAAATAAGATTTCCCCAAAATTGGGTTTTTATTGTGCAAAAGTGGAAAAATCTAAAAGGAAAAATATTTTTGGTATCATCGTAATCATACTGATCCGCAGAAATAATTTATCATGTCAGTAATGTAGTATGATTAACGCTGTAAACAAAAAGCAATTGCAGAATTTGTGTTTTCTCTTCATGCCCTCCAAAAAAATTATTAAAAGTTTTACAATACACTACATGTTACCAAAATGGTACCAATAAAAAACTGTAGTTTGCCACACAAAGAACAAGCCCTAATACAGCCATGTCACCAAAAAAAAAAAAAAAGTTACGGCTTTGGAAAAGTGGAGATGAAAATCACCAGAAAAGCATTCTGTTCTTATGGCCAAAAAAAGTCAGGTCCTTAAAGGTTCTGTCAGCTAAATAAAAAACAATTATACTCACCTGCATCCTGCCCTGCATCCCTGTACAGTCTTAGCTATGGAAAGGAAAGAGTTTTAAAAAAACTAAATAAACTTACCTAATCCCGTTATCCCGTTGTATTTCTTCCCTCCATTGTTTAGCTGTTGCGTGAGGGGTCATCTCCCAGCGGCAACTGCACGCTAATGCCGACCTGGCCGAGTCTAACCTCTGGCATCCTCGGAGAGTCAATGGCGATTGCACAAGCACGCCGGGAAGGGGGACACATGCGCACTCGCCATCGACTCTCCGAGGACCAGTCAGAGGTTAGAAGCGGCCAGGCCAATCAGTGGGCGACGCGTCACTTGTGACGCGACGACCACTGCCCTGGGCGGCAGTACTTGCCATCTGGCAGTGGTAAGAGCAGTGGCGGAAGCTGGCACTTATCCAGCTTCTGCACTGCGATAGAAAGGCTGCCAGAGGAACATCAGGAGAGCAGCAGGTTCGTGGTGAACGGCCTGTTTTTTTGCTGACAGAATCCCTTTAAGGACTTAATAGATTTGATTTCTTCCCATCACCCTCTACAATTGTCCCTACATTATTTATTAAAGGGCCATCACATTCAGTATTAGGGCTTAGTCACACGGGCGCATCGGCGTCCGTGTTACTGCAGAAAGAAGACGGCCGCACTTCAGGACGGATGTCTCTCTGCAGTTCCAGAAGAAAGAACATGTGACCGGCTTCATTGCCGGTCATATGTTCTTTCTTCTGCGCTGCGGGGAGTCGTCCATCCTGAAGTACGGCCGTCTTCTTCCTGCAGTAAGGGCTCACTCACACGGGTGCCAATGCGTCTGTGTGACTAAGCCCTTAATCTTTTTACTATTTATAAAATTGAATAACTGTTAAAGGTTATTTTTATTCTCTTTGGCATTGTCTGTGTCTCTGTTTCCATCTTTGTTACTTTTATCTGCTTTTTACATAATCTATTTTTTAATCTAAATATGCTTCTTTGCTTCCTTTTTTTCGAAGTTCAAACACTTTCTGTTTGTTTTTTATTACCGTCTTTCTGTATTTATTAAACCACATTGGTTTGCTCCTTTTCCTAACCCTTTTTTTCCTGCCATGTATGAACTATTCACAGTGAGTATTTAAGATGTTTTAAACATTTCCTATTTATTGTTTGTACTCTTATTTTTGAGGACATTGTCCCAGTAAATAATATTAAGCGCATCTCTAAGCCAACCGAACTTTGCCTTCCTAAAGTTAGTTTTTGTAGTTCCCTGATAAAACTCTATATTGAAAGACAAGTGGAAATTTTTTATAGTATGGTCACTATTTCCCAGGTTCCCCCAACTCGCATCTCTGTTTTTCTGTCAAGTCTATCGGTTAATATTAGGTCCAAAATGACCGTCCCTCTAGTTGGGTCCTGTACAAGTTGGATAAGGTAATTATCTTTGGTTATTGACAGAAATTTGTTAATGTGAGAGCGGTGGCCGCCTTGAGCGGTGGCCTAGGGCACGTGATGTGAGTGGAGATGGGATAGTGGCTGACACCTGACAGGGGACTAGCGGCGGCCACACTAATAGTGGAGCCACGAAGGGAGATGTCAGTCCGGTGGGGAAAGTGACAGCCGGGGCCGGACCTCAGATGGGAGGGCAACATAGCTGTCAGCTGAGATGGGAGCGCGGCGGCGAGGAGAGTAACAGTGGGTTCGGGACCGGAGATAGAAGGCCGATGGGGAGAGTGACAGCGGAGGCAGGAGCCAACATGGGAGGCTGCTGGTGAAAACAGGGACAGCGGAGGCTGGAGCGGAGATGGGAAGCCGCCGGGGAAAGTGACAGTGGGGCCCACTACATGTGTGTCTGGTGTTCTGGAGCGGACAGGGAAGCCCAGCATGGAAAGTTACAGCATGCATCAGCCAGCCAATCAGCACGTGTAAGCATCACCTGCCCATTCCTTTTATCTCAACCCGGCTAACCCATGGTTCCACCCATACTTCCGGTGGAGACATAATGCACCAGTACCCAGAACCTATCTAGCCTGCTTTGCGCTTTTATTTCCCTTTTTACTGGAGTTGGCATTCCTCTGGTATTCAGAGGGCATGTTGTGCTGCAGCAGTGCTAATCCTAATGGCATTCCCCTCATCTGTCATCTTTGCTAACTTATTGGGGTGTTCCAGTTCAGGACTAGCCTCCCTGGATCTCTTCCCTCTCTATCTCCTTCTGTCACCCAGCTAGGTGCCTGATCCTTCTTTACTCCCATACTACCTTCCACCCCCACATCTGCACCAGCAAGTGCCTGCTTAGTGAGTAGCAAACCCATTTGCAGGTTGCCAGTGAATCTCAGTCTTGCCAGCTTCACAGGATCTGGGCTTTCAAATGTGCAATACGCTCACATTTTGTACAGCAGCATGCACTCTTGATCGGCTGTTTATGGACTGCGCACATGGCATTAGATATACACTGGACATCATTGGCAATCCTGTAGCACATTCTAAATAAATATAATACAGATAGGTTAAATAAAACTAATACAGTAAAACCTCTACTAACAAAAGCAATCTGCTTTACCTGAAACCGTTGATACTCGAGGTAATTATTTCAATAGGAATCAATGTAAATCCAATTAATTCGTTCTAGAAATTCCAAACAACACAAAACCACATTTAAGGGAGAATAAATATAGTTTTTAATACCAAAAATAATAACAATAATAAATGAATATAAAAGACTGCTGTGAAGAATAAATGGAAATTTAACATGTTATTGAACATGTTACTGTGTGTTATCTGTGGTGTTACATAGGACTGCAGGTCACATCTACTACATCATCTGTCCTCAGCATTATCACTGTGTTCTCTGTGGTGTTACATAGGACTGCAGGTGACATTTGCTATACTACAGTACATCATCTGTCCTCAGCGTTATCACTGTGTTCTCTGTGGTGTTACATAGGATTGCAAGTCACATCTACTACATCATCTGTTCTCAACATTATCACTGTGTTCTCTGTGGTGTTACATACGACTGCAGGTGACATCATTATCTGTCCTCAGCATTATCATTATGTTCTCCGTGCTCTTACATAGGACTGCAGGTGACATCTGCTGTACTACAGTACATTATCTGTCCACAGCATTATCACTGTGTTCTCTGTGGTGTTACATAGGACTGCAGATGACATCATTATCTGTCCTCAGCATTATCACTGTGTTCTCAGTGTTGTTACATTGGAGTGCAATTGTACAGAATGGTACTGTACTAGTGTATTACCCGTCGCCGATGATGGAGAAGGGTGGGTTACATTAGCAGCAGGAGGAGAAGACGTCGAACTGGAGATCATGTGGGTTCAGCAGCAAGGTCACATTGGCCGGCACACGCCGGTGTTATTAGAGGCAACCAATGTTACTAGGGACACAATTTTAGATAAAAAAGCAACCTTACTGTAAATCGGCCTTAGTAGATGTCAATGCTAGTAGAGGTACCCTTGGGGTACTAATTAGAGATGAGCGAACGTACTCGGATAAGCACTACTCGTCCGAGTAATGTGCTTTATCCGAGTATCGCTGTACTCGTCTTGAAAGATTCGGGGAGCGCTGCGGAGCGGGGAGCTGCAGGGGAGAGCGGGGAGGAACGGAGGGGAGATCTTTCTCTCCTTCTCTCCCGCCCGCTCTGCCCCGCTCCCCGCTGCGACTCACCTGTCAGCAGCGGAGCGCCCTGAATCTTTCAGGACGAGCGGAGAGATACTCGGATAAGGCACATTACTCGGACGAGTAGTGCTTATCCGAGTATGTTCGCTCATCTCTAGTACTAATACCACAGATACCACCTAGAAAATTAGGTTAGTGTTTTAAATGCTACCCTGAGTTTTCATTTACATCAGATATCTCCTGAACTTCTATTCCCACAAAACCTCAATCAATACAAAAGCCACAAACCTACTATAGCATTATATACCAAAAAACAAAAAAATAAATAAATAGCCAAAAAATATACCAATTTTATGAATCCATTTTTAATTCATCAACATGTAATAGTACAAAAAACACTATGTGGAGACACAAAGGCAGTGGGGAGCAGTACTAGCAAAGATAGAACCAAGAAAGCTACCATAATAATAATGATTTGGAAATCACTTAAAGGGGTTGTCCCGCGCCGAAACGGGTTGTTTTTTTTTTCAATAGGCCCCCCGTTCGGCGTGAGACAAACCCGATGCAGGGGTAAAAAAAAACAAACGGATAGTACTTACCCGAATCCCCGCGCTGCGGCGACTTCTTACTTACCTTGCTAAGATGGCCGCCGGGATCTTCACCCACGGTGGACCGCAGGTCTTCTCCCATGGTGCACCGTGGGCTCTGTGCGTTCCATTGCCGATTCCAGCCTCCTGATTGGCTGGAATCGGCACACGTGACGGGGCGGAGCTACGAGGAGCAGCTCTCCGGCACGAGCGGCCCCATTCAGAAGGGAGAAGACCGGACTGCGCAAGCGCGTCTAATCGGGAGATTAGACGCTGAAATTAGACGGCACCATGGAGACGAGGACGCCAGCAACGGAGCAGGTAAGTGAATAACCTCTGTATGGCTCATATTTAATGCACGATGTACATTACAAAGTGCATTAATATGGCCATACAGAAGTGTATAGACCCACTTGCTTCCGCGGGACAACCCCTTTAATTGGGCCTTTTAATATTAATAAGTAATTGAAAAGCAGAGTGCCCAACATAAATAATAAACGTATAAAAATCATGTTAACCGAGGCCGGGAGAGCAATAATGACCAAAGTCATACATGTAAAGCAATAACCCAGCCATGAAAATAAACATCATGGCTCATGCTTACCCTGAGTCATATCGAGGTACCGGGTCCAAAAGAGGCAAATATAAAATAGCAAACACACACTGACGCGCTTAGTCTCTCGAACTTTACTGAATACAAAATTCTAAGCAAAATCCTTGTGGCTTCATCTTGACTAATGTTGAAGATTAATTATGAAGGGTCTTTATTGGAAATAGTTGTCTTAATTTTGCTGTAAGAATTAAAGAATTACCTGAAAACGTTTAAACATGCTTTCATTTAATCTACTGTAGTCTTTAATCAAACCAAATTAACACATTTGGCAAAATGTAATACAGCAGTTTGTAACATTTAGATTTCGAAATTCTAGCAAAATGCCACTGACATAGTTTAATAAACCGTGATTGAGTTGTGCAGGATACGACTTCAGTTTGCATTTAGTCATTCGTTGGCAGAGGCAGTTCTAGGCATTCCACATTTTACAACACTAGATGTCTCTATTCCCTTTCTTATAAAATGATTACACTTTTTTCTCATATACAGGACCTTGTCTTTTTTTCTTTTTTTACATGTAATTGAAATTATTTTACAGATGAAAACTTAATTTCAGTATTATTCTTTCTTAGTTTTTATGGACTTCTAAACTGATTTTGCACAAAAAGCCTTGTATTTCATTAATATTATTAATATTGTTCTCATTATTATTGTTGTTTTATTCCAGACATTAAATTTCATAGTGTTTCACAGAGTAGGCATAATAAAACTAAAAATTCTTCATTGTGCTCATATGCATACTAATGTGTACTGTTAACTGCCTCCCCTCTTGGTGTCAGAGGTGACCCCAGGTTTACTGGGATTCTAGAAAAGTACTACACTACAGCTTGGTTCAAAACACCTATGGAAGAAATACAGTAATTTAAAGCATATTCTATATAATTTTTATATACAATATAAAAAAAAACTTCATAAAAGATGAGATGAGACTCATTTTTATTCAAAAATAAAATACTGCCATATAAATACGACTAATAAAACTAACAAAATCATTTATTTCCATTATACAGGAGGAAATGCCAAGTGTGGCTCTGACTGACGACATGGGACTAATGGAGAGCCACAAGAATTAACAAATCTGGTTTGCGAAAGTGGATGCGGATCGGGCCCCTGAGCCATATTAATGTTGTTGATCCTGAGATCCTGTTGGGTAGTAAACTGCTGCCCTTTTATTTTGGGCCACCCCTGCTGTGTGCTTCCTTTGGACTTCAAGGAATGATAAAGCCCCTTAACGAAGGGTGTCCTTTGAGTATTGGATCTATTCCAGACCATTAGTAGAAGAGTGGTCACAGCAAAGCTCTGTAGAATACTGCTAATGTGGCCAAAGACTGTGAAACTGCCAACCCAAGCTGTCTCACTAAGTTCAATTAATGGAAGTTGCTTTTAGAATCGGTTACCTCTGTTGATACTGCAACCGATATACTGCACACCCTCTAAGAGAGACTTTAACTGAAACGGTATGACATGTGCCTTCTAAGAGGGAACCAAATTACCATCATTTGGGTTCTTGTTGAAAGACTATTCAGTTTCTATTGATACCATCAAGTTTTGTGTCTTTAAATCCTTAAAGGGGTTGTCCCGCGCCGAAACGGGTTTTTTTTTTTTTCAATAGCCCCCCCGTTCGGCGCGAGACAAACCCGATGCAGGGGTTTAAAAAAAAACAAAAACGGATAGTACTTACCCGAATCCCGGCGCTCCGGTGACTTCTTACTTACCTTGCGAAGATGGCCGCCGGGATCTTCACCCACGGTGGACCGCAGGTCTTCTCCCATGGTGCACCGTGGGCTCTGTGCGGTCCATTGCCGATTCCAGCCTCCTGATTGGCTGGAATCGGCACACGTGATGGGGCGGAGCTACGAGGAGCAGCTCTCCGGCACGAGCGGCCCCATTCAGAAGGGAGAAGACCGGACTGCGCAAGCGCGTCTAATCGGGCGATTAGACGCTGAAATTAGACGGCTCCATGGAGACGAGGACGCTAGCAACGGAACAGGTAAGTGAATAACTTCTGTATGGCTCATAATTAATGCACGATGTACATTACAAAGTGCATTAATATGGCCATACAGAAGTGCTGAACCCCACTTGCTTTCGCGGGACAACCCCTTTAATGCTATATATGTAAGTTTACGTCCTGGCAGGGTGGCACTTAAGGCACCAGGACAAAATGTTATGTCCTGTGGTTGGCAAGAGTTCAAAAGCTGAGCCTGCACTAACTCGTAGCCGGAACCAGCTGTTACTGATAGCAAGCCTCCGACTGCAACAATGGGGATACATAAGAACAGCTATCCCCGTTGTTAACTCAGTAAAACAAGGGGGTTCACAGAGGAAGCACGCTCGCCCTGTGACATTATCGGATGCCGATCGGTTGCCATGACAACAGGATACCAGATACTGGTGTCCCCACTTGCCATTGCCTACGATTGCTATTCTAAGTGATAAGGCATTGCATGACAGACTTCTTTTAATACATTATCATAGCAATCTTAGTTATTATGGTTCAAGTCACCTACAGGGTCATAAAAAAACTTAAAAAAAATAATAATAATGTAAAGAAAAATTACAAAAAAAACCTTGTTTGTGGACTTTCCCCTATTCCTATAAAAAAAATAAAAACTTGAAAAATCCCACATATTTTGTATCATATCCATAATGACTAGAGATGAGCGAGCACCAAAATGCTCGGGTGCTCGTTACTCGGGATGAAATTATCGCGATGCTCGAGGGTTCTTTTCGAGTAACGAACCCCATTCAAGTCAATGGGCGACTCGAGCATTTTTGTATATCGCCGATGCTCGCTAAGGTTTCCATTTGTGAAAGTCGGGCAATTCAAGAAAGTGATGGGAACGACACAGCAACGGATAGGGCAGGCGAGGGGCTACATGTTGGGCTGCATCTCAAGTTCCCAGGTCCCACTATTAAGCCACAATACCGGCAAGAGTGGGCCCACCCCCCCCCCCCAACAACTTTTACTTCTGAAAAGCCCTCATTAGCAATGCATTCCTTAGCTAAGCACCACACTACCTCCAACAAAGCACAATCACTGCCTGCATGACACTCCGCTGCCACTTCTCCTGGGTTAAATGCTGCCCAACCCCCCCTCCCTCCCCGCCGCACGACGCAGTGTCCACAGCGCACACCAAAATGTCCCTTCGCAGCCTTCAGCTGCACTCATGCCACACCACCCTCATGTCTATTTATAAGTGCGTCTGCCAAAGGAACCGCAGGCACACACTGCAGAGGGTTGGCACGGCTAGGCAGCGACCCTCTTTAAAAGAGGCGGGGCGATAGCCCACAATGCTGTACAGAAGCAATGAGAAATAGAATCCTGTGCCACCGCCATCAGGAGCTGCACACGTGGGCATAGCAATGGGGAACCTATGTGCCACACACTATTCATTCTGTCAAGGTGTCTGCATGCCCCAGTCAGACCGCGGTTTTTTATAAATAGTCACAGGCAGGTACAACTCCACAATGGGAATTTCGTGTGCACCCACAGCATGGGTGGCTCCCTGGAACCCACCGGCTGTACATTAATGTATCCTATTGCAGTGCCCATCACAGCTGAGGTAACGTCCGATTAAATGCAGGTGGGCTTCGGCCCACACTGCATGCCCCAGTCAGACTGGGGTTCTTTAGAAGTGGACACATGTAGTTACAACTCCGTGTGGACCGACAGCATGGGTGGGTGCCAGGAAGCCACCGGCGGTACATAAATATATCCCATTGCATTGCCCATCACAGCTGAGGTAATGTCATGTTTAATGCAAGTGGGCTTCGGCCCACACTGCATGCCTCAGTCAGACTGGGGCTCTTTAGAAGTGGACACATGTAGTTACAACTCCGTGTGGACCCACGGCATGGGTGGCTCCCTGGAACCCACCGGCGGTACATAAATATATCCCATTGCAGTGCCCAACACAGCTGATGTAACGTCAGCTGTAATGCAGGTGGGCAAAAAATTAATTGGATTACACTGTAGGCGAGGGCCCCAAAAAATTGGTGTACCAACAGTACTAATGTACCTCAGAAAAATTGCCCATGCCCAACCAAGAGGGCAGGTGAAACCCATTAATCGCTTTGGTTAATGTGGCTTAATTGGTAACTAGGCCTGGAGGCAGACCAGTTAAAATAAAAATTGTTCAGGTGCAAGTTTCAACGCTTTAATGAGCATTGAAACGTATAAAAATTGTTTAGAAAAATTATATGACTGAGCCTTGTGGGCCTAAGAAAAATTGCCCGTTCGGCGTGATTATGTGAGGTTTCAGGAGGAGGAGCAGGAGGAGGAGGAGGAATATTATACACAGATTGATGAAGCAAAAATGTCCCCGTTTTTGATGGTGATAGAGAACGATGCTTCCATCCGCGGGTGCAGTCTACGTATTGCTTAGGTATCGCTGCTGTCCGCTGGTGAAGAAGAGAAGTCTGGGGAAATCCAGGCTTTGTTCATCTTGATGAGTGTAAGCCTGTCGGCACTGTCGGTTGACAGGCGGGTACGCTTATCCGTGATGATTCCCCCAGCCGCACTAAACACTCTCTCTGACAAGACGCTAGCCGCAGGACAAGCAAGCACCTCCAGGGCATACAGCGCGAGTTCAGGCCACGTGTCCAGCTTCGACACCCAGTAGTTGTAGGGGGCAGAGGCGTCACCGAGGACGGTCGTGCGATCGGCTACGTACTCCCTCACCATCCTTTTACAGTGCTCCCGCCAACTCAGCCTTGACTGGGGAGCGGTGACACAGTCTTGCTGGGGAGCCATAAAGCTGGCAAAGGCCTTGGAGAATGTTCCCCTGCCTGTGCTGTACATGCTGCCTGATCTCTGCGCCTCCCCTGCTACCTGGCCCTCGGAACTGCGCCTTCTGCCACTAGCGCTGTCGGATGGGAAGTTTACCATCAGTTTGTCCACCAGCGCCCTGTGGTATAGCATCATTCTCGAATCCCTTTCCTCTTCGGGAATGAGAGTGGAAAGGTTCTCCTTATACCGTGGGTCGAGCAGTGTGTACACCCAGTAATCCGTAGTGGCCAGAATGCGTGTAACGCGAGGGTCACGAGAAAGGCATCCTAACATGAAGTCAGCCATGTGTGCCAGGGTACCTGTACGCAACACATGGCTGTCCTCACTAGGAAGATCACTTTCAGGATCCTCCTCCTCCTCCTCAGGCCATACACGCTGAAAGGATGACAGGCAAGCAGCATGTGTACCCTCAGTAGTGGGCCAAGCTGTCTCTTCCCCCTCCTCCTCATGCTCCTCCCCCTCCTCAACGCGCTGAGATATAGACATGAGGGTGCTCTGACTATCCAGCGACATACTGTCTTCCCACGCCTCCGTTTCCGAGTGCAAAGCGTCTGCCTTTATGCTTTGCAGGGAACTTCTCAAGAGGCATAGCAGAGAAATGGTGACGCTAATGATTGCAGCATCCCCGCTCACCATCTGGGTAGACTCCTCAAAGTTTCCAAGGACCTGGCAGATGTCTGCCAACCAGGCCCACTCTTCTGTTTAGAATTGAGGAGGCTGACTCCCACTACGCCGCCCATGTTGGAGTTAGTATTCCACTATAGCTCTACGCTGCTCATAGAGCCTGGCCAACATGTGCAGCGTAGAGTTCCACCGTGTGGGCACGTCGCACAGCAGTCGGTGCACTGGCAGATTAAACCGATGTTGCAGGGTCCGCAGGGTGGCAGCGTCCGTCTTGGAGTTGCGGAAATGGGCGCTGACCCGGCGCACCTTTCCGAGCAGGTATGACAAGTGTGGGTAGCTTTTCAGAAAGCGCTGAACCACCAAATTAAAGACATGGGCCAGGCATGGCACGTGCGTGAGGCTGCCGAGCTGCAGAGCCGCCACCAGGTTACGGCCGTTGTCACACACGACCATGCCCGGTTGGAGGCTCAGCGGCGCAAGCCAGTGGTCGGTCTGCTCTGTCAGACCCTGCAGCAGTTCATGGGCCGTGTGCCTCTTCTCTCCCAAGCTGAGTAGTTTCAGCACGGCCTGCTGACGCTTGCCCACCGCTGTGCTGCCACGCTGCGCGACACCGACTGCTGGCGACGTGCTGCTGCTGACACATCTTGATTGCGAGACAGAGGTTGCGTTGGAGGAGGAGGAGGGTGGTTTAGTGGAGGAAGCATACACCGCCGCAGATACCAGCACCGAGCTGGGGCCCGCAATTCTGGGGGTGGGTAGGACGTGAGCGGTCCCAGGCTCTGAGTTGGTCCCAGCCTCCACTAAATTCACCCAATGTGCCGTCAGGGAGATATAGTGGCTCTGCCCGCCTGTGCTTGTCCACGTGTCCGTTGTTAAGTGGACCTTGGCAGTAACCGCGTTGGTGAGGGCGCGTACAATGTTGCGGGAGACGTGGTCGTGCAGGGCTGGGACGGCACATCGGGAAAAGTAGTGGCAACTGGGAACCGAGTAGCGCGGGGCCGCCACCATCATGCTTTTGAAAGCCTCCGTTTCCACAAGCCTATACGGCAGCATCTCCAGGCTGATCAATTTGGCAATGTGCACGTTTAACGCTTGAGCGTGCGGGTGCGTGGCGGCGTACTTGCGCTTGCGCTCAAACAGTGGTGCTAGCGACGTCTGGACGCTGCGCTGAGAGACATTGCTGGATGGGGCCGAGGACAGCGGAGGTGAGGTTGTGGGTGCAGGCCAGGAGACGGTAGTGCCTGTGTCCTCAGAGGGGGGTTGGATCTCAGTGGCAGGTTGGGGCACAGGGGGAGAGGCAGTGGTGCAAACCGGAGGCGGTGAACGGCCTTCGTTCCACCTTGTGAGGTGCTTGGCCATCATATGTCTGCGCATGCTGGTGGTGGTGGCTCCCCAGCTGATCTTGGCGCGACAAAGGTTGCACACCACTGTTCGTCGGTCGTCAGGCGTCTCTGTGAAAAACTGCCACACCGTAGAGCACCTTGACCTCTGCAGGGTGGCATGGCGCGAGGGGGCTCTTTGGGAAACAGTTGGTGGATTATTCGGTCTGGCCCTGCCTCTACCCCTGGCCACTGCACTAGCTCGGCCTGTGCCCACAACCTGACTTGGGCCTCCGCGTCCTCGCCCGCGTCCACGTCCTCTAGGCCTACCCCTACCCCTCAGCATGGTGTATTACCAGTAGTGCAGAAACAGAACGCTGTAATTAAATGTGCCGCTTATTGGCCTGTGGTTGGAGGCTGACTTCGCTTACCGAACGCACAGCAGAGCCAGGAAATAATTTTGCGCAAGCCTGCTGTAACACTTAGCTGGCTGCGTATGAATTAGGAGGACAACTACACCCAGCACAGACCCAGTACACTGAGGACAGTCACAGGCAGCCCAAATAGATTTTTTTTCCCAAATGTTTTTGGAAAGGCCCACTACCTATATTCAATAAATATATGTCTTCTGTCCTTGCCTCACCACCACTACTGGCCCTGGACTATGTATAATTACTGCAGGGCGCAATGCTCTGCACGGCCGATATACAAAAAAAAAAAAATGTGCAACACTGCAAAAAGCAGCCTCCACACTACTGCACACGGTTAGATATGGCCCTAAGGCCTCATGTCCACGGGGAAAATAAGAATTAAAATCCGCAGCGGATTTTAACTCTTCTCCCGCGCGCGGATCCGCACCCCATAGGGATGCATTGACCACCCGCGGGTAGATAAATACCCGCGGATCGTCAATAAAAGTGATTTTAAAAAAAATGGAGCATGAAAAAATCTGGACCATGCTCCATTTTCATGCAGGTCTCCCGCGGGGACGGCTCCCGCGGGCTTCTATTGAAGCCTATGGAAGCCGTCCGGATCCGCGGGAGACCTAAAATAGGAATTTAAAAGAATTTACTCACCCGCAGCGGGCCGGGAAGGTCTTCTCTTCCTCACGGCCGCATCTCCCTTGCTTCGGCTCGGCGTGAGGAATTCAATCGTAGCGGGCCCGATTTTCCCCGTGGACATGAGGCCTTAGAAGGACCGTTGGGGTTCTTGAAGCCTAAAATACTCCTAACACTCTCCCTATAGCACCTCCTCCTCTATGTCAGAATAAATCTGTGCCGAGCCGTGGGAGGGGCCGATTTTTATACTCCGGTGACACCTGATCTCGCCAGCCACTCACTGCAGGGGGGTGGTATAGGGCTTGAACGTCGCAGGGGGAAGTTGTAATGCCTTCCCTGTCTTTCTATTGGCCAGAAAAGCGCGCTAATGTCTCAGAGATGAAAGTGAAAGTAACTCGAACATCGCGTGGTACTCGTCACGAGTAACGAGCATCTCGAACACGCTAATACTCGAACGAGTATCAAGCTCGGACGAGTACGTTCACTCATCTCTAATAATGACCTATACAATAAACTAAGCATGCATGTTATCCCTTGTGACAAGAACTGTAAACACAAAATAATACTGAATGGAGGCAAAATGCGTATTTTGTTCATTTTGCCTCCCACAAAACTCAAGTGATAAAAAAGCCGTATGTACCACAAGATAGTACCCATAAAATCTACAGCTAGTAACGCAAAAAATAAGCCCTTACAGAACTCTGTCCATGAAAAAATACGAACGTTATGGGGTTTTGAATGCAACGATGTAGAATTTTTCTTTCCAAAAAACAGTGCAATAGTGAAAAAAAAAACTAAAAAAATAGTTATAATTTTAAAATCATCATAATCAAACCAGCGCACCAAAAAAATGTATCGTATCATGTTGTAAAAAAAACAAAACAATAACAGAATTGATGTTTTCTCTCCCTGCGCTTCAAAAAAATAATAAAAGTTTTCCAATACACTACATGTACCCAAAAATGATACCAATAAAAACTACAGTTCACCACAGAAAAAGCAAGCCCTCATATGGCCGTGTTGATGGAAAAATACAAACGTTATGGCTCTTGAAATGTGGAGATGAAAATCCCCAAAAAATCATTGCATCCTTATGGACAAAATATCTGTGTCCTTAAGGCTGGCTGCACACGAGCGTCACGGCGCCCCCCAGAGACCCCATACTTACCAGCGGATCCGCCGTTCTGGATCCCGCATGACGTTTCCCCGCCCACCGCATCACATGACACGCCCACCGCGTCACATGCGACGGCTGGCCGTGTCATGTGACGCGCCGGCCGCGTCATATGACGCGGCGGCGGTAGGCGGGAAAGCGTTTTCACGCTATCTTCCGCTGTGTTACAGCGGGAGATAGCGTGAACGGACGGCTTCCATTGACTGCAATGGAAGCCATCAGCGCGTACACCCGCGGCAAATAGAGCATGCCGCGGGTGAAAACGGGAGATTTCACGGTGCGGAATTCCGCGGCGGAATTCCGCACCGTGTGCCCTGAGCTATTAGGTTCAATAGAACCTAATAGCTGCGGGCAACGCAGCGGATTTTCGCCGCGAATTACGCGGCGGAAATCCGTTCGTGGGAAGGAGGCCTAAGGGGTTGAGGTCTGTAACTGCCAAGCTTTGTAATTAGTTGTGCCTATAACCACTAACACCTTGCCCCCACCCCATCTGCAGCATCCAAGGCATGGGCTTTGTCACGGTGGCTCTACTGTCTCCCATCCAGAGGGTAACCAGGGACACGTCCAAGGGGCTGGGGGCAGTCTGTCAAATGGGGGGTAACCAAACTGGTTTACCTTCAGTCTTTTGTCACGTTTGACGCCACCATTCCATCCTCTGTGATTAATCCAGATGATGTTGTAAATAAATCAGTCCACTCACAGAGATAACTTTTAAAGGGGTTGTCCCGAGGCAGCAAGTGGGTCTATACACTTCTGTATGGCCATAATAATGCACTTTGTAATATACATTGTGCATTAATTATGAGCCATACAGAAGTTATAAAAAGTTTTTTACTTACCTGCTCCGTTGTTAGCGTCCTCGTCTCCATGGAGCCGACTAATTTTTGGCCTCCGATGGCCAAATTAGCCGCGCTTGCGCAGTCCGGGTCTTCTGTGTTCTTCTATGGAGCCGCTCGTGACAGAGAGCGGCTCCGTGTAGCTCCGCCCCGTCACGTGCCGATTCCAGCCAATCAGGAGGCTGGAATCGGCAGTGGACCGCACAGAAGAGCTGCGGTCCACGAAGCAAGAGGTTCCCGGCGGCCATCTTCACAGGTAAGTATAGAAGTCACCGGAGCGCGGGGATCAAGGTAAGCGCTCCGGTAAGCTGTCTGTACGTCCCTGCATCGGGGTTGTCTCGCGCCGAACGGGGGGGGGGTTGAAAAAAAAAAAAACCCGTTTCGGCGCGGGACAACCCCTTTAAGGAGCAGAATCGGGAACGGACGGAACGCTTGACGGAACAGTCCAAAAGCACTTCACATCCAGCAACAATTGAAAAGCGAATCGGTATGCAATGTGACAGGGAGGATTCTCAGGTAGACAGGAGAAACCACAGTCCTGTTATCTATGGGTCCTGGTCCTGGCAACACTTTTCCTTCTCTTCAGCTGTCTACCGGTACACACTCACAAGTCCTGTTGCATTCTATGTTGGATAGCAACTCCTCTCATTCCTCTCTCTCCCTCCAGGCTGTGAACTCCTGAGGATTGTAGTCCCCAAGCAACCATTAGGCCATCCTCTCGGCCTCTTCCATTTTGGATCTCAGTAAAGCAAGGCACAATTTCACCTAAAACATAGCAGACTTGCTCATGCCCTTCTCTGCAGAATTCCAGACAGACTCTTCTTTGTTGCACCTTGCATAGACTGACTCTCTTGCTAACTAACTTGCACTCTCCCTCACTCACATTCTGCAAACATTAATATAAAGCATGGTCAGGTGACCACAAACTCACAACACAAAATGATACATTTCCAGACAGAGACAGCTCATTTGCAGACCTTAACCCATTCATTCCTGCAAACACCAATACACATTTTTCTAAATCATACCACATTCAAAGACAAAATACAAGACAATACAGACTACATATAGCATGCATTTTTGAGGGGTCCCGTTGTTCTGGGCCACTACACCCCCAACAACCCCGAACCATCCTTAAGTGAGACCCTGCAATAAGGGTTAAGGGTCAGACATAGAAATGTCCCTCTTGCTAGCTGTTTTACCATATTTCTGAATCCTTCACCCTGCTAAAAGGGCTCCAAATGCGAGGCTTTACTAAAACCTTGCAACTGTATAATCTCTGTATACAAGAGTAATAATAATTAATCATTATTTGTATAGTGCCAACTTATTCCGCAGTGCTTTCAAAACACAGGGCAGCACAAACGATACAGTTACATGTAATATTCAATTATTAGGAACAGAAGGGGTGGGGAGCCTGCACCAACAACCTTACACACAACAAGGAGGAGGTGGTGCAGGAGGTACAGGGGTAGAAGATGTACATGGTAGGCAAAGTGGAGAAATGTGGGGAGCCGTAGATAGACCATAGTCCAAGCATGCAGTGGGAGGGCAGAGGGCATGTTGTAGGGGGTGAAAGATTTACGTGGAGTGTGGATATGCATTTACACCTGGGGCACTGGACAGGAAATGAATCAGGCCTAGCAATGATGACAGGTGTAGTTATCGAGGTGTAGAGTATGTAGAGTTGAGGATGAAAGCCAGCTGTACATTAAATAACCTTATATTTAAAAATATTAGCTCCCAGCAAAGCAGAAATAGGAAGCAATCATTTACTACAGTAATGTAGTAGCATATGTGAAAAATGAGCTACAAATTACATTGTAAAGTAGTAACTATTCTGTGAAGACAGAATGAATAGGAAAAATAATCAAATTAAAAGCATGTAGCCCTATGCACTTTCCTAGAATAGTACAATAGGAGCACCCACATCTCTTGCACGCAGCAAAGCTTTGTGTTTGAAGACTGTACAAGGACAGACAAAACATTAAAATGCACATTTTTTTATTAGCTTAATAGAAAGAAAACCTTTGTATGCCTTGAAGGCATATGGAGGTACAATATGTGTTTTCTATAGGTAAAGTATTACGGCTTCCTTCAACTCAGAGCTCAGTTGGAGGTGTAAGGCCCCATATCCATGGGTAAAATAGAATTAATAAAACGTGCGGATCTCCCACATGTGTGATCCACGGCCATAGGGAATCATTGAACACCTGCAGGTAATCCTGTTGCGCGGATTGCAATGGAAGCCGTCTGGTCCCGCGGCACACCCACAGCTGTTATTGTGCTGTGCCGCAGGACTGCGGGAAAGCAGGAGTTTAAAAAAAAGAAGATTGTGCACGGCGCATGCGCGCAGCACACTGCCAGCATGCCGAGCACATCCACCATCCGGAAGAAAGAAGATCCGGCTGTGGCGGAGGGGGCATCCGCAGCACCTGGACAGGGAAGTGTAATCTATTTTCTTGGCATGTCTGCGGGCCAGGAGGGACCTGCTGTGGGATTCTGCACGGGGAATCCATGCAGGTCCGAATTTCCCCGCGGACATGAGGCCTAACACAGCCACCCCAATGAGGCATTAATAATGTTTTCATTTGACAACTTCCAAATGAAGTAACTTGTGTTGAGCAATTAATGAAATAATCGGTTTGTGTTGGTATCTGGCCAATTCAATGAAAATCATGATTCTGACTCCCATTAAAGTCGGAGGAATAAAAATCGGGGTTTACTAATTCGCCCTCCAGATTGTTCAATGAAGCTAAAGCCCCATAGATTGCAGAGGAATATAGCCACCCATCTGGGAAACACTGTGCTCTTCCCAAAAATCGGTCAAAATAGTATACCGTGGTGTAGGGAACAATTGTAGCACACAAGTGTCACTGAAAACAAAAGAAAGCCCACATAGGGTCGCACCACGGGAGACAGCAAGAGTACTGATCATTTTAAAAGCAATGTCATAAATTTTTCAAGGACAAATTCTACCAGGTGAAACATGGAAACATGAGAGCTGTGGCTTTGCTTTTCCATATTTTCCATTTGGGGAGATGTAGGAGGAGGAAACATGACAAAAGCAGGAGAAGGAGAGCAGCAGCACTACTGTAGTACCCCGAAGTGAAACGGAAAGTTCCAGAGTGTGTTTAAATGATCTATATTAGTCTTGTGCTTTTGTAATCTTCTTGTTTTGCTTGTAGTATGCATCAGTGTTATGTGTATTGCATGTCTGGAGCCCCTCAAGGGTTAAGTGTCTGGGTATGTCTGGAAATGTATCATTTGTTAAGGACCCTTTAGGCGGGATGACTGTCGGACAAACGATGCCTGGCATTTGTACCCACATATACTAGTTCCCGTGCTATTGCACGCGTGCTAGTACTGTTAGCTCTCGGCGGGGCTGCAGTAGATTTCTTTCCTCTTGCTCCCCTGCCCCTCTCCATCGACTTAACATAGCATCCGTTCAGTACTGAACGGCCACTATTTACACTGAATGATGAGTGATCAGCTCATCATCCATAGTTTATGCTGCATAAATGATGGACGATGAGCTGATTGATCATCGTTCAGTGTAAATAGCGGACGTTCAGTACTCAATGGTCGCTGTGTTATGTCAATGGAGATGCGTGGGGGAGAGCAAGGAGTGAAATTTCCTTCTACCACCCCGCCCCCCTGCTGGCCGCTCTCTGAGCGAGCCAGCACTTTTAGCTCCTGTGCAGGAGTACAGGAGTGAGGATTCACAGGGACGACTGTCGAACATCGTTTGCCCGACATTCGTCTGATGTAAACCCACTCTTATTCACGTGATCGTGCTATATATATATGTGTTTACAAGTTGTTGAGCGAGAGAGAGAATTGCTGCAAGGGGTATGAGAGGAGTGAGTTAGTTGGTGAGTTAGTCTGCAGAGAGGAGAGAGAGTCTGCCTGCGCTCAGACATCTTCAGTCTGGGTGTGGAGAAGATTTAGAAGGCCGAGAGATTGACAGATGTTCTTCCTCCACGGATAAGCTAAAGTGTCCTCAGTACTAATGTTGGATACTGAGTGGGAAGGAGTCGTTTGCAGGCAAGTGTTCAGTGAGTTATTGTTCGCAAGCCAGTGTGTCCAGAAAAGTACTACTTTGTGTGGGCTCTGATTATTCCAAAAGAGTCGCACCAAAGGAAAGGAACGGTGGCGTCACCTGTGACAACTAAAAATTTTCAGGTAACTTTGCCCAGTTACTATCCCTGTCTGTTTTCCCGTGACCTCCCCCTGTGGTGATGTGGACTGGCCCTGTGCTACCCAGAACCGGGGAGAGGACGGTAGAGCCACCGTGACAAGTGACCATCTGTAACACCGCTGTCTTCTCGGCTGTGGGCCTGCTTTGCGGACGCTGCACTGCCAACACCAGCAACAGCACCTTGAGGGCACAGTGTGATCTTTGATGTAAATCTATCCTAGACATATGTCATTAAAAAATGCCAGCATGCTAATTAATTAGTGGAATTTGTCATTGAGGTGCAGAAGTCAGGTGAAATCCATGACTGGTTCATTTTTATAAACATCAGGTGATCCACATTATAAGTGGACAGGCAGATGCGTTTGTCAGTTATCACACCCCAAGCTGTGCTGAATACCCGTTCTGATACCACACTGGCAGCGGGGCAGGCAAGCACGTTTAAAGCATGTTGTGCAAGCTCTGGCCACTCATCCAGCTTAGAATCATAGAATGGTAAAGTTGGAAAGAACCTCCAGGGTCATCGGGTCCTGCTCAGTGCAGGATTCACTAAATTATCCCAGTCAGATATTTGTCCAGCCTTTGTTTGAACACTTCCATTGAAGGACAACTCATTACCTCCCATGGCGACCTGTTCCACTCATTGATCACCGTCACTGTCAGAAAGTTTTTTCTAATATCTAATTTGTGTCTCCTGCCTTTCAGTTTTATCCCATTGCTTCTAGTCTTTCCTTGTACAAATGAGAATAGGGATGATCCCTCTGCACTGTGACAGCCCTTCAGATATTTGTAGACAGCTACTAAGTCTCCTCTCAGCCTTCTTTTTTGCAAGCTAAACATTCCCAGATCATTTAACTGTTCCTCACATATTTCTTCCCCATTAGTTTTCTTACCACATCTTCTCCTCAGTGAGCTTGTTCAGTGCCCCCGGGGTCACCTGGCCGCGAGCGGGCTGGCTTGTTATAAAGGCTGCATTCCTCACATTCCTTTCAGCCAGGTCAGTGAAGGTCAGGTCCCTGTGCTGTAGCGTTCACTGCCTAGAAAGGAATTCCAGTCTATGGACGAGACAGATCGCATGAGCAATCTCTGAAGTAGATCGGAACTCCCTCTGCTGGCCTGTGAGCTGTGACATAACGTACATTACCTAGCAGTAAGAAGACTGCCAGCAATGTATGTACCCTCACAGAAAGGAGAGGAATCAGCCAGTTGGAGGTAACGTGACTCCCCCCCAGACTGCAGAGACAGGAGAAGATGGGTGAGGGGAAGACTGATGGGGAGGAATAGGTAAGTATAAAAAAATTTTTTTATGACAGAACCTCTTTAACCTCTTAGTGACCAAGCCTGTTTGCGCCTTAATGACCAGGCCAAATTTTGCAAATCTGACACGTGTCATTTTAGCATGGAAAAACACCAGAAAGGTTTTGCATATCCCAGCAATTCTGACATTGTTTTTTCGCCACATGTTGTACTTCATTTAGGTGGAAAAAAAGGCCGATAGAATTTGTGTTTATTTATTAAAAGCGCCAAAATTGGGAAAATTTTGAAAAAATCGTCATTTTTTTCACATTTCCAACTGCAATATCTCAAATATGTGCAAACATAATATAGAAATTTTTGCTAAAATTTATATTTCCATCCGTTTACTTTATTTTGGGCACACATTGGAAAAACTTTTTTTTTTTTTTTAACCATTTAGGAGACGTACAAATTTAACATTACTTTTCAGCATTTTGAGGAACACTTTGTTTTCCTACACCAATCCAAGATTGGAGAGGCTCATAGGAGTCAAAATGATAGATACCCCCACAAGTGACCCCATTTTAAAAACTACACCCTTTAACGTATTCACTGAGGGGTGTCATGAGTATTTTAACCCCACAGTTTCTTTCAGGAGTCAATGCAATTTAGAAGAGAAAAACTAAAATTTCATATTTTTGCAAATATGTCATTTTAAAGACAGGACTTTTTTCTATAGTACACATGAAAATTAGGATTTGCACCCCAGAATGCATACCCCTGTTTGTCCCATGCTCAGAAACATACCCATTGTGGCCCTAATCTTACGTCTGGATGCACAATGGGGCCCAAAATGAAAGGAGCAACCGGTGGCTTTCGGAACAGAAATTTTGCTTGAAGGAGATAAAGGCCCTATTGCACACTTGTAGAGCCATTGAGTGACTAAAACGATGGAGAATGCCCACAAGTGACCCCATTTTGAAAAGTAGACCCCTTAACGAATTTATCTAGGGGTACGATGACTTTTTTGACTTCACAGTTTTTGAATGAATCTAAGCCAAGCCGAAGGAAAAAAATTACGATTTTCATTTTTTTGGTAATTCTGTCATTTTAAAAGCAGTTTTTTTGTACAGCACATATATGAATGAAGACTTGCACCCCAAAATGGATACCCCTGTTTCTCCCGTGCTCAGAAACATACCCACTGTGGCCCTAATCGTATGTCTGGATGCACAATGGGGCCCAAAATGAAAGGAGCAACCGGTGGCTTTCGGAACAGAAATTTAGCTTGAAGGAGATTTAGTCCCCATTGCCCACTTGTAGAGCCCTTGAGTGACCAAAACGATGGAGAACGCCCACAAGTGACCCCATTTTGAAAAGTAGACCCCTTAACGAATTTATCTAGGGGTACGATGACTTTTTTGACTTCATAGTTTTTGAATGAATCTAAGCCAAGCCGAAGGAAAAAAAAATATGATTTTCATTTTTTTGGTAATTCTGTCATTTCAAAAGCAGTTTTTTTTGTACCACACATATATGAATGAAGACTTGCACCCCAAAATGGATACCCCTGTTTGTCCTGTGCTCAGAAACATACCCATTGTGGCCCTAGTATTACGTCTATATGCACAATGGGGCCCAAAATGAAAGGAGCAACCGGTGGCTTTCGAAACAGAAATTTTGCTTGAAGGAGATTTAATCCCCATTGCACACTTGTAGAGCCATTGAGTGACCAAAACGATAGAGAACCCCCACAAGTGACCCCATTTTGAAAAGTAGACCCCCTAGCGAATTTATCTAGGGGTATGATGACTTTTTTGACTTCACAGTTTTTGAATGAATCTAAGCCAAGCAGAAGGAAAAAATTATGATTTTCATTTTTTTGGCAATTGTGTCAATTTAAAAACTGTTTTTTTTGGACAGTGTACATAGGAATGAAGACTTGCACCCCAAAATGGATACCTCTGTTTGTCCCGTGTTCAGAAACATACCCATTATGGCCCTAATCTACTTAAAGGAAACATAGCTAGGCCTATAATGGAAGGAGCACCCATTGGATTTCAGGGTACAACGGAATAAATTCCAGTCCCCATTGCCCACTTGTAGAGCCATTGAGCGGCCAAAACGATAGAGAACCCCCACAAATGACCCCATTTTGAAAACTAGACCCCTTAACAAATTCATCTGGGGGTGTACTGCATATTTTTTTTTTTTTTTTTTTCCAAAATATTTTTTATTAAACATTTTCTATAAAGTTTACATACGTGAAAGAATAATTTGTGATATACAGAATGTCAGAACTATATGTAAAGCATTGCATGCAGTAGACAGTAGCAGCAACGAGAGTCAGTTGGCAGATTACAATATTATCAAAGTTACCATTTCTTGCCGCAACTATTAAATGTAAATAGGTTATTTCCTTGAGTCCGTATGTAAGTAAAATTAAAACTATAACTAACTTTTTAACTTGAATTGCTGCCAAGGTTCCCATATGCGGTTAAATTTGGGTAGAGAATTGTTGTTTTTAGCATAAATTTTCAGAATATGTGATATAAGGAGCCTTCTGCTCCGCAGTTTCTCCAACACTCTTTGCTCATGGCTGGGAAACATTTAGCTAGCTTGACGGGGGTGAAATACCATCTTGTCAACACTTTATAGTGTGACTGGAGTAGACCGGCTGAGATCGTTGATTTGTTTGCTCTTTCAAAGGCTTTCAGCCAGTACGTGATTTCAAATTTTTTTCCGAAATCTCGCTCCCAATTAAGTAGATGAACTTTTTTGGAATTGTTCATATTTCCTGCTATGATGTCGTAAAATATTCTTGTCATGGAGTTTGATGAGATAGTGAATTTATGAAACAGAATCTCTAGATCGTTTGGAAGAGAGTATGTTTCCGGACGTAGGCTGTCGATGATCGACAGGATTCTTAAGTAGGAAAAGGCTTCCTTGTCTGGTAGGTTAAACTTGGATTGAATACTCGAGAAAAGTCGAGGTGTTTTCTTCTCTAGGAGATCAGATAAAAGAGTAATCCCACATCTGTTCCACTCTCTCAGATTTAGATCGTGAATAAAATATTTTAAAATTTCCAAAGGGAAGTTAGCCGGGGGAGCTCCGGCAGACTGTTCAAATTTGTACGCTAAGAGATTCCAACAGTGTACTGTAGTTAGCATCAAGGGTGAAATATTTGTTAAAGGAAGGAAGGGAGGCCCTTCCTTGTTGAGAATGCCCATAACTGAGGCTTTGATGAGTAGACTTAGAGATTGGTTTTGATTTCTATGCTTTTCCATGTGGCCCCATGATGGGATTTGCGAGCTTTTAAACCAGATGGCTGATTGGCTTAGGATAGTTGTATTGTAGTAAGCCTGGAGGTTAGGCACCCCCAGACCTCCCTGTCTTCTATGTTGATATAGGATGGAAGCGGCCAATCTGGGTCTTTTGTAATTCCAGATAAAGTCCAGCATCTGTCGCTGAAAGCTTGCTATAGTATTCTGGGGAATTGGGTAGGATATTGTGCGAAATAGGTACAAGATCTTCGGCAAAATGAGCATTTTATATAAAGCCACTCTGCCAAACCACGAGATCTCTCTTCTGCTCAACTCCCCCAGCTCCTCCCTGAGTAGGGCAAAAAGTGGACCAGCATTTTGTGGTATGACCTCCGACATAGTGTTGCAAAGTTTAATTCCTAGATAGGGGATTGTGGACTTCCATTGAAATGGGAATTCTTTTTGTATATTTTCTTTTAGTTTTTTATCTATATTAAAGCCCATAATTTGGGACTTGCTTACATTAAGTTTATAATAGGAAGCTTGGCTGAAGCAAGCAATACTTTTGCTGACCTCTCTAAGAGAATTTAGGGGATCAGTCAGGGTGATAAGTATGTCGTCTGCGAAGAGGCCAATTTTGTACTGCCTCATGCCGACTGGTATCCCCCTAATTGTCAATGAGGTTCGAATCATTTCGGCCAATGGTTCAATGATCATGGTAAATATCAGGGGGGAAAGGGGACAACCCTGACGAGTACCATTCGTGATCAGGAACGGCTTGGAGAGAGCCCCATCCACAAGGACCCTCGCAGAGGGCCGCGTGTATAGGGCCTGTACCGCGCGAAGAAAACCCTCACCCACCCCGAACTTGCGGAGGACGGCGAAAGCAAACCCCCAATGGACTCTATTGAACGCCTTCTCCGCATCCAGGGAAAGGAGGAGAGAAGGCGTCCGACTCGAGTTTGATAGTTCCACTAGATTTTGAGTTCTTCTCGCACCATCCATCGCATTTCTGCCCTTTGTGAAGCCCACCTGATCATCATTGATGACTTCAGGAAGGAGCTCCAATAGTCTAGTTGCTAAAATTTTGGAATAAATCTTGACATCAGAATTCAGTAGAGATATGGGCCTATAATTTGATGGGGATGAAGTGGACTTGGGAATAGTAACAATTGTAGCTTGTAACATCTCCTCTGCCATCCTACCCTGGTTCATTGAGTCATTGAAAATGGCTGTTAGATATGGTGCTAGGGAGAGAGAGAACTTTTTATAATATTCGTTAGATAGCCCATCTGGGCCAGGGGACTTGTAGTTTTTTAGTCCGTTGATGGCTCTAATTATTTCTGGGGTAGTTATTGGTTTATTCAGTGGTCCGTTTATTAGTTCCAGGGAAGGGAGAGATATATTTTTTAGAAATTTCTCTATCAGCTCTGGGGTGGGTTGAATAGTGTTTGGGTCGTTCGCTAAATTGTATAATTTCGCATAGAAGGTTTTAAACTGATCTGCAATTTGTTGGGGATGAGTAATTTTTATGTTAGGGTCCGTGGGGGAGTCTAAGAATGAAATCTTTGCTTTGACTTGTTTCTTCTTGGTTAGTTTGGCCATTAATTTGGATGATTTATCGATATGAGAATAGAAGTTTGCCTTCAAGAAGGTGAGGTTGTTGGCGTGTTTGGTTAGGAGGATTTTTCTTATTTCATTTCTCGTCGCTGTTAGTTCTAAATGATATCTCGTCTGCGGAGACTCCTGTTGGGCCTTCTCTAATTTCTTTAGGTTTTCTAGCAGAGAATCTATTTTTGTTTGTTTGTTTTTTTGGTCTTGAATTTTGAGCTTTATTAAAATTCCTCGAATCACTGCCTTATGGGCGTTCCACAAAGTGAAATTACTGATATCCGGGGTGGAATTGATGGTAAAATATTCCTTTAATGCGTCTTTGATAAGTGTTTGGTTGTTGTGTGAGTTAAATAAATTTATGTCATTTCTCCAAATCCTTGCTGGGTTGAAAGGAGCGCTAACATCTATTTTTAAATAGATAGGGGAATGGTCGGACCACGTGGTGGTTCCTATTGATGAGTTAGTAACAGAAGTAAGAGTCCATCTATCCACCAGTAGAAGATCTATTCGCGAAAAGGTCTTATGTCTTGGGGAGTAATAAGTATACTCTCTTGAGGAGGCGTTCAAGCATCTAAAGGAGTCATATAGCCCTTCCCTGTGAAGCCAAGATTGGAGCGTGGGAGCAGTCCTTGTTTTGGCTGTAGAGTCAAAGTCTTTATTTGGGATAATGTTAAAGTCTCCACAGAGGATTAATTTCCCTTCGTGGATCTTTTTGATTTTTTTGATCAGTGTATTTAGAAAAGATATTTGTGCCCTGTTGGGCGCATAAATATTTACTATTGTAATTGGCGTTTCATTTAATTTACCTACTAAAATAAGATATCTACCTTTAGTGTCCACTACTTGTTCTTTAAGGGAGAAATTTAATGTTTCTTTAAATGCTATCAGCATGCCTGAATGTTTTTTGGGAGCATTTGCAAAAAAAATATTTGGGTAGAGCTTGTTTGAGAACCTAGCAGAAGAGAGATGTGTGAGATGTGTCTCTTGCAGGCACAATAGATCAATGTTTGCTGACCTAGCGTCCCTCCAAACCATTGCCCTTTTAAAAGGGGAGTTCAGACCTTTAGCATTAAGTGAGCAAACATTCATCGACATTTTGCGTGGTAAATATATGCAATGTATGTGGGATTACCTTGGCAGCATAAATAACAATAGATAGAACAGGTTGTAAACTTACAACAAACGAACGGTGTCTTCTGTAGTATATAGATAACGATCTGCGACCACCGAACCTGAAGAGGAGGTTGTCCATCTTGGGAGGCTGGGTTCGCGAAAGTTGTTCCTTAGTTGATGGCTCGAAGACAACATTTCCGGCGGGTCTTCTTTTGTGCATAGGCAGAGGGTTGTAGGTGTTGTTCCTGAAGGTATGGGAGTTTTGCCTATAAGGAGAGGAACGAGGGGAAAACTCCTCGACCATGTAATTGAAGATCCGCGAACAAAAACAAAGTAAACATAACAGTGAGACAGGTATTAAAACCTGGTTCATTTGGGGGAAAAGTTCGGCACATCAGTAACAGCCTTTTTTTTTTTTTCCCTGTAAATCTGGTATTAGTATTCCAGCGGATAAAATGAGGTTAAAGTAAGCGTATTGTGAATTTCTCACGGAGGTGTAGATGGTAAAGTACGCCTACCATGAGCTCCCTGCGGTCTCTGTGGCTTCGCCATTTGTGGGATGTCCGGCAAAGGGATATTCCAGTTGGATAGGGATTTCCTTCCCTCCTCTGGAGAGGATATAATTCGAGTCGAGTTTTCTCTGCGGACTATCAGTTTGACAGGGAAGCCCCATTTGTATGGTATCTTAGCATTTCGAAGAGCAAGGGTTATCTGGGAGAAAGCTTTTCTAGCCTGAATTGTGGACTGGGATAGGTCCGTGTAGAGATGGATATTGTTGTACGGCGGTTTTAGAGAGCCTGAGGTTCTGGCGGCCGACATAAGTGCTTCTTTTGTATTAAAAAAATGAATTCTAGCAATTACATCTCTGGGAGTAGTTTCTGGGAGGAAGTTTGGCTTAGCTAGCCTGTGGGCTCTGTCTATGGTACAGTCATTGTCAGTGGCGTCCGGAAGAAGATGTTTTATTAATTTAATGAGGTATTTTCTGAGGTCGCCTTGTAGTATACTTTCGGGAATACCTCTAAATTTCACATTATTCCTTCTACTTCTATCTTCCAAATCCGTCACTTTAATTTTAAGGAACTCCACTTCCTCTTCCAGCGAATAATGTACGTCAATAAGACTATTGTGAGATGACGCTATTTCTCCTACTTTGTTTTCAACCTGGTCCGTGCGCTGCTCCAGCTCTCGCATAGATACATTGAATGTATTGGACAAAGATTTAATATCTCTCTGAAGCGAGCCGCGCAAGGCCAGGATCATACTTTTTATAAAATCTTCCGATGCGGGGAGATTTGAGGAAGGGAGATCTATTATGGGGTCATCTTCTATTTGTAGAGGTTGGTTGAGAGTGTCACTAGTTGAGGACATGCGGGGCCTCTGTTTTTCAGGACTGTTTGATGGTGTGACAGACTTAGGAGATGGCATATTGTGTGGGGAGTGTGTGTGCTGCGACGCCATTTTGTTTGCATCAGGATCGTTAATGGCGGAGCTATCACTATGCTCACTCACCCTGCGCTGAGATGGAGTCTTTTGCCGATCTTTGGGCATCCTCTCTGGGCCGGTCACCGCTTCATTTCTCCTGTCGGGAGAGCCAGCAGCAGCTTCTTCAGCTCCGGCGGCAGCAGCGGAGCTAGCGGACATCGGGGGACTCCCCTGCACCGCCGGCTCAGTCCGTCCCGCGCCACGAGAGGAGAAGAAGTCCGAGACCCGCTGTACCGGGACTTTAGCAGATTTCCTCTTCGGCATGATGTCCAGGGAAGCCTCCGGTACAGTTCAGGTGAATTTGGTCCACTGGAAAAGCTTTTAAAGTAGCTTAAAAGGCCGGTAGTGAGCGGAGCGCGGGTTTATGCTTCCAGCTCTACTCGCATCCAGGCCACGCCCCCCCGGTGTACTGCATATTTTGACCCCAAAGTATTTGAATGAATCTAAGCAAAGCAAAAGGAAAAAATTACGATTTTCATTTGTTTGGCAATTTTGTCAATTTAAAAACTGTTTTTTTTTTTACAGTGTACATAGGAATGAAGACGTTCACCCCAAAATGGATACCCCCATTTGTCCCGTGTTCAGAAACATACCCATTGTGGCCCTAATCTACTTACAGGACACATGGCTAGGCCCATAATGGAGGGAATGCCCGCTGGATTTCAGGGCAGAACTGAATAAATTCCAGGCCCCATTGCCCACTTATACAGAAAAAAAATTGACTTCCTAAAAATAATCCACCCTCCCCCCCGCCATCCCCATTTTTTGGCATTCCCTAAATATTAGATAAAGGTAATAATATAAACTGCGTTTTATGTCCGAAGACAGGGGTAATTACGGAGGCTGCTTGGGATGGGCACATGGATCAAGAAAACCAGGTATCCCCCCCTCTCATGTATTTTGGGGGGTATTTCGTAACCTCAGCAGCGGGTATGGGGTGTAAAAAGTGGTGCTCTGTGAGGCTTTGTAATTTTGCTGCGGTGCGGCGGTCTCACAGAGAAGGCGCTCAACAAGCTGCTTCTGGAACTGCAGGAAGGCGAACGTTCCCGGGGCTTCTTGTAAATTACGTATCACAGGTAGCGGTCTGAATAACGCCGGGCTCACGTAGCCGTAGGCGAAATCTGCTTGCGGAGGCCCGCAGCCGATTCCAGCTGTGAGCCCGGCTGTGACCCTGCGTACGGCCACGTAATGTACTGCGCATAACTGCCTACTCATACAGGCGGTTTTTTGTTTAGATTTCCCGTGCCATCGCTTAGAGATGACCCGGGTACCCGCAGCCCCTACACAATGTGTTTGCATATGGGCTGCGGGTATATCCGCGGTCATAGAGCACAATGGGCTCTAGGTCGCAGATATCCACGGTAAAATATAGCATGCCGTGTTCTGTTTCTGCGAGTGGATTACGTAATTCCGACTCGCCAATTGGGGGGAATTGTGTAATCCAATGCATGCGATTGATCCGTGGATTACCGCTGATCAAGCGCATGCAGAACCCGTAATTCCTCTCCGGTCATGTGTGACCGGCCTAATGTTAGTTCGCTACTTTATCACGTGACCGGGGACCACTCAGCAAGGCCACCGGTCACTGCTGCAAGCACTCAGCGACCGTTGGTCGCTGGGAGCAAGGAGATTTAAAATTTCCTGGGCTCCCTGGCTCCTGCGAATGTGTCCGGCATTTTGCCGGCAGGCGCATGCGCAGCAGCCGGAAGGGTCCATGGAGAATAATCGCATCTGGATTCAAATGCGGACGCCTCCGAGAAGATGTTTCATCTCCCCCCACCGATCGCATCGGTGAGGGGAGATGAAACTGCCACTTTTTAAAGAACTTTTACGTGATCGCCATTATGCATTGGATAACGGCGATCACGTGACCAGTAACCGCATACCGCGGCTCCCCGTGACATCTCCAGGCTCTTGGCTACCTTTGGTAGCCAGCAGCAGGGAGATTTTAAATTTCTTGGGCAATCTTTCACTTTTGCGCATGCGTCCGCCATCATGCTGACGGGCGCATGTGCAGAAGCTGGGGTAAGGTCCGCGGATGAACATCCCATCAGGGAACAAATCCGGGACCTTGGGTACGTAATTTCATCCCCCCTTACGGATACGATCCGTAAGGGGAGATGAAACTTTAACTTTTTAAACTTTTTTTAACTTTTAACTTTTTTTTTTTACTTTTTAACTTTATATGATCACCGTTATCTAATGGATAACGGTGATCATATGACTGGAAACCGCATACAGCGGTCCCCAGTCATATCTCCCTGCACTCGGCTATCTGTGACAGCCGGGTGCAGGGAGATTTTCAATTTGCCGGGCTCACCGGCTTCTGCGCATGCGTGCCACATCGGCACATCGCAGAAGCCAGCGGGGGGTCCCGACACCGGCCAGAGGACATCGGCGGACCTGAGGTGTGTATTTTTACCTCCCCTCATGGATCCGATCCATGAGGGGAGGTGAAACTTTTCTTTTTTTTTACACTTTTTTTCACTTTTCCGCGATCGCCGTTATCCATTGGATAACGACGATCGCGGTACCGGGGACTGCTCACCGCAGTCCCCGCTGACATCTCCTGCCTCCCGGCTACCTACAGGAGCCAGGAGATTTTAAATTTCCCGCACCGCCGGGCCTTCTGCGCATCGGCTGACGTAATGCCGCCTGGCGCGCATGCGCAGGAGGACGGCTACGGGGCCCGGAGCATAAGGACAGCAGGGAGCTGTGCCGCGGACCTCGGTGAGTAATTTCAGCTGCTCCGATGGATCCGATCCATCAGGGCAGCTGAATATGTAACTTTTATTGCAGTTTTATTTACTTTTTTGCGATCGGTGCTATCCATTGGATAGCGCCGATCGCAATGCCGGGGGGGGGGGGGGGGGGGTCCGAACAGCCCGGGATGACAGCTCCATGCTGTCAGCTACCTGCAGACACCGACAGCATGGAGCTGTGACGTCCACAGCCCGAGGGGCTTTATTCTCTGCAGGACACATGTTTTTACGTCCTCAGAGAATAAAGCCCACTTCGGGAGGACGTAAAAACACTATGGGCTGGTCGTTAAGGGGTTAAGGAGTTAACGAATGAGCCAACAATGAATTATATGCCTGCATAAAATGAACAATGAATGAAAAGCCAATGATTTATCCTTCGATCTTTGGTTGCGTTTACACTGAACGATAATCTTTCATTTTTGCTAGTTTAAATAATTTTTTGAACAATAGTCATACGGTGTAAAATGGCCTTTACCCAGTAGAACAAAGTGTGATTGTTCTCAGAAAGAGAAACAAAGAAATCTTGTAGATATGATATCTTTAGCCTAATGAAGAAACCAAATAGTTTTAAAAGCTCACTATAACATTGTGTATTTTTGTTAGCAATTTATAGGTGTCATATCTACAAGATTGCTTGGTTTCTCTTACTGAGAACAATCACATTATGTTATACAATAATTGTGTTTTCCTAGTTACACTAGGGGTCAGTATAATGAAAGAAAACAAAACATGATTCTACTATTGATACTGATCTCGAAAATCAACAGCAATATTTAATGATGACTCATTTATTTTACTAATTAATATGCAAATAGGAAGATGGAATGATGCATCTGCAGCGCCACCTATTGGAAGACAGTATTCCTGAAAGTCAATGTCAGACCTTGAACCGAAGTCAGAATCTTCTCCAGAAGGAAAAGAACCATGCACAGACAGCTGTTTTGGGGTGATTGCCCCTCATCAGTGTGCAGGATATTTCTGGCTTGGCTAGTGAGAGGCCTATAGATGTAGATCAGCAAGGGAGCACCTAGAGGGTATGAGGAGATTTATAAGACCATCCATGCTCCTCTGGGATATATGCAAATGAGAAGATGGAACAATGCCTCTACAGCACCACCTATTGGAATGGAGCATTTCTGCAACTAACATACATATTTCTCACTGCTCTACACAGATTGTCATCACTTACATCAGACACTGTCCCCATGAGGGCTCACTTTCTAGATTCACTTATCAGTACAGTGCAGATTTCACTATTGATTAGCCTAGAACCCAGCGTTTTAAGGCAACAGTGTTTACCACTGAGCTACCATGCTTATGCTCTTATTAGTCTAACATGGGTACAGGCATAAAAAAGACTAGTCATTCTTATTTTATTACTGTAACTATACTCAATATATGCTCTGATCTGTCCTTATAGAGGTTATGAATATACTACTTGAACATAGTATGTAAGGTCGAAAAAAGACAATTTTCCATACAGTTCAGCCTATTAACCCCCCCCCCCCCCCCCGCCAATGTTGATCCAGAGGAAGGCAAAAATCCCAATGATATAGAAGCCAGTTTTTCCCATTTAAAAGAAAAAAAATCCTTTCTGGCTCCAATCTGGCAATCAGAATACTCTTTGGATCAACAACCCTTCTGAATTTATTAATTACTGTAACATATGATATTGTATCACTCAGAAAAGGCACCCAGGCCCCTCTGGAACTCCTTTAGCAAATTTGCTATCACCACAGCCTCACTGCTCTTACAGTAAAGAACCCCCTTCTGTGTTGGTGTAGAAAACGTCTTTCCTCTAGACGTAGAGTGCGCCCTCTTGTTACCGTCAAAGTCCTGGGTATAAATAGATGATGGGAAAGATCTCTGTATTGTCTCCTGATATATTTATACATAGTTATTAAGTTGACCCTCAAACATCTTTTTTTATATATAAAAAAAAAAATAATCCCAATTTTGATAACCTCTCTGGGTATTGCAGTCCGCCCATTCTATTCATTACTTTAGTTGTCTATCTTTGTATCCGCTCAAGCTCTGATATGTCCTTCTTAAATACCAGTGCCTAATACTGTCCACAATATTCCATGTGTGGTTTGACCAGTGACTTGTAAAGAGGAAGAACAATGTTCTTATCATGTGCCCCATGACCTCTTTTGATGCAACCCATAATCCTATTTGCCTTGGCAGCAGCTGCCTGACACTAGTTACTCCAGTTAAGTTTACAGTTAACTAAAATCCCCATTTCTTTTTTTGTGTCAGTGTCTCCCAGTGATTTTCCATTTAGTGTGTAATGGTGACATGTATTTCATCTGCCCATGTGCAGAACCTTACATTTATCAGTGTTAAACTTCATTTGCCACTTTTCTGCCCATCTTATCTAGAGCCACTTGCAACTGCCTTGTGTCTTCTCTTGTGTTAATTTCTTTACATTGTTTTGCATCATCTGCAAATATTGCTATTTTACTGTGCAAACCTTATGCTGGGTCATTAATAAATATATTAAAAAAAATAGGGCCCAGTACTGCCCCCTGTGGTATACACAAGTAACAGTGACCCAATTAGAGTATGTACCATTTATACCCATCCTTTGCTTTCCATCATTGAGCCACTTACACACATTTTCAACCAGACAAGGATTCTCATTTGATATACCAACCTCTTATGCGGCACAGTATGAAACGCTTTGAAAAAGTCCAGATACAGAAGATCCAATGACTCTACCTGGTCCAGGATTGATCACAGGAGCGACCCCTCATAAACCTATGCTGATATGGAGTTATACAACTATTTTCCTTGAGGTACTCCAGGATAGCATCTCTTAGAAAGCTTCAAACATTTTACCCACAATAAAAATAAGACTTACTGGCCTGTAGTTTCCAGATTCACTTTTTGACCCCTTTTTGAATATTGGTATTACGTGTCAATCCAGTGAATATCAGCGCTATGTGCCAATCCAGTGGAACAGTCCATGCCACTATTAAGTTCTTAAATATAAGAAACAAGGGTCTGATATCACATTACTTAATTCCCCTAAAACACGGGTGGAGTATTCCATTGGGACACAGTTTATTGTCTATTTTAATCTTTTTAAGATGGCTGTGCACTTCTTCCTTGGTTCGACTGGTGACATTTAGTGGAGAGTTTAATTTATCACTATGCATCTCATCTGACATTTCATTTTTCTCTGTGAATACACTGGAGAAAAAGCTATTTAATAGATTTGCCTTGTCCTCTTTAACCTCTACAATTTTTCCTACATTATTTATTAAAGGGACAGCACTTTCAGTATTAATCTTTTTACTATTTATGTAGTTGAAGAACAGTTTAGGGTTAGTTTTACTCTCTTTGGCAATAAATCTCTCTGCATCCATCTTTGCTCGTTTTATCTGATTTTTACATGGGCCTTAAATATAATATTGCAAACCAAGATTTAAAGTCTCACGCCTCAGTTCAAAGGCAGTTTTACCATGTAATAGTTACTTCACAGTATACTCAATAGCATGACAGTTCACTCACTGACTGCTTGTTGTAGCAGAAAGTTCTGATGCACACTTGTGGCAGCAAGATGGCACATAGGAGGTAAAGGTGCCTTGGGGAACAAAGGGCCAGCACTCGCCAGACATGGGAAGTCCCTGATGTCACAAAGAGGGTCAGCAGAGAATCGAGTGTTGGCCCTAGGCCTGTTCCTCCCACCGAATCCACAGGACTGGTGCAGCACCTGTTAAAATGCTTTCTTCCCTCTCTGCAGAATAACACAGCAGGAAGACCTCGAGGTCACACAGACACATCCTTTTATTAAGCATGCATGACCTCAGATGTCTCCACATCCCATGTGCAGTCCCGCAGCCAATAAGCACCCATCATATAACAGTAATAGTAAACTACAACCATAGTTATACTCAAAGTGACCAGCAAAGGTTGTACACAAATCCAATAAAATTTCAACTAACATTACCTTTTATCCAAGCAATATTTTTGTTATTCTCAGGTGCACCTCATCATACCCTTTTTTTTACAGGTCTTCTCTACACTCCAGATCTCAGCAAGGCAACTAATCCTTGCTGGCACCTAACTTCAGGCAACTCGTCCATGAGCAGATCCTCACTTTGCTTTTAGTCTGTAGCTTTTAGTCTTGCAGCTTGCTAATGGTACTCACTACACGCACCACCACAACAACTAAGACTGGGGGTAACTCAGTTTGAAAGAAATTTAGTTCCCTACTACTCAAATAACACTTATATTACTAAGCAGCACTATTCCTCTCTTAAAGGGACAGTACCATTACCTGAAGCATGTGATGCTCCTCTTCTTCTGGAAGCATTGCCCTGTAGAGTAAAACACAGACACCAGGCAGAATACTGGCGATGTTATACTGTACTCACTATCTCTTAACCAAATATTCAGGCATCTTCCCAATTACAGAAATATCAAAACAATATTTTACAATTGCTACTGTGCATCTTTAATTCCAAAGAGGACTAGTTCCATTCCTTACATGTGTTCCAGATTACTGAATGCGGGAACAATCTGTTTCAGGTGCTGATTAGACGGAACTACCTTTATGAATCCCAGAGATCATAGGGAAAAGGGCTGTTACATTGCAACTGTATCATTCTCCGGGAAAGGAAAGTCAATTCCTGTAGTTTACAATAAAATGCAATCAATACAACTATAATTACTTTCCAACCTTTCAATTACTTTCTATGAAATCGTAAAGAAGCTTTACAATCATGAGGAGTAAAAATTCTATTCATTTGTGAAAGTTTGCAACCTTAGCAAAGGTACGATCTTAATTATCTTTGTAAGTAGTTTCTAAAGTTTCCCATAAATGTTAAAAATATGAGGCAGGTTTTACCGTTGGGACATCTTCTAATTGTTGGTGAGGCATATCTGGGGAATCAGTTTTCATAAGGGTAAAAACATATGGGCGCAAGCACTAATACGCTCGCTGCTACGGAATGCATTAGTGCTTGAACATGTTTTTTTTTTCCCCTGACTATTCAAATTTCGCGCTAGTACGCACAAATTTGAAAAAAAAACTTGATAACTTGATGATAGGTCCTGTCCTATCTTTCTCGCACGTAATATTAACTAAGTGAGAGAAAGATAGGGCAAGTTCTATCTTTTCTTGTGCACAGTATTAACACATGAGAATCCCTACGGTGAAAATAAAACCATTGAGATCATTGGTTTCGTTTCATCTCGCTATGCGCCCGAGATTATCACAACCACATAACGGGACAAATTCACGGCCATGTGTTTAAGCCCTAAAAGTTATTATAAACTTAATAGGCATTTCTATAGCTGCAACGTAATTGTGTTTACTGTTAGAATTTTAGCATCTACTTCCATCCCAGATGGTAAGGTAAAGGCATTGCCTTGATTTATGTGATGAGTTCAAGGCATCACCTTGATTTATGTGATGAGTTCAAGGCATCACCTTGGTATCTCCGGTGAAGCCACAGTTGAAAACATTTTAGAATCCCTGTTACTGTATATTGTGCATATTCCTCCATAGAAACATGACTAGAATAAGGAGATCTATAGTATCAAATCTTTTATTCTTCCAATGACTGTTCACATACCCCAGAATCAGAAAAACAATTCTCTGCAACTGTCCAGACACGCCAAAGAGAAGGTTGTGCACCATAGCATGGTTACATAGTAACATAACATAGTAACATAGTTCGTAAGGCCGAATGAAGACAATGTCCATCTAGTTTAGCCTGTCTATCCTCCTGTGTTGATCCAGAGGAAGGCAAAAAAAAAAACCAAGAGCAGAAGCCAATAGCCCTTTTGGGGGAAAAATTCCTTCCCGACTCCCTAATGGCAATCAGACTGTTCCCTGGATCAACCCTTAATAGTTCCTACCTGCCTGTATACCCAATCGCATTTAACTGCTCCCAAAGGAAGGAAGAGAGTGCAAAGTAGCATGGAAGTCTATGTGTAGGAGCTCTGAGCTGGCATTTTGCAGGCCAGCAGTGTATAGGAGCACTCTGGCTGGCTTTGTTAGTACTCTTATAGAGGTTTGCTATACCTGAGCTGACTATATTCGAACTATGGCTGAGAATGTCATATTGCCACTCTCTATAAATGCTCTATTTATAAAGGAACTGGTTGGGGCTGGAAGATGTGTATTTTCTAGTAATAAAGACTGACACCACTTGTATTTTCCTTTTTATGAGATTTGAAGTTTATCTAACATCATACTTGCATATCACCCAAGTGTACGAAGTCTTTCATCACAAGCCTGGAATCATTTCAGAGTCAGATCAGAGGAGCAAAACACACGTCACTATTATATTCTGTTTCTATAACACTTCACTGAAATTTGAGCAAAACTCATTGTCAATCCGAGCACGTACAACATTTCAATCTTCACAAGCTCATATTGTTTATCGGGGCACATCATCATACATTAAAACAGAGCTCAGAGACTACAAATTGTACAAGTGGAAAATTCCTTATAAAAATTCAGTCTGAGTCATCTCCAGCTCACCTGACCTTAAGTGTTTGATTTTACTGCAGCTCAATGCTCTGCTCTCATTTTGGAACATTGTGTTCTGGGAGGACTAAATTGCAGTTGTGCAGCTCATTGGAACTTTAATCTCTATTCCTTAATGTACAACAGAACATTGCTAATGGCCATAAACACATTTTCTATAAAATCATATTAACTATCAAACGTTCAGCTTTTTATATTGTATTTACAAACAACTAGAGTCTATTTTCACACTTGGCTTGTCATTAATCATTCAAGGCGTACATGATGGATACTTCTGGTGATCATTACAGATGTAAATGAAGGCTTTTCTGGGAATAAGACTTTATAGATTGGCAGCAATGTTTGACTTGTTTACTTTTATAAACACCATACCTGAGATTTTGCATTTTGATTAGTGCCAAAAGACAAACAACAAGGAAAATAAAACAATAATCAAATGGCGAGATGGAAATAATCATTGTTCTCACCATCTGTATGATTAAGAGTTTTATGAGAACAGCAGGGTGTATATCTGGAGTATCTAATAACATAAAAAAGCAATTTATATAGGCAAAAAGTTTTTGCCCCCTACCCCTAGCACCTAATCGTTTTCTGTTTTTAAAATGAAATGACTCAGAGCTCGTATTTTATATGCAGAGGACGGGGGCAAGCGGGGCACTTGCTCTAGGGGCAGTAAGGTAAGGATGTCCCATTGAGCACCAAATCCTGCCAACCCCTTTACTCACTTGCCTCTCTGCTGCCGCAGCAACTAGGGGCTGCATGCTAGCTTTTAGAAAAACAATGGCCATATACTTACTATTGTGCTAGAGGGCAGGTAATGCACCCATTCCTCAACAAACTGCTATACTGGAGGAGTACAGGTGCAAGGTACTAATTAACAACCACTCACACATCCTCCTTATGTAGAGAGGGGCGGCTGCCCAGTACTATACTTGCAGATAGATAACACACATACAGGGTGTCAGGCCACACAGTACGTCTAGTGCACTATGAAGGCTCACAATCTATTAGTGACACCATATTTCATTTCAGCGGGCTGCCTTGCACCTCATAGGTGCACTACACTGGCACTGGCACCCTGGCCTCCCCCAGTGTTCAAAGTTGCACTGCATTACTGACACATAGTACTGATACTTATTACTGATACTGATGCCACGGATACATATAATGCACTGCATTACTGATACGTATCAATATTTCTCGATAAATATGAGGTATTGGTTAATATTTTGGCCACAACTTCACAAGCTCAGAAGCCCAGTCAAGGATTCTCATTCTCTTGTCAGTTGCAGTCTGGCGGTAGTCGAAAGTGCCAAAGGCGTGCAGAGTGAAATAAGGTGCAGCAGGAGAGAGAGAGGAGTGGGTATTCCATGGCTCCATAAGCGCTATGGCTCATTTAGTTCTGGTGGAGGAGGAGGCAGTTTTGTCCATGTCCTGTGGTGGACAGAGAGTGACTCAAGTGTATGTTGTTGTTGAAGGCCAAAAATCTGAGATGTCAAAAAAAATGTATTGACAAAGAAGCCATCCAGTGTTTGGAAGAACAAGTTGATACAGTCTCTCTGGTGTTACTTGACTTGAGGAACCTCAAGAATACTGTAAGGCTCCCCAATCCCTTAAAGTTATCCCGCCGTTGTGGAAAATAAATTTATTTGTTCCAACATAATGGTTTGCATCAGAATGGAGCTCCTTTTACAAGCTTGGATCAATAATAAATATACATGGGCAGCACAATGGCTGTTGATTAGCACTGTTGGTTTGTAGCACTGGGGCTGTGTGGGTTTCCTGTGAGTACTCCAGTGTATTCTCACACTCAAAAAATGTATTGATAGATTAATTGGCTTCCTATGAAATTACCACTAGTACATCAAATATTAAGAAATAACATGATTTATTTATTCCTAGGACTGTGGCGGTAACAAGAGGGCATCGTCTACATCTATTGGAAAGAAGGTTTCATCACCAACATAGGAGGTGGTTCTTTACTGTAAGAGCAGTGAGACTGTGAAACCCTCTGCCTGAGGATGTGGTGATGGCAAAATCAATACAGGGGGGACTATATGTCTTTTTAGAACTTGACAACACATTCAACAAATAATGCCCCAGACACTATCAATAAGTGGAAAAAGTAAGATCCAACCAATCATCATGGACATTTAATTAGTAAACACCTATATTACTGAAGATCATGCACTGCTAGGATATCTAGTAGTGCCTCTCTACAATACAGTATGGCACTACATGTCCTGTACTGTTCTTTAACTGTGATAGGATGAACTACACTGGTATACTGCCCTCATTATTGAAAGTGATTTACAGCTTCCAGCAGCTCTTTTTAAATTTTCGAGTGAGTAGAAGTAACAAAAGGGGATAAAAAGAGTGGAGGGGAAGGGGTAAATATAATGCACATATATCTTGCCGTTTGAATTAATAGTGTGCCCTCCCACCACAACTAAGGAAGGGGTTTTTGTACCCCAAAACGCATTTGTATTGCTGGGTCAATATTTAATCCTTTCTATTCTTTGAACATTTCTTCAATTGGAAGTTGTGCCATCTACTAGTTTGTATTCTACTTCTATTTACTATTAGCACTCCCACCTTCACAGGTGTGGCACACCTCTGGATTGGCAAAACTCCCATAGACATTTTCATGATCATTTTCCTTCTAGCCATTACAACTTTGCACATCTAGTTTTAAGAGTAGCTCCACCAAGTATCTTTTTGCACCACTTCTGACTTTTTGACTTTCATATGGAAGGACTTGTTTTATCTGTACTAGTTATCTTTAGTTTTCTTAATCTCTATTTTGTTTATTTTGGTTTGACATTTTGGGAGTTTCAGAACCAATCATCAGCTTTCCATTCTGTTATGGTCTCAAGTTACAATAGTGTCAGCTTTCAAGAATAGCTGTCCTACAAACAAGAAATTTTGGAACTTGAGGGACCACAGTACTACTAAAAAACATACAGTGAAATATACTCAAAAGGTGACCCCTTTGAAATACCCACTCCTGATCCAGATCAGACTTTTCTGTGATGGATTTTCAATCCCCTTTTTTCTGTGTACGCTAGCCTTCTCGAACCACCCTTTAGAACAGCACATTTACTGCAATTTTGCGAGGTCTTATCAAAGAAGCTTCACTGTACACCATGGAAGCTCTTGACTTGTAGATGTAAATGTGTTGCCTACTTACACAATTAATTTAGTCACTTCTATCATCCTACTATTTTAGCTATATCAATATATATGGATTTGGTTTCTCGGGTCATAAAAAAGTAATATATGCAGAACAACTACATTGTGTTCCTTTAATATTATACTTCTCTAGTTACTATATTTGCAAAGGCAAGGAAGAAGAACTGTTGAGCAGGCAATTTAGTAGTTAATAAAACAAGATGGCTCCATAGCTGTAGCTCTAAGTGTTCAATATGTAACACAAGTTCAGCTAGATAAATCTCTGTTTGATTGTTAGAAGGTTCCAGTGTGGTTTTATGTGGCAGAGATAGATCTACTTCAATGAAAAAGGCTGAAAACTGCAATTTAAGAAGGAATTGCATTTATGCAGCACTTGCTCTGCTGTCTGTATGATGGACAATATTTATTGCAGCCTCTGCTGTCTATTTTATTGGGGGACATTAAAAGAAAGAAGCAGCTTAGATATAAACTTTGCTTCATAAAGAGGTACATTTCACATTCCAATCTTACTACATCAATTGGGTGAAATCCTTATTTTGCTTTCCAGTCTACTCTGTTTCTGCATCCATTTTTCTGTGGCTCATAAATTGATTTTTTTAATTCTTCAGATTGTGACACTTTCCTACAGTATGACCTGCCAGACTCTACAGTCTGTTGAATCTCCAACCCATGCAAAGCAGTAAACTCAGGAGATGACTATGTAGAGAAGGGTGGTGAAATTGCTAAACAAATGTTATATACCTAACTACTCAAATCAGTACTACCATGATCTAACATATAAGCTCCTCTCTGGGATCTCACAGGCCCTCATCCCAGAGAGGGCAGTCTCCTCCACCATTGAGGAACTCCACAACAGTTGAGTGTGGCAGGAACCAAAGCTTTTACCTTCTCACATCCACACAAGGGTTCTCTCATTAGTTAGCATAATGACTGTTTTGGATCCCTCTGCTGGTCACTCAGCTAACTACACTATCACAACAGAAAAGAGAATGCTCTGCGGCAAACATAACATTTTTAGCCTAAGCTAAGTACTGAAGTTTCTATTGTTTATATTTTGTTCTTTGGGATTTTTCCTCTCCCCTGTAGGGTCTGCTAGTGGCCTAGGTACGTGGTCAGGTTCGCCCTTGTTAGGGCAGGTTATCTGTGTATAGACAGGTCCTTTTCCTGCGTTAAGGGTTTATAGGGACAGTGTTTCCCTGATGTCTATTTTGTTTATTGTGTACCGCTGTTTTGTGTGCACTCGGGGTCTGTTTGTTCACAGCCTGGGAGTCTTTCAGGTTTTTGGATCCAGTGCTTCCTGATTGGACATGACAATAACATTGGCTCAGTATTTTGCACCTACACCATACAGGCACTACAAGGAATTAAAACACCCAAGTGTGAATGAAGGCTTAAGCTGGTTCTCAGTTCCTTACTAAATTTGATGTCCTCATGGAGAAGAGGAGCACAGCTCCTATGATGAAGGAAGCAAAGACCTCAGGAAAGTTTCATAGAAGCCTCCATGATTTATAAATACTTATAAACATTTTGTATATGTTATGGCACCGATGCGCCAGCCAAGTCACTCTTTGTGGATCCAGACAAGTGAGCATAGGGTCTTTGGGGGGCACTGAGTCCGATTCAACCTGATTCAATCCAACCTGGCCATGGGCATGAGGCCTTAGAGTTAAATTGAGGAGGACTGGAGTCCAAGGAACTTTATGACCCTAGGGTTTGTCCCCAATGTTATCTAGACAAGAAAACTGATAGTTTACATATGGGATTGCCAGACTATGGTTCCAAAATCAATAACTAGAAATGATCACACAAATCAAATGTCAGGGCTGGCAGAGTTCATGCAACATGATAGGAAAATACAGATCAGATAAGTCAGAGATCCCAAAACAATCCAGGTCAAACCCCAAACTGCAAACAATTAACCTTTACAAGTGGTTAAGAAATAATAGACCTTGTTATTTAGGCAAGTTATGGCAGTTCTAAACAATTTTAAATAGTCAGAGCTCCTCTTAGCTGATATGTACATATATATGTAAGATGTCCCTCAGTACATGCATCACAAAGAACAGCCTGATAATGGCAGCGTGACAAGGCAAGGAATGTTGTCTCACAGATAGGTGCAGTGGCTGGCGTCTACTGATACAATTTTATTACATTAAGGTTAACATGCATTCTTGCAAGTAGGATATAAATACCAAATCGATAACATGGGCTGTATGTACAAAGTGTTCTTTTATCACAGACGCTGACCTTAGTGTATCATTACAGAAAGAGTAGGCAGTAAATCACCAGCAATAACACAGTGATCAATAACTATTGCTGAATCTTTCTTGAGATGTAGAGCCTGGCTTGAAACTGTCATTCTGAATTAGAGTAAATGGGATGTCATTGATGTCTTATACAAGTAGACCTGGCTGAATGGCCATTGATAAAAAGAAAAACTATTCAGGTTACTTATACAGCTTATTAATAATTTGTGTAAAGGGCATATTTACAGGGACCAAAAATGTAGCTTTTCTTACTGTTATATTTGTGATGTATCTCGTATGTGTTTGAATGTTTAGAACTGTTTGTCTTTTGCATTTTAGAATTTCTATTATTTCACTGTTTGTATTGTATGTACAGTTTCTCTGTTCCAGTGTCATAAATTCTGCTTTAATATTGTACTTATTCAACCCCTTAGTGACCAAACCTGTTTGCACCTTAATTACCAAAATAAATGTTGGAAATCTGACATGTATCACTTTAACATAGAATAACTCCGTAAAGGTTTTGGATATCCAAGTGATTCTAACATTGTTTTTTCACCACATATTGTACTTAATTTAGGTGGTAAAAATAGACCAATAGTATTTGTGTATATTTATTAAGTGCCAAAATTGGGAAAATTCTAAAGAAATTGTCATTTTTTCATATTTCAACTGTAATATCTCAAATATGTGCAAACATACTGTACAAATTTTTGATGAGGTATATATTTTCATCTGTTTACTCTATTCTGGAAGCACATTGGAAAAACTAGTTTTTCTAACCATTTAGGAGACAGAAAAATTTATATTAATTATCAACATTTTGAGGAACACTTGCTTTTCCTACACCAAGCCAAGACTGCAAAGGCTCATAGGTGTCACAATGATAGTTACCCCCACAAATGATCCCATTTTAAAAAATACAAATCTTAATGTATTCACTGAGGGGTGTCAGGAGTATTTTGACCCCACATTTTCTTTTCAGGAATTAATGCAATTTAGAGGAGAAAAAATAAAATTTCATATTTTTGCAAATACGTCATTTTAAAGATGCATGAGCTGCAGGTAGCCACACCTATCTTGCCCTCCAGCTCTATCCCTTTGCACTGTAATAGGCAGACAACAGTCAATCAGTGACTGGAGGATGGAGTGTGTGTAGATATCCTGCAGCTCATGAATTTCCAGGACTACTTTAAGTAGTCCTCTATGCATGTGCTGCTACTGATAAAATTTCTCCAAAACTACTACACAGATGCATCCAACAGACATATCACTGTAATCAGTGTATCTGTCACTGCTTTGTGCGGCCGTCAGATAGGGGTGCAAAGAGATTGTGACAGGAAAAGCTACAACTTTTTTTATAGACTGTTTCAGTAAACGCATAAACATTGTCTAAAACATTTTTTCTTATTCGTTTGTTGCGATAGAGAGATAGGCAGAGGGTCTGGAATTGGGCTAACTGGGTACTATTCGATACAGAAGTATCATATTCTTTATTTTTTTATAGTATAACACCTACAGGCTTCAGGACTTCTTCACACGACCGTATTTGCAGATGTTTTTGTGCAATGCACAATTCCGTGAAAAAAAAAGAACACATATGGAACTTTTAATCCATGGAAGGTGTGTATCACACAAGTATGTAAACAGGCGCTGCGTGCACAAAAAGTACAGTACTATGCAAAGACATGCACACAAATCTACCTCATCAAACCTCGTTCACTGTGCAAAAACCTTAAGGGCTTCTTCAAACGAGTGTATGTGCAAAAACATTCACATACGTTCAATGTATTTGCGACATGAACAATGCACTTTTGTGCATATCACTTATTTTTCCCATAGAATTGTGTAGCGTTTAGTGCAATTGCGGGGGAATTGTGTGCGCATTTGCACACCTTCCATAGAATTCTATGGGGACTTTTGGACAAAAAAAGTGGGGTCAGCACTACCCATTGAAAATATATCCCAATAGAAATGTATAGGTGCACCTTAAACCATGGCTGCAACATACAGTAGAAGCAGAAACCAAAAATGGCAACAGCACGCAAAATAAATTTACTATCAGAGGTATACATACCTATAATCAATACTCTAACCACATTAAATAATGCAGAGTTCTTGGTATATAATTTGATCAAATTACATTGGCCCATCTACCAACGTCCAGGTGACCAAGCTCTCATATGGGTCCTAACTAGAGATGAGCGAACGTACTCGTCCGACCTTGATACTCGTTCGAGTATTAGCGTGTTCGAGATGCTCGTTACTCGAGACGAGCACCACGCGATGTTCGAGTTACTTTCACTTTCATCTCTGAGACGTTAGCGCGCTTTTCTGGCCAATAGAAAGACAAGGAAGGCATTACAACTTCCCCCTGCGACGTTCAAGCCCTATACCACCCCCCTGCAGTGAGTGGCTGGGGAGATCAGGTGTCACCCGAGTATATAAATCGGCCCCTCCCGCGGCTCGCCACAGATGCATTCTGACATAGTTCAGGGAAAGTGCTGCTGGTGCCGGAGCTGCTATAGGGAGAGCGTTAGGAGTTATTTTAGGCTTCAAGAACCCCAACGGTCCTTCTTAGGGCCACATCTAACCGTGTGCAGTAGTGTGGAGGCTGCTTTTTGCAGTGTTGCACTTTTTTTTTGTATATCGGCCGTGCAGAGCATTGCGTCCTGCAGTAATTTTACATTGTCCAGGGCCAGTAGTGGTGAGGCAGGGACAGAAGACATATTTAGTGTATATAGGCAGTGGGCCTTTCCAAAAACATTTGGGAAAAAAATCTATTTGGGCTGCCTGTGACCGTCCTCAGTGTACTGGGTCTCTGCTGGGGGTAGTTGTCCTAATTCATACGCAGCCAGCTAAGTGTTACAGCAGGCTTGCGCAAAATTCTTTCCTGCCTCTGTGTTGCCTCTTACATCACCGCTGTATTCCTGTCCACAGTGAAACAGTCTGCAGTAATTTTACATTGTCCAGGGCCAGTAGTGGTGAGGCAGGGACAGAAGACATATTTAGTGTATATAGGCAGTGGGCCTTTCCAAAAACATTTGGGAAAAAAATCTATTTGGGCTGCCTGTGACCGTCCTCTGTGTACTGGGTCTCTGCTGGGGGTAGTTGTCCTAATTCATACGCAGCCAGCTAAGTGTTACAGCAGGCTTGCGCAAAATTCTTTCCTGCCTCTGTGTTGCCTCTTACATCACCGCTGTATTCCTGTCCACAGTGAAACAGTCTGCAGTAATTTTACATTGTCCAGGGCCAGTAGTGGTGAGGCAGGGACAGAAGACATATTTAGTGTATATAGGCAGTGGGCCTTTCCAAAAACATTTGGGAAAAAAATCTATTTGGGCTGCCTGTGACCGTCCTCTGTGTACTGGGTCTCTGCTGGGGGTAGTTGTCCTAATTCATACGCAGCCAGCTAAGTGTTACAGCAGGCTTGCGCAAAATTCTTTCCTGCCTCTGTGTTGCCTCTTACATCACCGCTGTATTCCTGTCCACAGTGAAACAGTCTGCAGTAATTTTACATTGTCCAGGGCCAGTAGTGGTGAGGCAGGGACAGAAGACATATTTAGTGTATATAGGCAGTGGGCCTTTCCAAAAACATTTGGGAAAAAAAATCTATTTGGGCTGCCAGTGACCGTCCTCTGTGTACTGGGTCTCTGCTGGGGGTAGTTGTCCTAATTCATACGGAGCCAGCTAAGTGTTACAGCAGGCTTGCGCAAAATTCTTTCCTGCCTCTGTGTTGCCTCTTACATCACCGCTGTATTCCTGTCCACAGTGAAACAGTCTGCAGTAATTTTACATTGTCCAGGGCCAGTAGTGGTGAGGCAGGGACAGAAGACATATGTAGTATATATAGGCAGTGGGCCTTTCCAAAAACATTTGGGAAAAAAAATCTATTTGGGCTGCCAGTGACCGTCCTCTGTGTACTGGGTCTCTGCTGGGGGTAGTTGTCCTAATTCATACGGAGCCAGCTAAGTGTTACAGCAGGCTTGCGCAAAATTCTTTCCTGCCTCTGTGTTGCCTCTTACATCACCGCTGTATTCCTGTCCACAGTAAAACAGTCTGCAGTAATTTTACATTGTCCAGGGCCAGTAGTGGTGAGGCAGGGACAGAAGACATATTTAGTGTATATAGGCAGTGGGCCTTTCCAAAAACATTTGGGGAAAAAAATCTATTTGGGCTGCCTGTGACCGTCCTCTGTGTACTGGGTCTCTGCTGGGGGTAGTTGTCCTAATTCATACGGAGCCAGCTAAGTGTTACAGCAGGCTTGCGCAAAATTCTTTCCTGCCTCTGCTGTGCGTTCCGTAAGCGAAGTCAGCCTGCAACCACAGGCCAATAAGCTGCACATTTAATTACAGCGTTCTGTTTCTGCACTACTGATAATACACCATGCTGAGGGGTAGGGGTAGGCCTAGAGGACGTGGACGCGGCCGAGGACGCGGAGGCCCAAGTCAGGGTGTGGGCACAGGCCGAGCTCCTGATCCAGGTGTATCGCAGCCAACTGCTGTGGGATTAGGAGAGAGGCACGTTTCTGGCGTCCCCACATTCATCTCACAATTAATGGGTCCACGCGGTAGACCTTTATTAGAAACTGAGCAGTGTGAGCAGGTCCTGTCGTGGATGGCAGAAAGTGCATCCAGCAATCTATTGACCACCCAGAGTTCTGCGCCATCCACTGCTGCAACTCTGAATCCTCTGGCTGCTGCTCCTCCATCCTCCCAGCCTCCTCACTCCATTACAATGACACATTCTGAGGAGCAGTCAGACTCCCAGGAACTGTTCCCGGGCCCCTGCCCAGAATGGCCAGCAATGGTTCCTCTCCCACCGGAGGAGTTTGTCGTTACCGATGCCCAACCTTTGGAAAGTTCCCGGGGTCCGGGGGATGAGGCTGGGGACTTCAGGCAACTGTCTCAAGAGCTTTCAGTGGGTGAGGAGGACGATGACGATGAGACACAGTTGTCTATCACTCAGGTAGTAGTAATTGGAGTAAGTCCGAGGGAGAAGCACACAGAGGATTCGAGGGAAGAGCAGCAGGACGATGAGGTGACTGACCCCACCTGGTTTGCTACGCCTACTGAGGACAGGTCTTCAGAGGGGGAGGCAAGTGCAGCAGTGGGGGAAGGTTGGAAGAGGCAGTGTGGTGGCCAGGGGTAGAGGCAGGGCCAGACCGAATAATCCACCAACTGTTTCCCAAAGCGCCCCCTCGCACCATGCCACCCTGCAGAGGCCGAGGTGCTCAAAGGTCTGGCAGGTTTTCACTGAGAGTGCAGACGACCGACGAACAGTGGTGTGCAACCTTTGTCGCGCCAAGATCAGCCGGGGAGCCACCACCACCAGCATGCGCAGACATATGATGGCCAAGAACCCCACAAGGTGGGACGAAGGCCGTTCACCGCCTCCGGTTTGCACCGCTGCCTCTCCCCCTGTGCCCCAACCTGCCACTGAGATCCAACCCCCCTCTCAGGACACAGGCACTACCGTCTCCTGGCCTGCACCCACACCCTCACCTTCGCTGTGCTCGGCCCCATCCACCAATGTCTCTCAGCGCACCGTCCAGCCGTCGCTAGCGCAAGTGTTGGAGCGCAAGCGCAAGTACGCCGCCACGCACCCGCACGCTCAAGCATTAAACGTCCACATAGCCAAATTTATCAGCCTGGAGATGCTGCCGTATAGGGTTGTGGAAACGGAGGCTTTCAAAGGTATGATGGCGGCGGTGGCCCCGCGCTACTCAGTTCCCAGTCACCACTACTTTTCCCGATGTGCCGTCCCAGCCCTGCACGACCACGTCTCCCGCAACATTGTACGCGCCCTCACCAACGCGGTTACTGCCAAGGTCCACTTAACAACAGACACATGGACAAGCACAGGCGGGCAGGGCCACTATATCTCCCTGACGGCACATTGGGTGAATTTAGTGGAGGCTGGGACAGAGTCAGAGCCTGGGACCGCTCACGTCCTACCCACCCCCAGAATTGCGGGCCCCAGCTCGGTGCTGGTATCTGCGGCGGTGTATGCTTCCTCCACTAAACCACCCTCCTCCTCCTCCTACGCAACCTCTGTCTCGCAATCAAGATGTGTTAGCAGCACGTCGCCAGCAGTCGGTGTCGTGCGGCGTGGCAGCACAGCAGTCGGCAAGCGTCAGCAGGCCGTGCTGAAACTACTCAGCTTAGAAGAGAAGAGGCACACGGCCCACGAACTGCTGCAGGGTCTGACAGAGCAGACCGACCGCTGGCTTGCGCCGCTGAGCCTTCAACCGGGCATGGTCGTGTGTGACAACGGCCGTAACCTGGTGGCGGCTCTGCAGCTCGGCAGCCTCACGCACGTGCCATGCCTGGCCCACGTCTTTAATTTGGTGGTTCAGCGCTTTCTGAAAAGCTACCCACGCTTGTCAGACTTGCTCAGAAACGTGCGCCGGCTCTGCGCACATTTCGGCAAGTCCCACACGGACGCTGCCACCCTGCGCACCCTGCAACATCGGTTTCATCTGCCAGTGCACCGACTGCTGTGCAACGTGCCCACACGGTGGAACTCTACGCTCCACATGTTAGCCCGGCTCTATGAGCAGCGTAGAGCTATAGTGGAATACCAACTCCAACATGGGCGGCGTAGTGGGAGTCAGCCTCCTCAGTTCTTTACAGAAGAGTGGGCCTGGTTGGCAGACATCTGCCAGGTCCTTGGAAACTTTGAGGAGTCTACCCAGATGGTGAGCGGCGATGCTGCAATCATTAGCATCACCATTCCTCTGCTATGCCTCTTGAGAAGTTCCCTGCAAAGCATAAAGGCAGACGCTTTGCGCTCGGAAACAGAGGCGGGGGAAGACAGTGTGTCGCTGGATAGTCAGAGCACCCTCCTGTCTATATCTCAGCGCGTTGAGGAGGAGGAGCATGAGGAGGATGAGGAGGAGGGGGAAGAGACAGCTTGGCCCAATGCTGAGGGTACCCATGCTGCTTGCTGTCATCCTTTCAGCGTGTATGGCCTGAGGAGGAGGAGGAGGATCCTGAAAGTGATCTTCCTAGTGCAGACAGCCATGTGTTGCGTACAGGTACCCTGGCACACATGGCTGACTTAATGTTAGGATGCCTTTCTCGTGACCCTCGCGTTACACGCATTCTGGCCACTACGGATTACTGGGTGTACACACTGCTCGACCCACGGTATAAGGAGAACCTTTCCACTCTCATACCCGAAGAGGAAAGGGGTTCGAGAGTGATGCTATACCACAGGACCCTGGCGGACAAGCTGATGGTAAAATTCCCATCCGACAGTGCTAGTGGCCGAAGGCGCAGTTCTGAGGGCCAGGTAGCAGGGGAGGCGCGGAGATCAGGCAGCATGTACAGCGCAGGCAGGGGAACACTCTCTAAGGCCTTTGACAGCTTTCTGGCTCCCCAGCAAGACTGTTTCACCGCTCACCCGTCAAGGCTGAGTCGGCGGGAGCACTGTAAAAGGATGGTGAGGGAGTACGTAGCCGATCGCACGACCGTCCTCCGTGACGCCTCTGCCCCCTACAACTACTGGGTGTCGAAGCTGGACACGTGGCCTGAACTCGCGCTGTATGCCCTGGAGGTGCTTGCTTGTCCTGCGGCTAGCGTCTTGTCAGAGAGGGTGTTTAGTGCGGCTGGGGGAATCATCACGGATAAGCGTACCCGCCTGTCAACCAACAGTGCCGACAGGCTTACACTCATCAAGATGAACAAAGCCTGGATTTCCCCAGACTTCTCTTCTCCACCAGCGGACAGCAGCGATACCTAAACAATATGTAGGCTGCACCCGCGGATGGAAGCATTGTTCTCTATCACCATCAAAAACGTGGACCTTTTAGCTTCATCAATCTGTGTATAATATTCATCCTCCTCCTCCTGCTCCTCCTCCTGAAACCTGACGTAATCACGCCGAACAGGCAATTTTTCTTAGGCCCACAAGGCTCAGTCATATAATTTTTGTAAACATTTTTTATACGTTTCAATGCTCATTAAAGCGTTGAAACTTTCACCTCAACCAATTTTTATTTTTACTGGGCTGCCTCCAGGCCTAGTTACCAATTAAGCCACATTAACCAAAGCGATTAATGGGTTTCACCTGCCCTCTTGGTTGGGCATGGGCAATTTTTCTGAGGTACATTAGTACTGTTGGTACACCAATTTTTTGGGGCCCTCGCCTACAGTGTAATCCAATTAATTTTTTGCCCACCTGCATTAAAGCTGACGTTACATCAGCTGTGCTGGGCACTGCAATGGGATATATTTATGTACCGCCGGTGGGTTCCAGGGAGCCACCCATGCTGTGGGTCCACAGGGAGTTGTAACTGCATGTGTCTACTTCTAAAGAACACCAGTCTGACTGGGGCATGCAGTGTGGGCCGAAGCCCACCTGCATGAAACGTGACATTACCTTAGCTGTGATGGGCAATGCAATGGGATATATTTATGTACCGCCGGTGGCTTCCTGGCACCCACCCATGCTGTGGGTCCACAGGGAGTTGTAACTGCATGTGTCCACTTCTAAAGAACCCCAGTCTGACTGGGGCATGCACTGTGGGCCGAAGCCCACCTGCATTTAATCGGACGTTACCTCAGCTGTGATGGGCACTGCAATGGGATACATTTATGTACCGCCGGTGGGTTCCAGGGAGCCACCCATGCTGTGGGTCCACAGGGAGTTGTAACTGCATGTGTCTACTTCTAAAGAACCCCAGTCTGACTGGGGCATGCAGTGTGGGCCGAAGCCCACCTGCATGAAACGTGACATTACCTCAGCTGTGATGGGCAATGCAATGGGATATATTTATGTACCGCCGGTGGCTTCCTGGCACCCACCCATGCTGTGGGTCCACAGGGAGTTGTAACTGCATGTGTCCACTTCTAAAGAACCCCAGTCTGACTGGGGCATGCACTGTGGGCCGAAGCCCACCTGCATTTAATCGGACGTTACCTCAGCTGTGATGGGCACTGCAATGGGATACATTTATATACCGCCGGTGGGTTCCAGGGAGCCACTCATGCTGTGGGTGCACACGGAATTCCCATTGCGGAGTTGTACCTGCCTGTGACTATTTATAAAAAACCGCGGTCTGACTGGGGCATGCAGACACCTTGACAGAATGAATAGTGTGTGGCACATAGGTTCCCCATTGCTATGCCCACGTGTGCAGCTCCTGATGGCGGTGGCACAGGATTATATTTCTCATTGCTTCTGTACAGCATTGTGGGCTATCGCCCCGCCCCTTTTAAAGAGGGTTGCTGCCTAGCCGTGCCAACCCTCTGCAGTGTGTGCCTGCGGTTCCTCCTCATGGCAGACGCACTTATAAATAGACATGAGGGTGGCGTGGCATGAGGGCAGCTGAAGGCTGCGCAGGGACACTTTGGTGTGCGCTGTGGACACTGGGTCGTGCGGGGGGGTTGGGCAGCATGTAACCCAGGAGAAGTGGCAGCGGAGTGTCATGCAGGCAGTGATTGTGGTTTGTTGGAGGTAGTGTGGTGCTTAGCTAAGGTATGCATTGCTAATGAGGGTTTTTCAGAAGTAAAAGTTGTTGGGAGGGGGGGGCCCACTCTTGCCGCTATTGTGGCTTAATAGTGGGACCTGGGAACTTGAGATGCAGCCCAACATGTAGCCCCTTGCCTGCCCTATCCGTTTCTGTGTCGTTCCCATCACTTTCTTGAATTGCCCAGATTTTCACAAATGAAAACCTTAGCGAGCATCGGCGATATACAGAAATGCTCGGGTCGCCCATTGACTTCAATGGGGTTCGTTACACGAAACGAACCCTCGAGCATCGCGATAATTTCGTCCCGAGTAACGAGCACCCGAGCATTTTGGTGCTCGCTCATCTGTAGTCCTAACACTAATATCAGGTGGTAAATCTCAACCTGCAAAAGCTGAGTTCCTACCTCTCAGAATGCTCCTCTCTTGGGACTAAGCCTATGGGGACTTTTGGTGTGCAAATGTGCACAAAAATAGAGCTTGCTGTGTTTTTATTTGTCATTCGAGAAATACGCATGCAAAAAAGACTAATGAGAAATAACCCATTGAAAGCAAAAAGCTCTATTCTCTGCATATTGCGCGCTCAAATTTTGCACACGCAAATACACCTGCAAATATGTTCATGTGGAAAAGCTCTTAGACAACAGAAAAGATGAAAAAAATATTTCATTCTGCTGTCATTAACTTGTCCAGTGTAGTATCCGTTATTTTGGTGGTGAAAGTTAGATAGAGGGATAAAATTTTCTTACAGTAGTATTATAATCTGCAACAATAAAAGGGATGTGAGGAGCCGCGTTATCACTGCTCTACACTTGGCTGGGTAGGGAAGGGAGGAGACCATTCAGTCTATAAGGTGCAAGGACACTTTAGGAAAATGTATTCTTGCTGAAAAAAATATGTCTTATACTCAGTAAAATACGATACATTAGTAAGTTGTATTAAATTACATTTGGACTAAATCACTTTATAATGTCCATGGACAACACTTTTCACCCCTTTAGTGGCACGCCCATAAAATCTGTGGGGCTTGCTGCCCTGACTATGCAGTTAAACCCTGGAAGATTTCCATGGACAGCGTTAGTGCTGAAATGCTGGCCAGGACACACAGTTATTGTGCCACTGTACACTTTTACCACTTTGAGTTACCTCAGGAAAATCTCCGGGGCTTGCTGCGCTGAAATGGTAATAATAAACCTGCCACTAAAGGGGTTAAAGGCGTTGTCCCACCAAAGCAAGTTATCCTTTATCCACATGATAGGCAATAACTTGCTGAACAGTGGGGACATGATAGCTGGGACCCCAATGCATCCTGAGAGTGCAGCTTCTGCTCATTCCAAAATGTGGGCAGTGGAGGCCACTCTACTCTCTTCAATAGGATCACTGGAAATAGTCAAGTTCAAGAGCTCAACTATTTCTGCCCAGCTGATTGAAGTGACTGGAGCAGAAGTGTGTTGGCACATTTTCTGCTGATCACATTCCTGTGCACACTGGGGCTTTATTCCTGGATAGGGAATACCAACCTTTAGTAGGACAACCCCTTTAAGTAATCAATAGTAGCGGGGAACATCAGAAACCTTCGAATTGGGTGCCCAGGTCTCCCACCCTTGGATAATATTAAACCTTCCATGTAGTAACAATCTTATTCCCTGCAAATAATATGTACCAACTTTTCAAAATGTTATAACTTTATAAAGTCATTTTTTCGAACTATTCTTCAACATTTATTGCATGTTGTTTATTCTCTAGGACATGTTCTTCTGACAAATGACCCAGCCAGCATCTAACAACAGGGAAGAAAGGAAGATCCTCATTATGGTGTGTTGTTACACACAGGGGTCACACAGATCACACTGACCAGGATTTTGAGTTTTTATATGACATCATCAAAGGCTTATCCAGACATAAGTAAAAGTACTGCTATACAGTAAGACTCAGAGAGGCTCTCAACCGCGGAATCATAATGCAACCACCAAATCTTTGAGAACTTGCCCTTAGATTGCTTTTAACAAAAAAGCTCTTCCCTTTGTATAAATGTCCCAAATGTTTCTGTTTACCATCCTTTATTTTTAGATGTCAAAATATAAAAGCTGTCAGGGTCTCGGCAAGTTAATATGATGTGTGTTGTTGTGTAACAGACGTTTCTGTAGATGTCTAATTACATCCGCTGTTTGTTGATCTCTGAAGAGGGAGCCTTTGAAGCCGCTATGGGATGAAGTCTCTTTGAGTTTATTGTACAAAGTGCATCAGTAAATATTGAAGTAAATGAATAGCCTTTGAATAAAAACACATCACTGATGAAGAAACATGCATTTTAGTGCATAGTTAATAAGTGTTAAATCAGTATTTGGAATCGGACCAGGTTCTCTGCATACAACAGACCATTTACAGCAACAGTGAATGTCTGCGTTCTACCAGAGTTTCTGTAAATGGTCTGTTGTATGCTGACAACTTGCTCAGGTAGAAAATCTCTAGAGGTATTAGGAGGATCGTGTAGGTCTTAGGGTAGTGACACACTAGTGATTTTCCTGTTGTAATTTTTTTTCTATAAAATCCCTATTGGAAAATGTCATAAACATTGGCCATAGAAATATATAAAAGCACCAGCGTGAATCTCATGGTAGCATTTTTCTAAACTGCAGAATTTTCATTGTAATTCAACAGGTAAATTTCTATTTTATAAAGTGTGATAAAGCCAATCAATATGAAGATAGTCATACAGGGGTAATTAAAACTAATATTAGTAGTGGTTATGGGCTTCTGGTTTGGTCATCACGTGGTGTGCCGAACCTTAATAGAAATACAGATGTAGTGGATGTTAATTTAACACTTAATACATTTAATAATTTGGATTTTTGTGTTTAAGGCCAATTTAAAGTTTGCAGCAACTATGTAGTTAATACATCAAAGGTGCCATGATAGAAATTTGGCATATGAGAAAAACAAAAGCAAAGAGGTGCATTATATCAAGACTTTCAAAGCAGCAGAATCAGCTGCTGGATTAAGTTTTGCTCACCTGATTAGGCTGTAAATGCACAACGCTGTTTGCATGTAAAGAATAATCCTCGGACCGTTGCCTGCTCCACGGATGTTGGATATCTGAAATGCAAGAACAGCAATAGGAACAGACAGTGTGGTTAGGATGAAGCATTGCTTGGCGCGAATTCCAATGGAGACAGCTGTTTTCATTGGAATTTGTGCCAGGCAGTTCTCTGTTCTAACCACAATGACAGAAATGTATTCACGGGATAGGGAATAGCTATCTGATTGGTGGCGGTCCAACCTGTGGGACACCTATTGATTTCGAGAACAGAGATCTGATGCGTCTAGGAATGATTAGAGAGGCGGACATACATGCAAGCTGCACCACTCATATCCATTAAAGCACCAGAGACCGTCAAGATTGTGCTCAGCAATCTCTACAACTCTCCTCGAAATCAATGCAGCAGTGTTGCACATACTCAACCGCCACTCCCCTCTAGCGGGAGCTTTAGGACTCCCATTTTCGGGATCAGGTTGACCCCCACCAACAAGAAAGTTTTCCTGCATCCTGTTGATAAGGGATAACTTTCTATCTTGACCCAAGACTAAGGATGAGCGAGTATACTCGCTAAAGCACTACTCGTCCGAGTCATGTGCTTTAGACGAGTATCTCTCTGCTCATCCTTAAAGATTCGGGGACCGCTGCGGAGCGGGGAGCTGCGGGGGAGAGCGGGGAGGAACGGAGGGGAGATCTCTCTGTCCCTCTCTCCCACCCGCTCTCCCCTGCTCCCCGCTGCGACTCACCTGTCAGCCGCAGCGGTCCCCGAATCTTTATGGACGAGCAGAGAGATACTCGTCTAAAGCACATTACTCGGACGAGTAGTGCTTTAGCGAGTATACTCGCTCATCCTTACCCAAGACCCTTAGGCCGCCTGCACACGAGCGGAAATTCCGCGGCAGGATTTCCAGTGGAATTTCCGCCGCTGGAAGCCTGCATAGGATTGCGTTAACAAGCGCAATCCTATGCAGACGGCCGCGATTTGGCCACGCAAAATATCGCGCGACAAACGAATCGCGGCATGCTTTATTTCTGTGCGGGGCTGAGAGCCCCGCACAGAAATGTCACTCACCCGCCGCCGGCTCCGGTCTGCGCATACACCGGCGGCCCGGCAAGCAGACACATCAAATAGCCAGAGCTGGCGGGCGCGGGTGAGTACGCGCTGGTCCCTGTAGGCGCTCAGGTCGGGTCCCGCTGCGAGAATTCTCGCCGCCGGATCTGACCCGCCCATCTGCAGGCGGCCTAAGGTGTCAAATTAATGTTTAGTACATCTGTAGACATGTTTCAACTTAAATAAAAATCTCCCAGAAATAGTATATATTAGAGTAAGGCCTCGGTCACACGGGTGATTTTCCGTGCGATCTGCGCATGCGATGTGTGATTTTATAAAACCATTGCTTTGCAATGGTATTGGACACATGAGCGCTTTTTATGCGCTCGTCCAATAAATTATAGAACAGAAATCGCAGATCGCACCTATCTGCGATCTGCGATTCCTGTTCTCTTCTCTATATGCGCTCAATGGGGCCGGCGGCAGCAGCGCCGACCCCATTGAGAACATATAGTAGACAAATCATTCTCCTCTGCCACAGCTGTAACAGCTGTGGCAGAGAAGAATGATGTTTGCCCATTGAATTCAATGGAGCCGGCAATACAGCCGGCTCCATTGAAAGCAATGGGCTGCCGGCGATCGCACGATGAATTTTCGGGAAGGGCTTAAAAATATAAGCCCTTCCCGGAAATTCATCCAGAAATGTGTAAAAAGTTAAAAAAAATATACTCACCTTGTCTCGGAGTTCAGCCGCGGCCGGCCGGCAGTTCTCCTGAACTGCTATGAGTAGTATTCAGCAGCCGGGGATTTAAAATCCCCGCCTGCTGAATGAGCTGCCTCTGATTGGTCACAGCCCTCACCAATCAGAGGTAGCTCTCACTCACCCATTCATGAATTCATGAATGGGTGAGTGAGTGCTGCCTCTGATTGGCTCAGCGCAGGGACCAATCAGGGGCTGCGGGCGATCTCATCGTGAGATCGCCCGCAGCCCATTGCTTTCAATGGAGCCGGCTGTATTGCCGTCTCCATTGAATTCAATGCGCTGGACAGCGCTGCACTGCTACGGCCCGTTTCTAATGAAACGCGGCTAGGAGCAGATTTTTTCGGGCGATTTTTTAGCCCCGGTCACGCGATTTGCGGATGCGCATCCGTCATGCGATCCGCAAATCGCGGGAAAAAACGCCTGTGTGACCGAGGCCTTAAAGATGTACTCTTGAATGTCAGAGTCAGTGGAAAGTAAAACAAAACAAAGTAACAATTGGATTGTTTCCAATTATAATCTGCCAGCGTACTCCGGTCAGTCTGAGCATGGCTTTACGCATAGCATTTTTCAGAAAAATAACGTTATTTTGCATACATTTTTCTAGCATTGTTTTACTTTGTTTCTTTCAGTAGAAAATGCCTTGCTCACATGTTAGCAGTGGGTCAATAGGGGATTATGGAGCACATTACAAACAATGCAATTTTTTCTGTGACTTATTCCTCATTATTAGTGTATGTTTAGGGGTTCATATCATTATTTTTTCAAAATGTAGCATACTCTGGCTGCCTACTTCAAAAAGAAAATTGATGACATTCGTCAGGAAATAACTTCCCAATCTCAGACTAGCCCTGACTATAGTCTCATCTGTACTTCATCTAGCTCCTGCTCACTGTCTGTACTCAGACCAACAGAGATAGAAGTATCCAAATTGCTTTCCTCTGCTCGCCCAACCACCTGCACTAGCGACCCTCTCCCCTCACACCTCCTCCAGTCCCTCTCCCCAGTGGGTATCTCCCATCTCACCAATATTCAACCTCTTTCTGACCTCTGGCATCTTTCCCTCTTTTTTCAAAGACACCATCATATCCTGACTGCTAAACAAGCCAACTACTGACCCATCTCTAATCTCCCCTTCATCTCCAAACTATTGGAACGCCTGGTTTACTCCCACCTTGTAAGCTACCTATCAGAGAACTCTCTTCTCGACCCCCTACAGTCTGGCTTCCGACCCCTACACTCAACAGAAACTGTCCTTACAAGGGTGTCAAATGACCTGCTGACAGCCAAATCGAGGGGCGATTACTCCCTACTGATTCCCTTCGACTGCTCTTCAGCATTCAACACTATTGACCACAAACTCCTCTTCAGTATGCTTTGCTCCATCACTCTAAAGGACACTGCTCTCTCCTGGTTCTCCTTCTACCTATCTGACTGCTCCTTCAGCGTTTCCTTTGCTGGCTCTACCTCCCCTCCTTTTCCCCTTGCTGTTTGGGTCCCCCAAGGCTCAGTCATCGGCCCCCTCCTTCTCTTCATCTACACAACCCCTATTGGACAAACCATCAGGAGATTTGGCCTCCAATACCACCTCTACACTGATGATGCCCAGCTATACACCTCTTCCTGTGACATCTCTGCACCTTTCCTCCAAAACATCACCGACTGTCTGTCCGCTGTCTCTAACACCATGTCCTCTCTCTACCTAAAACTAAACCTCTCTAAAACTGACCTACGGGTGTTTCCACATTCTATTAACCGACCTCACACTGACATCTCCATCCCAGTGTGTGGCGCCACCATAACTCCCAGACAGCATGCGCGCTGCCTTGGGGTCATATTCCATGCCGATCTCTCCTTTACCCCCTACATCCAATCTCTGGCCTGAATATGTCAGCGGCACCTCAAGAATATCGCAATAATGCACTCTTTTCTCACTGTGGACACGCTAAAAACGCTTACTGTTGCCCTCATCTACTCCTGCCTCAATTATTGCAACTCGTTGCTGATCCACCTCCCCTGTACCAGACTCTACCCTCTCCAATCCATCCTGAATGCGGCAGCCAGGCTCATCTTCCTGTCCAGCCGCTACTCGGACACCTCTGCCCTGTGCCAGTCACTGCACTGGCTGCCCGTTCATCCATTAAGCCCTTTACAGCGCAGCACCACCCTACATTGCCTCCCTCCTCTCAATCCATCACCCAGCTCGGGCTCTACACTCTGCTAACGAAACCAGACTGAGCGTCCCTTTAATTCGAACCTCTCATTCCCACCTCCAAGACTACTTCAGAGCAGCAGCAGTCCTCTGGAACACTCTACCAAAGGCTATCCAGGCAATCCAGGACTCACAAAACTTCAGGCATGCTCTAAAAACGTACCTTTACAGGGAGGCATACTGCATTACCTAAACAAACCCCTCTGTACTCCACCTGATAACATGATACCTGTCTTACTGACTGCAATCCCTGCTAGCTACCATCAACTGCCCCTGCAGTCATACCGATTTCTGCCATCACATGGCTGAACGTCTGACCATTGTCTATGTGTATAGCACCCTTCACTCTCCACCTCGCCATACCGTGCACATCTCCAGACCCTTTACCTACTGTATCACCCCATTATCTGTAGTATGTAATCTCATTGAAGCAAGACCCTCACCCTTACTGTTTCCATCAATTGATTACTACATGTAACCGTGGTTTTGCAATTTTTGTACTTTTGTCTTTCTGTCTTTGTAAGCACAGCGGGATATGTTGGCGCTATACAAATAAAGATTATTATTACCCTAGGAAGGGTGCTTTTTCAGACATGTTACCATAGACTTCCCTATAGAAAAAAAATCCTGAAAAAACATGTGTATAAAAAAAACACAAACAAGCATGCAAGATGGCAGTAAATTCATTCCATTTCTACAAGATAGAAAAAAATGCCTCAAAAGACTATGGAGGAATTTGAGAAGTTCTTTATGCCAGTATAGCACCATACAAAAGTTGCACATTTTGGCACACATCATGCTTATAAGCGCTGCAAAATAAGTTGGCGCTACACAAATAAAGATTATTATTATGATTATTACTTGTGCCCAACTTGTCGCTTTTCTAAAATTGTGCCAGGCGTTGCAGACAGGGAGCATGGTCTCATAGGGCCATTGGATTTGCTATCATTTATGTCAGAAACCGGAGAGAAAAAACTATAGAACTTCCTCAGTTGAAGCCTGTAATTTCATCTCAGGTTCTCTCTCAACAGCACCAGTTGGATTCTCATACCAGATTAAATCGAGCAGATTGAAAATTGCAGAATGTGATATTCTTGTCCGGAATCTGTGCACTATTGCAGTCACTGGAAGCCGTTTGGCCTGCAACCTTCGCCTAGCGACGGCATGGGAAAAATAAATATTTTTAAAGAAAATCTGTACTGCGCATGACCGACGGTGAGCGTCTGCAGTCATCCGCAATACAGAAGGAGAAGGTACGCGGGCTCACCGGCCGGAGTCAGAGCCAGATTCTGCTGCTGGCTCACACATGCAGAATCTGACTCGGTCGTGTGTAGCTGGCCTTACTGTCCAGTTAGGGGTTATGTACATGTAGCACATGGACACCTGTTCATTTGCTGTCTAACCTTCACAAACACTGCACATTTACAGACATTGCATGCCCTATTTTTGTCCATGAAAGTTGATGCAAATAGGACATACAATGAGTTCTTTTCATACAGATCATCAGTCAATGGGCAAAACTATGCATGTGAATAGGCTCCTAGGCTATAATGGGGTCATGTGCTGTCTGTGGAATACATGGATAAGACACAGCCCGAAAATATGGCCATGTGCCTTCAGCCAAGTAAGTGGATACTTATCTAAAATGTATGGCCAGGTCAACACAATAGAAGGCAAATGAACTAAATTAAATGAGGACGTTCTCTCAACTCTCATTGGTTAGCATATGGGGACTTGTCCATGTGCTAGATAAAAAAGCACTGTTAGCAGTGCAGCATCTGAGCAGCAGGCCCACAGTGGACTAGAGAAAGGCCTTGTCACAGGGCTCTACTGTCTCCTCTCCTGGGGATAGCTCGGGACCCGACCAAGTTACTGCAGGGGGAGATCACAGGGGTTATAACTGGAGGTTATACTTAAGTCCAATTGTCACTCGTGATGCCACCGTACCGTCCTCTGCGGTGGATCTTTCAGGTGAAATAAAGTAGTTCACACACAGGGCAACGTTCTGAACAAGAATCGGGAAGGGTTGGCTCTGTCCGTTTACTGCAAACATCTTGAACATAAAATTCCAGCAAACAGTTCTGGTACAGGAACAACAAGCCAACGTGGTGCAACAGGGAGGACTCTCGGTATCAGAATATTCCACAGTCCAAGTTATCTGTGAAGTACCTCTCCCAGAAAAACTGTCTCTCTCTCTACCGGTCAACACTCACTGTGCTGTTTCTATGTCCTTTTGCTATGGAGCAGTTCTTCCCCCCCCCCCCCCCCCCAGCGCTCACCAGAAGTGCCAAGGATTCCTGGGGTGGTTAGGTCCAGGCTAAGCATCAAGCTATCGCTCGACCTTCTCTATGCTCCACACACAGACTGGCTTATTTGGTGTGTGGGTATCAGGCTCTCCCAAACTCCTTGCTTCTCTCAGACTAACTACCTTGACTCCCTCGCATTGCATTCATGGCAACATATATATAAAACATAGTCACATGACTCACAAAACCTTACATTTTTCAGACAAGACACCACATACCAGACATTAATCTATGCAGTCCTGCAGCCATGCAATCCACGTAAACCTAATGCATTCCACAAACAAGACATTGACAAGACAATGGCACGAAACAGACATATAACATTATGGAGGGGGCCCATTAACTCTGGGTTACTACAGCAGCACCATATATATCTCACTTTAGGATTAAGTATGCAACGTCACTGAAACAGTCTAGAATACAAAGGACATGTAATGCCAAAAAAATAACAGAAGTATCTTTATATGAATGCAAAAGTCTCAAAAATGCAGCTTTATTCCTCCATCATTAACAGCAATGTTTTGACCCATAAGGTTGCTTGAGAAAGACCTTATGAGTCGAAATGTTGTTGTTAATGAGGAATAATGTTGCATTTTTGAGATTTATGCACTCATGCACTGCCATTTCTGTTATTTTGTGGCATTACTTGTTTATGTGCTATCCAATATACACTGACATAGTACTCTGACATGAATTGGCATCTTCTATTTTCCAATCCAAGAAACAGACTGGCAAAACTATACTAGAACTAGAATGTAGCCCTGCACACAAACCTCAGCAGCTCACTAATCAGACCAACAGTCCATTAATTGGCACTGATGGGCTGATATGTGGACTACTGGGATAATGAGTGGACTGATTGCACTAAATCAGCAGTGGTGGGTAGATTAGTGGATTACTTAGTCAGTAATCAGCCCAGCAGCCCAATAATCAACCCAGTAGTCCATTAATTGGCACTGATGGGCTGACTAGTGGACCGATTACTGGCTCAGGGCCCCCTCACACAGCCGTAGACATTTTTACGTAAAAACATGTGAACGAGCTCACAGATCTAACATTTGTGCATCCGTTCAGATGGCACGGGACCCGGCACATATATGCCGAGGCTGCAATGCCATTGCCTCCCCTTCCCTCCCCCGCTGGCTCACCTCCTCTCTCCTTCCCTCCGGCTGTTTGCAATCGTAGAGGGCGGGATGGGGTGGGGTCACGCTGCTAAACTCCCTCCCACTTCCCTTCTCCGGCTGCTGTCATTGGCTTCCATAGGAGCCCATGCAGCAGTTGACGCATTCCGGCCAGAAAGATATTTGCAGGACTATCTTTTCTGCCGGCGTGAAAGCGCCCAGTGCTATATTGGCCCAGCCCGGCGCTTTGATGCCATGGGAATACGGCCATGTGATCTGATGGATTGTAACTAGAGATGAGTGAGTATACTCGCTAAGGGCAATTGCTCGAGCGAGCATTGCGCTTAGCGAGTACCTGCCCGCTCGGGAGCAAAGATTCAGCTGCGGGCGGGGAGCTGCAGGGGAGAGCGGGGAGGAACGGAGGGGAGATCTCTCTCACCGTCTCTCCCCCCCCCCCCCCCCCGCTCCCTCTGCTGACTGCCGCAACTCACCTGTCACCCGCGCCGGCAGCTGAACCTTCTCTGCCGAGCGGGGAGATACTCGCTAAGGACAATGCTCGATCGAGCAATTGTCCTTAGCGAGTATGCTCACTCATCTTTAATTGTAATCCAATGCATCAGATTGTAGTGTATATCAGCCAACCGTGAAAATGGTGGCCGACATACGCTTGTGTGAAAGAGCCCTAACAGTGCACAAATCAGCTCAGCAGTCCACTATTCAGTACTGAGTGATCTTGCTGACCACACTGTGTCTAAGCACTGACACATTACCCAAAGTTTAATCAATGAGAATTCATGGCTAATGCACACGATTGGATTTATGCCGCATTCCTCGCAGCATAAATTCGTGGCGGAATAACGCAGCTATTAGGTTCTATTGAGCCTAATAGCTCAGTCCTCACATGCAGGATTTTGGCGCAGATTTATGCCGTGGGAAAGAAAATCGCAGTATGTTCTATTTTACCGCGTTTTTCCGCGGGGGGAGGTCTCCATTAATATAGCATTAATGGAGACCACGGTAAAACGCATTAAAAAGCGTGTTTTTCCGTGATCGCCAGCGAGGACTTTTTCGTTTATCCACGCGGGATTTCTGCAGCGTAAAGCCGTGGGCATATCTCTCTCTGTTTGTGGGCATGAGCCCTTAAACCAAGAAAACTCAGAACCAGGTCCAACTCAGAACTCCCCCAGACAGTCACTGCCCTCCCCATCCTTCCCAGGATTCACACAGCGCAGCAGAACTGCAGGCAAGGCATCGCATCTGACTTCCAGAGCAAGGGACTCTTCTGTTTCAGAGGAGGAAACTGCCTGGGGGCACTGGTGCTAAAGTGTTAGCGGTAATAGGCAGGCCCAAGCAGGGGTGTCAGTGAGAGTCTTTCAGAAGCATAGTCAGGTAGGCACACTGCCTGCACAGAGCGTCAGCATTCTCCTGATGCTGGTTGCAGCGTTCTGTAGAGCATCAGATACCACAATGCATTATGGCAAGTATGATCAGCATTATAGAGACAGCTGGGAGGGCAGCTGCACTAGTAGCTGTGGGCTGAAGGCACTTGCAGTGGTGGGCTCTGAGCGGGGTCACTGCTTTCATCAGCTGCTGACTGTGGCAGCAGTAGTACTAGTAGGTGACTGGTGGGCCATCCCACTGACTGCTTGAGCAGCACAGCCCACTAGGAATCTGCTCAGTCAGGCAGATTGTAAATTCAAGCCTGCAGAAAAGAATAGGACATGCCATGAGATTTTTGGTATAGCTTGATAGGCTATAATGGTCCTGTGTACTGTTTGCCAAAATACACATACAGCACACGGCCTCAAAATATGTTAGTGTGCACCTAGTAAAGAAATTAGGCTAAGCAGAAATTATACTTTAATAAAACATTTCAATAATATTAGAAACTTGTGAAATGTTAAACATGGGTATCCCTCGAGTCTGTGAACAGCTTTGTCTAAAAAAGTCCAATATCATGGCTGTTATTAAGTGCTAATTACAAGATGATGTATTCCCAAACTCCCAATTTAGTTCAGATAATCTCAAGTGGTTTGAAAAAAGCAAAAGCTTGAGTAGGCTTCAATTAAACGCATCCCTCTAATTAGGGTTCATCCATTAGATTCATAATCCATTAGATGTCACTTCAGACTTGGGGCAAATTCATTCAGTCACTTTTATAGTAAATATATCACAAATATATTTTTTACTAATTAAAACTAGATGCTGGTAGATATTCTTTTTTTTCTCATCTGTTTTTATTTTCTGTGTGATATATTTTTTTAATTCTATTTTCTGTATATAATAATGAGGTGGCCATCATTAAGAGCATTCAGAGAAGCCACATTTTAACCTGTAGTCTCCAGATGACTTGTGGACTTATATGGGAGAGTATTGTGGGCCTGCTCTGTGACCTGTGAAGTGGTCATTGTGCAGTGCTGGAAGTGAGCTGTGATCCTCACATCCTGTGAATAGTGGGTGACTGCATAATAATCTGCACTGAACAAGTAGCTCCTCCATATCATAGTCTGTCATACTGCATTCTATGAGGGTTGACGGCGATTGTGCCTGCCCTATGGTGATTGTGCCTGCCTTACGGCGATTGTGCCTGCCCTATGGTGATTGTGCCTGCCTTACAGCGATTGTGCCTATCAGGTATTGCATTTTTTGGCTCTTTCAGTAAATGTCTATCTATTATGAGGTTCAGTGGCCAAAGTGATAACTGCAAGACTTCAGGATTTTTTTTTACGTATAGATAGTGACATGGAAAATGTAAAAACAAATGCACCACCAAAAATTCTTAAAACCTGTTTAATATGAAAACTTGATTTAAACAATAATTGATTTTCTGATGACACAGTCCCTTTAAGTGGGCACATTTCAGCTTACTGTTACATTTTCCATTATGATTGCAATCTGGAGCACATGTCTTTAGCATTTAATTCTGGTGGTCATATAAATTTATGCTACCACTGTAGTCATAATAATTTCTTTTAATTAGGTTTCATGTAGACAGCATCATCCGGTATTGAAAACCTCAGCTAGCCACATATCAGTTTCACCGACACTGACCCATGCTCTATGGCTAACGCTTTATTCACATGAGCGTATATCGGCCACATTTTCACGCCCGGCTGATATACGCACCCATCTGAGGCCTTGGTTTCCAATGTATTCGCTCACACGGGCGAATATGCGGTGCGTGAAAGCGTTGAACTGTAAAAAATGAAACATACACAACCGAAATGCGCGCTGGTGTTTTTACGGTGGGTAAAAAGATAGTTCTGCTTCTATATTTTGATCAATATATGGCGGCAGCTCCCATAGATTCCTATGGGAGCTGTGAAAAAAGGGAGGGGGAGGCAGTTTAGCAGCGTCCAACGCTGCAAAAAGCTTACAGGTGCCTCTATATAGGCTTTTGAAGTCATTCCCAGGATTTATGCCAAGCAAGGGTTTTCCGGGGTGCGACATATTTTTCCACTAAAAATGTGGCACCTGGTCATGTCAATGGCCGAGAAAACGATAATTAAGCTCGGGACTTGATTGCGGAAAATAATCTATCCATGCGAATTTATGGCATGGATGTGCGAACGTAAAAATATATACGCACATACTCTCGTGTGAAAGAGCCTTTAAACCGACTCGTGCTTTCTGGGTAACATGTCTATTTTATCAGCAATTTACTTTTTGTTTATCTTGTTAAGGTTATTTTGAACCATTTTTAAAGTTCTGGTACTTATACAGATATATCTGCTAGTTTAAATTAATTGGGAAACTGGAATTTCAAAATAGAGTTTTTCCAAAGGTTCTATAAAGTGAGCCATTTCAGAGAGGGTACTCTGTGAGGGATTTGTAGGTTGATACATCTGGGGATACAGTAGTTTATCCTACACCTTACTATTCTCCAGATACCAAGATCTGAATGGTATAACAAGGTAAGAACCATTGCCAACCTCTATCTATATTGCTTATTGTACAGCAGCTGCTTATGCTATAGTATGCTTTTGGTGAGCAGTGCAAACAAAGCACATGCCCTTGAGACAGTCAAGTCAGACATTGCATGATGTCTTAATTTGTACCCTAATAACTTACAGTGTCTTAAGGGGAATGTTCGAGTTGTAAGATCTTGGTACAACCCTTTCCCCATTAAGTAAAATAACAAATAGTGATATACTCACCTCTCCTCACCCCCGCTGCGTCCCGCTCCGGTCTCTGTTTACAGATGCAGTCCCACCTGATTTACGGGATGTCGCATGGGCTACAGCCAATAACTGAGATCAATGATCAATGGCTGAGCTCTGTTATTGGCTGTAGCTCCTGTGATGTTCTGTAAAATAATATCACTTGTGTTATTTTACTGCATGGGAAAGGAGACATCCCGAGATCTTACAACTCGGGCAACCTCTTTAAATGGAAATGGTGCAAGGGAATACAGGCAATCTTGAAAAACCTTGCTTAATAATGTTATGTGAATCATTTCACATATAGACTATAAATAAGGAGGAAAATTAAAAGGTTATTCCAGGATTCTTTTTATTTTTTCCTAATGACGACGAATAGGTCATCAATAGATGATCAGCGGGGATCTGTAACTCGGATCCCCATGGATCAGCTGACTGCAGTCAGCACAAGAAGCAGAAAGCACTGACCATAGTGCAGCGGCCCAGGTTGGTACAGCAGGGCAGCTCCCATTGAATTCAAACAAACTTGGATTCAATATATTGGGACTGTTAATCAATCTTCTCCACATATATTCAAATTTTGATGTACAGATCCTTTTGAGGTACACAGCACATTACAGCCTAATAACCCAACATGTTTTGCATATATAGTAAATTTCTGTACTGCAGGAAAGTTAGACTCTGTCCAATGAGCTGCTATTACTTTTTTGGTAATAAAAGTATTCATTGAATTTACATTACAACAAAGCTATCAATGTCCAATTGGTCAGCAATCTTAACAGAGTGTGTGTCTCAGTTGTTAGCACTGTTGCCTTTCAGTGCTGGAGTCTTAGATTCAAATCCCTTAAAGAATAACATATGCATGGACTTTGAAGAACTCCACCCAGATGTTGCCGTTGGTCATATTTGAACCTACAATTCCTCCACATCAGAGCTAGCAACTGAGCCACCATACTTGTTTGTCCTGTTGCAGAACACGAGAAGAACAACAAGAAAGAACATAAAAACTCTATCCAGATGTTGCCCTTGGTCATACTTGAACCTATAACTCCAGCACTGCAAGGCAGCAGTGCTAACAACTGCGGCACCACAGCCACACAGCCATCCTTTTTGCTGTAGTGGCTCAGTGCTCTGCAGTGCTGGAGTTGGAGGTCCAAATCTGACTATGGACAACATCTGGATGGAGTTTTTTAAAAAATTCCATGCACTTCACCTCTTTAATGAAGCTGATTCTTACTTCTATTGGTTTTAATGGGAGTCAGAATTGTCTGTACAGATTCACGTTAGTTTTTGAAAATCGGGATAAACACTTTAACACTAGTAGGATTACTTTTAATGATACCCAGAAAGACACAACTCTGTACAGCTTGCCTTGGTTTTCTTTTAAATTGGAAAGCCAGGGCTGCTTATTGATTTGTAGAGTCCTGCTGTGTGTGACAGGGGTGATTGAGTCAAAAGTTGAAGTAATTGTGTTATTGTAGAAAACAGTGGCTGTGACTGCATCGTTAAGTGAGAGTATGGTGCAGAGTGGTAGAAGATAGTCAACGAGTGTTCAAAATGTCATGGGGTGCAAAGTTTCTGTGAGGTTAGATGAGGGAAAAAGAGTATAAATGAATGGTTTCTCTTATCCTAAAATAATTTCAAATCCTAATCCTAAAACATCTCTGATCCTTTTATCAAAATAGGAGGAGATGTGCATTTGAGAAGCTAGACAAAAGAGAAAAGTGGGTGAAAAAAAGTCTTGTATGCGTCCGTCTTTACCAGTGGCTGTGGCAGACCACTAAGAGAGGAAAAAGTAAAAAGTCAGGGCTCTTTTACACAGACCGATTATTGTTCAGCGTAAACATTGCCGGCGACTAAACAATGTTCTATGGATGTCTCATGCACTGTCTTTTTTGTGGAATGCATCAGGTTTATGTGTATTGGATGTTTGCAGAACTGAAAGGGTTAATGTCTGGTATGTTCTGTCCTGTCTGGAAAATGTATCATTTTCTGTGTATAGTTTGTGGTGATGTGATGGTGCTAGATATATGTGTTTGCAGAATGCAATGCAAGAGAGTGAGTGAGAGTTGGAGAGTAGTGCAGTCCGTAGGAAAGAGAGGCTGAGACACACAACAGACAGGCTGCCAGGTCTATCTGTGTATGGAGTATGGCAGAGGCCAAGCGACTGCCTGCTGCTCAGTCTGGGCCCGTTCAACCCAGGAATCCTCTGCACTACTGCTGAGTACTAAGAAAGGAACAGCTTATTAGCAAGAAAAGAAGAAATGCATAGAAACCACGAGTCCGAAGAGGGAGAAAGAAAATGCTAGCAAGTGAGAGAAATGTGAGTGACTGTCAGGATAGAGAAAGAGAGTTACTGGGAGAGTTAATGCCTACAGATAACTGGAACTGTAGAGATACGAATACCCCGTGAATTTTCCCTGCATCACAATTGTAAGAATTGTTGGACTATTATCATTTATGCATGTTTAAGTAAACAAGCAGAACAGAACGTTCCTGGTTCCTGTTCAGAAAAGTGTACTTTGTGCATGGACTACTTTATTTCTTGGAATTGACAGTGGGGGATTTACCGCAGAAGAAGAAACGTTGGCATCACGAGTGACAAGTTGGACTAAAAGTAACTATGGTTACTGTTCCCCCCCAGCAGTAACGAGGTTGGGTCCCAAGCTACCCTTAGGGAGGAGAAGGTAGAGACCTGTGAAAAGATTATCCTTCTACCCCGCTGTCTCCTCATCTGAGGGCCTGCTCCTCGAACGCTGCAGGGCAGAGCTTTGGCGTCATGAACAGGATGATCGCTCCGCACCTTACTAAAAAAAGGTGAAATGATGCCACTGCCATTGCCAGACACAGATAAAAGTAAGTGTCTGTGCCTGAGAAAACGTAAGTTAAACTATCTACAGTATCAAGCACTCTGAGCCTTCTAAAAATTCAAGGACAGGATGCCTCCAACCCTTTGAGCCTTAAAAGAGGAAAAGTACAAGGTTGCAGGTCCTCTGTGCCTAAAGGAATTGAAAGGACAAGGTTGCTGGTCCTCTGAGCCTGTAGAAAATTGGAAAGACAAGGCCTTGTCACCTGCAAGATGTAGAGAAAAAGTAAAGACTCTTAATTTGAACCAGGTTTATATGTGTCCCAGATGTGTTGCCACCTGGAGAGAAATCGTGTCATGTAGTTTAACAAAGTGGAAATTGCCAAGTTTGCATTATGTAACACAAAATATGGAAAGCTCTAGAGACTGTCAAAATGGCACTCAGCCTTCTTCTTCTACAGTGACAGAAAAGCCCTCGGGACTTCCCAACCACAGAGTTTTCACAGTATCTGTAGGAAAAGTAGGGGGGGCGCCGTACCGCGGAGCAGCAGCAGCAGAGCGCTGAAGACTGCCCAGGGGAGGAGCTACTTGTGCTGGTGAGTGAGACAGCAGAAACCACCCAGCAGACCATTGAGAGCACCCCTGCGTGTGAGATGGCTACAAGTGTGGTAAAGGGTATACCAGCTGGATACCCGCCATCAAAGCCACAGTTTTACTGGGGTGATGAGCAGGAGCTGTTGGACTTACTGCACATGATTTCTCTAGCTTCCCCTGCACCGGAAAGGGAAGAATTGACTGCGCCAGCCATTGCTGAGGCCTATATCACAAAGCCATCTTCTACCCTCTGACCTGAATGGAGAGACCCAATAGAAGGTAGACTGGTGCGAAGGAACACCTCAGCCAACTTTTCCCCTTCTAGGAAGAGGGTTTGGACTATCCAGAAGTACCGGACACATAATGGTTTTGTGGATTCGTATTACCCACCATGGGTTTTGGTCCACCAGGACAATCATGTGGTGAAGGACGCTTTGTCAGAATTCTTACAGCTTTTTATAGTAGAATATGATGACACAAACTTTAGTTTTATACACGGACGACAAGGACCCCAGTCCTATGGATTTACCTACCTCATGGAAGCAGTCATCTGGCTGTTTTGAGCCGTGGCCTGTGAGAGAGGACAGCGCATCTGAGAACAGCAATGTAAGTGTTGCCAAGTGTGCTAGTCCCTCACTTTGTTCCTCCATTGGAATTCGCTCCCGGGGAAGTAATGCAACCCCCCACTGGCTATACAACAGGGTTGGAGTCAGATGAGCCCATAGTCCTGCTAGCACGGAAGGTAACCTGGTGCTAGATGAACTTTGTGGATGTAGTGGTGCCTGAACATTTCTGGAGACTTTATTTTTTTTTGCCACCTTATTGCCCAAAAGGACTCAAAAGTTATTTTATCCCTTAATGCATATTTTATTTGTCTACAATGCATAATTTGATTTCTAAAAAGTTTATATTGCATAATTTAATTGCAAAAGTTTAATGTAATGAGGTTTCTGCTGATTGCACTTAAGTAAATGTATGCATCTGCATGAGATGTTTGAGTGATTTAATTGAGTAAGACAGGAGGCATAGATGCTACACTCTACTATTCATTAATTGCTCCAGAGTCAGCTAAGTGTATTGTCTGTCCCAGGAGACATGGCCTTATTATCATATCTAGTCAGCTTAGTTGGAGATATTGACTTAAGCTATCATTCATCATGAGTCAGAGAGGAGTGATGTTCATGCAACTTGTCATTTAAAAGAAAAAAAATCTTCCAGTCACCCTTTTTCTATGTGAATTTTACAGTGATGTATCTCAACTTTAGTCTGTGGGAAGAAGAATTATGAAAGGGCCCCATAACCATGCTAGTGAATTATAAGGATCCACCTAGCCTAGCATTACTTGTTCTTGTGACTGGCCAATCCATTTTCTACATGCTGTCATAAATTGCAACGGTACACAGCAAGTGAGATCCCAGGTAGTCTGAGTACACTGGGATAGGTTAATTCTGTGTACTAACCAGAAGGGGAAGATATAATGTAATGGTTCTGTCGTGCACTCTTCCAGACTGTGATAGATAGTTCTCTTGTGATAATAAGTCAGAGCTCTGAGGAATTCCAATCCCGGTTTTTCACATTCCATTTTAAGGAGGCGCCCGGGTTGGCTTTTCTTATGTAGGGGGAACTGTAGTGGCCCAGAGCTTGGGGTGCCCCACAGCACCTCAGAATGAATGTTCTATGTTTATGTGTATTGGATGTTTGCAGGACTGAAAGGATTGATGTCTGCTATGTTCTGTCCTGTCTCTAAAATATATCATTTTGTGTGTATCCTTGTGATGGTGTTAGATATATGTGTTTGCAGAATGACAGAGAGGCTGCCAGGTCGGTCTATGTGTGGAGTATGAAAGAGACCGAGTAATTGCCTGCTGCTCAGCCTGGGCCCATTCAACCCAGGAATCCCCTCTACTACTGCTGAGTACTAAGAAAAACACCGCTTATTAGCGAGAAGAGAAGAAACACGTAGAAAACGCATGAGTCCCGAGAGGGAGAAAGGAACTGCTAGCAAGTGAGAGAAATGTAAGTGACTGGCAGGATAAAGAAAAAGAGTTAACTGGGACTGTAGAGATACGAATACCCCATGAATCTTCCCTGCATCACCATTGTAAGAATTATTGGACTGTTATTATTTATACATGCTTAAATAAAGAAGCAGAACTAAACGTTCCCGGTTCCTGTTCAGAAAAGTGTACGTTGTGCGTGGACTACTTCGTTTCCCAGAATTGACATTGGGGACCCACCGCAGAGGATGGAACGTTGGCGTCATGAGTGACAAGTTGGACAACAGGTAACTATGGTTACTGTTCCCGTGATCTCTCCCAGCAGTAACAAGGTTGGGTCTGAGCTACCCTTAGGGAGGAGACAGTAGAGTCCAGTGAAAAGGTTATCTCTCTACCCCGCTGTCCCCTCAGCTAAGGGCCTGTTCCTTGGACGAAAGAAAGTGTAGGAGTCAGATAGTAAAGTGCTCAATAAAGGTGATGCCAGTGAGCTAAAACAAAGCAACTAGTAACTAATGAGCAATTTCTCACTTAGTACCATGTCAGGTCCCACATTTACATGAGACAACCAATGCTTAAAACTGCTTATTTCAGTGATTTGTTGGCTGATAGTTGACCCATGTAAAAGCACCCTTAGATAAATTCTATTTAGGACTGTTGCTATTTTCTCTAGGAGTGGGTGTTCTATTAAAATACCTCCAAGTACACAAAGGCAATCATGACAGCTGTGAGAAAAAACTCAAGGGTAGCAGTAAAAGACCTACAGAAGACTCTACAAAGTGCACATACCTCTATTCACATGTCTACTATTAGAAAAACACTCAGCAAAAATGGTGTTCATGTTAGGACACAACAAAGAAAGCTGCTGCACTACAAAAGCACATTGCAGCCCATCTCAAGCTTCCAAAAAACACCTTGATGCTTCAATAATGCTTTTGGAAATGCAATGCTATTGTCACGTCTCTACCAGCACACCTTTACTACAGTTGGTTCTATCCTGTCTAGCTAGGGTTAATATCTCCTGTCCTGACTAGCTAAGGTAAATTAGTGCAGCAGCTGTTAGCTGAGGTAGATGCTGGTGATTGACAGTTCTGTCAGCCATTCAGCGTTTCCTCTTTCCCCATACAATCCAGGTCTTCCTGGCTGGAAGTCCTGGTTACATTTCAGTACTGGTCAAGTCAGCTTGCTTAGTTTACCTGTCTGTCGTCTGGCACCAGTCTTCTGCTTACTTCCTTGTGTTCCTGTTTGTTTTGTATTCTGTGTATTCACATCTTTTTTATTTGTTGTCAGTTTCTGTTTGTCACTGGTTTCTGTACTCTGGTCCCCCTCCGACTCTGGACCTGGCCTTGTGCAAGTAGTAGGGTCATGCCTTTCGGGACAGGTGCTCCGCTTCAAGGCTAGTTCTGCTGGAGGGGTTAAAAGTGCCCAGCTTTGATTGTTACCCCTTGGTTCTGTCTGCTCCTGCATTTAGTAACAAGCATCAATGCCTGTCCTGACTGTTCTGGTATCATATCACCAATGGTTTTGTCAGCAGTGCAGGCCAAACGTAACAGCTATGTTTGGAGGGAAAAGAACACTGCACACTAACACCCAAACTTCATCCCAACTGTAAAACATGGTGGGAGAATTGTGCTTTAGGGCTGCGTTGCTGCCTCAGGGCCTGGACATCTAGTGATAAAGCAAACAATGAATTCAAAGGGGTTGTAAGGGCCGAAGTCTGTGACCAAAAGCTTAAAAGACATTGGGTGATGTAACAAGACGATGACCCAAAGCACACAAGTCTGTCAGCTAAAAATGGTTGAAAAAGATTTGTATTTCAGAACGGCCAAGTCAGAACCTTGAATTTAACCCTATTTAAATGCTGTGCCATGACCTAAAGATGGCTATGCATAAGGAATCCCAAAAATATCGATGACCTGAAACCCATTAGCAGAGAGAAATGGTCCAAAATTCCTCTCAACTTTGTTCAAATCTTATTTACAGCTACACCTTGATCTTCAAGTGAATGACTATTTTTCAACACAATGTGCAATAACATCACGGGCCACTGCAGTGTTTACAGACCTCTATGCTTCCGACTCTTTACACTGACACACCAGTTCTGCGAACAGCTGATCGGCTCTGTTATTGATAATCCATCACGAGGATAGGTCATCAATTGTCTAGTGTTGAAGACCCTATTGAGACAATTGTGTTACAGCTGTGCAAACACCTTTTTAATGGTAGTCTCACAAGGTCTAAATGACTGGATGCTACAATATCGAGCTACATACCCGAAGAGCAGAGACAGGAGCAGGTGAAAATGTCAAAAAGAAGATCACACCTAAAGAAGAGCGAGCTTCTACTAAGATAGTGTTCTGCAGGGTTTACCGATGCAACTGGGCTGTTCTCTTTCTCCTCCATCTCATTGGGGTTTTTGCCAGTCATGGTGGCTGATGAGTAAAAGTTTTAGCTCTGAACGTAGCAGGAGATATTACATGAGTCTCTGTCATATCACATCTTTAGTCCGTTTACTCTCCCCAAATCAGACTCATAGTGACAAGTCAGAAGGATACATAAGTATATTAAAGAATCATCATTTTGTTTTCCACTGAGCTCCACTGCACCTTCATGTTTCTGGTCAATGGAGGTCCCAACAGTCAGTCCCCTACGAATACATGCTGACGGAATTATCCCAAGGCATATCTTATACCATGAATGTTATACCTCAAAAAAACTCTAATTTTATTTCCCTCCTTTTTCATGTATAGCATAACAATCACATCTAACTTTTATATCAAAAGTAACAATTTTGTTCTGCCAACAGATTCTTTCAATAAACTTTTCTTCCAGTTGAAAGTACCGTATGAATCTGGTCTTTCTAAGGCTATCTATTCACAATATGGATACCATAGATCCATTTAACGTGCTTCTAGTCTTCACTTTTATGTGTCTGAACAAGGCTGAGTGATCTGAAGCCAACCTTGAGACTTATATAAAACTCTCCATGAAAAAAGATATAAATGTAAGCTCCGGTCTACCTACTGTGAATGTGATATAGGCAAACAATGTTTTAGTGCCAAATTCAACAATCATATAAAAACAGTGTGTGACAAGTTTTACTTCCTACAGTGTGGTAGAAAAATTCCACTGCTGAGCTTTGTCTTTATACTTTGCAATTCTGAAATGTTTAACATTTTTTAATAATGAGGTCTAATTGTGCAACTGCTATCCACTCTGTCTGAGGGTCATGTCATCTGCTTGCATTGTAAATGTTTCTATATTCATAACTCAGAATCCCAAGTGAGTAGCTAACAGTGTCCGGATTGAATTGAATCATTCAATACTTTAAACGAGAAATTGAAAATGATTAACATTGAAATGCACATCAACTGAATTTTTCAAAGTTTTCATAAAGTATTTTAGAGTATAAGGGCGAGCACCCACTGGCGTTTTTTTACCTGCGTTTTGCGTTTTGCGTTTTGCGTTTTTCCTGCACAGGCATAGAGATAACATGTGTTCCTGTCCACTGGCGTTTTTTTTGCGTTGCGTTTGCGTTTTTAACATAGGAACTGTCAGTTGCATATGTGTCCCTATTTTTCTCCATTGAAATTAATGGAAAAGCCGCGAAAACGCCGCGAAAACGCCGCGAAAAACGCCGCGAAAAGCGCGCGGAAAAACCGCGGGAAACGCGGCGAAAACGCTGCGTTTTTTCCCCGCGGAAAACGCAAACGCCAGTGGGTGCTCGCCCTAACTGTGGAAAGCTGAATGTTCTCTGACTGTGAAAATAAAGCCTTTATTTCAGGTTTGCAGAACTGCTCAGGCATACTCTAAGTGATATTTAACCATTGGTATGTACGGAGGTAATTAAATGCGATGGACAACTTTGAATTGTAAAAAATGAATTATATTAGTGGTTACCTTGAGTTAAAAGCTGAACTAGGTTTTAGGCTGCAGTCTTCTAACTTTCATTCATTTTCAGAAACCATCATATGCAGTTTGCAACTTGCTTCTGCTTTTAGACTTTCCTTGTGTTTGTGTGTCTCACCAAGTAATACTTGCTGGATGTAAGGTCTATGCCCAGCATGTTGCTGTCTTCACTTTCTCTCATGTACTAGGATAACTTTATTCCTATGCAGAGGCGTAACTTGAAGCTCCTGGGCCCCAATGCAAAACCTGGAATGGGGCCCCCAACTATAATGCTTTATTCAAAGTACTGGGCTCTCTATATGGAGAAGAGAGGCCTTATGGGCCCCCCAAGGCTCCGGGGCCCAGGTGCAAGCGTATCCCCTGCATCCTCTATAGTTATGCCCCTGTTCCTGTGATTTATCCATCTACTGCTCATTAGGGATCTCCACTTCCTTGTACTAACAGGCACTGATTCTATATATAATTTCCCCCTCCCTCCTTCTGCAGAGTATGTCCTGTGTGTTCTTCTCCATATTAACTCTTTCCAATCCTCTGTCTGACGTCTTAAGACATTATGATTTAAGGCTGTACAGCTCCCATGTCGGAAGACTTCTGTCGAGGTTCTCTTACTGTATATTGCCAGCCTCTCTGCTGTCGAAGCCTATCCAACGAGTCACCTCACGCAGTATTGGCTTTAGCCAGCAGATAGCGCCATTGTATAACAGCAGAGAAAGAATAAGCCCCCCTCGGAAAAAAAAATACAAACACAAATTTGAAACAAAAAAAAAAGATTTTTTCCCCAAAAACTTACACATGAGCTGTGCTGAATTTTATCTATATTTTTATTGGGGTACTGCCCATTTACAGCCCTGCACTAGGCATACACATGGCATATCAGTTTTACTGCGAGTATTCCTTCTATAATTGTATTTTATTCAAGACTAAGCACAGGCATAATTTATAGTTTGAACGAGTTAACTCATCAATGACTGCTGTTTAGTGTTCTTTAACTCACAGAAAAAAAGCCAGATACAAGATATATACTACAGGAAATACTCAATCGCCATTTGACCTGAAGGCATGCAGCAAGCCAGATTGCTATATAGAGGAGCAAAATTGTTCAGGTGCAGGCTGATTGAGCAGCCACTCAACTCAACCCAGGGTAGGAGAGGGGTTACTACCAACAGACCCAGCCCGCACAATATGAACCAATACCAAGGATGGCAGCTATAAACATGTGCGCCACACATACAGGGGTACAACCCACGCTGAAAAAAGTAGTGGATTGCCCTGCATTAAAAAGTGTGCCACACAGGCATGCCAGCCTGGACTCTTCCAGCATTTATACCAAACCACATGCATAAAAAACACACACTGATAAATCTGGGTGTTAGTTAGTATTTTAGGCCCAAAACACATAAGCTGGCATGCCAACGGCAAGGCCACCATGTCTAGTCCAGATCCTTACGTTATCTCACTATCTCGAAGCAGTGCCAGCCCCATTAAAAGCAATGAGATAGCATCACAGACTTCTGCTACAGCTGTGGCAGAGGATTCCTTCATTCCCATGGTCCCTGCGGGGATGAAGGAATCCTCTGGCATAGCTGTCACAGTTGTGGCAGAAGTCCACAATGTACTCCCTATGTTTTCAATGGGGCCTATGCTGCTGCTGCCGGCCTTATTGGAAACACTGAGCGATATCGCAGTTTTTTTTCACTGCGCTGCGAGACCTAAGAATAAAAATCGCAAACGAGTCTAAAACCATTGAAAATCATTGGTTTCATAATCATCGCTCTCGCATGAAGAAATATCGCTAGTGGGTAGGCACCCTACATTTTAGCTATGGAAGCTCTGACTTGTATCATGTCAAATGTCAGTGTGAACATGACTTGACCACGACTGAAACACTTTAATTTAATTTACATGATACTCCTCTTTTCATTTATCACCGCCTCATCCAGTAAGTTCTTTTAAATGCGTCATGCAAAACTGCATGTGAAAAATGAATGGAACACTGTAGGATTGCGAAGGAAACATTTTTTAAGGCTAGTGGTGGTTTGACTCTACTGCACTATTACTGCGTAACAACCCCTTCAAGAAATGGCCTACTGTGCAGAGCCATAACAATGTAGTATCATAATAACAGGTGAGAATAAGCTTTGCAGATAATATAGTTTTGGATGTAAAGCACAGTGGGTTCGATTAGCTGTAAAACATGCAACAATACTATTATATCCCAACAATGAATAGGCTTTAAATTACTTTCAATGAGTAATTCAACTCCAGCTTTTTATAAGGTTCATCTTATACAATTACACAACCCAGCTCATGGTATTGTGAAGATTAGATAGCAGCTACTGGCGATGCCAACAACTATAGTACAAGAGCTTAAAGAATTATAGACTATCTAGAAGATTGACCTTATTGCAGATTAAAGGAGATGATTAAAGAAATGCATGAAAAACAGAAAGATGTTACAATATTTTGTATAAAATCTGTGGTGTAACTACTGCTCACTGGGATACAATTCTTTATGAAGTTCTGAACACCAGCTTCAAAGCAGATTCTGACAGTATGGCTTATTATAATCATCTTTTTAGAATAATCACCAGTGGTTCTCTTGTATACATACTGAATGCTCAGTCTTGGCTGCCTGAAATTACAGAAATGTCTTTAGAATTGCACACAGCACGCAAAATACGAATTTCTTTTCAGCAAAGCTAGGAAACTGCATGGAAATTGTTAATTTAGTTAGTGCTATCTACAGAGAAGCAAAACATAACTTTCAGAATTCTGAAAGTTTATACAGACTTTTTTAGGAAATAATCTTTAGGTAAAAATGTGTCATTTATTGTAATAGTTAAATGCAAATTAACAAAAAAATAACAAACATGCGCATACTTACACTTTAAATCCTCCACTACTCCAGTGTCGATGGCTCCAGGGCAGGATGACACTGCTAATGTGACTGGTTACAGCTATGTGAACAAGGCCAGTGGCAGACCAAAGTACTGTGAGAACTGGGGCAGGAAAGGGTGGATTACAATGGTGATCATGGAGATATATATATATTGTGACAACACGGGGGTTACATATCACGCCAAACGGTCACTTCCTTCTTTACTTGCACTTTATTCACATAACTGTAACCAACACAAACGACTGGGTCTCCAGATAAATAATTCTTGATTGCAACAACACAAAAGTCTCTGATAGCTTTAAGCCTTTACAGTCCGTGGGCAAAGCAGGTAAATCCTCAACTGAGGAGACCATATAAGTCCATAGGTTCTGCACAGACCTGTGGGTATCCAGGGCGCAGCTGGTCCTCAGTCTTTGGTGCCTTTAGTCTCTTCAGACTCTAGTCCAAAGCAGGAGGTCACCAGGGATCCTGCTGGAACCATGTAGCGCCTCGTCCACAGCGCCTCTCTGCTCACACGGGAAGTCACAGATTACTGCAGCCTGAATCTCCCAGGCATAAGCACACCTCTCCTAGGTGTTGAGGTGAGGGGCGTCTCCCTGTCCACCTCTGGCCTTCTCAGCCTGACACTGGGCCTAGCAGCCCCAGCTCCACTGAGCTGTCACACGGGCCTGGCAGCCCTGCACTCTCTCTCTGGCTCTCTCAGCCAGACACTGACTCTGGTGTTGACACCCTGGGCCTGGCAGCCCTGCACTCTCTGGCTCTCAGCCAGACACTGTCTCCTCCTGTAGTGGGAACAACCCTTTTTTATAGCACCGACCACACCTGTGGATGTTTTCCTTCTTGTTCCAGGCATCAGACTGATTGTCTGTTGCCCCCTACAGGCCATCCTCTGTAGCGCACCCCTGCTATATATATATATATATATATATATATATATATATTCACAGAAAAAGGTTTTACAGCTGCAAAACCTCTTAAAATATTTTTGCCATTTATTAAATTATATAACTTTTAGCTAGTAGGCAATACTACACAAATTCTTTGTAATTGGATTATATATAGTATAGGTTAACATTTTAGACAAACCTGCATAGTCATATAAGGGGTTTTCTTTATTTTTCCTCTTTTGCACATGATAGGATAAAAGTAAAACTAAGAGCCAAAATGTGATACAAACTGAAGCCTATAGAGATGGCTAATAGGCAAAACAATTCAAAACTTAGACTAAACTTCATGAGGTAGCCAGCCACCATTGATGCTTTTTAGAGATGAGCGAGCATACCCGGTAAGGCGATTTACTCGAGAGAACATCGCCTTTTTTCAGTACCTGCTGGCTTGTCCCTGAAGATTCGGGGGGGGGGGGGGGGGTTGCGGACGGGATTAGGAGGGAGAGAGAGATCTCTCTCACTCTCCACCCCGCTTATTGCGTCTCCTCCGCATGTTTTTATTTGTCTCTTTTGATAGTGGCTTTCTTGTAGAAATTTTTGTTTTAAGGTCTGATTCACACAGTCTCCTCTAAATAGTTGATCTGTCTACTGCTTAATGACATGGCCCATTTTGGGCTTAAGAACGCAATGATTTTTGGCGGATTTTTATCTCCATATTTCAAAAGCCATAACTTTTTTATTTTTCTGTCGACGTGGCCGTATAAGGGCTTGTTTTTTGTATGGCAAACTGTAGTTTTTATTGATGTCATTTTTGGGTACATAGACTATATTGTAAAGCTTTAACTTTTTTTATGATAGCAGGAAGAGAAAAAGTATAAATTCTGCTATAGATTTTTTTTACAGCATTAATCATGCAGCATAAATGACACAATAAATTTTTTCTGCATGTCAGTACGATTTCAACAATACCAAAATTCTTATATTTGTTTTAGGTTTTTCCACTTTTCTGCAATAAAAACCCTTTTTCTGAATTTGTTTTTCTAAATCGCTACATTCAAAGTCCTATAACTTTTTCTTTTTCAATGGACGGAGCTCTGGGAGGGCTTATTTTTTGCGAGCCGAGCTATTGTTTTTATTGGTACCATTTTGGGGTACATACGGCTTTTTGGATTACTTTTATTGCGTTATTTAGGAGGCAAAAGGCTAAAAATTAGGGGGTTTTTTTACACTTTTTGCCATGCAGGATAAAAAGCATGTGCAACTTTGCAACTTATTGTACACGTCGTTACGGACATGACGATACTAAATATGTGGGATTTTAATTAAAAAAAAATTTTTTATGCTAATATGAGAAAAAGTACATAAAAATGCGTTTTTTTACATTTTTTTAACATTTGTCTTTTTTGTACATTTTTATTATCTTTTTTTGCACCATTTGTGTCCCTCTGGGGGACTTACATCATAGCACCAATGATCGCTATGATAAGGCATTGCAGGACATCCCTCCTGCAATGCCTTATCCCTTATTACAGCGATCATATGCAGTGGTAATACAGGACACCTGTAGGTGACATCCTATTACCATAGCAACCAGCGGGGGTCTCTGCGATCACATCACGAAAGCCCGATAACCCTTCCCATACATAGATCGCAGCAGAGAAGGAGTTACCAGCAGGGGTCACATCTCTGATGCACCCCCCCCCCTGTTGCAGCGGAAGCCTGGCTTATGCCCTGGAGCAGGAAGGGGGTTATACTCACTGAAGCAGACAACTGGACTCTAATCTGAGGAGCTGTTAATTATGACTTCTGATGTTTGTGACTTAAAAATACAAACATAGAGGAATTATTTTTATGTTTAGTTTCTTATAAAAACATTTTTCTCTGGAAAATTATTTATGTAAGTCTCTCCTGGGTTTGTTCTTGATACCTTCCACCATTTTTGTAGCCCAACTTTGGAACCGTTCTGTCTTATTAATGTTCTTCTGTAAGTGAGGTCTCCAGAACTGAACACATATTCTCAGTAGAGCTTTTTACAGCGGGATCACAATCTTCCTCTTTCTATACTTGTCATGCATTGTATAGTTAACCACTGCACCTAAAGAAAGTTTTAAAGCTCTTGCAATTTTTTGTATTCGCTATCCTGAATTTCTAATGATAGCTTGTCTTTTTTTCTTGGCTTAGTCGAACTCTTCTAGACATATTTTGGACAACTACAAACAAGTAGCATGACCATAAACTCATGTGTAGTTTGAAACGCATAAGTGTTCCCAGGCTATTTTGTATGTAATAAATCAATACTTCTGTTTTTCTCAAGACAAGTACTGGGATTTCTTTTGGATTTGCTATTTAGGATCTAATTTAACTTGCTGACGTTGCTGATTGGCAATAGATTTGAATAAAGAAAGACAGAAATTAAAGGATGTTGACACGTTTAGGTCAATCGCCATTATTATACGCTAAAAAAGATTGCAATTGGTTTTTGCTAAAAATTTGTGACTATTTGGATGCTACAGGTTACCTATGTAATATTTAGCAGAGTTGATTGATGGTTCCAAAAAGCAAAAGGTGACATAATAGTGAAATGCAGAATTCACACTTCAGCTCTGATGAGGCACACGTATTACATTTACAGTCTCAAATAGGTATAATTCTTGGCTTCAATATTTACAATAGAGCCTCATGTTGGCTGCAGTAGCTTACATGAACATTCAGGAGAAGATAGAACCCGATGGAGACCAAGCCATCAGAGTCTGTGTGATGGAATTGGTAGTGTAGGGCATTGAGGAGCTATATATATATTGCGTATACTGCAAAAAACAAATGGCTTCACATTTTTAATAAAAGGCAACTACAAAAATGTTTTTGACTCAAAGATGTCCAAAGCTTTAAAAGGCACACACTTATTTGGTACGTATTTTATATGCATACACTTATTATATAAATTATACACAAGTTTATTGTGTGCATTATACACACATTATATATATTATATGCCTACTCATAATGTACAGTTGTTTAGAGATGCAGTGGATATAAAAAGTCTACACACCCCTGTTTAAATGCCATATTTTTTCATATTTAAAAGTCAAACAAAGATAAATCGTTTCAGATTTATTTCCACCTTCAATTTAATTAGTTATTTGTACAATTCCACTTAAAAAACAAGCTGAAAAAGTTTAGGGTAGAAAAATAAAAATAACAAAACTAAAATGATGTGGTTTCATAAGTGTGAAGACCCTCTTATATTGGGGGATGTGGTTGTGTTCAGAATTAGCGAATCACATTTAAACTTATGTTATATAGTAGTCAGTACTCCGTTGCTATTAGTTACAGTGATTCTGATTTACCCCATATAAAGTTCAGCTCTTCTAGTAGGATCTTCCTGGTATTTTCTTAGTTGCATTTTTTAGCAAAAGCCGTAAAGATCTCACAACACATCACAGGGATCTGATTGTTGGAAGGTATCAGTCAGGAGAAGGGGACCAAAATATTTACAAGGCATTACACATACCATGGAACACAGTGAAGATGGTCATCAAGAAGTGCATTAATTTGGCACAACAGTGACATTACCAAGAACTGGACGTCCCTCAGAAAAGTATGAAAAGATTAGAAGAAAATTAGTCCGAGAGGCTGCCAAGAGGCCTACAGCAACATTAAAGAAGCTGCATCCAAGCCCGGCTACATCAAGTCTGCCAAAAGTATGTGGGAGAATGTGCTTTGGCTGATGAGACCAAGATTGAACTTTTTGGCCCTAATTCCAAAAGGTATGTTTGGCACAAAGTCAACACTGCACATCACCAAAAGAATACCATACCCACAGTGAAGATGGTGGAGGCAGCCTTATGCTTTGGGGCTGTTCTTCTGCTGCTGGACCTGGGGCTTTAGTCAAGTTGAAGGGAATTATAAACAGTTCCAAATATCAGTCCATTTTGGCAAAAAAACCTGCAGGTCTCTGTTAAAAAGCTGAAGATGAGTAGGAATTTCACCTTTCGGTATGACAAGGACCTAAAACATACTTCTAAATCAACAAGAGAATGGCTTCGTTAGAAGAATATCAAAGTTTTGGAATGGCCCTGCAAGAGCCCAGACCTAAATCCCATTGAAGATCTGCCAGTTGACCTGAAGAGGGCAGTACACATGAGATGCCCTCGAAATCTGACAAATTCTAAGCGCTTTTGCAAGGAAGAGTGGGCAAAGATTGCCAAGTCAAGATGATGATAGACACCTACCCAAAAAGACTGAATACAGTCATAAAGTGAAAGGCTACATATTTATGCGACCACATTCTTTTAATTTTGTTATTTTTATTTTTCTACCATTAGAGATTTTAGCTTGTTTTCTAATGGAATTGTACAGATAACGGGTCACATCGAAGGTAGAAATGAATCTGAAATCATTCATCTTTGGTCTATTTATTTACCTGATAAGCACATGCCATTTTAAGAGAGGTGTGTAGACTTTTTCTCTCCACTGTACACTTATTATGTTATGTGCACCTTAAAATTAATGATGAAATAATTGAGGAACATTTTCTATCCCTGTAGTTCCAAATGAAATGGGTGCATTTAAAAAAAAATGAACATTATCTTTACAAAATTTGCAATTTATTCATACACAGCGAAGCAGGGCTGTCACACCTCTGAACTCCACAGAGTACAATTATGGAGTCAGTGATACTGAGTAAAGCTGTCATTGCCGACTCTATTCCCTCTCATGGCTGCAGAGCAAAAGAAATATCTAATGGAGTGTACTAGCTCTCAGGGTCTAGGGCAGAGGTCTCTAACCTTTTACACCTGGTGAGCCACATTCAACTTTGATGGATGGTCGGGAACCACATCCAAGTAAAAAATGTTAACATATTAAATCTGCAGAAAATCATGAATTTTCATTTGCAGATAAAGATCTCAGTTTCATACTTGAAACACTGTTATTATACCATCAAACGACTACTGTCCTGGGTATAGGATATGTTGATAAGATTGTTAATGTGAAATTCTCTATAGCCAGTGCGTATGGCCATAAGGCTGCTATGGAGAACCACACAGAAGGGAGTTACATGTGGCTTCTTGAGCTACTATTTGGAGACCATTAGTCTAGGGGATAAGCCAGCCGTGCCTATAATTGATAGTTTAGAATCAACAGCCAGTGTTTTAGGCTGGCTCCTTACAGCCCTTCCTCATGGCATAATTCTCCAAACTAATAAGGGAGATGGAATAATACCTCCACAGTGCCACCTATTAGAATACCACTGTGGAGGTATTATTCCATCTCCCTTATTTGCATATTACCCAGAGGAGCATGAATGGCCCTTTGAGTCTCATCACTCACCGTCTAGGTGTTCTCCCTAAGGAGAAAAGATAGCGTTTCTCCAAACTAAAAAACACATTTAAAAAAAACATTGTCTTCTCACCAAAGCTGGAATGGGGCCTTAGTATTCCTTTGCATCAGCTACTTCACATTCAAGTGTGAAGAGATCTGTATGTGGGTAAACTGTTTCAAAAACACTCTCTCTTAGCTTATATATGATTTACAGAATGGATTAACAAGCTAGGCAGCTCACTTCCACACTGAGAAAATGGCCAAGGGGCTGAGTGCAGTGGTGTGCAACTATGAAATCCACATGGAAAGACTAAAATCAGAAAATGTGAAAAAAGTGGTTCTCAATAGTAGTTTTTGTTGTCTTTGTTGGACTATAAAATTTGGGAAGATATCAGATTTTCTCACATTAAGATCATGTGGTGCACACCCACTAAAATAGGCTAATGTATGAGCTATTGATTCACCCGCTGTTGCTGTTAATTCTGTTTGCTTCTGTACTCATTGCTCATTATGCTCTTGGAGTGATCTTAACAAGATGCCCATTCTTTTGGAAAGGTGGACAGAGATCAAAGTCAGCTATGGCTCTTGCGCAACTAATTGGTGCGTGAGACTCAAAGAGAGTACAATCGGTGTAATTGGTTTTATTAAAACTAACAATTTCATTTGAAATAGCAAGTATGAAATAGCATGCTTCCAAGTAGCATTTTGAGGTTTACCGGCCTCTTCACAGACAGATAGAATACACATATATTGATATACAAATTCCTCAGGTTCTGATATGCATACACGTCATGACCATTGTTGGCCAGCAAATAGGCATAACTGGCCGAGGGCCACATATCAGACCCTGAAGAATTTGCATACCAATATATATGTATAGCAGATACCCGATGAAGAGGTCTGCATACCTCTAAGTGTGTTAACCCCTGGTTCAGCATAGGGTGTTCTTAAAAAAAAAAAAACAATTCCAGCAATTGTACTCCTCTTGAGTTGCCACCCACCAACAGTTTGCACTGGAACCTTAGTTCCCCTTGACCTCTGTCTACCTCAGTTTGTAACAGTAATGTGACCTTTGGTCGACTAGGTGTACTAGGTTGGCAGCACCTATTCTTTGTTGACTGTTCTTAGGCATAGCATACCTGTGCACCAACCTTGCCCTATGTTCAACTCCTTAAGGCTGTTTTCATGCAGCCGAGAAAATCGTGCGAAATTTGTGTTACGAGATGCAAAAATTGTGCACAAATATAAACCTCATTCTTCTGAATGGGGTCATACACATGAGTGATTTTTTTCCTGCATCGCGGGAAACAATAGGAGCATGTCCTATGTTTGGGTGTTCCCTTGGAGAGCATTGCATATTGTTTTCAATGGGGTTGGCACAGCATCACACGGCTTGCAAGGTGTACGCAAATGTGATGCAAGGTTTACCCATTAAAAACAATGGGAAACAGTTAGCGTTGCTCTGCGGCGGCTTTTCGCTACTTCCCTGAAGTGATGCAAGGCCGGCTACAAGTCACAGCCAGCTCTTGTTGCAGGATGGCGAGGGCTGACTTGTGAGCCCGCGCCATCCACAGAACCTAAATTTACATCTTGTTGCATTAACTACCACCCTGCCAGGACATAAACTTTCGTCCTGTGGCATTAAGGGGTTAATTGATAAAGCAGCTATGAAACCTACAACTTCAATCTCATTTGCCTAATTAAAACACTTTGAAATACAGAGGTTTACTAATTTTCCTCCATGCACTGTGAATGTTTACTTAATGTACACAATAAGAGACATGAAGGTACAACTGTTTGTGTGTTATTAGTATATTTTGGTTTTGTTTATCTATGAGGCTTTATTCGCATGAGCGTTTTTACGATGTTTTTACGTCTGCCAGAAATCATGATCATCGGAAGCATTGGCTTCCAATGTATTCGTTCAGAACTCAGCGACTGAAATTATACGCTACCAGAAAAGATAGGTCTTGCTCTGTCTTTCGACCAATATATGCTGCCAGCTCCCAAAGACTCCTATGGGAGCTGCAAAGATAGGGAGAGGGAGGGAGTTTAGCAGTGTTCAACGCAGGGAAAAGCTTGCAGGTGCCCCTATTTAGTCATTAGAACTCATTCTGAGGATTTATGCTGAGCGACGGGCTGCGGCGTATTTTTTTGCTAATACATCGCACCCCGTCATGTGAATCGATGAGAAAACACTAATTAAATTAGGCCGGCGACTGTAAAAATGCATATACTCGTGTGAAGAAGCCCTAATCGTGATTTATCAATCATACTGCATTTTATTAGTAATCCATGTAGAAATCCAGGTAATTCCAAATGGTTTATTTACATTTTCTTCTTGCACTATAGATGTTTACTCAAAGCGCTCAACAACACATGATCATACAACATGTGTGCTAATTTAATTAGATTGTGTTTGTCTATTATTCTAATTTATGCCTCTTTTACACACAATGAGAAATGCATGATTCTTGTTTGCCCAAGCAAAGGAGCTGGTGACATCATCTGTTTAGAATCATTCACTTCTCATTCAGTGTTTCACATTCCTACATGAAACACAAACCAGGAAGTGTTTAAACTCAAGGAGAAGTGAATGAGTCAACAATAATTTTTTGTTCTACTGAAACTGAACGACGAACGAAAAGCAAAAGATTCTCGCTTGACCTTCAGTCGTTGGCTTGTGTTTAAACTGAATGATTATTGTTCACCTTCGTTTATTTAAAAAAAATTTGAATGATAATCTTTCACCTTTAGGGCTCAGTCAGGTGAGCGTTTTTTTTGCACGCGCTATTGTTGCCCAAAAATAAGTGCATCTATTAGAACTATTGGTTTTTTATGATGTGTTCACATGTTCGTGTTTTACAGGTGTAAAATCTTTGCACCTGCAAAAGATAGGACATGCGTGCAGTGGCAAAGTCCGTGCTGCGTGTAAAGATTCCCTGTGGGGAGTCCCCTCATTACTGAACACTGTGACAGCACTGTCACAGTGTTCAGTGATGATGGGACTCCCCGGGGGGCAGAAAGAATCCCCTGCCACAGCTGTGGCAGAGGATCGTGATGTTCTCCCATTAATTTTAATTGGGCCGGTGCTGCAGATGCTCCATTGAAAGCAATGGGATGTAGGCAACCCCTGCAGTGATTTTTTGGGGAAGGGCTTTAAATATAAGCCCTTCCCTGAAAATCATCCCTAGCTGCTGTAAAAAATAAAAAAATATACACATCACCTATCCACTGCTGTGCAGCTCCAGCGTGTCTTCTCCCTGGCTTCCTGGCACTGCTCTGACCAATTACAGGCAGCGCTCAGCTGTCATTCAATGAATGGCTGAGCGCTGCCTGTGATTGGCTGAGCACTCACCCAATCAGACTCAGCACTTTCAGGAGAGCAAGAAGACACAAAGGAGCCCCAACAGCGGCGGAGAGGTGATATATATATTTATTTTAAAAAAAAATTTCTACAGCATTTATGGATGATTTTAAGGAAAGAGCTTATATTTCAAGCCCTTCCCCAAAAATCACTGCAGGGGTTGCCTGCATCACATTGCTTTCAAGGGGGTGGCAGTAGCACTGGCCCTATTGAAAGCAATGGGCATGGAGCTTCAGTCACGCGCATTTTGAACATGTGTGGAGCACTTTTTTGCGCAAATAGATGCGTTAAAAAAACGCTTGTCTGACTGAGCCCTTAGATAACAATCAGAACACATTTTATTAGTAAACAATGCAGAAATCCAGATAATTTTAAAGGGTTTGCTTACTTTTATCTAACATATTTATCTAATACATAACTCTTCCATCCCATCTACTATGTGGCTAGGCTACTTTCAGCACAACCTAAACTGAAGTAGTAACTTCTTTGATGTATAGTGGAGATAAACACTGAGAAGAGCTTATAAAGACTAGACTCCATGCACTTGGGATACATGTGCACTTAAAAAAACTATCTCCAGTAATAGATTTTAATAGTTGCAAGAACCTCTGGGAACATGGGGTAAAGTAGAATATTTGTGGGCAGTAGTGGATAAAGATTAGTTTAAGATTCACCAAAAAAAACAGGTTTTTAGTTTTTTTTTCAGAAATCCACTTTTAATCAGATGAATAGGGAATGTAATGGGACCTAGCTTAGAAATTGTAATAGTGTAACTTTTGGTGACTGCATTACATCCTCTGACAAGTAGGTGGAGCCCCAGTGCAGCAGCTGTGTTTTGTCTACTTTGGTTATTCCTAATTACGTTTACATCCCCTCCCCCACAACCACTATTAAAAAAGATATGATACATTATATCCGATTGCAATATTTGTCATAATATCATAGTTTTATCACTTGTATTAGACTGAAATTAGTGTATAATCCCTAGTCACAGAACATTTTGAGATGTGTTTATTTGGAAAAATGTACATTACAGAAAAAAAACAATGTATACCAAATAGAACTTCAGTGTTATTTTTTCTTAAAAAAAATTGTTCTATATTTTAGCAAAAACATTGCATTTATTTTAACTCAGTCCAAAATATGTTTCAGCCTAGTAAAAAGCTACATTAATTCTATTTGTTTATCTACAGTACTTTATAAAATACCAAAATTACATGAATTACAAATATCTTGCTGCTGTTTCACTTCAAAGGTTCAGGATGCATGTACAATAAACAATGTAATCGCAGGGGACAACCTTGTCATGTGACCGCAGTGACTAATAACTAGCGCTATGCACCTTTGTAGGCCTTTTGGAAGAATAGCAATTATATATTTCCTGAAATATACTTAAATCCTGAAAATGTAACTTCCTTTAATATCTAATTTATACAAGAACTAAATATTAGAGTTGTCATTATATTTTTCATGGAGAACAAATATTAGAGTTGTGTTCCTAGACGAGTTAAATGAGATTAGAAAAAAAATGCAATGCCTATCCCAGTTGATGAATGGAGGAAAAGATATAGTAAGTATTTAAACTTACTAAAGATTAGAGATGAGCGAACACCAAAATGTTCGTGTGTTCGTTATTCGGAACGAACTTCCCGTGATGCTCGAGGGTTCGTTTCGAACAACGAACCCCATTGAAGTCAATGGGCGACCAGAACATTTTTGTATTTCGCCGATGCTCGCTAAGGTTTTCATGTGTGAAAATCTGGGCAATTCAGAAAAGTGATGGGAATGACACAGTGACGGATAGGGCAGGCGAGGGGCTACATGTTGGGCTGCATCTCAAGTTCACAGGTCCCACTATTAAGCCACAATACCGGCAAGAGTGGGCCCCCCCCCCCTCCCAACAACTTTTACTTCTGAAAAGCCCTCATTAGCATGGCATACCTTTGCTAAGCACCACACTACCTCCAACAAAGCACAATCACTGCCTGCATGACACTCCACTGACACTTCTCCTGGGTTACATGCTGCCCAACCGCCCCCCCTCCCCCCCCACAGCGCACACCAAAGTGTCCCTGGGCAGCCTTCAGCTGCCCTCATGCCACACCACGCTCATGTCTATTTAGAATTGCGTCTGCCATGACGAGGGACCGCAGGCACACACTGCAGAGGTTGGCACGGCTAGGCAGCGACCCTCTTTAAAAGTGGCGGAGCGATAGCCCACAATGCTGTACAGAAGCAATGAGAAATAGAATCCTGTGCCACCGCCATCAGGAGCTGCACACGTGGGCATAGCAATGGGGAACCTATGTGCCACACACTATTCATTCTGTCAAGGTGTCTGCATGCCCCAGTCAGACCGGGCTTTTTAATTCATAGACACAGGCAGGTACAACTCCCTATTGTGAAGTCCCTGTCGACCCACAGCATGGGTGGCTCCCTGGAACCCACCGGCGGTACACAGAAATATCCCATTGCATTGCCCAACACAGCTGAGGTAGTAATGTTGTGCTTAACCCTTTCCAATCCAATTTGTATATGGTTTTCCTAGGGGGCTTACTCTTTTTCTGCCGTTATACAACGGCGCTATATGCTGGCTAAAGCCAGTACTGCATGAGCTGACACGTAGGATAGGCTCCGACAGCAGAGAGGCTGGCAATATACAGTAAGAGAACCCCGACGGACGTCTACCAACAACGGAGCTGTACAGCCTTAAACCCTAATGTCTTCACAGGTCACACAGTGGACTGGAAAGGGTTAATGCAGGTGGGCTTCGGCCCACACTGCATGCCCCAGTCAGACTGGGGTTCTTTACAAGTGGACACATGTAGGTTAAACTCCCTGTGGACCCACTGCCTGGGTGGGTGCCAGGAAGCCACCGGCGGTACATAGAAATATCCCATTGCATTGCCCAACACAGCTGAGGTAGTAATGTCGTGCGTAATACAGGTGGGCTTCGGCCCACACTGCATGCCCCAGTCAGACGGGTTCTTTAGAAGTGTACAGATGTATTAAAAACTCAGTGTGCACCTACAGCATGGGTGGCTCCCTGGAACCCACCGGCGGTACACAAAAATATCCCATTGCATTGCCCAACACAGCTGAGGTAGTAATGTCGTGCTTAATGCAGGTGGGCTTCGGCCCACACTGCATGCCCCAGTCAGACTGGGGTTCTTTACAAGTGGACACATGTAGGTTAAACTCCCTGTGGACCCACTGCCTGGGTGGGTGCCAGGAAGCCACCGGCGGTACATAGAAATATCCCATTGCATTGCCCAACACAGCTGAGGTAGTAATGTCGTGCGTAATACAGGTGGGCTTCGGCCCACACTGCATGCCCCAGTCAGACGGGTTCTTTAGAAGTGTACAGATGTATTAAAAACTCAGTGTGCACCTACAGCATGGGTGGCTCCCTGGAACCCACCGGCGGTACATAAAAATATCCCATTGCATTGCCCAACACAGCTGAGGTAACGTCAGCTGTAATGCAGGTGGGCTAAAAATTAATTTGATTACACTGTAGGCGAGGGCCCACAAAAATTGCTGTATCAACAGTACTAATGTACATCCCAAAAATTGGCCATGGCCAGCCAAGAGGGCAGGTGAAACCCATTAATCGCTTTGGTTAATGTGGCTTAAGTGGTAACTAGGCCTGGAGGCAGCCCAGTGTAACGAAAAATTGGTTCAAGTTAAAGTTCCAATGCTTTTAAGCGCATTGAAACTTATAAAAATTGTTCTGAAAAATTATTTGAGTGAGCCTTGTGGCCCTAAGAAAAATTGCCCGTTCAGCGTGATTACGTGAGGTTTCAGGAGGAGGAGCAGGAGGAGGAGGAGGAGGAATATTAGACACAGATTGATGAAGCAGAAATGTCCCCGTTTTGGATGGTGAGAGAGAACGTAGCTTCCATCCGCGGGTGCAGCCTACGTATTGCTTACGTATCGCTGCTGTCCGCTGGTGGAGAACAGAAGTCTGGGGAAATCCAGCCTTTGTTCATCTTGATGAGTGTTAGCCTGTCGGCACTGTCGGTTGACAAGCGGCTACGCTTATCTGTGATGATTCCCCCAGCCGCACTAAACACCCTCTCCGACAACACGCTAGCCGCAGGACAAGCAAGCACCTCCAGGGCATACAGCGCTAGTTCAGGCCACATGTCCAGCTTCGACACCCAGTAGTTGTAGGGGGCAGAGGCGTCACCAAGGATGGTCGTGCGATCCGCTACGTACTCCCTCACCATCCTTTTACAGTGCTCCCGCCGACTCAGCCGTGACTGGGGAGCGGTGACACAGTCTTGGTGGGGAGCCATAAAGCTGGCCAGGCCCTTAAAGACTGTTGCACTGCCTGGGATGTACATGCTGCTCGATCTACGCACATCCCCTGCTACCTTGCCCTCGGTACTGCGCCTTCTGCCACTAGCGCTGTCGGCTGGGAATTTTACCATCAGCTTGTCCGCAAGGGTCCTGTGGTATAGCAACACTCTCGAACCCCTTTCCTCTTCGGGAATCAGAGTGGGCAGGTTCTCCTTATACCGTGGATCGAGCAGTGTGTACACCCAGTAATCCGTAGTGGCCAGAATGCGTGCAACGCGAGGGTCACGAGAAAGGCATCCTAACATGAAGTCAGCCATGTGTGCCAGGGTACCTGTACGCAACACATGGCTGTCTTCACTAGGAAGATCACTTTCAGGATCCTCCTCCTCCTCCTCCTCCTCCTCAGGCCATACACGCTGAAAGGATGACAGGCAATCAGCCGGTGTACCGTCAGCAGCGGCCCAAGCTGTCTCTTCCCCCTCCTCCTCATCCTCCTCATGCTCCTCCTCCTCCTCCTGTACGCGCTGAGAAATAGACAGGAGGGTGCCCTGACTATCCAGCGGCATACTGTCTTCCCCCGCCCCCGTTTCCGAGCGCAAAGCAGCTGCCTTTATGGTTTGCAGGGAATTTCTCAAGATGCATAGCAGAGGAATGGTGACGCTAATGATTGTAGCATCGCCGCTCACCACCTGGGTAGACTCCTCAAAATTACCAAGGACATGGCAGATGTCTGCCAACCAGGCCCACTCTTCTGAAAGGAATTGAGGAGGCTGACTCCCACTGCGCCGCCCATGTTGGAGTTGGTATTCGACTATAGCTCTACGTTGTTCATAGAGCCTGGCCAACATGTGGAGCGTAGAGTTCCACCGTGTGGGCACGTCGCACAGCAGTCGGTGCACTGGCAGCTTAAAGTGATGTTGCAGGGTGCGCAGGGTGGCAGCGTCCGTGTGGGACTTGCGGAAATGTGCGCAGAGCCGGCGCGCCTTTACGAGCAGGTCTGACAAGCGTGGGTAGCTTTTCAGAAACCGCTGAACCACCAAATTAAAGACGTGGGCCAGGCATGGCACGTGCGTGAGGCTGCCAAGCTGCAGAGCCGCCACCAGGTTACGGCCGTTGTCACACACGACCATGCCCGGTTGGAGGCTCAGCGGCGCAAGCCAGCGGTCGGTCTGCTGTGTCAGACCCTGCAGCAGTTCGTGGGCCGTGTGCCTCTTATCGCCTAAGCTGAGTAGTTTCAGCACGGCCTGCTGACGCTTGCCCACCGCTGTGCTGCCACACCGCGCGACACCGACTGCTGGCGACATGCTGCTGCTAACACATCTTGATTGCGAGACAGAGGAGGAGGAGGAGGAGGAGGAGGGTGCTTTAGTGGAGGAAGCATACACCTCCGCAGATACCACCACCGAGCTGGGGCCCGCAATTCTGGGGGTGGGTAGGACGTGAGCGGTCCCAGGCTCTGACTCTGTCCCAGCCTCCACTAAATTCACCCAATGTGCCGTCAGGGAGATGTAGTGGCCCTGCCCGCCTGTGCTTGTCCACGTGTCCGTAGTTAAGTGGACCGTGGCAGTAACCGCGTTGGTGAGGGCGCGCACAATGTTGCGGGAGACGTGGTCGTGCAGGGCTGGGACGGCACATCGGGAAAAGTAGTGGCGACTGGGAACTGAGTAGCGCGGGGCCGCCGCCTCCATGACACTTTTGAAGGACTCAGTTTCCACAACCCTATACGGCAGCATCTCAAGGCTGATGAATTTTGCTATGCGGACGGTTAACGTTTGAGCGTGCGGGTGCGTGGCGGCGTACTTGCGCTTGCGCTCGAACACTTGCGCAAGCGACGGCTGAACGGTGCGCTGAACTACACTGCTGGATGGGGCCGAGGACAGCGGAGATGAGGGTGTGGGTGCAGGCCATGAGGCGGTAGTGCCTGTGTCCTGAGAGGGGGGTTGCATCTCAGTGGCAGGTTGGGGCACAGGGGGAGAGGCAGGGGTGCAAACCGGAGGCGGTGAACGGCCTTCGTCCCACCTTGTGGGGTGCTTGGCCATCATATGTCTGCGCATGGTGGTGGTGGTGAGGCTGTTGGTGTTGGCTCCCCGGCTGAGCTTTGCGCAACAAAGGTTGCACACCACTGTTCGTCGGTCGTCAGGCGTCTCTGTGAAAAACTGCCAGACCTTAGAGCACCTCGGCCTCTGCAGGGTGGCATGGCGCGAGGGGGCGCTTTGGGAAACACTTGGTGGATTATTCGGTCTGGCCCTGCCTCTACCCCTGGACACCGCACTGCCTCTTGCAACCTGCCCTGCTGATGCCCTTGACTCCCCCTCTGAAGACCTGTCCTCCTGAGTAAGCGTTGCACACCAGGTGGGGTCAGTCACCTCATCGTCCTGCTGCTCTTCCTCCGAATCCTCTGTGCGCTGCTCCCTTGGACTTACTGCCCTTACTACTACCTCACTGCAAGACAACTGTGTCTGATCGTCATCATCCTCCTCACCCACAGAAAGTTGTTGAGACAGTTGGCGGAAGTCCCCAGCCTCTTCCCTCGGACCCCGGGAACTTTCGAATGGTTGGGCATCAGTGACGATAAACTCCTCTGGTGGGAGAGGAACCGCTGCTGCCCAATCTAAGCAGGGGCCCGAGAACAGTTCCTGGGAGTGTTCCCGCTCCTGAGCAGGTGTCATTGTAGTGGAGTGAGGAGGCTGGGAGGAAGGAGGAGCAGCAGACAGAGGATTCGGATTTGCAGCAGTGGACGGCGCAGAACTGCGTGTTGACGATAGGTTGCTCGAAGCACTTTCTGCCATCCAGGACAGGACCTGCTCACACTGCTCATTTTCTAATAACCGTCTCCCGCGTGGACCCATTAATTGGGCGATGAATGTGGGGACGCCAGAAACGTGCCTCTCTCCTAATCGCGCAGCAGTCGGCTGCGACACACCGGGATCAGGAGCTCGGGCTGTGCCCACACCCTGACTTGGCCCTCCGCGTCCTCGGCCGCGTCCACGTCCTCTAGGCCTACCCCTACCCCTCAGCATGCTGTATTACCAGTGATTTGATTTAACAGGCAGGAAATAAATTGGCGCAAGACTGCAGGCCAAATATAATTTTTGCCCTTTTGGGAAAACGAAAGGCCCCACTGCCTCTAGTGAATGAATAATCTAAGTTTAATAACTGTGCTGTGTCCCTGCTTATGTGTCACAGAACGTGAGGGTAGCAGAGTTATTATAACTCTGGCAGAGCAGGTATTTTTTTTCCCAATTAAGGAAAGCAAATGGCGAAGCCAGCAGTAAAGCGTAGCTGGGTGCGTATGATTTAGCAATGTTTTTCACGCAGCTCACACGTGTCCACAGGCGTTAGGACGGACAGAGGCTGGACAAATAGATTTGTTTTCAGTTTTTTCCCACCAAAAGGCAGCACTGCGTATATTCAATGAACATGAGAAGTGTAATAACTGTGCTGTGTCCCTGCTTATGTGTCACAGAACGTGAGGGTAGCAGAGTTATTATAACTCTGGCAGAGCAGGTATTTTTTTTCCCAATTAAGGAAAGCAAATGGCGAAGCCAGCAGTAAAGCGTAGCTGGGTGCGTATGATTTAGCAATGTTTTTCACGCAGCTCACACGTGTCCACCGCCCGTAAGGACGGACACAGGCTGGACAAATAGATTTGTTTTCAGTTTTTTCCCACCAAAAGGCAGCACTGCGTATATTCAATGAACATGAGAAGTGTAATAACTGTGCTGTGTCCCTGCTTATGTGTCACCGAACGTGAGGGTAGCAGAGTTATTATAACTCTGGCAGAGCAGGTATTTTTTTTCCCAATTAAGGAAAGCAAATGGCGAAGCCAGCAGTAAAGCGTAGCTGGGTGCGTATGATTTAGCAATGTTTTTCACGCAGCTCACACGTGTCCACCGCCCGTAAGGACGGACACATGCTGGACAAATAGATTTGTTTTCAGTTTTTTCCCACCAAAAGGCAGCACTGCGTATATTCAATGAACATGAGAAGTGTAATAACTGTGCTGTGTCCCTGCTTATGTGTCACAGAACGTGAGGGTAGCAGAGTTATTATAACTCTGGCAGAGCAGGTATTTTTTTTCCCAATTAAGGAAAGCAAATGGCGAAGCCAGCAGTAAAGCGTAGCTGGGTGCGTATGATTTAGCAATGTTTTTCACGCAGCTCACACGTGTCCACCGCCCGTAAGGACGGACACAGGCTGGACAAATAGATTTGTTTTCAGTTTTTTCCCACCAAAAGGCAGCACTGCGTATATTCAATGAACATGAGAAGTGTAATAACTGTGCTGTGTCCCTGCTTATGTGTCACAGAACGTGAGGGTAGCAGAGTTATTATAACTCTGGCAGAGCAGGTATTTTTTTTCCCAATTAAGGAAAGCAAATGGCGAAGCCAGCAGTAAAGCGTAGCTGGGTGCGTATGATTTAGCAATGTTTTTCACGCAGCTCACACGTGTCCACCGCCCGTAAGGACGGACACAGGCTGGACAAATAGATTTGTTTTCAGTTTTTTCCCACCAAAAGGCAGCACTGCGTATATTCAATGAACATGAGAAGTGTAATAACTGTGCTGTGTCCCTGCTTATGTGTCACAGAACGTGAGGGTAGCAGAGTTATTATAACTCTGGCAGAGCAGGTATTTTTTTTCCCAATTAAGGAAAGCAAATGGCGAAGCCAGCAGTAAAGCGTAGCTGGGTGCGTATGATTTAGCAATGTTTTTCACGCAGCTCACACGTGTCCACCGCCCGTAAGGACGGACACAGGCTGGACAAATAGATTTGTTTCCAGTTGTTTTTCCACCAAAAGGCAGCACTGCGTATATTCTATGAATAATAACTGTGTTGTGGCCCTGCCTATACAATTCTTTCCCTGCAGTATCAATGGAGGGTGGAATGCTCTGCAGAGGCGATTTTGAGAAGCCCCAAAAAAATGCAGCACAGCTAACAGCAGCCTGGACAGTACTGCACACGGATAAATATGGCCCTAGAAAGGACCGTTGAGGTTCTTGAAGGCTACACTCACTCCTAACACTCTCCCTGCCTATGCAGCACTTCTGTCCCTAATGCCAGGTGCAACGCTCTGCAGAGCCGATTTTGAGGGGAAAAAAAATTCCACTGCTAACAGCAGCCAACACACAGCTATCAGTGGCCCTAATAAGGACCTTTGGGGGGTCTTGAAGCCTACACTAACTACCAATTCTTTCCCTACAGCAGCTCCGGTATAAACAGCACTGTCCCTCATCTAACTCACACCGCATCTGAGGCGAGCCGCGGGAGGGGCCGACTTTTATATTAGTCGAACACCTGATCTCGCCAGCCACTCACAGCAGGGGGGTGGTATAGGGCTTAAACGTTGCAGGGGGAAGTTGTAATGCCTTCCCTGTCTTTCAATTGGCCAGAAAAGCGCGCTAACGTCTCAGGGAAGGAAGTGAAAGTAACCAGAACACCGCATGGTGTTCGTTACGAATAACGAACATCCCGAACACCCTAATATTCGCACGAATATCAAGCTCGGACGAACGCGTTCGCTCATCTCTACTAAAGATACAAAATAAGAGTTTTATTAGGTTCCAAATCTATTTCAAGAGGCGAACCTACTTAAAGGAAGTTCTCCAGATTACTCTAAGCATATTCACACATGCTTTATATTATATACTATATACCAATTAAATCCGAAAAGGAAATATTGGGAAGGTGAGTATGCAGACTATTCTGCGACCTCAGGTCTATCTAGAGTGTTGCTAGCCCCTTGGGTTGCAATAGATTTGGCTGAATGCTGAACTGAGAGGTGGCGATTCCTTGGTTTTCACTATAGGGAGTCTGGGGTTCACTGCAGGGAAACTTCAGGGCGCTTCCCTCAAAACTGTCTCTATTTTAAACAGCTAGCATACTGTAGACCCCAAAGCATGGTACAAAAACAGAAGACGGGAAGCATAGCCAGACAAACTGAAGTCAGTGCAATTTGAGTTCACTTAAAATGATAGGTGGGCAGAAGACCTATTACTCAAGCACTATAATAATTGGGGAAGGGTCCCTAAATAGTCAGGTGCAGCAACACGAAGGATTTCACAGATATACACTAGCCCCCGGAAAGAGTGGTAGTCAGCAAACAGGAGTAGGAGTGTAGCAGAGTGTCGGACACCAAACAATATGGCCAAGATGGGTATGATGCAGAAATGAGCGGTGGCTGTGAAGAGAGCAATGGCAGTGGTTACATCCAGCAGTCGATGAGAATGAAATTCTGCTTACGTATAAAAAAAATACATCTATGAGGTTTCCATGTACAGAACTCTTTGTTTACAACTAGTTTGGCTAAAAACCACAATCCTATCAAATTCCTTCCTGACTCCAATCTGGCAATCCAAAGAATCCCAGGATCAACAACTCTTCGGATGATATTAATGATTATAACATATAATATTGTATCACTCAAGAAAGATGTCTCTCTTGTACTCTTTTATCAAATTTGTCACCACCACATCGTCCGTCAGAGAGTTCCATAGTCTCACTGCTATTACAGTAAAGAACCCCCTTCTGTGTCGGTATAGAAACCTTCTTTTCTATAGACGTAGAGGATGCCCTCTTGTTACCGTCGCAGTCCTGGGTATAAACAGATCTCTGTATTGACCCCTGATATATTTATACATAGTATTAGGTCACCCCTCAGCCATCTTGGTTTTCTCCTCTTGCTAAGTTTTTTATTCCTGTAAAGTATGAACCTCTTACAGTAAGTAATTAGGATGTTTTTAAATGCTTCCCATGTATTATTTGTACTCTTATTTTTGAGGACATTATCCTCGCCAACAAGGTTAAGGGCATCACTAAGCCGATCAAACTTGGCCTTTCTAAAGTTTAGTGTTTTTGTAGCTCCCATATAGAACTCTCTCTTGAAGGACAAGTTGAAATGTATTATATTATGATTACTATTTTCCATGAGCCTCCCAATCTGCACCCCTGTTATTCTGTTAGGTCTATTGCTTAATATTAAGTCAAAAATGGCTTCTGCTATATTTGGTGATCTATAGTAACCCCTATGAGAATTGTATTGTTTTTTTTCCCTCCATGTATTTCCACCCATAAAGACTTAACAACACCCATAAAAACTTAAAGGGGTTGTCCCGCGCCGAAACGGGGTTTTTTTTTTTTCAACCCCCCCCCCCCCCCCCGTTCGGCGCGAGACAACCCCGATGCAGGGACGTACAGAAAGCTTACCGGAGCACTTACCTTAATCCCCGCGCTCCGGTGACTTCTATACTTACCTGTGAAGATGGCCGCCGGAATCCTCTTCCTCCGTGGACCGCAGCTCTTCTGTGCGGTCCATTGCCGATTCCAGCCTCCTGATTGGCTGGAATCGGCTTGTGACGGGGCGGAGCTACACGGAGCCTGCATTCCGCACGAGCGGCTCCATTGAAGAGAGCAGAAGACCAGGACTGCGCAAGCGCGGCTAATTTGGCCATCGGAGGGCGAAAATTAGTCGGCACCATGGAGACGAGGACGCCAGCAACGGAGCAGGTAAGTAAAAAACTTTTTATAACTTCTGTATGGCTCATAATTAATGCACAATGTATATTACAAAGTGCATTAATATGGCCATACAGAAGTGTATAGACCCACTTGCTGCCGCGGGACAACCCCTTTAACATGTTCATTTCCCTCCCATATATCTTCCTGTAATTTGGGCTTTAAACAGGACTTTACATAGAGACAAACCCCTCTCCCTTTCTGGTTTTTACGATCCCTTCTGAATAGAGTGTAACCATATGCGTTCACTGCCCAGTCACAGCTTTCATTCAGCCAGGTCTCCGTTATTCCTGCTATGTTGCAGTTTTCCTCAGATATTATTACTTCTAGTTTGTCTACCTTATTGGCCAGACATCTGCCATTAGTCACCATACAGTTTAGAAGGTTTTGGTTATTTTTTATATTACGTGTATCCATGCTAACTGTTCTGCTAGTTCTAACTGTACTAACCCCACCCACCACTCCATCCCCATTTCCATTACTTAGTCCCAGGTCACTGTCTACACTGTCATCCACCAATGTTTTTGCATTCTTTTTATGTATTTGTTATATAATCATTCTTGATCATAAATGAGCTTGCAGAGTAGTTCATTGTGGGCTTTGACTAATCATGAACACAGGTCAGCTTTCAATGTTTTGATATTTAGCTTATTGGCAAAAATCCAACATTTAATTCCAAACTTCCACTAACAGAAACAATTATCTCCATTGGAGTATAAAAAACATATTTCAGCATTGATTTTAGCATGCCAAGTAAATCACACAGCAAGCTAAAAGAAAAAAAAATGCTTATTTCTGTATTTTAAATGCTGGCTAGCTTTAATGTTTCTGACATTTGACTTGGTGCTGTATAACAAGTACACAAAATCCACTTATCTTATGAGATATCCTGGAAATGACAAGGAACAAGAGAAACCAGATTTCAAATGTATATTGCAATCTATCTAAGCTAGGTACATGAGTTATAGTAAAAAACAGCATTTTGCAACCAATGTAGAAAAAATATGATTTGCTCATCGGCAGGTATAAGAGAGAAATAATCAAAATCTGATTCCTTTCGGCAAAAGGATACACATCTGCATTAGGGATTTCAGTTTCTTTGTTCTGTCCTTGGAGCAGAAAAAGGAAATTAAAACAAACTTAAATGTTTCCATTTTTTTTGCCCCCATTGATTTCAAAGTGTTTTCAAAAACATGGAAAGCTTTTAGTTTGCTTCAGTCCCATTATGGTTCCACTTTTTTTTTTTTTTATAAAACAAATAGCGCTGCAACGGAAGGAAAGCAAGCTGAAAGCATCACTTTTTTGGAAAACCCATTGAAATCAATCGGGGGGGGGGGGGGTGAGCAGGGGTAACGTGGGGTAGCGGGAGGGAGAGAGAGATCTCTCTCACTCCCCCCCCCCCCCCCCCCCCCCGCGCTCACTCCCGGCGCCCTCCTGAGCCTGCTCAGACAAGAATGCAGTTACTCGAGAAGAGCAATGCTATATCCGAGCGTGCTCGCTCATCTCTAATTGTAACATGTCTGTAATACGGACCTGTATTGCGTATGTGTTACAGATGACATTACAACCGTATGGCATCAGTATTTCATCATTATTTGTTTAGCATTTGACTCCATATATTTAATTTTTTACTGGGCAAATACTGATCTGTATTTACCCAATAGAAGAAAATAGCAATAGAAAGGCTAATACGCAAAAAAACAGGTTATGGTGTGTTTTAAAAAAAATGGATGTGAAAAATCTGGCCATGTGAATAGATACACAGATTTACATTAGCTGTGTATTATGATCTGCAAAACACAGGCCAAATAAGGAGTAAAGTATGCTCATCTGAAAGCAGCTTTAAGATGTGAAAATTCATTTGGGTCCACATATATTTAAACTACTAGAAGACTGTACAGTTAGGGGGACTTCTACAATGCAAAGTTACTGTAAGGATTGGGTCTGAAAGTCATTACACCCTTCACAGTATAGACCATAAAATCAACTTTAATAAACAATCTTTAAAACATATGGGGCACAAGACGGACACACAAACATAAAACAATTAGTTTCCGTCAATATTAGATTGGTTAGTGCAGGATGAGAAAAGCTTACTTGATCAAGAATGGACAAAAAGAAAAGGGGAATATTCAGAGCTTTGATCCCTATATTAAAACACTAATTTCAGTAGAGACAGAAATAGTTATTAATTTGAGTCACCAAACAATGGTCACTAACGAGTAGATCTGTCCCCATACGTAGTATATAATTTAGTGTTGTTTCAAGAGTAAAAAACATCTAAATGTTCCCATAAGGTAACTTGCTAACTATTTTTATAAAAAAACAGGATAAGGACTAGATATCTCCCTATAGTTATCATGTGACTAGGGTCTGCTTGGCCAATGCAGGCTGTGTCCCTGCCTCCCCACCTCTGGTGGGTGGGCTGCTTTAACAAATTGGCCATTAGATCTCGATGGTGAATATGTTTACTAACTTCGGCATCCCTGCTGTCATAGCGACAACATCATGTGACCTCACAGGGGAAGTGTTATTTTGCTAAGTACTAATCTGAGTCCCTACGTGATTGGTCCCTTTTGACCACGCCTACACTAGGGGAGGTACTGAAAGAGAATATGTAAGGCTTGACTGACCAGCATTCCGCTATAAGGGTTGCTGGTTATGCTTTTTCTATTATATCTATCGAGCTTTCAGCTAGGCAGGGCTATTGTTCCTGGAACTACTTTAGACATTGTGTCTCTACTAGGGATGAGCGAACGTGTCCGTTACGGACACATCCGCACCCGGACACCGGCTTTGCCGAACACTGCAGTGTTCGCGCGTAAGTGTCCGGGTGCCGCCGGGGGGCGGGGAGATGCGCGGCGGCGCGGGCGGCAGTAGCGGGGAACAGGGGGGAGCCCTCTCTCTCTCCCTCTCCCCCCCACTCCCCGCCGCACCCCCCCCGCGCTGCCACGGCGGCCCCCGAACTTTTTCGCCCGAACACTGAAGTGTTCGCAAAGTTCGGTGTTCGGGCGAAAAAGGGGCGGAGCCGAACGTGTTCGCTCATCTCTAGTCTCTACCCTAAGTCGCTTTAACAATTTACTGCCGCTGGCAGTTAGGATTGACGAATAGTTCTTAATCTCATAGCTCCTATTTAGGTAGGACCATTGTGCCTGCTACGGGCTTATATATATCGGAACTCTCTAGCTGCTAGCTAAGCAGGGTTATTGTGCCCACGACTACTCTAGATATGTATGGGGACACATCTACTCGTTAGTGACCTGTCACATTGTTTGGTGACTCATTATTAAATAAATATATCTGTCCCTACTGATATTAGTGTTTTAATATAGCGATCAAATCTCTGAATATTACCCTTTTTCCTTTTGTCCATTCTTGATCAAGCAGGCGCTTTCCATCCTGCAATAACTGTTACGGTATACTATCCTTGATACGCCAGGCCAGGTGCCCTAGATCTCACCCACAACCCCTGTCCCTGCCTGCTTGCCTCCAGTCCTGGCTAACCCCAGGCGGGCAACTGGGTGGCGGTCCCTACTTTCACTAGGGACTGAAAGGGACGCTGGCGTACCTCGATGGAAAGGGTAGAATACCGACAGAAAAGGCAGATGAAAATAACCAACACGAACAATACTAAGCAGAACTCAGGCAGATGGAAAAACCTGGCGGACAATAGCAAAGAATAGCAGACAAGATGACAGAGGCAAGAGACCAAGCGAGGCAGACTGCCTAGCACACTGAGGGAAACCAATAACTGGCAGTGATTGCAAGTCTCTGCCCGACCTTTAAACAAAAGCCTCCGTCCAGGGGTGGAGAGAGGGAGACAGCCAACTCCCAACAGAAAATACTAAAAGGGAGCGAAGGGACAAAAGGTTTCAATAATGACTTATGAAAAACCCTATGTGATGACAAAGGGACCCACGTAACGCAGCGCCAGTTTCAAAGATGGCACCTTCAATTTGAGATTTCTAGAAGACAAATATACCTTCTGACCCATCCTGTAAGGTTCAGATACTGACAGACTCCTCCCACTACGCAACTGCGTACGAGCCCCCGTTGCTTCCAGGCTCTTCTGTACTTCTTTCCATACCCCCTGCAGCGCATCTGTGGCAACATCAGCTGCAGGACAGGCCGGCGGAGTAGAAATAGCTGTAAGGAAGCGAAGATGCTGACCATATACGCAAAAGAATGGAGATACCCCAGTGGACGAATAAGTATGGCTGTTTAGTGCAAACTCTGCCAATGGCAGGAATTCTGCCCAATGATGAGCCTTTTCGCTAGCAAGCAACCGTAAATATTGCACTATATCCTGGTTCTTCTACTCAGTCTGACCATTAGTTTGCGGGTGCAATGCTGCCGAGAAGGAAAGCGACGTTCCCAGGTTTCTACAGAAAGGTCGCCAAAATGGCGCAACAAACTGAACACCGCGATCAGATACAATGTTCTCGGGAACCCCATGTACACAAATGATTTTTTTACAAAACCTTGGAAAATTTTATCGCAGAAGGTAGCTTCTTTAACGCCACGAAATGTGCCATCTTTGAGAAACGGTCTACAACCACTAGGATGGTGGTGAACTTCTGAGACAACGGACGAAAAGGCACCGGTAATAGTCTCAGAGGCCCCTCTGGACGACGATGACAACTTTTACCGCGTAAACAGACAGAGCATCCCTTAACAAGGTTGCGGATCTCCCAGGACATGCCTGGCCACCAGTAGTGTCCAGTACAAAGATCCAGAGTCCCCTGAGCCCCCGGATGGCCTGCGAGAACAGATGAGTGAGATTCTTCAATGACTCTGAGATGCAAGGTCTCTGGTACAAACCATCTGCCCTCCGGCACCCCCCAGGGAGCATCCTGCTGACAATTTTGCAGATGAGGAACAAGATCAGATTCTACAGCTGCCACCACCACCCCAGGTGCCAAGATTTTCTCGGGAGCCGCTGTCTCACTTTCCGGCGAACCAAAACTCCGGGAGAGGGCATCTGCCTTCATGTTCTTCTCCCCTGGAATATATGTAACGAAGAGGGTAAACCTGACAAAAAACAACCCCCACCTGGCCTGACGTGTCGTGAGTCTCTTAGCATTGGCGAGATATACCAAGTATTTATGATCAGTATACACGGTAATGGGATGCCTTACCCCCGCAAGATGGTGACGCCACTCTTCTAGAGACCACTTAATCGCCAATAACTCACGATTAGCCACACTGTAGTTACGCTCCGCAGAACTGAACTTCCGAGAGAAGAACACACATGGACTATACCCAGGTCTCCCACTGACCTCCTGAGACAATACCACCTCAGACGCATTGACCTCAATGAAGAACGGTCGCCGAGTGTCAGGCTGTACTAGCACCGGGGCAACAGTAAATGCCCTTTTGAGACAACTAAAAGCCTCTAGGGCCTCAGGCGACCATCTTACCTAGTCAGCACCCTTCTTGGTAAGATCGGTCAGGTGTTGAGCAGTAACAGAGTAATTCTTAATGAATCTACAGTAGAAATTTGCAAAACCTAAAAACCGCTGGAGAGCTTTCAAGCTATCTGGTCTGACCCATTGACAGATTGCTGCCACTTTATCAGACGCCATTTGAATCTCCGTGGGTGAAATCACATAACCAAGGAGAGAAACTTGTTTAGTACCAAAAATGCATTTCTTCAACTTGACAAAAAGTTGGTACTCACGCAAACGGGTCAGAACCAGCCTCAGGTGCCGCACATGTGAGTCCCAGTCTGGGGAGTACACCAGAATGTCATCGAGATATATGACCAAAAATACCCGCAGGAAGTCGTGGAAGACCGCGTTCATAAAACCCTGGAACACAGCGGGGGCATTACAAAGTCCGAAGGGCATGACTAAACATTCAAAATGTCTGAATGAGGTGTTGAACGCGGTCTTTCACTCATCTCTCTTTCGGATGCAGATTAAATTGTAAGCCCCCCTCAAGTCCAATTTGGAAAACCAGTGGACCTCTACCACCTGATTCAGTAAATCAGGAATCAGGGGCAAGGAGCACTGGTTCTGGTTCTTCACTGTAATTTTATTCAAAGCCCGATAATGCAAACAAGGCCTCAATGTCTCATCCTTCTTCTCTACAAAGAAGAGACCTGCCCCGACAGGGGAACTGGATGGCCTGATATGTCGTTTGGCCAGAGACTCTGACATATGGGACTTGATGGCTTCATGCTCATGCCCAGACAAATTGAAAATGTTTCCCTTAGGGATGGGACTGTCAGGGATCAAATCAATACCACAGTCCCACTCCCTATGGGGAGGCAAAGTCTCAGACATTTTCTTGGAAAATACATAATGAAAATCGGAAAAATATTCAGGAATAAGTATGGTATCTGCTGAACACATGGATATAGTAGCTAAGTGAATATGACAGGAGAACCCCCAATGTGTCAATTCCCGAGTGGACCAATCAAATCGGGGATTGTGCAGTGCCAACCAGGGCATACCAAGCACCACATCAACAGACATCCTTTCCATTACCAAGAACGACAGATTCTCAGAATGGAGAACACCCACAGTGAACTGTAACATGGGAGTCCTCCATTGTAAAACCCCTGCAGACAGAGGGGTAGAATCTGTACTAGTGAAGCGTATGGGAATTTTTAACGCCGAGCATTCAGTCATCAGAGGTCTGACAAAACTTAAACTAATCAAATTGGCGACAGCACCCAAATCGATAAAAGCTTGACCGGACCGACTGAAATTCCGGAAGCCAATCTGACAAGGCACCAATAACTGTGAGTACCTGTGATCCTAGGCGATCCTCCCAAAGATCGCCTAAGATCTAAAGTTTTCCGCCGGTTCAGACTGATGTTGTTGACGCTTCTGAGGACAAGTCGCTACCCAATGTCCGGCTTTCCCACAATAGAGGCAGAGGCGATGAGTTATCCAGAACCGTCGCCGTTCCTCGGGACTTAGCTGATCCACTTCCATAGGCTCGGCACCAGAAGTTGGCATGGGAGAAGGAGGAGCCACTAATAGTCATAAAACTACAATGTCCTTTGTTCCTTGTTTTCACTGTTTGTATTTTTTGGTAATGACTAGAGATGAGCGAACGTACTCGTCCGAACTTGATACTCGTTCGAGTATTAGCGTGTTCGAGATGCTCGTTACTCGAGACGAGTACCACGCGATGTTCGAGTTACTTTCACTTTCATCTCTGAGACGTTAGCGTGCTTTTCTGGCCAATAGAAAGACAGGGAAGGCATTACAACTTCCCCCTGCGACGTTCAAGCCCTATACCACACCCCTGCAGTGAGTGGCTGGTGAGATCAGGTGTCACCCGAGTATATAAATCGGCCCCTCCCGCGGCTCGCCACAGATGCATTCTGACAGAGATCAGGGACAGTGCTGCTGGTGCCGGAGCTGCTATAGGGAGAGCGTTAGGAGTTATTTTAGGCTTCAAGAACCCCAACGGTCCTTCTTAGGGCCACATCTAACCGTGTGCAGTAGTGTGGAGGCTGCTTTTTGCAGTTTTGCACATTTTTTTTTTTTTGTATATCGGCCGTGCAGAGCATTGCGTCCTGCAGTAATTTTACATTGTCCAGGGCCAGTAGTAGTGAGGCAGGGACAGAAGACATATTTACTGTATATGGGCAGTGGGCCTTTCCAAAAACATTTGGGAAAAAAAATCTATTTGGGCTGCCTGTGACCGTCCTCAGTGTACTGGGTCTCTGCTGGGGGTAGTTGTCCTAATTCATACGCAGCCAGCTAAGTGTTACAGCAGGCTTGCGCAAAATTCTTTCCTGCCTCTGTGTTGCCTCTTACATCACCGCTGTATTCCTGTCCACAAGTGTACTGGGTCTCTGCTGGGGGTAGTTGTCCTAATTCATACGCAGCCAGCTAAGTGTTACAGCAGGCTTGCGCAAAATTCTTTCCTGCCTCTGTGTTGCCTCTTACATCACCGCTGTATTCCTGTCCACAAGTGTACTGGGTCTCTGCTGGGGGTAGTTGTCCTAATTCATACGCAGCCAGCTAAGTGTTACAGCAGGCTTGCACAAAATTCTTTCCTGCTTCTGTGTTGCCTCTTACATCACCGCTGTATTCCTGTCCACAAGTGTACTGGGTCTCTGCTGGGGGTAGTTGTCCAAATTCATACGCAGCCAGCTAAGTGTTACAGCAGGCTTGCGCAAAATTCTTTCCTGCCTCTGTGTTGCCTCTTACATCACCGCTGTATTCCTGTCCACAAGTGTACTGGGTCTCTGCTGGGGGTAGTTGTCCTAATTCATACGTAGCTAGCTAAGTGTTACAGCAGGCTTGCGCAAAATTCTTTCCTGCCTCTGTGTTGCCTCTTACATCACCGCTGTATTCCTGTCCACAAGTATACTGGGTCTCTGCTGGGGGTAGTTGTCCAAATTCATATGCAGCCAGCTAAGTGTTACAGCAGGCTTGCGCAAAATTCTTTCCTGCCTCTGTGTTGCCTCTTACATCACCGCTGTATTCCTGTCCACAAGTGTACTGGGTCTCTGCTGGGGGTAGTTGTCCTAATTCATACGCAGCCAGCTAAGTGTTACAGCAGGCTTGCGCAAAATTCTTTCCTGCCTCTGTGTTGCCTCTTACATCACCGCTGTATTCCTGTCCACAAGTGTACTGGGTCTCTGCTGGGGGTAGTTGTCCTAATTCATACGCAGCCAGCTAAGTGTTACAGCAGGCTTGCACAAAATACTTTCCTGCTTCTGTGTTGCCTCTTACATCACCGCTGTATTCCTGTCCACAAGTGTACTGGGTCTCTGCTGGGGGTAGTTGTCCAAATTCATACGCAGCCAGCTAAGTGATACAGCAGGCTTGCGCAAAATTCTTTCCTGCCTCTGTGTTGCCTCTTACATCACCGCTGTATTCCTGTCCACAAGTGTACTGGGTCTCTGCTGGGGGTAGTTGTCCTAATTCATACGCAGCCAGCTAAGTGTTACAGCAGGCTTGCGCAAAATTCTTTCCTGCCTCTGTGTTGCCTCTTACATCACCGCTGTATTCCTGTCCACAAGTGTACTGGGTCTCTGCTGGGGGTAGTTGTCCTAATTCATACGCAGCCAGCTAAGTGTTACAGCAGGCTTGCGCAAAATTCTTTCCTGCCTCTGTGTTGCCTCTTACATCACCGCTGTATTCCTGTCCACAAGTGTACTGGGTCTCTGCTGGGGGTAGTTGTCCTAATTCATACGCAGCCAGCTAAGTGTTACAGCAGGCTTGCACAAAATTCTTTCCTGCCTCTGTGTTGCCTCTTACATCACCGCTGTATTCCTGTCCACAAGTGTACTGGGTCTCTGCTGGGGGTAGTTGTCCTAATTCATACGCAGCCAGCTAAGTGTTACAGCAGGCTTGCGCAAAATTCTTTCCTGCCTCTGTGTTGCCTCTTACATCACCGCTGTATTCCTGTCCACAAGTGTACTGGGTCTCTGCTGGGGGTAGTTGTCCTAATTCATACGCAGCCAGCTAAGTGTTACAGCAGGCTTGCGCAAAATTCTTTCCTGCCTCTGTGTTGCCTCTTACATCACCGCTGTATTCCTGTCCACAATTGTACTGGGTCTCTGCTGGGGGTAGTTGTCCTAATTCATACGCAGCCAGCTAAGTGCTACAGCAGGCTTGTGCAAAATTCTTTCCTGCCTCTGTGTTGCCTCTTACATCACCGCTGTATTCCTGTCCACAAGTGTACTGGGTCTCTGCTGGGGGTAGTTGTCCTAATTCTTACGCAGCCAGCTAAGTGTTACAGCAGGCTTGCGCAAAATTCTTTCCTGCCTCTGTGTTGCCTCTTACATCACCGCTGTATTCCTGTCCACAAGTGTACTGGGTCTCTGCTGGGGGTAGTTGTCCTAATTCATACGCAGCCAGCTAAGTGCTACAGCAGGCTTGCGCAAAATTTTTTCCTGCCTCTGTGTTGCCTCTTACATCACCGCTGTATTCCTGTCCACAAGTGTACTGGGTTTCTGCTGGGGGTAGTTGTCCTAATTCATACGCAGCCAGCTAAGTGTTACAGCAGGCTTGTGCAAAATTCTTTCCTGCCTCTGTGTTGCCTCTTACATCACCGCTGTATTCCTGTCCACAAGTGTACTGGGTCTCTGCTGGGGGTAGTTGTCCTAATTCATACGCAGCCAGCTAAGTGTTACAGCAGGCTTGCGCAAAATTCTTTCCTGCCTCTGTGTTGCCTCTTACATCACCGCTGTATTCCTGTCCACAAGTGTACTGGGTCTCTGCTGGGGGTAGTTGTCCTAATTCATACGCAGCCAGCTAAGTGTTACAGCAGGCTTGCGCAAAATTCTTTCCTGCCTCTGTGTTGCCTCTTACATCACCGCTGTATTCCTGTCCACAAGTGTACTGGGTCTCTGCTGGGGGTAGTTGTCCTAATTCATACGCAGCCAGCTAAGTGTTACAGCAGGCTTGCGCAAAATTCTTTCCTGCCTCTGTGTTGCCTCTTACATCACCGCTGTATTCCTGTCCACAAGTGTACTGGGTCTCTGCTGGGGGTAGTTGTCCTAATTCATACGCAGCCAGCTAAGTGTTACAGCAGGCTTGCGCAAAATTCTTTCCTGCCTCTGTGTTGCCTCTTACATCACCGCTGTATTCCTGTCCACAAGTGTACTGGGTCTCTGCTGGGGGTAGTTGTCCTAATTCATACGCAGCCAGCTAAGTGTTACAGCTGGCTTGCGCCAAAATTTTTTCTGCCACTGTGTTGCCTCTTACATCACCGCTGTATTCCTGTCCACAAGTGTACTGGGTCTCTGCTGGGGGTAGTTGTTCTAATTCATACGCAGCCAGCTAAGTGTTACAGCAGGCTTGCGCAAAATTCTTTCCTGCCTCTGTGTTGCCTCTTACATCACTGCTGTATTCCTGTCCACAAGTGTACTGGGTCTCTGCTGGGGGTAGTTGTCCTAATTCATACGCAGCCAGCTAAGTGTTACAGCAGGCTTGCACAAAATTCTTTCCTGCCTCTGTGTTGCCTCTTACATCACCGCTGTATTCCTGTCCACAAGTGTACTGGGTCTCTGCTGGGGGTAGTTGTCCAAATTCATACGCAGCCAGCTAAGTGTTACAGCAGGCTTGCGCAAAATTCTTTCCTGCCTCTGTGTTGCCTCTTACATCACCGCTGTATTCCTGTCCACAAGTGTACTGGGTCTCTGCTGGGGGTAGTTGTCCTAATTCATACGCAGCCAGCTAAGTGTTACAGCAGGCTTGCACAAAATTCTTTCCTGCTTCTGTGTTGCCTCTTACATCACCGCTGTATTCCTGTCCACAAGTGTACTGGGTCTCTGCTGGGGGTAGTTGTCCAAATTCATACGCAGCCAGCTAAGTGTTACAGCAGGCTTGCGCAAAATTCTTTCCTGCCTCTGTGTTGCCTCTTACATCACCGCTGTATTCCTGTCCACAAGTGTACTGGGTCTCTGCTGGGGGTAGTTGTCCTAATTCATACGCAGCCAGCCAAGTGTTACAGCAGGCTTGCGCAAAATTCTTTCCTGCCTCTGTGTTGCCTCTTACATCACCGCTGTATTCCTGTCCACAAGTGTACTGGGTCTCTGCTGGGGGTAGTTGTCCTAATTCATACGCAGCCAGCTAAGTGTTACAGCAGGCTGGCGCAAAATTCTTTCCTGCCTCTGTGTTGCCTCTTACATCACCGCTGTATTCCTGTCCACAAGTGTACTGGGTCTCTGCTGGGGGTAGTTGTCCTAATTCATACGCAGCCAGCTAAGTGTTACAACAGGCTTGCGCAAAATTCTTTCCTGCCTCTGTGTTGCCTCTTACATCACCGCTGTATTCCTGTCCACAAGTGTACTGGGTCTCTGCTGGGGGTAGTTGTCCTAATTCATACGCAGCCAGCTAAGTGTTACAGCAGGCTTGCACAAAATTCTTTCCTGCCTCTGTGTTGCCTCTTACATCACCGCTGTATTCCTGTCCACAAGTGTACTGGGTCTCTGCTGGGGGTAGTTGTCCAAATTCATACGCAGCCAGCTAAGTGTTACAGCAGGCTTGCGCAAAATTCTTTCCTGCCTCTGTGTTGCCTCTTACATCACCGCTGTATTCCTGTCCACAAGTGTACTGGGTCTCTGCTGGGGGTAGTTGTCCTAATTCATACGCAGCCAGCTAAGTGTTACAGCAGGCTTGCGAAAAATTCTTTCCTGCCTCTGTGTTGCCTCTTACATCACCGCTGTATTCCTGTCCACAAGTGTACTGGGTCTCTGCTGGGGGTAGTTGTCCTAATTCATACGCAGCCAGCTAAGTGTTACAGCAGGCTTGCGCAAAATTCTTTCCTGCCTCTGTGTTGCCTCTTACATCACCGCTGTATTCCTGTCCACAAGTGTACTGGGTCTCTGCTGGGGGTAGTTGTCCTAATTCATACGCAGCCAGCTAAGTGCTACAGCAGGCTTGCGCAAAATTCTTTCCTGCCTCTGTGTTGCCTCTTACATCACCGCTGTATTCCTGTCCACAAGTGTACTGGGTCTCTGCTGGGGGTAGTTGTCCTAATTCATACGCAGCCAGCTAAGTGTTACAGCAGGCTTGCGCAAAATTCTTTCCTGCCTCTGTGTTGCCTCTTACATCACCGCTGTATTCCTGTCCACAAGTGTACTGGGTCTCTGCTGGGGGTACTTGTCCTAATTCATACGCAGCCAGCTAAGTGTTACAGCAGGCTTGCACAAAATTCTTTCCTGCCTCTGTGTTGCCTCTTACATCACCGCTGTATTCCTGTCCACAAGTGTACTGGGTCTCTGCTGGGGGTAGTTGTCCAAATTCATACGCAGCCAGCTAAGTGTTACAGCAGGCTTGCGCAAAATTCTTTCCTGCCTCTGTGTTGCCTCTTACATCACCGCTGTATTCCTGTCCACAAGTGTACTGGGTCTCTGCTGGGGGTAGTTGTCCTAATTCATACGCAGCCAGCTAAGTGTTACAGCAGGCTTGCGCAAAATTCTTTCCTGCCTCTGTGTTGCGTCTTACATCACCGCTGTATTCCTGTCCACAAGTGTACTGGGTCTCTGCTGGGGGTAGTTGTCCTAATTCATACGCAGCCAGCTAAGTGTTACAGCAGGCTTGCGCAAAATTCTTTCCTGCCTCTGTGTTGCCTCTTACATCACCGCTGTATTCCTGTCCACAAGTGTACTGGGTCTCTGCTGGGGGTAGTTGTCCTAATTCATATGCAGCCAGCTAAGTGTTACAGCAGGCTTGCGCAAAATTCTTTCCTGCCTCTGTGTTGCCTCTTACATCACCGCTGTATTCCTGTCCACAAGTGTACTGGGTCTCTGCTGGGGGTAGTTGTCCTAATTCATACGCAGCCAGCTAAGTGTTACAGCAGGCTTGCGCTAAATTCTTTCCTGCCTCTGTGTTGCCTCTAACATCACTGCTGTATTCCTGTCCACAAGTGTACTGGGTCTCTGCTGGGGGTAGTTGTCCTAATTCATACGCAGCCAGCTAAGTGTTACAGCAGGCTTGCGCAAAGTTTTTTCCTGCCTCTGTGTTGCCTCTTACATCACCGCTGTATTCCTGTCCAAAAGTGTACTGGGTCTCTGCTGGGGGTAGTTGTCCTAATTCATACGCAGCCAGCTAAGTGTTACAGCAGGCTTGCGCAAAATTCTTTCCTGCCTCTGTGTTGCCTCTTACATCACCGCTGTATTCCTGTCCACAAGTGTACTGGGTCTCTGCTGGGGGTAGTTGTCCTAATTAATACGCAGCCAGCTAAGTGTTACAGCAGGCTTGTGCAAAATTCTTTCCTGCCTCTGCTGTGCGTTCCGTAAGCGAAGTCAGCCTCCAACCACAGGCCAATAAGCGGCACATTTAATTACAGCGTTCTGTTTCTGCACTACTGGTAATACACCATGCTGAGGGGTAGGCCTAGAGGACGTGGACGCGGCCGAGGACGCGGAGGCCCAAGTAAGGGTGTGGGCACAGGCCGAGCTCCTGATCTAGGTGTATCGCAGCCGACTGCTGCGGGATTAGGAGAGAGGCACGTTACTGGCGTCCCCACATTCATCTCACAATTAATGGGTCCACGCGGTAGACCTTTATTAGAAAATGAGCAGTGTGAGCAGGTCCTGTCGTGGATGGCAGAAAGTGCATCCAGCAATCTATCGACCACGCAAAGTTCTGCGCCGTCCACTGCTGCAACTCTGAATCCTCTGGCTGCTGCTCCTCCTTCCTCCCAGCCTCCTCACTCTATTACAATGACACATTCTGAGGAGCAGGCAGACTCCCAGGAACTGTTCCCGGGCCCCTGCACAGAATGGCCAGCAATGGTTCCTCTCCCACCGGAGGAGTTTGTCGTGACCGATGCCCAACCTTTGGAAAGTTCCCGGGGTCCAGGGGATGAGGCTGGGGACTTCCGGAAACTGTCTCAAGAGCTTTCAGTGGGTGAGGAGGACGATGACGATGAGACACAGTTGTCTATCACTTAGGTAGTAGTAACTGGAGTAAGTCCGAGGGAGGAGCGCACAGAGGATTCGGAGGAAGAGCAGCAGGACGATGAGGTGACTGACCCCACCTGGTTTGCTAAGCCTACTGAGGACAGGTCTTCAGAGGGGGAGGCAAGGGCAGCAGCAGGGCAGGTTGGAAGAGGCAGTGCGGTGGCCAGGGGTAGAGGCAGGGCCAGACCGAATAATCCACCAACTGTTTCCCAAAGCTCCCCCTCGCGCCATGCCACCCTGCAGAGGCCGAGGTGCTCAAAGGTCTGGCAGTTTTTTACTGAGAGTGCAGACGACCGACGAACAGTGGTGTGCAACCTCTGTCGCGCCAAGATCAGCCGGGGAGCCACCACCACCAGCATGCGCAGACATATGATGGCCAAGCACCCCACAAGGTGGGACGAAGGCCGTTCACCATCTCCGGTTTGCAGCGCTGCCTCTCCCCCTGTGCCCCAACCTGCCACTGAGATCCAACCCCCCTCTCAGGACACAGGCACTACCGCCTCATGGCCTGCACCCACACCCTCACCTCCGCTGTCCTCGGCCCCATCCACCAGTGTAGTTCAGCGCACCGTCCAGCCGTCGCTTGCGCAAGCGTTAACCGTCCGCATAGCAAAATTCATCAGCCTTGAGATGCTGCCGTATAGGGTTGTGGAAACGGAGTCCTTCAAAAGTATCATGGAGGCGGCGGCCCCGCGCTACTCAGTTCCCAGTCGCCACTACTTTTCCCGATGTGCCGTCCCAGCCCTGCACGACCACATCTCCCGCAACATTGTACGCGCCCTCACCAACGCGGTTACTGCCACGGTCCACTTAACAACGGACACGTGGACAAGCACAGGCGGGCAGGGCCACTACATCTCCCTGACGGCACATTGGGTGAATTTAGTGGAGGCTGGGACAGAGTCAGAGCCTGGGACCGCTCATGTCCTACCCACCCCCAGAATTGCGGGCCCCAGCTCGGTGCTGGTATCTGCGGCGGTGTATGCTTCATCCACTATACCACCCTCCTCCTCCTCCTCCTCCTCCTACGCAACCTCTGTCTCGCAATCAAGATGTGTCAGCAGCAGCACGTCGCCAGCAGTCGGTGTCGCGCGGCGTGGCAGCACAGCGGTGGCCAAGCGTCAGCAGGCCGTGCTGAAACTACTCAGCTTAGGAGAGAAGAGGCACACGGCCCACGAACTGCTGCAGGGTCTGACAGAGCAGACCGACCGCTGGCTTGCGCCGCTGAGCCTCCAACCGGGCATGGTCGTGTGTGACAATGGCCGTAACCTGGTGGCGGCTCTGCAGCTCGGCAGCCTCACGCACGTGCCATGCCTGGCCCACGTCTTTAATTTGGTGGTTCAGCGCTTTCTGAAAAGCTACCCACGCTTGTCAGACCTGCTTGGAAAGGTGCGCCGGCTCTGCGCACATTTCCGCAAGTCCCACAGGGAGGCTGCCACCCTGCGCACCCTGCAACATCGGTTTTATCTGCCAGTGCACCGACTGCTGTGCGACGTGCCCACACGGTGGAACTCTGCGCTCCACATGTTGGCCAGGCTCTATGAGCAGCATAGTGCTATAGTGGAATACCAACTTCAACATGGGCGGCGCATTGGGAGTCAGCCTCCACAATTCTTTACAGAAGAGTGGGCCTGGTTGGCAGACCTCTGCCAGGTCCTTGGAAACTTTGAGGAGTCTAGCCAGATGGTGAGCGGCGATGCTGCAATCATTAGCGTCACCATTCCTCTGCTATGCCTCTTGAGAAGTTCCCTGCAAAGCATAAACGCAGACGCTTTGCGCTCGGAAACAGAGGCGGGGGAAGACAGTATGTCGCTGGATAGTCAGAGCACCCTCATGTCTATATCTCAGCGCGTTGAGGAGGAGGGGTAGGAGCATGAGGAGGATGAGGAAGAGGGGGAAGAGACAGCTTGGCCCGCTGCTGAGGGTACTCATGCTGCTTGCCTGTCATCCTTTCAGCGTGTATGGCCTGAGGAGGAGGAGGAGGATCCTGAAAGTGATCTTCCTAGTGAGGACAGCCATGTGTTGCGTACAGGTACCCTGGCACACATGGCTGACTTCATGTTAGGATGCCTTTCTCGTGACCCTCGCGTTACACGCATTCTGGCCACTACGGATTACTGGGTGTACACACTGCTCGACCCACGGTATAAGGAGAACCTTTCCACTCTCATACCCGAAGAGGAAAGGGGTTCGAGAGTGATGCTATACCACAGGACCCTGGCGGACAAACTGATGGTAAAATTCCCATCCGACAGCGCTAGTGGTCGAAGGCGCAGTTCCGAGGGCCAGGTAGCAGGGGAGGCGTGGAGATCAGGCAGCATGTACAGCACAGGCAGGGGAACACTCTCTAAGGCCTTTGACAGCTTTCTGGCTCCCCAGCAAGACTGTGTCACCGCTCCCTAGTCAAGACTGAGTCGGCGGGAGCACTGTAAAAGGATGGTGAGGGAGTACGTAGCTGATTGCACGACCGTCCTCTGTGACGCCTCTGCCCCCTACAACTACTGGGTGTCGAAGCTGGACACGTGGCCTGAACTCGCGCTGTATGCCCTGGAGGTGCTTGCTTGTCCTGCGTCTAGCGTCTTGTCAGAGAGGGTGTTTAGTGCGGCTGGGGCAATCATCACAGATTAGCGTACCCGCCTGTCAACCGACAGTGCCGACAGGCTTACACTCATCAAGATGAACAAAGCCTGGATTTCCCCAGACTTCTCTTCTCCACCAGCGGACAGCAGCGATACCTAAACAATACGTAGGCTGCACCCGCGGATGGAAGCATTCTTCTCTATCACCATCAAAAACGCGGACCTTTTAGCTTCATCAATCTGTGTATAATATTCATCCTCCTCCTCCTGCTCCTCCTCCTGAAGCCTGACGTAATCACACCGAACGGGCAATTTTTCTTAGGCCCACAAGGCTCAGTCATATAATTTTTGTAAACAATTTTTATACGTTTCAATGCTCATTAAAGCGTTGAAACTTTCACCTGAACCAATTTTTATTTTAACTGGACTGCCTCCAGGCCTAGTTACAAATTAAGCCACATTAACCAAAGCGATTAATGGGTTTCACCTGCCCTCTTGGTTGGGCATGGACAATGTTTCTGAGGTACATTAGTACATTAGTACCCTCGCCTACAGTGTAATCCAATTAATTTTTTGCCCACCTGCATTAAAGCTGACGTTACATCAGCTGTGTTGGGCACTGCAATGGGATATATTTATGTAGCGCCGGTGGGTTCCAGGGAGCCACCCATGCTGTGGGTCCACAGGGAGTTGTAACTGCATGTGTCTACTTCTAAAGAACCCCAGTCTGACTGGGGCATGCAGTGTGGGCCGAAGCCCACCTGCATTTAATCGGACGTTACCTCAGCTGTGATGGGCACTGCAATGGGATACATTTATGTACAGCCGGTGGGTTCCAGGGAGCCACCCATGCTGTGGGTGCACACGGAATTCCCATTGCGGAGTTGTACCTGCCTGTGACTATTTATAAAAAACTGCGGTCTGACTGGGGCATGCAGACACCTTGACAGAATGAATAGTGTGTGGCACATAGGTTCCCCATTGCTATGCCCACGTGTGCATCTCCTGATGGAGGTGGCACAGGATTGGATTTCTCATTGCTTCTGTACAGCATTGTGGGCTATCGCTCCGCCCCTTTTAAAGAGGGTCGCTGCCTAGCTGTGCCAACCCTCTGCAGTGTGTGCCTGCGGTTCCTCCTCATGGCAGACGCACTTATAAATAGACATGAGGGTGGTGTGGCATGAGTGCAGCTGAAGGCTGCGCAGGGACACTTTGGTGTGCGCTGTGGACACTGCGTCGTGCGGGGGGGGGGGGGGTTGGGCAGCATGTAACCCAGGAGAAGTGGCAGCGGAATGTCATGCAGGCAGTGATTGTGCTTTGTTGGAGGTAGTGTGGTGCTTAGCTAAGGTATGCATTGCTAATGAGGGTTTTTCAGAAGTAAAAGTTGTTGGGAGGGGGGGGCCACTCTTGCCGCTATTGTGGCTTAATAGTGGGACGTGGGAACTTGAGATGCAGCCCAACATTTGGCCCTTGCCTGCCCTATCCGTTGCTGTGTCGTTCCCATCACTTTCTTGAATTGCCCAGATTTTCACAAATGAAAACCTTAGCGAGCATCGGCGATATACAAAAATGCTCGGGTCGCCCATTGACTTCAATGGGGTTCGTTACTCGAAACGAACCCTCGAGCATCGCGATAATTTCATCCCAAGTAACGAGCACCCGAGCATTTTGGTGCTCGCTCATCTCTACTCTTTACATGTCACATCCAATGTGAACATGGCATGTAAAACGCTGGCAGCTGAAGAGGGCTCCTTCTCTCACTTATAATACCCCAATGATGTGATTGTGGGGTGTTGATGGATTATTATAGCACCCAGAGGTTTGAAAATGGCCTGCCATCTTCAGTGTCCTTTGAGGCTCAGTTAGAGGCAGGGTCTCATAGGCTGATATAATATACTGCTATACTGATGCACTGCAGTGTATTAAAAGAACAATTGTTCCTAATAAAATTCAAGTCTCCTAGCTGGACAAAAATAAAGAGTAAAATAAAAGTGTAAAAAGAATATTAAAAAATATAAAAATATATTTTAAAAAGTCAAAACCCCACCTTTCCCCCATACAAAATGTTGGCACATAACCTCAATGGTGAACACCATTAAAAATATATAAAAAAAACATAGCCAAGATAGTTAATTTTGCATATCTTGTTTCACAAAAATTGGAATAAAAAGCAATCAAAAAGCCATATGAATCACCAAATGGAACTACGGTAATATAAAGTGCTACTCATCCTGCAAAAAAACCCTCACAGCACTAGTAGCAAATAAAATAACAGTTAAGGGGTATTTCAGTGCGACGATCAAAAAAAAAAAATAAGGCCCGTCATTGAGGGAATAAATTCTGTCTCTAAAATATTGTAAGTAGCATATTCTGCATCCATTATTCATTGTACTCTCTTAGAGTTAAAATGTCACATGATGGGTCACTTACAGGACTAATATTCCTGCTGCAATGCAATGCTTTGAAATGCTAACAATACATTAATTGGAAAGTGCTTTAATAGCCAGTTTTTGTCAGACTATTTGTCAGATACGCCTAAAAGATACAGACAAGGTGCAGAAGTCCTAATTACTGAAATGAATGTTGTCAGTGTATTGAAGTGTTCTGTGGGAAAATACATTAGCAAAGTAGATTTACAAGTGATTCGAATAAGCAGAAGGTCACATTGGAAAACAAACATATATCAAGAAGTCGTATTTATCCATATAATTCATATAATTGCACCATCACTATAAAATAGAACAGAACACAATATAGATTTGTTGTTGTTGTTTCTGTATTTCACATCTTCCATGCCATTCTATTCAGAGAATGTATGGCAACATCATCATTCACATAAGTTGTGAACATTTATGTTTTAATCATCTTTTCCTGGTACATACATAACTTTTAAATGAGCTGTACAATTTTTCTTCTGCTTTCTTAAAGGTTCTTCAAATTTAGCCTTCACAAAACTAAAGTAGTGCTTACATCTTATATCTCCATAATAGATTTATTTTCTTGATATTGATCGCACAAAGGACTGACCTTCCAAGGCTTGACAACTTACAATGTTAATTGCCTTTGTAGTAATTTATATAAAAAGTGTAACTTTGAAGGCATACATTTCTATTACCATGTAGGATGGTGCAACTGATCAGTATTTTTATATATTCAGATACTTTTGCTTTCTTAAATCTGAAATGCAACACAAAAGGGCCATCCTGCTGGTTAGTCTAGGCAGCATAATACTTCAAAAGTTTTCCTTTAAATGTGCATCACTTTAAAATTGGAACACTGTATTGTATTTTTTCTTTTTATATTAACATACCTGAGTAGTATAGAGGGAGATTTGTGAAGTGGAAAACTTAACGTCCTTAAAATGTTCACCTTCAAAAACTGAGAGAATATAATGTACCATTGGATTCATATAAAAGGTCAACCACAAAATGTGTCTAAGTGCATTTAACGGAAATTTGGTCTATAAATACAGAATGTAAAACATCTATTCAAGGACCTGATATAGATGAAAGATGAACAAGTTCTACAATGTGGTTGGAAAGCCGTTAGGATTGAAATAAAGTATTCAGAATTAACATCTAATAGTCATCTCATTATTATAATTTATAGTCACATTTTATTTCTTACCCATAGCTGGACACCTGGAAACAATATCAAGTAGAAAAGTCTTTGCAAAACTAGGAAATGATTTAAAAAGTTCACATTTATTTTATTAGGTTAGAATTTCATTTTAGATTTTGTTTAGCCATTTAGCCCCAAACCCCTGATGACGCCACCGATGCGCCTGTGTGCCTGTGCCCTTACTGTAGGAAGAAGATGGACGCACTACAGGACGGACGACTCCCCGCAGCACTGAAGAAAGAACACATGACCGGCAATGAAGCCGGTCACATGTTCTTTCTTCCAGCGCTGTAGAGAGACGTCTGTCCTGAAGTGCGGCCATCTTCTTCCTGCAGTAACACGGGCGCCGATGCACCCGTGTGACTAAGCCCTGAGGTGGTGGAACATTTTGGGGAAGCTGTTTGTTGCTTTGTACTTTCGGTAAAATCAACAACTGCTGCTAGTACACAATGATAGTTGGATATGATTTGTCCTTCTTTATATACTTAGCTATCTAGACAATATTGAATATAGCTAATATCTGTTTGAGCAGCATGTGGAGGATACTGGGTTTTTCAAATACCCCTTTTTAATGCATACCAATAAAGATTATACTTTTTAGTAAAGTTAAACCATAATTTGGGTTATATTGCCTCAGGTAAATTGTGAGTGGTCTATTATACCTCTGTTTGCCTAGGGGCCTTGTAATAGATTCATTCTACTCCAGCTTTAGGGACTAGTTGAAAACATTTTACAGTGTTTTAAGTAATTGAAAAGTTAAAAATAAAATTTAAATATGAAACAGCAATAGTCTCGCTTTTTTAATATTTGTATATAGAGATCCTATTCAGACCTAACTGTTTCTGGTTACTGGATAGAAACAGACCCTCTCTGTCATAGTCAGATATTCTTCTCTTCTACCTGCCTTTTTCTTGCTAACCTACAGAAAGGCAGCGAAGGGGCGGATGAAAGGGAGTATCTATGTATCACTGTGACCTTATTTAAGGATCTTAGTGGCTGGGGTAAACACTACCTTCATTCAATATAGACTCCCTAACTGCCCTACACTTACTTAAAGTTTTCCAAATAAGGCTGCCACTCTCACAGGGGCAAACAATTCCCATGAATGCCAAGAGCTTGTTTGACAGCAGCAGTTAGTCACTGGTCACTGTCAGGGTGTGCTGCTGGGCTCTGTTGTACTACAGGGTTCCAGGAGTACATTTTCACAGGCTGTGGTTAATTGAGCTGGCTGGGTGTTGTATTCTCCAGCAGCCAATCCCTTTAGTCTGCAGCACATAAAGACTAGCATCTCTCAGTAGTTGATGCTGGTCTTTGTATTGTTTGGATGTATCTGTTTTGCTCCCACTCAGAGCTGTGTTTGCATGTTGGTCTGTTGCCTCTCTGCTTCCCAAAGATGGTTTGGACACCTGTAGTCCTTGCCTATATCATATGCAGACCCCCTCTTCCCTTTCCCTGACAGGTGCGGCCTCCAAACGTCTTATGTCTCGTCTTCGTGTCAGTTGGTGGATCCCTGACACAGTTCCCTATGTCAGCTCGGTGGCTGACTGTCTATCCCCCTGGTATGAGGACACTTAGACTTGCTGTGGAGTTTCATCTGTGTGCATGTGAGCTCTGGGTGGAGTCCGTGTTGTATGCACTACCTGTTGTAGTCTGGTGTGCAGTCCTGTTCTGTGCTCATTCTGTCTCTGTGGTGTGAACAGGTACTATGTGTTGCAGCTTGCTGTGTGACTTCAGTCCTGTTGTCTGTCCTGTACAGCTTGCTGTGTGACTTGTGTTCTGTTGTCTGTGCTGTTGCAGCTTGCGGTGTGAACTGTGTCTGGTGCCACTGGACTCCTGGTCATTGTAGGGACTAGCGGTATAGCCAGGAGCTGTGAAATGGCCCGCTATCTTCCATGTTTTTGATCAAAATGTCAACTAATACCTGGTATTTGTCTTCAGCTTTACCATCTGCTATTAGTGTTTGCATTTTGGGTGTTGTATGCTGTGTTTTCTGGCTCTGTGTGTCTTCTTGTTCTGTCCAGTTGTCCCTGTCATGTGGCATGTGTATGTGTCCTGTTCTAGTGGCGTGGTTCGTAGGAGCAGGTATGGCCCAGTTCCGAAGACTGCTGGGCTGCCCTTTATCAGGGCGATTTCCCTGCTTAGGTAGGGCCATATCATCCTCCTTGTAGCACAGGGCCAGTTGTCAGAAACCTGTATATCCCTCTTGGTCACGATTGTGTGGGCCCTGTGTTTAGTTGCCCACATGATCGTAACAGTCACTGTTTCATGTATAAACCTTAGTATTTCTACATTGATAGTGAGTGTACAGTCTAAAGATGGATGTTTCTGGTTTCACTGCTATCTCTAGTCATGTCTCAAGGATCTATTATGGGTTTGCGTATTGCCCTACAGGGTATTTATCTATACGTTGCACTAAAGAGGCAGTTTTCTTACTTCTTCAAGAGAGAGATTTTACCTACTTATCCCAGGGTGCTTTGTCGATTAGACTCCTGATATAAACTGGGTCTCCACAATTAGAAACAGTATTTTATACCCCCCAAGAGCTGCTTAAAAGTCAGCTCACCCAGCCAACCTGAACTCTACTCTGTATGCATGAGGAGCAAAATCTTCAAAACAGTGCTCTCTACAGACAGATGTTGAAGGAGCTACAGTTTATTTATTCACCCTAAAATTGAAGACTGCATGTTTTGCATTGGGAGACTATTTTGCTGTCTTCTTGCCACATACATCATGTGTAAATATCACATGTAAGTGTATCATGTTGTACTTTATTGTATTGTATTATTAAGTTGTCACCATTTGATGGCTCCATAGACCAGAGGATATATAAGGAGCTAGGAGCAGGAAATAAGTTCAATGTGAAGTTGGAAGCATATGTAGTGCCAGGGAAATTTGTTCAACTGTTCCTTTAAGTTGTAGGCCCTGGTGAGCAGGTTCAAGGACTGTCAGTCAGAGACTGCTGGGAAGTTTGGTGCCAAAGAGAGGGAGAGAGTGAACTTGGTATGTCTTGTGGAACTACGGTTTGGCCTATGAAACAGTTAGACCTGAATTGTATTCACCTGACAAATTTCAGTGAGCAGTAAGACAGGATAGGCTTAATCATTTGGAGAAGAGGTGGTGGACTGGAGGCTGAAGCAGCTTGTCCATTGTAGAGTTGGCATCGGGCTGTAGGCCTGGAGACATGACACAAGACCTGAGAAGAAGCTGTATGAAGAGTTGCCTGGTATGATTGAATGAAGCTCCTGAAGTAGATGTTTTGACTGCTTCTGTGAGCAACGTCTATCATAGGAAGTATGTTGTAGATGAGGAACCACTCAAGAACCCAGTGTTACAGGTGTCCCTGGTCTGGCTGCTATTCCTAGTCAGATGTTGTTTTGGAAAGGTAATTTATACATGGCACTAGAGAGTTTCCTTCTTTAGTAGATGGCACTGGAGAGATTTTTTTCTTTCTTATAGCTGACACTAGAAAAAGAGAGTTGTTTTCTTTCTATAGGAGAACTGTAATTCATTAAAGTCAAAAGATGAAGTACCTTGTGAGCTACCTCTGTTTGAAGGCTTCCATTGAAGGAGAACTCACCACCTCTCATGGCAACTTGTTCGACTTATTGATCACCCTTATTGTCAAAAAAAAATTTCTAATATCTAATCTGTGTCTCTTCCATTTCAGTTTCACCCCATTGCTTCTAGTTGTTGTGGCGGTTCTGAGATCGATTCCTTTCAAAGTAATCTGGTACAGGTTTTGTATGTGTTTATCTGTCACTAGAGATGAGCGAGCACCGAAATGCTTGGGTGCTCGTTACTCGGGACGAAAATTTTGCGATGCTCGAGGGTTCGTTTCGAATAACGAACCCCATTGAAGTCAATGGGCGACCCGAGCATTTTTGTATATCGCCGATGCTCGCTAAGGTTTCCATTTGTGAAAATCTGGGCAATTCAAGAAAGTGATGGGAACGACACAGCAACGGATAGGGCAGGCGAGGGGCTACATGTTGGGCTGCATCTCAAGTTCCCAGGTCCCACTATTAAGCCACAATAGCGGCAAGAGTGGGCTCCCCCCTCCCAACAATTTTTACTTCTGAAAAGCCCTCATTAGCAAGGCATACCTTAGCTAGCCACCACACTACCTCCAACAAAGCACAATTACTGCCTGCATGACACTCCGCTGCCACTTCTCCTGGGTTATATGCTGCCCAACCCCCCAACCCCCCGCCCCCGCACGACCCAGTGTCCACAGCACACACCAAAGTGTCCCTGCGCAGCCTTCAGCTGCCATCATGCCACACCACCCTCATGTCTATTTATAAGTGCGTCTGCCATGAGGAGGAACCACAGGCACACACTGCAGAGGGTTGGCATGGCTAGGCAGCGACCCTCTTTAAAAGGGGCAGGACGATAACCCACATCGCAGTACAGAAGCAATGAGAAATATAATCCTGTGCCACCGTCATCAGGAGCTGCACACGTGGGCATAGCAATGGGGAACCTATGTGCCACACACTATTCATTCTGTCAAGGTGTCTGCATGCCCCAGTCAGACCGCGTTTTTTTATAAATAGTCACAGGCAGGTACAACTCCGCAATGGGAATTCTGTGTGCACCCACAGCATGGGTGGCTCCCTGGAACCCATCGGCTGTACATAAATGTATCCCATTGCAGTGCCCTGGACAGCAGAGCTAACGTCAGATTAAATGCAGGTGGGCTTCGGCCCACACTGCATGCCCCAGTCAGACTGGGGTTTTTTATAAGTAGACACAGGTACAACTCCCTATTATGAAGTCCGTGTGGATGAACAGCATGGGTGGCTCCCTGGAACCCACCGGCGGTACATAAATATATCCCATTGCATTGCCCAGCACAGCTGAAGTAATGTCATGTTAATGCAGGTGGGCTTCGGCCCACACTGCATGCCCCAGTCAGACTGGGGTTCTTTAGAAGTGGACACATGCAGTTACAACTCCGTGTGGACCGACAGCATGGGTGGGTGCCAGGAAGCCACCGGCAGTACATAAATATATCCCATTGCAGTGCCCAGCACAGCTGATGTAACGTCAGCTTTAATGCAGGTGGGCAAAAAATTAATTGGATTACACTGTAGGCGAGGGCCCAAAAAAATTGGTGTACCAACAGTACTAATGTACCTCAGAAAAATTGCCCATGCCCAACCAAGAGGGCAGGTGAAACCCATTAATGGCTTTGGTTAATGTGGATTAATTTGTAACTAGGCCTGGAGGCATCCCAGTGAAAATAAAAATTGGTTCAGGTGCAAGTTTCAACGCTTTAATGAGCATTGAAACGTATAAAAATTATTTACAAAAATTATATGACTGAGCCTTGTTCGGCGTTATTACGTCAGGTTTCAGGAGGAGGAGCAGGAGGAGGAGGATGAATAGAATACACAGATTGATGAAGCTAAAAGGTCCCCGTTTTTGATGGTGATAGAGAGCGATGCTTCCATCCGCGGGTGCAGCCTACGTATTGCTTAGGTATCGCTGCTGTCCGCTGGTGGAGAAGAGAAGTCTGGGGAAATCCAGGCTTTGTTCATCTTGATGAGTGTAAGCCTGTCGGCACTGTCGGTTGCCAGGCAGGTACACTTATCCGTGATGATTCCCCCAGCCGCACTAAACACCCTCTCTGACAAGACGCTAGCCGCAGGACAAGCAAGCACCTCCAGGGCATACAGCGCGAGTTCAGGCCACGTGTCCAGCTTCGACACCCAGTAGTTGTAGGGGGCAGAGGCGTCACGGAGGACGGTCGTGCGATCGGCTATGTACTCCCTCACCATCCTTTTACAGTGCTCCCGCCGACTCAGCCTTGACTGGGGAGCGGTGACACAGTCTTGCTGGGGAGCCAGAAAGCTGTCAAAGGCCTTAGAGAGTGTTCCCCTGCCTGTGCTGTACATGCTGTCTGATCTCCGCGCCTCCCCTGCTACCTGGCCCTCGGAAGTGCGCCTTCGGCCACTAGCGCTGTCGGATGGGAATTTTACCATCAGCTTGTCCGCCAGGGTCCTGTGGTATAGCATCACTCTCGAACCACTTTCCTCTTCGGGTATGAGAGTGCAAAGGTTCTACTTATACCGTGGGTCGAGCAGTGTGTACACCCAGTAATCCGTAGTGGCCAGAATGCGTGTAACGCGAGGGTCACGAGAAAGGCATCCTAACATGAAGTCAGCCATGTGTGCCAGGGTACCTGTACGCAACACATGGCTGTCTTCACTAGGAAGATCACTTTCAAGATCCTCCTCCTCCTCCTCCTCAGGCCATACAAGCTGAAATGATGACAGGCAAGCAGAATGGGTACCCTCAGCAGTGGGCCAAGCTGTCTCTTCCCCCTCCTCCTCATGCTCCTCCACCTCCTCCTCCTCAACGCGCTGAGATATAGACAGGAGGGTGCTCTGACTATCCAGCGACATACTGTCTTCCCCCGCCTCTGTTTCCGAGCGCAAAGCGTCTGCCTTTATGCTTTGCAGGGAACTTCTCAAGAGGCATAGCAGAGGAATGGTGACGCTAATGATTGCAGCATCGCCGCTCACCATCTGGGTAGACTCCTCAAAGTTTCCAAGGACCTGGCAGATGTCTGCCAACCAGGCCCACTCTTCTGTAAAGAATTGAGGAGGCTGACTCCCACTGCGCCGCCCATGTTGGAGTTGGTATTCCACTATAGCTCTACGCTGCTCATAGAGCCTGGCCAACATGTGGAGCGTAGAGTTCCACAGTGTGGGCACGTCGCACAGCAGTCGGTGCACTGGCAGATTAAACGGATGTTGCAGGGTGGCAGCGTCCGTGTGGGACTTGCGGAAATGTGCGCAGAGCCGGCGCACCTTTCCGAGCAGGTTTGACAAGCGTGGGTAGCTTTTCAGAAAGCGCTGAACCACCAAATTAAAGACATGGGCCAGGCATGGCACGTGCGTGAGGCTGCCGAGCTGCAGAGCCGCCACCAGGTTACGGCCGTTGTCACACACGACCATGCCCGGTTGGAGGCTCAGCGGCGCAAGCCAGCAGACGGTCTGCTCTGTCAGACCCTGCAGCAGTTCGTGGGCCGTGTGCCTCTTCTCTCCTAAGCTGAGTAGTTTCAGCACGGCCTGCTGACGCTTGCCCACCGCTGTGCTGCCGTGCCGCGCGACACCGACTGCTGGCGACATGCTGCTGCAGACACATCTTGATTGCGAGACAGAGGTTGCGTAGGAGGAGGAGGAGGAGGAGGAGGGTGGTTTAGTGGAGGAAGCATACACCGCCGCAGATACCACCGCCTAGCTCGGGCCCGCAATTCTGGGGGTGGGTAGGACGTGAGCGGTCCCAGGCTCTGACTCTGTCCCAGCCTCCACTAAATTCACCCAATGTGTTTGTCCACGTGTCCGTTGTTAAGTGGACCTTGGCAGTAACCGCATTGGTGAGGGCGCGTACAATGTTGCTGGAGATGTGGTCGTGCAGGGCTGGGACAGCACATCGGGAAAAGTAGTGGCACCTGGGAACTGAGTAGCGCGGGGCCGCCGCCGCCATCATACTTTTGAAGGCCTATGTTTCCACAACCCTATACGGCAGCATCTCCAGGCTGATAAATTTGGCTATGTGCACGTTTAACGCTTGAGCGTGCGGGTGCGTGGCGGCGTACTTGCGCTTGTGCTCCAACACTTGCGCTAGCGCCGGCTGGACGGTGCGCTGAGAGACATTGGTGGATGGGGCCGAGGACAGCGGAGGTGAGGGTGTGAGTGCAGGCCAGGAGACGGTAGTGCCTGTGTCCTGAGAGGGGGGTTGGATCTCAGTGGCAGGTTGGGGCACAGGGGGAGAGGCAGCGGTGCAAACCGGAGGCGGTGAACGGCCTTCGTCCCACCTTGAGGGGTGCTTGGCCATCATATGTCTGCGCATGCTGGTGGTGGTGAGGCTGGTGGTGGTGGCTCCCCGGCTGATCTTGGCGAGACAAAGGTTGCACACCACTGTTCGTCGGTCGTCTGCACTCTCAGTGAAAAACTGCCAGACCTTTGAGCACCTCGGCCTCTGCAGGGTGGCATGGCGCAAGGGGGCGCTTTGGGAAACAGCTGGTGGATTATTCGGTCTGGCCCTGCCTCTACCCCTGGCCACCGCACTGCCTCTTCCAACCTGCCCTGCTGCTGCACTTGCCTCCCCCTCTGAAGACCTGTCCTCAGTAGGCGTAGCAAACCAGGTGGGGTCAGTCACCTCATCGTCCTGCTGCTCTTCCTCCGAATCCTCTGTGTGCTCCTCCCTCGGACTTACTCCAATTACTACTACCTGAGTGATAGACAACTGTGTCTCATCGTCATCGTCCTCCTCACCCACTGAAAGCTCTTGAGACAGTTGCCGGAAGTCCCCAGCCTCAACCCCCGGACCCCGGGAACTTTCCAAAGGTTGGGCATCGGTCACGACAAACTCCTCCAGTGGGAGAGGATTCGGAACCATTGCTGCCCATTCTGAGCAGGGGCCCGAGAACAGTTCCTGGGAGTCTGCCCGCTCCTCAGAATGTCTCATTTTCATGGAGTGAGGAGGCTGGGAGGAAGGAGGAGCAGCAGCCAGAGGATTCTGAGTTGCAGCAGTGGACGGCGCAGAACTCTGGGTGGACGATAGATTGCTAGAAGCACTTTCTGCCATCCACGACAGGACCTGCTCACACTGCTCATTTTCTAATAAAGGTCTACCGCGTGGACCCATTAATTGTGAGATGAATGTGGGGACGCCAGAAACGTGCCTCTCTCCTAATCCCGCAGCAGTCGGCTGCGATACACCTGGATCAGGAGCTCGGCCTGTGCCCACACCCTGACTTGGGCCTCCGCGTCCTTGCCCGCGTCCACGTCCACGTCCTCTAGGCCTACCCCTACCCCTCAGCATGGTGTATTACCAGTAGTGCAGAAACAGAACGCTGTAATTAAATGTGCCGCTTATTGGCCTGTGGTTGGAGGCTGACTTCGCTTACGGAACGCACAGCAGAGCCAGGAAAGAATTTTGCGCAAGCCTGCTGTAACACTTAGCTGGCTGCGCATTAATTAGGACTACTACCCCCAGCAGAGATGCAGTACCCTCAGGACGGTCACAGGCAGCCCAAATAGAATGTTTTTTCCCAAATTTTTTTGGAAAAGCCCACTGCCTATTTACACAGTATATCTCTTTCACTGTCCCTGGCTCACCACTACTGGCCCTGGACTATGTAAAATAACTGCAGACTGTTTCCCTCTGGACAGGATGACAGCGGTAATGTGACGGGCAACGCAGAGCCAGGAAAGAATTTTGCGCAAGCCTGCTGTAACACTTAGCTGGCTGCGTATTAATTAGGACTACTACCCTCAGCAGAGACGCAGTACACTCAGGACAGTCACAGGCAGCCCAAATAGAATGTTTTTCCCCAAATTTTTTGGGAAAAGCCCACTGCCTATATACACAGTATATCTCTTTCACTGTCCCTGGCTCACCACTACTGGCCCTGGACTATGTAAAACTACTGCAGACTGTTTCCCTCTGGACAGGATGACAGCGGTGATGTGTAACGCACAGCAGAGCCAGGAAAGAATTTTGCGCAAGCCTGCTGTAACACTTAGCTGGCTGCGTATTAATTAGGACTACTACCCCCAGCAGAGACGCAGTACACTCAGGACGGTCACAGGCAGCCCAAATAGAATGTTTTTTCCCAAATTTCTTTGGAAAAGCCCACTGCCTCTATACACAGTATATGTCTTTCACTGTCCCTGCCTCACCACTACTGGCCCTGGGCTATGTAAAATTACTGCAGACTGAGGACGCAATGCTCTGCACGGCCGATATACAAAAAAAAAAAATGTGCAACACTGCAAAAAGCAGCCTCAACAGTACTGCACACGGTCAGATGTGGCCCTAAGAAGGACCGTTGGGGTTCTTGAAGCCTAAAATAACTCCTAACACTCTCCCTATAGCAACTCCAGCAAAACAGCACTTTCCCTGAACAATGTCAGAATGCATCTGTGGCGAGCCGCGGGCGGGGCAGATTTATATACTCGGGTGACACCTGATCTCGCCAGCCACTCACTGCAGGGGGGTGGTATAGGGCTTGAACGTCGCAGGGGGAAGTTGTAATGCCTTCCCTGTCTTTCTATTGGCCAGAAAAGCACGCTAACGTCTCAGAGATGAAAGTGAAAGTAACTCGAACATCGCATGGTACTCGTCTTGAGTAACGAGCATCTCGAACACGCTAATACTCGAACGAGTATCAAGCTCGGACGAGTACGTTCGCTCATCTCTATCTGTCACTTATCTGGGTAAAGTTCATTAGGGACAGCATTTTCCTTGTTTGCGGTGGTCTTTATTATTTAGCGCTATTTGGTGTGCCTTGGTGTGAGGGTTTCAGATTACATATATAGCGCGTCCTGCTAGGACGTGAAACTAGTTTTTCTTTGTGTAACTGAGAATAGAGCTGATAACTCTGAACTGTGACAACTCTTCAGATATTTGAAGACAGCTATTAAGTCTCCTCTCAGCCTTTATTTTTGCAAGCTAAACATTCCCAGATTATTTAACCGTTCCTCATAGGACATGGTTTGCAGACCGCTCACCATCTTGGTAACTCTTCTCTGAACTTGTTCCTGTTTGACAATGTCTTTTTTAAATTGGGGTGTCCAGAACGGGACAGAGTATTCCAGATGAGGTCTGACTGAGAAAGAGAAGAGGGGGATAATTACCTCATGTGATCTAGACTCTATGCTTCTCTTAATACATCCCAAAATTGTGTTAGCATTTTTAGCTGTTGCATCATAGTGTTGACTCATGTTCAGTCTTTGATCTATTAGTATGCCCAAGTCTTTTTCACATGTGCTGCTTAGCCCAATTCCCCCATTCTGTATGTGCTTTTTTCATTTTCATGTAGGACCATGCATTTCTCCTTGTTAAATACCATTTCGTAAGTCACTACCCACTATTCAAGCTTTTTTAGATCTTTTGAATCCTCTCTCTCTCTCTTTTCTCTAGTGTTAGATATCCCTCCTAACTTTGTGTCATTGGGAAATTTGATTAGTTTCATCTCAATTCTCTCCTCTAGATCATGCATAAAAAGGTTGAAAAATACAGGGCCCAGGGGAAAGGCCTTTTGGTACCCCATTCTTCCACTTGGATGTGCAGCCATTTATGACTACATTTTGAGTACGATCACTCAGCCAGTTGTGAAGCTCACCTTGTCAATCTCATATTTGGTCATTTTTCTTCAATAAGGATGGTATGAGACACTTTGTCAAATGCTTTACTAAAGTCAAGATATACTATATCTACCACATTTACTTGATCAACCTAGTCAGTGATTCATAGGAGAAAATCAAATTAGTCTGGCATGACTTGTTTGATACAAACCCGTGCATATTCTGAGTAATTACTCCATTTTCATTCAAGCACTTGCATACATGATGTTTAATAATTTGTTCAAAGATCCTTCCTGGTATAGAAGCCAGGCTCACAGGTGTTACATTCATGTGGGCAAGTGAGCACGGGCCCACACGAACATGACCCAGATTGATAGAGAACACTAGGTGAAACTACCACAGATTAACACCTCTCCCTATCTGCTACTAGGGTAAGTGACAGAAACCTACCTGAGCGAGAACATCGCCCCAATAAAGGGCGGCCTAGTCTTCGGATCTGGGCCTTTGCTGTTCCTAGGAACCCACACACACTGGATAGGACACATACACATACCACCACCGACAGGGATAACTGGACAGAGTAAGAAGACACAGAGCCATAATCACACCATACAGCAGCAAAGACGCAAACACTAGTAGCAGATGACAAAGCTATAAATGCCAGGTATTAGTTGACATTTTGATCAAAATATGGAAGCTAGCGGGCCACGAGCATGGCTCCTGGCTATACCGCTAGTCCCTACACTAATCAGGAGTCCATCGACACAACCAAACAAAAATAAAACACAACCCTTTCTTGAGGCAACCAAACACAGAACCTGCTCACACCACACACAGAGAGAGAATGAGAGCAGAGACAGCTGACCACACCCCCACCTGGGGAGACAGCTAATATGTGTACTGACCTTGAGTGATTGGCTGACTTGAGACACACACACGCCCAGACAGCACAATCCCTCGCACCTGAGCAGGAAAGCTCCAGAGAAGCTGTAGTACCACAGATCTCAGGAGACAGATGTGACAAGAGGTCTGCAGTTTTTTAGGTCCACCGTCTTCCCTTTTTTAAAGATAGGGACAACATTTGCTCTTTTCCAATCTTCTGGGACTTCTCCAGTTCTCCATGAATTTTCAAAAATTACTGAGTGGTTCAGTATTTACCTCTGCTGCTTCCATCAGTATCCTTGGACCTGGACTTGGAAACTTGGATTCATTTCAGTTAGAGAAGTGTTTCTTCACCATATCTCTACTTATAGATAGCCTGCATTATTTTATTTCCCCAGTAGCACAGAGAATGTCAATTGATATTGAATCTACTTTCTGAGAAAAAATAAGTGCACCATTTTTAACAAATTCACCATTTTTATTCTGTAAACATCCTATAGCATCTTTGACTTTTCTTTTGTGTTTCACCTCTGTTGCAAGCCTCAATTCATTATTAGCTTTAGCTTTTCTGACACTTGCCCTACAGTGTCTGCAAACATATTCCTCTTTAGATATGCCCCCCTCTTCCCAATTGATAAATATATTTTTTTCCTTTTTAACATGTGTGCAAGTTCTGTGTTCATCCATCTTGGTCTCTTTAAATGCTTCCCATCTTCCTTCTTTTAGGGATTGTTAGCGATTGTGCTTTAGGAATCGCATTTTGCAATATTTCCTAACCTTCTTGAAAGTTTCTGTCCTTAAGAATATCCAGCCTTTGGATTCTTCTTGTCCTCTTTCTGAGTCCTTTAAAACCTGCCTTTCTGAAATCCAACCTTGAGGTCTGAGTTTTCTTAGGTCTTCCTCCCCTTTTATTCAAAATTCAAGGATAGCATGATCACTGCCTCCTAAGGTCCCAGCCACCCTTACTTCCTCAACCATTTCCTCCCTGTTGGTAAGAATTAGGTCCAAGATAGCAGATCCCCTTGTTTTCTCTTCTACCTTTTGGAAGATAAAGTTGTGAGCAAGAGAGGATAAGAATTTGTTGGACCCATTACTTTTGCCTGAGAGAGATTCCCAACAAATAGGCCATGATTTTGTATTTTGACTTTATGCTGACTGACTTTATTCAGGAAGGCATTCCACCTGTACCTCATGTGGTGGCATTTAGGCACTGTTTCTGGAGCATTCTCGGTTATAGAGTGTGTTTTATATTTTGTTGGAGAGAAGGGCTTAAGTGCATATTTTTTTGCAACAAATTATACATACTTTGGTGTCTAATTTCATTTCTTAAAAGTTGGCAGCTATGATATGACACATTTCTTAGAGCTGCCAATACCTAAACATGGCACATAAAACTATTTTAACACTATTATCCTGATCTTCTCTTGTCAGAAAGAACAAAGACTGGTATAAACAGCTTAAACAATTTACATTTTACAGTAGCAGCTTGAATCATGGGCTACATTTAGAGCACCCTGACTGTTTCCATAGAAACTAGAGACCAGTGGACTTTGTTCATATCCGTTGGTATCATTATCACCAATGCTTGTTTTTCACTTCTGTCCCAAGCAAGATTGACATAAAAGCAAACATATCTTTATTAAAATGTTTCTGATAGTTACTTGAACAGGGAATCAATCTTATTTGTCTTAAAGGGAACATAGCAGGTTTACTTATCTAGTTTCCCTATAGAGTATCTCTAACTAGACAGACCGGATTCCACTGCGGGCTCCCGCATGCAGAATCTGACTTGTTCATGAAAGACCAACCTATGTTAGATAAACTAATAATGGCAGATCCATTAATAAATCAAAAACACAAGCTAATGATAAAGTGCTAAAAAGTCTTCATTAGGGTGGACACCCACTTGCGATTTTTTTTCTCTGCGATGCGACAGCAATGAATATGAAACCAATGATTTTCAATGGTTTCATACTCATGTGCGATGTTTCAGCAGAGCTGCGCATCGCTGAGAAGAAATCTGCGATATCGCTCAGTGTGAGTATCACGGACTTCTGCCGCAGCTGTCACAGCTGTCACAGCTGTGGCAGTAGTCCGCGGTATACTCCTATATGTTTTCAATGGGGCTAGCACTGCTGCCGCTGGCCCCATTGAAAACACTGGCGACATCGCAGCGTTTTTCTTGCGCTGCGAGGCGAGTGTTTTCACTTGCTCTCGCAGCGCAAGAAATAAAAACGCCAGTGGGTGGTCACCCTCAGTTCAGTCATGATGTGGTGTTGTTTTAGCTACACTCTTGGTACTGAAACCGTTGGTGTGTGACAAGTCGCAATGAAAACCAGAGTTTCATCTGACATGCCTCCAATAGAAAGACTGTGCACTAAGTGTATGAGAAAGGAACTGTATAGTAGATGCTCATTTCTGTTGGAGTAAAGTGTTAGACCGGGTTAGAAACTGTGTTACCTCTGCAAAAAAATGAGTAACCAATATGGCTGTGGACCTTACTGAGAGACAGTAACCACTGCACCTACTGGCTCATAGAGAGTACCCACCTGTTCTGGTTAACCCTGCTGTGTCCATGTCATTGTCTGCACCAAGTGCTCTGGAGTTGGTGTAAGAAGGGGGCATTTGGGTTCCTGGAGAACTGGGCTGACTTTGCTGTCGGCTACAGGCTCTACCGTAGGGACGGGCTGCATCTTAATGGGGAGTGTGCAGCTGTGCTGGGGGAAAAGATGACTAGAAGGCTGGAGGAGTGTTTAAACTAGGGACTAGGTAGAGGGCAAAAAGAGAAATAAGGGGGTAGTTAGTGTAGCTAGCAACCTGGGTCTAGGTAATGAGAATGGGGGTCGAGCAGGGGGTGGGGTTAGTACAGTTAGAACTGTCAGATCAGCCAATAGTACCATTAGTAGCAAAATGAATGCAAAAAACAAAAACAACCGTATAAATTGTATGACCACGAATGCAAGAAGTCTGATCAGTAAAGTGAGTGAGCTTGCAGCGAGAATGACTGCAAAAACTACGATATAGTCGGAATAACGGAAACATGGCTTGATGATAAGTGCGATTTGGCAGTGAATTTACAGGGTTACAATCTCTTCAGAAGAGACCGTGGAAAACAGAAAGGGAGAGGGATATATCCGTACGTTAAATCCTACTTAATGCTGAGGCTGCGGGAGGATATAGGGACAGGAGATAAACGCGTGGAATCTCTATGGGTAGAAATACAGGGAGAAAAAAATAACAAAATCCTGATAGGGGTTTTCTATAGGCAACCAAAAGCAACAGAAGAAACTGAAACCTTACTATTAAGGCAGATAGAAGAGGTGTCAATCCGCAACAAAGTAATTATCATGGGAGACTTTAATTATCCGGATATAATATGGAATAACGAAACCTGCAATTCTTGGGGGATAAATTCTTGAGAACAATTAAAGATAACTAATAGAGATGAGCGAACGCGTTCGTCCGAGCTTGATATTCGTGCGAATATTAGGGTGTTCGGGATGTTCGTTATTCGTAACGAACACCATGCGGTGTTCTGGTTACTTTCACTTCCTTCCCTGAGACGTTAGCGCGCTTTTCTGGCCAATTGAAAGACAGGGAAGGCATTACAACTTCCCCCTGCAACGTTTAAGCCCTATACCACCCCCCTGCTGTGAGTGGCTGGCGAGATCAGGTGTTCGCCTAATATAAAAGTCGGCCCCTCCCGCGGCTCGCCTCAGATGCCTGGTGAGTTAGATGAGGGACAGTGCTGTTTATACCGGAGCTGCTGTAGGGAAAGAATTGGTAGTTAGTGTAGGCTTCAAGACCCCCCAAAGGTCCTTATTAGGGCCACTGATAGCTGTGTGTTGGCTGCTGTTAGCAGTGGCATTTTTTTTTTCTCAAAATCGGCTCTGCAGAGCGTTGCACCTGGCATTAGGGACAGAAGTGCTGCATAGGCAGGGAGAGTGTTAGGAGTGAGTGTAGCCTTCAAGAACCTCAACGGTCCTTTCTAGGGCCATATTTATCCGTGTGCAGTACTGTCCAGGCTGCTGTTAGCTGTGCTGCATTTTTTTTGGGCTTCTCAAAATCGCCTCTGCAGAGCATTCCACCCTCCATTGATACTGCAGGGAAAGAATTGTATAGGCAGGGCCACAACACAGTTATTATTCATAGAATATACGCAGTGCTGCCTTTTGGTGGAAAAACAAGTGAAAACAAATCTATTTGTCCAGCCTCTGTCCGTCCTTACGGGCGGTGGACACGTGTGAGCTGCGTGAAAAACATTGCTAAATCATACGCACCCAGCTACGCTTTACTGCTGGCTTCGCCATTTGCTTTCCTTAATTGGGAAAAAAAATACCTGCTCTGCCAGAGTTATAATAACTCTGCTACCCTCACGTTCTGTGACACATTAGCAGGGACACAGCACAGTTATTAAACTTCTCATGTTCATTGAATATACGCAGTGCTGCCTTTTGGTGGAAAAACAAGTGAAAACAAATCTATTTGTCCAGCCTCTGTCCGTCCTTACGGGCGGTGGACACGTGTGAGCTGCGTGAAAAACATTGCTAAATCATACGCACCCAGCTACGCTTTACTGCTGGCTTCGCCATTTGCTTTCCTTAATTGGGAAAAAAAATACCTGCTCTGCCAGAGTTATAATAACTCTGCTACCCTCACGTTCTGTGACACATTAGCAGGGACACAGCACAGTTATTAAACTTCTCATGTTCATTGAATATACGCAGTGCTGCCTTTTGGTGGAAAAACAAGTGAAAACAAATCTATTTGTCCAGCCTCTGTCCGTCCTTACGGGCGGTGGACACGTGTGAGCTGCGTGAAAAACATTGCTAAATCATACGCACCCAGCTACGCTTTACTGCTGGCTTCGCCATTTGCTTTCCTTAATTGGGAAAAAAAATACCTGCTCTGCCAGAGTTATAATAACTCTGCTACCCTCACGTTCTGTGACACATTAGCAGGGACACAGCACAGTTATTAAACTTCTCATGTTCATTGAATATACGCAGTGCTGCCTTTTGGTGGAAAAACAAGTGAAAACAAATCTATTTGTCCAGCCTCTGTCCGTCCTTACGGGCGGTGGACACGTGTGAGCTGCGTGAAAAACATTGCTAAATCATACGCACCCAGCTACGCTTTACTGCTGGCTTCGCCATTTGCTTTCCTTAATTGGGAAAAAAAATACCTGCTCTGCCAGAGTTATAATAACTCTGCTACCCTCACGTTCTGTGACACATTAGCAGGGACACAGCACAGTTATTAAACTTCTCATGTTCATTGAATATACGCAGTGCTGCCTTTTGGTGGAAAAACAAGTGAAAACAAATCTATTTGTCCAGCCTCTGTCCGTCCTTACGGGCGGTGGACACGTGTGAGCTGCGTGAAAAACATTGCTAAATCATACGCACCCAGCTACGCTTTACTGCTGGCTTCGCCATTTGCTTTCCTTAATTGGGAAAAAAAATACCTGCTCTGCCAGAGTTATAATAACTCTGCTACCCTCACGTTCTGTGACACATTAGCAGGGACACAGCACAGTTATTAAACTTCTCATGTTCATTGAATATACGCAGTGCTGCCTTTTGGTGGAAAAACAAGTGAAAACAAATCTATTTGTCCAGCCTCTGTCCGTCCTTACGGGCGGTGGACACGTGTGAGCTGCGTGAAAAACATTGCTAAATCATACGCACCCAGCTACGCTTTACTGCTGGCTTCGCCATTTGCATTCCTTAATTGGGAAAAAAAATACCTGCTCTGCCAGAGTTATAATAACTCTGCTACCCTCACGTTCTGTGACACATTAGCAGGGACACAGCACAGTTATTAAACTTCTCATGTTCATTGAATATACGCAGTGCTGCCTTTTGGTGGAAAAACAAGTGAAAACAAATCTATTTGTCCAGCCTCTGTCCGTCCTTACGGGCGGTGGACACGTGTGAGCTGCGTGAAAAACATTGCTAAATCATACGCACCCAGCTACGCTTTACTGCTGGCTTCGCCATTTGCTTTCCTTAATTGGGAAAAAAAATACCTGCTCTGCCAGAGTTATAATAACTCTGCTACCCTCACGTTCTGTGACACATTAGCAGGGACACAGCACAGTTATTAAACTTCTCATGTTCATTGAATATACGCAGTGCTGCCTTTTGGTGGAAAAACAAGTGAAAACAGTTTATTCATTCACTAGAGGCAGTGGGGCCTTTCGTTTTCCAAAAAGGGCAAAAATTATATTTGGCCTGCAGTCTTGCGCCAATTTATTTCCTGCCTGTGAAATCAAATCACTGGTAATACAGCATGCTGAGGGGTAGGGGTAGGCCTAGAGGACGTGGACGCGGCCGAGGACGCTGAGGGCCAAGTCAGGGTGTGGGCACAGGCCGAGCTCCTGATCCCAGTGTGTCGCAGCCGACTGCTGCGCGATTAGGAGAGAGGCACGTTTCTGGCGTCCCCACATTCATCGCCCAATTAATGGGTCCACGCGGGAGACGGTTATTAGAAAATGAGCAGTGTGAGCAGGTCCTGTCCTGGATGGCAGAAAGTGCTTCGAGCAACCTATCGTCAACACGCAGTTCTGCGCCGTCCACTGCTGCAAATCCGAATCCTCTGTCTGCTGCTCCTCCTTCCTCCCAGCCTCCCCACTCCACTACAATGACACATGCTCAGGAGCGGGAACACTCCCAGGAACTGTTCTCGGGCCCCTGCTTAGATTGGGCAGCAGCGGTTCCTCTCCCACCAGAGGAGTTTATCGTCACTGATGCCCAACCATTCGAAAGTTCCCGGGGTCCGAGGGAAGAGGCTGGGGACTTCCGCCAACTGTCTCAACAACTTTCTGTGGGTGAGGAGGACGATGACGATCAGACACAGTTGTCTTGCAGTGAGGTAGTAGTAAGGGCAGTAAGTCCAAGGGAGCAGCGCACAGAGGATTCGGAGGAAGAGCAGCAGGACGATGAGGTGACTGACCCCACCTGGTGTGCAACGCTTACTCAGGAGGACAGGTCTTCAGAGGGGGAGTCAAGGGCATCAGCAGGGCAGGTTGCAAGAGGCAGTGCGGTGGCCAGGGCCAGGGGTAGAGGCAGGGCCAGACCAAATAATCCACCAAGTGTTTCCCAAAGCGCCCCCTCGCGCCATGCCACCCTGCAGAGGCCGAGGTGCTCTAAGGTCTGGCAGTTTTTCACAGAGACGCCTGACGACCGACGAACAGTGGTGTGCAACCTTTGTTGCGCAAAGCTCAGCCGGGGAGCCAACACCAACAGCCTCACCACCACCACCATGCGCAGACATATGATTGCCAAGCACCCCACAAGGTGGGACGAAGGCCGTTCACCGCCTCCAGTTTGCACCCCTGCCTCTCCCCCTGTGCCCCAACCTGCCACTGAGATGCAACCCCCCTCTCAGGACACAGGCACTACCGCCTCATGGCCTGCACTCACACCCTCATCTCCGCTGTCCTCGGCCCCATCCAGCAGTGTAGTTCAGCGCACCGTTCAGCCGTCGCTTGCGCAAGTGTTCGAGCGCAAGCGCAAGTACGCCGCCACGCACCCGCACGCTCAAACGTTAACCGTCCGCATAGCAAAATTCATCAGCCTTGAGATGCTGCCGTATAGGGTTGTGGAAACTGAGTCCTTCAAAAGTATCATGGAGGCGGCGGCCCCGCGCTACTCAGTTCCCAGTCGCCACTACTTTTCCCGATGTGCCGTCCCAGCCCTGCACGACCACGTCTCCCGCAACATTGTGCGCTCCCTCACCAACGCGGTTACTGCCACGGTCCACCTAACTACGGACACGTGGACAAGCACAGGCGGGCAGGGCCACTACATCTCCCTGACGGCACATTGGGTGAATTTAGTGGAGGCTGGGACAGAGTCAGAGCCTGGGACTGCTCACGTCCTACCCACCCCCAGAATTGCGGGCCCCACCTCGGTGCTGGTATCTGCGGAGGTGTAAGCTTCCTCCACTAAAGCACCCTCCTCCTCCTCCTCTGTCTCGCAATCAAGATGTGTTAGCAGCAGCATGTCGCCAGCAGTCGGTGTCGCGCGGTGTGGCAGCACAGCGGTGGGCAAGCGTCAGCAGGCCGTGCTGAAACTACTCAGCTTAGGCGATAAGAGGCACACGGCCCACGAACTGCTGCAGGGTCTGACAGAGCAGACCGACCGCTGGCTTGCGCCGCTGAGCCTCCAACCGGGCATGGTCGTGTGTGACAACGGGCGTAACCTGGTGGCGGCTCTGCAGCTTGGCAGCCTCACGCACGTGCCATGCCTGGCCCAAGTCTTTAATTTGGTGGTTCAGCGCTTTCTGAAAAGCTACCCACGCTTGTCAGACCTGCTCGTAAAGGCGCGCCGGCTCTGCGCACATTTCCGCAAGTCCCACACGGACGCTGCCACCCTGCGCACCCTGCAACATCACTTTAAGCTGCCAGTGCACCGACTGCTGTGCGACGTGCCCACACGGTGGAACTCTACGCTCCACATGTTGGCCAGGCTCTATGAACAACGTAGAGCTATAGTCGAATACCAACTCCAACATGGGCGGCGCAGTGGGAGTCAGCCTCCTCAATTCCTTTCAGAAGAGTGGGCCTGGTTGGCAGACATCTGCCATGTCCTTGGTAATTTTGAGGAGTCTACCCAGGTGGTGAGCGGCGATGCTACAATCATTAGCGTCACCATTCCTCTGCTATGCATCTTGAGAAATTCCCTGCAAACCATAAAGGCAGCTTCTTTGCGCTCGGAAACGGGGGCGGGGGAAGACAGTATGCCGCTGGATAGTCAGGGCACCCTCCTGTCTATTTCTCAGCGCGTACAGGAGGAGGAGGAGGAGCATGAGGAGGATGAGGAGGAGGGGGAAGAGACAGCTTGGCCCGCTGCTGACGGTACACCGGCTGATTGCCTGTCATCCTTTCAGCGTGTATGGCCTGAGGAGGAGGAGGAGGAGGAGGAGGAGGAGGATCCTGAAAGTGATCTTCCTAGTGAAGACAGCCATGTGTTGCGTACAGGTACCCTGGCACACATGGCTGACTTCATGTTAGGATGCCTTTCTCGTGACCCTCGCGTTGCACGCATTCTGGCCACTACGGATTACTGGGTGTACACACTGCTCGATCCACGGTATAAGGAGAACCTGCCCACTCTGATTCCCGAAGAGGAAAGGGGTTCGAGAGTGTTGCTATACCACAGGACCCTTGCGGACAAGCTGATGGTAAAATTCCCAGCCGACAGCGCTAGTGGCAGAAGGCGCAGTACAGAGGGCAAGGTAGCAGGGGATGTGCGTAGATCGAGCAGCATGTACATCCCAGGCAGTGCAACAGTCTTTAAGGGCCTGGCCAGCTTTATGGCTCCCCACCAAGACTGTGTCACCGCTCCCCAGTCACGGCTGAGTCGGCGGGAGCACTGTAAAAGGATGGTGAGGGAGTACGTAGCGGATCGCACGACCATCCTTGGTGACGCCTCTGCCCCCTACAACTACTGGGTGTCGAAGCTGGACATGTGGCCTGAACTAGCGCTGTATGCCCTGGAGGTGCTTGCTTGTCCTGCGGCTAGCGTGTTGTCGGAGAGGGTGTTTAGTGCGGCTGGGGGAATCATCACAGATAAGCGTAGCCGCTTGTCAACCGACAGTGCCGACAGGCTAACACTCATCAAGATGAACAAAGGCTGGATTTCCCCAGACTTCTCTTCTCCACCAGCGGACAGCAGCGATACGTAAGCAATACGTAGGCTGCACCCGCGGATGGAAGCTACGTTCTCTCTCACCATCCAAAACGGGGACATTTCTGCTTCATCAATCTGTGTCTAATATTCCTCCTCCTCCTCCTCCTGCTCCTCCTCCTGAAACCTCACGTAATCACGCTGAACGGGCAATTTTTCTTAGGGCCACAAGGCTCACTCAAATAATTTTTCAGAACAATTTTTATAAGTTTCAATGCGCTTAAAAGCATTGGAACTTTAACTTGAACCAATTTTTCGTTACACTGGGCTGCCTCCAGGCCTAGTTACCACTTAAGCCACATTAACCAAAGCGATTAATAGGTTTCACCTGCCCTCTTGGCTGGCCATGGCCAATTTTTGGGATGTACATTAGTACTGTTGATACAGCAATTTTTGTGGGCCCTCGCCTACAGTGTAATCAAATTAATTTTTAGGCCACCTGCATTACAGCTGACGTTACCTCAGCTGTGTTGGGCAATGCAATGGGATATTTTTATGTACCGCCGGTGGGTTCCAGGGAGCCACCCATGCTGTAGGTGCACACTGAGTTTTTAATACATCTGTACACTTCTAAAGAACCCGTCTGACTGGGGCATGCAGTGTGGGCCGAAGCCCACCTGTATTACGCACGACATTACTACCTCAGCTGTGTTGGGCAATGCAATGGGATATTTCTATGTACCGCCGGTGGCTTCCTGGCACCCACCCAGGCAGTGGGTCCACAGGGAGTTTAACCTACATGTGTCCACTTGTAAAGAACCCCAGTCTGACTGGGGCATGCAGTGTGGGCCGAAGACCACCTGCATTAAGCACGACATTACTACCTCAGCTGTGTTGGGCAATGCAATGGGATATTTTTGTGTACCGCCGGTGGGTTCCAGGGAGCCACCCATGCTGTAGGTGCACACTGAGTTTTTAATACATCTGTACACTTCTAAAGAACCCGTCTGACTGGGGCATGCAGTGTGGGCCGAAGCCCACCTGTATTACGCACGACATTACTACCTCAGCTGTGTTGGGCAATGCAATGGGATATTTCTATGTACCGCCGGTGGCTTCCTGGCACCCACCCAGGCAGTGGGTCCACAGGGAGTTTAACCTACATGTGTCCACTTGTAAAGAACCCCAGTCTGACTGGGGCATGCAGTGTGGGCCGAAACCCACCTGCATTAACCCTTTCCAGTCCACTGTGTGACCTGTGAAGACATTAGGGTTTAAGGCTGTACAGCTCCGTTGTTGGTAGACGTCCGTCGGGGTTCTCTTACTGTATATTGCCAGCCTCTCTGCTGTCGGAGCCTATCCTACGTGTCAGCTCATGCAGTACTGGCTTTAGCCAGCATATAGCGCCGTTGTATAACAGCAGAAAAAGAGTAAGCCCCCTAGGAAAACCATATACAAATTGGATTGGAAAGGGTTAAGCACAACATTACTACCTCAGCTGTGTTGGGCAATGCAATGGGATATTTCTATGTACCGCCGGTGGCTTCCTGGCACCCACCCATGCTGTAGGTGCACACGGAGTTTTTACTACATCTGTACACTTATAAAGAACCCCAGTCAGACTGGGGCATGCAGTGTGGGCCGAAGCCCACCTGCATTAAGCACGACATTACTACCTCAGCTGTGTTGGGCAATGCAATGGGATATTTCTGTGTACCGCCGGTGGGTTCCAGGGAGCCACCCATGCTGTGGGTCGACAGGGACTTCACAATAGGGAGTTGTACCTGCCTGTGTCTATGAATTAAAAAGCCCGGTCTGACTGGGGCATGCAGACACCTTGACAGAATGAATAGTGTGTGGCACATAGGTTCCCCATTGCTATGCCCACGTGTGCAGCTCTTGATGGCGGTGGCACAGGATTCTATTTCTCATTGCTTCTGTACAGCATTGTGGGCTATCGCTCCGCCACTTTTAAAGAGGGTCGCTGCCTAGCCGTGCCAACCTCTGCAGTGTGTGCCTGCGGTCCCTCGTCATGGCAGACGCAATTCTAAATAGACATGAGCGTGGTGTGGCATGAGGGCAGCTGAAGGCTGCCCAGGGACACTTTGGTGTGCGCTGTGGGGGGGGAGGGGGGGCGGTTGGGCAGCATGTAACCCAGGAGAAGTGTCAGTGGAGTGTCATGCAGGCAGTGATTGTGCTTTGTTGGAGGTAGTGTGGTGCTTAGCAAAGGTATGCCATGCTAATGAGGGCTTTTCAGAAGTAAAAGTTGTTGGGAGGGGGGGGGCCACTCTTGCCGGTATTGTGGCTTAATAGTGGGACCTGTGAACTTGAGATGCAGCCCAACACGTAGCCCCTTGCCTGCCCTATCCGTCACTGTGTCATTCCCATCACTTTCCTGAATTGCCCAGATTTTCACACATGAAAACCTTAGCGAGCATCGGCGAAATACAAAAATGTTCTGGTCGCCCATTGACTTCAATGGGGTTCGTTGTTCGAAACGAACCCTCGAGCATCACGGGAAGTTCGTTCCGAATAACGAACACCCGAACATTTTGGTGTTCGCTCATCTCTAATAACTAACTTATCTAACTTGTGCGGGAGCCAACTAGAAGGAGGGCCACTCTGGAATTAGGATTAACTAACAAACCGGACTGAATAATAACGGTGCAGGTTGAGGGGCACTTGGGGAACAGTGACCACAATATAATTAACTTCCAGCCGTCATTCAATAAGAAGCCTTATCAGGGAGCGACAAATAAACTAAAGTTTAGTAAAGCAAAATTTGATCAGCTTAGAACTACTATCGGTAACATTAATTGGGACAACATCCTCAAAAATATCAGTACAAGGACAAATAGGATAAGTTTAAAAATATCCTAATCACCTCATGTGAGCAGTTCATACCCTTTAAAAATAAAAGAACTTCAAGTAAAAGGAAACCAATGTGGCTCGACAAGATGGTAAGGGGGGCAATAAACAAAAAAAAAGCGTTTAAACTACTAAAGCAAAAAGGCAGCGAAGAATTGCTAAAATCATACAGGAAAAAAAACAAAATATGCAAAGGAAAGATCAAAATTGCTAAGGAGGAGGCAGAAAGACTGATGGCCAAAGAGAGCAAAATCAACCCTAAACTATTCTTCAATTATATTAACAGGAAAAGGATTTGCACCGAGAAAACTGGCCCTTTAACAAATAATGCAGGAGAAATCATACTAACACAACGATCCACGCCACCATACGGTTAGAAATATATAAGGTAACTCACCTGGTGCACAGTGGGGTTCCCGTGAGATCGTCAGGGACACCCCGCCTGCACCTATGGTCCGAGTGTGCCTGTAAAATGTGCAGAAAATCTCCAGATATCCTTCGGTGAAGAAGGAGAGCCGAAGGAAAGTAAAACCCCAAAGAAACAAAAATTTCCTTCAATGGGTTAAATAAGAAGTATTTTAAAGGAAAAAAGCTTCTCTCCGCGCTCCTGCTGTAGATCTTCTTGTTTAGAACTGATCCACTGTCATAGCAGACAGTATTTTATGTAATAAATTTATTTAAAAACAAAATCAAGAAAAATGCATACAAGAGACACCTCTTGCCTTGGGGGTCATGCAACGCGTTTCGGCGTATTTAAATGCCTTTTTCAAGCATCCCATACAATAAAAATTGCATCTTTACTATTACTTTATTATTTAAAGATGCAATTTTTATTGTATGGGATGCTTGAAAAAGGCGTTTAAATACGCCGATGAAGTAAGTTTTTGGCTGGACCTGGGAGAGTCTATTGATCTTGTATATCTGGACTTCTCTAAAGCATTTGACACCGTGCCGCATAATAGGCTGATATATAAAATTAGACAGCTCGGATTGGGTGAAAACCGTTGTATCTGGGTAAAGAATTGGCTCAGACCTGATAGAGGGACTGTACAGTAAAATATCAATATTTGCAGATGACACAAAATTATACAATATAATCAATGCAACGGAGGACAAGGTACGGCTACAAACGGACCTAGATAGGCTAGGGGCTTGCGCAGAAAAATGGCAAATGAAGTTCAATGTTGATAAATGTAAGGTTATGCACATGGGCAGGAGAAATGGATGTCACCAATAGACACTAAATGGGGAACTGCTAGGGAAAAGTGATATGGAAAAAGACCTGGAGGTACTAGTGGATTGTAAATTAAACTGGAGTAACCAATGCCAGTCAGCTGCTGCAAAAGCTAATAAAGTCTTGGGGTGCATTAAAAGAGGTATAGGGTCTAAGGGAAGAACATTATTCTACCACTATACAAGGCACTTCTTAGGCCCCACATGGAAAACTGCGTACAGCTCTGATCACCAGTGCTCAGGAAATATGTTACAGTGCTTGAGGGGGTTCAAAGAAGGGCAACTAAACTAATACATGGAATGAAGGGAATGGAATACCCAGAGAGGCTATCCAAATTGGGATTATTTACCCTGCAAAAAAACAGCTAATGGGTAATCAATTAACTATGTATAAATACATGAGGGGACAATACAATGATCTCTCCCACGATCTGTTTATACCCAGGACTGCAACGGTAACAAGAGGGCATCCGCTATGTCTAGAAGAAAGCAGGTTTCATCGCCAACACAGAAAAGGGTTCTTTACTGTAAGAGCAGTGAGACTATGAAACTCTCTGCCTGAGATTGTGTTGATGGTAAAATGCATAGAGGAGTTTAAGGCCTCGGTCAGACGGGCGTTTTTTTGCGCGATTTGCGCATGCGTCCGGCGATTTTATAAAACCATTGCTTTGCAATGGTATCGGACACATGAGTGCTTTTTATGCGCTCGTCCGATTAATTATAGAACAAAAATCGCAGATCGCACCTATCTGCGATATGCGATTCCTGTTCTTCTCTATATGCGCTCAATGGGGCCGGCGGCAGCAGCACCGACCCCATTGAGAACATATACTAGACAAAGCATTCTTCTCTGCCACAGCTGTAACAGCTGTGGCACAGAAGAATGATGCTTGCCCATTGAATTCAATGGAGCCAACAATACAGCCGGCTCCATTGAAAGCAATGGGCTGCCGGCGAGAACGGGATGAATTTTCGGGAAGGGCTTAAAAATATAAACCCTTCCCTGAAAATCATTCAAAACTGTGTAAAAAGTAAAAAAAAATTTATACTCACCTTGTCCCGGCAGACGGAGTTCAGCTGTGGCCGGCCGGCAGTTGTCCTGAACTGCTGTGAGTAGTATTCAGCAGCCGGGGATTTAAAATCCCGGCCTGCTGAATGAGCTGCCTCTGATTGGTCACAGCCTCACCAATCAGAGGCAGCTCTCACTTACCCATTCATGAATTCATGAATGGGTGAGTGAGTGCTGCCTCTGATTGGCTCAGCGCAGGGACCAATCAATGAATGACAGCAGTTCAGGAGAACTGCCAGCCGGCCATGGCTGAACTCCGTCTGCCGGGACAAGGTGAGTATATATATTTTTTTACTTTTTACACAGTTTTGGATGATTTTCAGGGAAGGGCTTATATTTTTATGCCCTTCCTGAAAATTCATCCTGAGATCGCCTGCAGCCCATTGCTTTCAATGGAGCCGGCTGTATTGCCGGCTCCATTGAATTCAATGCGATGGACAGCGCTGCACTGCTCCGGCCCTTTTCTAATGAAACGCAGCTAGGAGCAGATTTTCCGGGCTATTTTTTGGCCCCGGTCACGCGATTTGCGGATGCACATCCATCATGCTATCCGTAAATCGCGGCAAAAAACGCCCGTGTGACCGAGGCCTAAGAGGGGTCTTGATGTCTTTCTAAAGTGGAAGGATATTACAGGATATAAATGGTAGGTGACCAGTGGGTTGTTGATCGGGGTCTTACAGTCATGTAGAAACTATTAGAGGTTGATCCAGGGATTAGTCTGACTGTCATTAGGGAGTCGGGAAGGAATTTTTTCTCCGAAAGGGGTAATTGGCTTCTGCCTTTTGGGGTTTTTTGCCTTCCTCTGGATCAACAAGGAGGTTAAACAGGCTGAAATAGATGGACATTGTTTTCATTCCGCCTTACATACTATGTTACTATGTATCCTCAAGGGTGTTTAGGTGACACATAATAGTCTAAAAAGTGTAAGACTGATCCCCTTACATAAAAACCGGAATAATCTAAATATTCCAGCTTTTAATATAGCATGCATTTAGTAATATTTATAAATGATAACTACAAGAATAGAAGCTCAGCCTTCAACAGTTGTCCATTTCACATTTTACATCATTTCTGTTACTACAGGAAGAATATTTAGGAGCAATTTTTCCCTTCTTCCATCTAATAATGAAATAAGATTGATACGGTAGCAGGCCTATAAATGAGATTAATTGCTTCATTCTAGTGCAAGGATGCAGCATGAACATAGATACATATCTCTAACAAATTCATTATATTTTAAGGTTCAAGGATGAGGCACAAGTCCAGTAATTGGATCTATTCAGGCAGCATCAGCAGTCATAGGTCTATTTCTGAATGAGATTATATGACACGTACAGCACTGAAATATATTACATAAGAGCCGTATAGGAAAGCTATTATTTGACATAATTTCATTGTCTGTTCCTGACATTTAATTGGTTTTGTTGCCCAAATGGGATTGCAATTCTTTGTTTCTAATGACTGCAAGTATAAATGATTCAGTGTTATTCATTTCTGGTACTGTACATAGCTGCAGATGCCCTGTCTACCTCTGACCTAAATATAGAGCTATCTGATGGAGAAGCAAAACTACTCATTAGCACTAATAGACTCATTCAGGGCTGGACAATTACCATTTACATCTTGCAGATACATTATCTCCTCAAAATGTCAAGGATGTCTAGCTGATGTGGTATGATTATAGAATATTTAACAACTTGTTGCTAATGTGTATAATGGTTCATTAAAGACAAGCTAAGTAGCTGTCAGTGGAATTTGATAGTATAGTGTCCTTGGCATGGTAGTTATTGATTTTTGGAGCTGTGGTTGCCTGACTACTTCAAACAGTCAAATCAAGACTAATTAGAAAGCTAAAAGAGTTTAAAGGGGTTGTCCCGAGGCAGCAAGTGGGTCTATACACTTCTGTATGGCCATAATAATGCACTTTGTAATGTACATTGTGCATTAATTATGAGCCATACAGAAGTTATAAAAAGTTTTATACTTACCTGCTCCGTTGCTGGCGTCCTCGTCTCCATGGTGCCGACTAATTTTCGCCCTCCGATGGCCAAATTAGCCGCGCTTGCGCAGTCCGGGTCTTCTGCAGTCTTCTATGGGGCCGCTCGTGTAGAATGCCGGCTCCGTGTAGCTCCGCCCCGTCACGTGCCGATTCCAGCCAATCAGGAGGCTGGAATCGGCAATGGACCGCACAGAAGCCCTGCGGTCCACGGAGACAGAGGATCCCGGCGGCCATCTTCAGCAGGTAAGTATGAAGACGCCGGACCGCCGGGATTCAGGTAAGCGCTGTGCGGGTTGTTTTTTTAACCCCTGCATCGGGGTTGTCTCGTGCCGAACGGGGGGGGGTTAAAAAAAAAAACCCGTTTCGGCGCGGGACAACGCCTTTAATCAAAGTCAGAAATGCAAACTTTATTTTAAAGCACCATCAACCTAAACACAAGTCCACTATGTGAGGAAACTAATAGAAAAAACTTATTTGCACGTATATAAGTTAAATCGTGAAACCAAGAGCATTTAAGCAGGGTTTCCACGCAGCCACCATTCAGCGTGAGTATGGATGGGCAATCATGTGCCACATTGAGATGCCACATTCCTCATGTGGACCTAGTGCAGACTCTATTAAAGAATGCTCCTTCTCGCCCTAGGGTGGATAGATAGTAACATATCATTTGTTCGTAATGCAATTCTCTATTATAATATTTGTTGTTGTTCTAAATCCTGTGAACGGCCGCTCCGGCAAAATGGCTGTATAGAAAATGTTCTGAAAAAAATCTACAATCAAAAATAAAAACACTTTAGACATATGGAATATGCTTCACTGCTTTTAAATTATAATTAAAAATTTAGGTGGTACTTTCCCTTTAAAAAAAAGGTGGGCCATCATTTTTAAATCAATCAGCTTCTGATTTATTTGATTGAAAGGTGATTAGAGATGAGCGAACGTACTCGTCAGAGCTTGATATTCGTGCGAATATTAGGGTGTTCGGGATGCTCGTTACTCGTAACGAGTACCACGCGGTGTTCCGGTTACTTTCAGTTTCCTCTCTGAGACGTTAGCGCGCTTTTCTGGCCAATTGAAAGACAGGGAAGGCATTACAACTTCCCCCTGTGACGTTCAAGCCCTATACCACCCCCCTGCTGTGAGTGGCTGGGGCGATCAGATGTCACCCGAGTATAAAAATCGGCCCCTCCCGCGGCTCGCCACACATGCCTTGTGACTTAGCTGAGGGAAAGTACTATCGTGCTGGTGCTGCTGTAGGGAGAGCGTTAGGAGTCAGTGTAGGCTTCAAGAACCCCAATGGCCCTTCTCAGGGCCACATCTACTAGTGTGCAGTACTGTGTTAGCACTGTATTTTTTTTTTTTTGTGTCCAAAATTGGATCTGCAGAGCATTGCGCCCAGCAATAGGGACAGAAGTGGGGGTTAGGCAGGGAGAGTGTTAGGAGTTAGTGTAGGCTTCAAGAACCCGAACGGTCCTTTCTAGGGCCACTTCTATCCGTGTGCAGTACTGTGCAGTACTTGTGTGACACTTTTTGGGGGCCACACCACAGATATTAAACTTCTTGTTCATTGAATATACGCAGTGGGTCCTTCCCTTTGCCAAAAAGGAAAAGAAATTATATTTGGCCTGCCTGTGTCAGTCCTAAGGTCTGCGTGTACGTGTGTGCTGCGTGTACAACGTACAAAAATCAGACGCAACCAGCTACGCTTTACTGCAGCCTAGCGCCAATTTCTTTCCTGCCTGGGAAATCAAATCACTGGTAATACAGCATGCTGAGGGGTAGGGGTAGGCCTAGAGGATGTGGACGCGGCCGAGGACGCGGAGGGCCAAGTGAGGGTGTGGGCACAGGCCGAGCCAGTGCGGTGGCCAGGGGTAGAGGCAGGGCCAGACCGAATAATCCACCAACTGTTTCCCAAAGCGCCCCCTCGCGCCATGCCACCCTGCAGAGGTCAAGGTGCTCTACGGTGTGGCAGTTTTTCACAGAGACGCCTGACGACCGACGAACAGTGGTGTGCAACCTTTGTCGCGCCAAGATCAGCTGGGGAGGCACCGCCAACAGCATGCGCAGGCATATGATGGCCAAGCACCCCACAAGGTGGGACGATGCCCGTTCACCGCCTCCGGTTTGCACCCCTGCCTCTCCCCCTGTGCCCCAACCTGCCACTGAGATCCAACCCCCCTCTCAGGACACAGGCACTACCGTCTCCTGGCCTGCACCCACACCCTCACCTCCGCTGTCCTCGGCCCCATCCAGCAATGTCTCTCAGCGCAGCGTCCAGACGTCGCTAGTGCCACAGTTTGAGCGCAAGCGCAACTACGACGCCAAGCACCCGCACGCTCAAGCGTTAAACGTGCACATTGCAAAATTGATCAGCCTAGAGATGCTGCCGTATAGGCTTGTGGAAACGGAGGCTTTCAAAAGCATGATGGCGGCGGCTGCCCCGCGCTACTCGGTTCCCAATCGCCACTACTTTTCCCGATGTGCCGTCCCAGCCCTGCACGACCACGTCTCCCGCAACATTGTACGCGCCCTCACCAACGCGGTTACTGCCAAGGTCCACTTAACAACGGACACGTGGACAAGCACAGGCGGGCAGGGCCACTATATCTCCCTGACGGCACATTGGGTGAATTTAGTGGAGGCTGGGACAGAGTCAGAGCCTGGGACCGCTCACGTCCTACCCACCCCCAGAATTGCGGGCCACAGCTCGGTGGTGGTATCTGCGGCGGTGTATGCTTCCTCCACTAAAGCACCTTCCTCCTCCTCCTCCTCCAACGCAACCTCTGTCTCGCAATCAAGATGTGTCAGCAGCACGTCGCCAGCAGTCGGTGTCACGCGGCGTGGCAGCACAGCGGTGGGCAAGCGTCAGCAGGCCGTGCTGAAACTACTCAGCTTAGGAGAGAAGAGGCACACGGCCCACGAACTGCTGCAGGGTCTGACAGAGCAGACCGACCACTGGCTTGCGCCGCTGAGCCTCCAACCGGGCATGGTCGTGTGTAACAACGGCCGTAAGCTGGTGGCGGCTCTGCAGCTCGGCAGCCTCACGCACGTGCCATGCCTGGCCCATGTCTTTAATTTGGTGGTTCAGCGCTTTCTGAAAAGCTACACCCACTTGTCATACCTGCTCGGAAAGGTGCGCCAGCTCTGCGCACATTTCCGCAAATCCCACACGCACGCTGCCACCCTGCGGACACTGCAACATAGGTTTAATCTGCCAGTGCACCGACTGCTGTGCGACGTGCCCACACAGTGGAACTCTACACTCCACATGTTGGCCAGACTCTATGAGCAGCGTAGAGCTATAGTGGAATACCAACTCCAACTTGCGCGGCGCAGTGGGAGTCAGCCTCCTCAATTATTTACAGAAGAGTGGCCCTGGTTTGCAGCCATCTGCCAGGTCCTTGGAAAATTTGAGGAGTCTACCCAGGTGGTGAGCGGCGATGCTGCAATCATTAGCGTCACCATTCCTCTGCTATGCATCTTGAGAAGTTCCCTACAAAGCATAAAGGCAGACGCTTTGCGCTCGGAAACAGAGCCGGGGGAAGACAGTATGTCGCTGGATAGTCAGAGCACCCGCCTGTCTATATCTCAGCGCGTTGAGGAGGAGGAGGAAGAGCATGAGGAGGATGAGGAGGAGGGGGAAGAGACAGCTTGGCCCACTGGTGAGGGTACACATGCTGCTGGGCTGTCATCCTTTCAGCGTGTATGGCCTGAGGAGGAGGAAGAGGAGGAGGAGGAGGATCCTGAAAGTGATCTTCCTAGTGAGGACAGCCATGTGTTGCGTACAGGTACCCTGGCACACATGGCTGACTTCATGTTAGGATGCCTTTCTCGTGACCCTCGCGTTACACGCATTCTGGCCACTACGGATTACTGGGTGTACACACTGCTCGACCCACGCTATAAGGAGAACCTGCCCACTCTGATTCCCGAAGAGGAAAGGGGTTCGAGAGTGATGCTATACCACAGGGCGCTCGTGGACAAACTGATGGTAAACTTCCCATCCGACAGCGCTAGTGGCAGAAGGCGCAGTTCCGAGGGCCAGGTAGCAGGGGAGGCGCAGAGATCAGGCAGCATGTACAGCGCAGGCAGGGGAACATTCTCCAAGGCCTTTGCCAGCTTTATGGCTCCCCAGCAAGACTGTGTCACCGCTCCCCAGTCAAGGCTGAGTCGGCGGGAGCACTGTAAAAGGATGGTGAGGGAGTACGTAGCCGATCGCACGACCGTCCTCCGTGACGCCTCTGTCCCCTACAACTACTGGGTGTCGAAGCTGGACACGTGGCCTGAACTCGCGCTGTATGCCCTGGAGGTGCTTGCTTGTCCTGCGGCTAGCGTCTTGTCAGAGAGTGTGTTTAGTGTGGCTGGGGGAATCATCACGGATAAGCATACCCACCTGTCAAACGACAGTGCCGACAGGCTTACACTCATCAAGATGAACAAAGCCTGGATTTCCCCAGACTTCTCTTCTCCACCAGCGGACAGCAGCGATACGTAAGCAATACGTAGGCTGCACCCGCGGATGGAAGCTACGTTCTCTCTCACCATCCAAAACGGGGACATTTCTGCTTCATCAATCTGTGTCTAATATTCCTCCTCCTCCTCCTGCTCCTCCTCCTGAAACCTCACGTAATCACGCTGAACGGGCAATTTTTCTTAGGGCCACAAGGCTCACTCATAATTTTTCTAAACGATTTTTATATGTTTCAATGCTCTTAAAAGCGTTGAAACTTTAACTTGAACCAATTTTTCGTTAAACTGGGCTGCCTCCAGGCCTAGTTACCACTTAAGCCACATTAACCAAAGCGATTAATGGGTTTCACCTGCCATCTTGGTTTGGCATGGCCAATTTTTTGGATGTACATTAGTACTGTTGATACAGCAATTTTTGTGGGCCCTCGCCTACAGTGTAATCAAATGAATTTTTAGCCCACCTGCATTACAGCTGACGTTACATCCGCTGTGTTGGGCAATGCAATGGGATATTTTTGTGTATCGCCGGTGGGTTCCAGGGAGCCACCCATGCTGTAGGTACACACGGAGTTTAACCTACATCTGTTCACTTGTAAAGAACCCCAGTCTGACTGGGGCATGCAGTGTGGGCCGAAGCCCACCTGTATTAAGCACGACATTACTACCTCAGCTGTGTTGGGCAATGCAATGGGATATTTCTATGTACCGCCGGTGGCTTCCTGGCACCCACCCCTGCTGTGGGTCCACAGGGAATTATAAATGCATCTGTTTCCACTTGTAAAGAACCCCAGTCTGACTGGGGCATGCAGTGTGGGCCGAAGCCCACCTGCATTAAGCACGACATTACTACCTCAGCTGTGTTGGGCAATGCAATGGGATATTTTTATGTACCGCCGGTGGGTTCCAGGGAGCCACCCATGCTGTGGGTCCACAGGGACTTCACAATAGGGAGTTGTACCTGCCTGTGTCTATGAATTAAAAACCGCGGTCTGACTGGGGCATGCAGACACCTTGACAGAATGAATAGTGTGTGGCACATAGGTTCCCCATTGCTATGCCCACGTGTGCAGCTCCTGATGGCGGTGGCACAGGATTCTATTTCTCATTGCTTCTGTACAGCATTGTGGGCTATCACCCCGCCACTTTTAAAGAGGGTCGCAGCGTAGCCGTGCCAACCTCTGCAGTGTGTGCCTGCGGTTCCTCCTCATGGCAGACGCACTTCTAAATAGACATGAGGGTGGTGAGGCATTAGGGCAGATGAAGGCTGCGCAGGGACACTTTGGTGTGCGCTGTGGGGGGGAGGGGGGGCGGTTGGGCAGCATGTAACCCAGGAGAAGTGGCAGTGGAGTGTCATGCAGGCAGTGATTGTGCTTTGTTGGAGGTAGTGTGGTGCTTAGCTAAGGTATGCCATGCTAATGAGGGCTTTTCAGAAGTAAAAGTTTTTGGGAGGGGGGGGCCCCACTCTTGCCACTATTGTGGCTTAATAGTGGGACCTGTGAACTTGAGATGCAGCCCAACATGTAGCCCCTCGCCTGCCCTATCCGTTGCTGTGTCGTTCCCATCACTTTCTTGAATTGCCCAGATTTTCACACAAGGAAACCTTAGCGAGCATCGGCGAAATACAAAAATGCTCGGGTCGCCCATTGACTTCAATGGGGTTCGTTACTCGAAACGAACCCTCGAGCATCGCGAAAAGTTCGTCCCGAATAACGAGCACCCGAGCATTTTGGTGCTCGCTCATCTCTAAAGGTGATCCATAAACCCTTCAATTAAAATCCAAGATAATTGGGGATAAAGCTTATTTTTTTCTCTGTGTGTACTCCATTAGTTGAAATCTATAAAACGTGATTGTGCTATAAAGAAGAATTATAGAAACATCTCTCTTCCATTGCCTTCTCCACTATATATTTTCAATTCCCTATTTTAGGTTTTTTCCAACAAGACTAATATTTATTTCATGAAGCTACCAGACTTATCTTAGGGTTTATACTGCATAGAGACATATTATGAATTCTCTGGTGTATCCTTTATCACTGGAATCACTTGGCAGTTTTTGTATAAATGGATCTTTGCTGACATTGTAATTCAGTATATGTCAAAGTTTCAGAAAAGAAAAAGTGATGCTTAGAATTGTGTTCTGAAGTTTCTTAACTCTAGACTCAGTCTGCTGACACCCGAACTCTATAATATGGAATACTAATGCTGAAGTATACATCAGTGATCGATTGCCGAATTGTGTCATTGGCTGCAGCAGCCTATCACATCCCATACACAAGCTGCTGCAGGCTGTAAACAATACGTCAGAGAGGAGTCCCTGAGCTGTGGGTGGGGGCATGGGGGAGCTGGGAAAGGTGAGTATTAACTTATTTGTTATTTTATAATATGGAAAAGCTGATTTTACAATAAAAATATGTCAGTCAACTCCTTTAGGGTTCAGTCAGATGGGCGTTTTTTGAACGCATTTACTTGCGTTAAAAAAAATGCAAAACGAATGCGTTTAAAAATCAGGTGACTGAAGCGGCCATCACGTTGTAAAATTCGCACCTGTGTGCATTTCAAATTCGCACATTAAGTGCGATGCCATCGCTATCCCCTGCTGCGGCTGTGACAGCTGCAGCAGGGAATTTCTTGGATGTGGAACCCCTGGACGCTGTCACATTAAGGTATCACATTAAGGTACCATTGATAATCTATTAAAGCTAGCAGTAGTGAGAGTTGGTGCTCTTACTCAGTTTTCTTTACTTCTGTGGGGATGATATACTCTAAATGGATTTGATTTGAGAGGTTTAGTTTTGCCATTATGTGTATTGACCTACCATCCATATCAATTTTTTGGAAAATAACATTTTTCTGAAGTTCATTGGGGTCCCTGATGATCTGTGGCCTCCAGAGAAATACGTTGGACCAGTTGAATCATTCCATTTATATAGAGTTAGGATTGAGAGCTATTCTATCATATCGCTCCCAAGTGATTTATCCCACCCCAGAAATCTACACCACTTTACAGTGAAGGTACATCCAATCCCTAGAGAGTGTTTTAGTCTTAGTATATACCAATTCAACTTTGGAAACTGAGATTTTTCTCACTAATCAATTAGTAGTGGTTATCTCTCTATTACATTAAGGTATTAATTTTAATTGATGCTATTTATGTTTAGGTGTTCGTCTTGGTATCCTGTATATGTCTTTTAATATTCTAATAATACAAATGTATTTTAGTTACTCTAGTCTGCGAAGGGTGTTTTTTGCTGTGCAAGTTGAATTTTTTAATAGTAGTATTTATTGCACCACATAATTTACTGTAAACTTTAAAAAAGTGAAATGGAGACAGTATAACCAAAAATGCACAATTCAAGTGTCATGTATTATTTTCTTTCTGATGACATTCACCATGCATGATAAATAGAGATGAGCGAGCACCAAAATGCTCGGGTGCTCGGCTCGAGACGAAATTTTTGCGATGCTCGAGGGTTCGTTTCGAGTAACGAACCCCAATGAAGTCAATGGGCGACTCGAGCATTTTTGTATACTGCCGATGCTTGCTAAGGTTTCAATTTGTGAAAATCTGGGCAATTCAAGAAAGTGATGGGAACGACAAAGCAACGGATAGGGCAGGCATGTTGGGCTGCATCTCAAGTTCACAGGTCCCACTATTAAGCCACAATAGCGGCAAGAGTGGGTCACCCCCCCTCCCAACAATTTTTACTTCTGAAAAACCCTCATTAGCAATACATACCTTAGCTAAGCACCACACTACCTCCAACAAAGCACAATCACTGCCTGCATGACACTCCGCTGCCACTTCTCCTGGGTTACATGCTGCCCAACCCCCCCCCCCCTCGCACGACCCAGTGTCCACAGCGCACACCAAAGTGTCCCTGCGCAGCCTTCAGCTGCCCTCATGCCACACCACCATCATGTCTATTTATAAGCGCATCTGCCATGAGGAGGAACCGCAGGCACACACTGCAGAGGGTTGGCACGGCCAGGCAGCGACCCTCTTTAAAAGGGGCGGGGCGATAGCCCATAATGCTGTACAGAACCAATGAGAAATCCAATCCTGTGCCACCTCCATCAGGAGCTGCACACGTGGGCATAGCAATGGGGAACTCATGTGCCACACACTATTCATTCTGTCAAGGTGTCTGCATGCCCCAGTCAGACCGGGGTATTTTATAAATAGTCACAGGCAGGTACAACTCCGCAATGGGAATTCCGTGAGGACCCACAGCATGGGTGGCTCCCTGGAACCCATCGGCTGTACATAAATAAATCCCATTGCATTGCCCATCACAGCTGAGATAACGTCAGGTTTAATGCAGGTGGGCTTCGGCCCACACTGCATGCCCCAGTCAGACTGGGGTTCTTTAGAAGTGGACACATGCAGTTACAACTCCCTGTGGACCGACAGCATGGGTGGCTCCCTGGAACCCACCGGTGGTACATAAATATATCCCATTGCATTGCCCATCACAGCTGAGGTAACATCAGGTTTAATGCAGGTGGTCTTCGGCCCACACTGCATGCCCCAGTCAGACTGGGGTTCTTTAAAAAAGGACACATGCAGTTACAACTCCGTGTGGACCGACAGCATGGGTGGGTCCCAGGAAGCCACCGGCGGTACATAAATATATCCCATTGCATTGCCCATCACAGCTGAGGTAACGTCCGATTAAATGCAGGTGGTCGTCGGCCCACATTGCATGGCCCAGTCAGACTGGGGTTCTTTAGAAGTGGACACATGCAGTTACAACTCCGTGTGGACCGACAGCATGGGTGGCTCCCTGGAACCCACCGGCGGTACCAAAATATATTCCATTGCAGTGCCCAGCACAGCTGAGGTAACGTCAGCTTTAATGCAGGTGGGCTAAAAATGACTAGGATTACAATGTACGCGAGGGCCCAAAAAAATTGGTGTACCAACAGTACAAATGTACTTCAGAAAAATTGCCCATGCCCAACCAAGAGCGCAGGTGAAACCCATTAATCGCTTTGGTTAATGTGGCTTAATTTGTAACTAGGCCTGTAGGCGGCCCAGTTAAAATAAAAATGGGTTCAGGTGCAAGTTTCAACGCTTTATTGAATTGAGAATTGAAACGTATAAACATTGTTTACAAAAATTATATGACTGAGCCTTGTGGGCCTTTAGAAAAATTGCCCGTTCGGCGTGATTACGTGAGGTTTCAGGAGGAGGAGCAGGAGGAGGAGGATGAATAAAATACACAGATTGATGAAGCTAAAAGGTCCCCGTTTTTTATGGTGATAGAGAACGATGCTTCCATCCGCGGGTGCAGCCTACGTATTACTTAGGTATCGCTGCTGTCCGCTGGTGGAGAAGAGAAGTCTGTGGAAATCCAGGCTTTGTTCATCTTTATGATTGTAAGCCTGTCGGCACTGTCGGTTGACAGGCGGGTGTGCTTATCTGTGATGATTTCCCCAGCCACACTAAACACCCTCTCTGACAAGACGCTAGCCGCAGGACAAGCAAGCACCTCCAGGGCATACAGCGCAAGTTCAGGCCACGTGTCCAGCTTCGACACCCAGTAGTTGTAGGGGGCAGAGGCGTCACGGAGGACGGTCATGCGATCGGCTACGTACTCCCTCACCATCCTTTTACAGTGCTCCCGCCGACTCAGCCTTGACTGGGGAGCGGTGACACAGTCTTGCTGGGGAGCCATAAAGCTGGCAAAGGCCTTGGAGAGTGTTCCCCTGCCTGTGCTGTACATGCTGCCTGATCTCTGCGCCTCCCCTGCTACCTGGCCCTCGGAACTGCGCCTTCTGCCACTAGCGCTGTCGGATGGGAATTTTACCATCAGTTTGTCCGCCAGAGTCCTGTGGTATAGCATCACTCTCGAACCCCTTTCCTCTTCGGGTATGAGAGTGGAAAGGTTCTCCTTATACCGTGGGTCGAGCAGTGTGTACACCCAGTAATCCGTAGTGGCCAGAATGCGTGTAACGCGAGGGTCACAAGAAAGGCATCCTAACATGAAGTCAGCCATGTGTGCCAGGGTACCTGTACGCAACACATGGCTGTCCTCACTAGGAAGATTACTTTCAGGATCCTCCTCCTCCTCCTCCTCAGGCCATACACGCTGAAAGGATGACAGGCAAGCAGCATGGGTACCTTCAGCAGTGGGCCAAGCTGTCTCTTCCCCCTCCTCCTCATGCTCCTCCCCCTCCTCCTCCTCTTCCTCAACGCGCTGAGATATAGACAGGAGGGTGCTCTGACTATCCAGCGACATACTGTCTTCCCCCGCCTCCGTTTCCGAGCGCAAAGCGTCTGCCTTTATGCTTTGCAGGGAACTTCTCAAGAGGCATAGCAGAGGAATGGTGACGCTAATGATTGCAGCATCCCCGCCCACCATCTGGGTAGACTCCTCAAAGTTTCCAAGGACCTGGCAGATGTCTGCCAACCAGGCCCACTCTTCTGTAAAGAATTGAGGAGGCTGACTCCCACTACGCCGCCCATGTTGGAGTTGGTATTCCACTATAGCTCTACGCTGCTTATAGAGCCTGGCCAACATGTGGAGCGTAGAGTTCCACCGTGTGGGCACGTCGCACGGCAGTCGGTGTACTGGCAGATTAAACCGATGTTGCAGGGTGCGCAGGGTGGAAGCGTCCGTGTTGGACTTGCGGAAATGTGCGCTGAGCCGGCGCACCTTTCCGAGCAGGTCTGACAAGCGTGGGTAGCTTTTCAGAAATTGCTGAACCACCAAATTAAAGACATGGGCCAGGCATGGCACGTGCGTGAGGCTGCCGAGCTGCAGAGCCGCCACCAGGTTATGGCCGTTGTCACACACGACCATGCCCGGTTGGAGGCTCAGCGGCGAAAGCCAGCGGTCGGTCTGCTCTGTCAGACCCTGCAGCAGTTCGTGGGCCGTGTGTCTCTTCTCTCCTAAGCTGAGTAGTTTCAGCACGGCCTGCTGACGCTTGCCCACCGCTGTGCTGCCACGCCGTGCGACACTGACTGCTGGCGACGTGCTGCTGCTGACACATCTTGATTGCGAGACAGAGGTTGCGTAGGAGGAGGAGGAGGGTGGTTTAGTGGAGGAAGCATACACCGCCGCAGATACCAGCATCGAGCTGGGGCCCGCAATTGTGGGGGTGGGTAGGACGTGAGCGGTCCCAGGCTCTGACTCTGTCCCAGCCTCCACTAAATTCACCCAATGTGCCGTCAGGGAGATATAGTGGCCCTGCCCGCCTGTGCTTGTCCACGTGTCCGTTGTTAAGTGGACCTTGGCAGTAACCGCGTTGGTGAGGGCTCGTACAATGTTGCGGGAGACGTGATCGTGCAGGGCTGGGACGGCACATCGGGAAAAGTAGTGGCGATTGGGAACCGAGTAGCGCGGAGCAGCCGCCGCCATCATGTTTTTGAAAACCTCCGTTTCCACAAGCCTATACGGCAGCATCTCCAGGCTGATCAATTTGGCTATGTGCACGTTTAACGCTTGAGCGTGCGGGTGCGTGGCAGCGTACTTGCGCTTGCGCTCAAACACTTGCGCTAGTGACGGCTGGACAGTGCGCTGAGAGACATTGGTGGATGGGGCCGAGGACAGCGGAGGTGAGGGTGTGGGTGCAGGCCGGGAGATGGTCGTGTCTGTGTCCGGTGAGGGGGGTTGGATCTCAGTGGCAGGTTGGGGCACAGGGGGAGAGGCAGCGGTGCAAACCGGAGGCGGTGAACGGCCTTCGTCCCACCTTGTGGGCTGCTTGGCCATCATATGCCTGCGCATGCTGGTGGTGGTGAGGCTGGTGGTGGTGGCTCCCCGGCTGATCTTGGCGCGACAAAGGTTGCATACCACTGTTCGTCAGTCGTCTGCACTCTCAGTGAAAAACTGCCAGACCTTTGGGCACCTCGGCCTCTGCAGGGTGGCATGGCGCGAGGGGGCGCTTTGGGAAACAGTTGGTGGATTATTCGGTCTGGCCCTGCCTCTACCCCTGGCCACCGCACTGCCTCTTGCAACCTGCCCTGCTGCTGCACTTGCCTCCCCCTCTGAAGACCTGTCCTCAGTAGGCTTAGCAAACCAGGTGGGGTCAGTCACCTCATCGTCCTGCTGCTCTTCCTCTGAATCCTCTGTGCGCTCCTCCCTCGGACTTACTGCAATTACTACTACCTGAGTGATAGACAACTGTGTCTCATCGTCATCATCCTCCTCACCCACTGAAAGCTCTTGAGACAGTTGCCGGAAGTCCCCAGCCTCATCCCCCGGACCCCGGGAACTTTCAAAAGGTTGGGCATCGGTCACGACAGACTCCTCCGATGGGAGAGGAACCATTGCTGGCCATTCTGGGCAGGGGCCTGGGAACAGTTCCTGGGAGTCTGCCTGCTCCTCAGAATGTGTCATTGTAATGGAGTGAGGAGGCTGGGAGGAAGGAGGAGCAGCAGCCAGAGGATTCAGAGTTGCAGCAGTGGACGGCACAGAACTCTGGGTGTTCGATAGATTGCCGGATGCACTTTCTGCCATCCACGACAGGACCTGCTCACACTGCTCATTTTCTAATAAAGGTCTACCGCGTGGACCCATTAATTGTGAGATGAATGTGGGGACGCCAGAAACGTGCCTCTCTCCTAATCCCGCAGCAGTCGGCTGCGATACACCTGGATCAGGAGCTCGGCCTGTGCCCACACCCTGACTTGAGCCTCCGCGTCCTCGCCCGTGTCCACGTCCTCTAGGCCTACCCCTACCCCTCAGCATGGTGTATTACCAGTAGTGCAGAAACAGAACGCTGTAATTAAATGTGCCGCTTATTGGCCTGTGGTTGGAGGCTGACTTCGCTTACGGAACGCCAGGAAATAATTTTGCGCAAGCCTGCTGTAACACTTAGCTAGCTGCGTATGAATTAGGAGGACAACTACACCCAGCACAGACCCAGAACACTGAGGACAGTCACAGGCAGCCCAAATAGATTTTTTTCCCCAAATGTTTTTGGAAAGGCCCACTGCCTATATTCAATCAATATGTCTTCTGTCCCTGCGTCACCACTACTGGCCCTGGAGTATGTAAAATAACTGCAGACTGTTGCACTGTGGACTGGAATGTGATGTAACAGCCAACACAGAGCCAGGAAATAATTTTGCGCAAGCCTGCTGTAACACTTAGCTGGCTGCGTATGAATTAGGAGGACAACTACACCCAGCACAGACCCAGAACACTGAGGACAGTCACAGGCAGCCCAAATAGATTTTTTTTTTCCAAATGTTTTTGGAAAGGCCCACTGCCTATATTCAATAAATATATGTCTTCTGTGCCTGCCTCACAATATATTGGCTTGAAAAAGACTTAGATTAAGTCGAAACGTCGCCATTTTATGGAGCAATAAAACCCTTTTTTTATAATCTCTACACCGCTGATGCTGCCGCCTCCTTGGATACCATTGCATTTATTTGGGGTTTGGTTCATGACCCCACAGGTGGCTTGGCATATACAGACTGGAACCTCTGCACTGAAGTGCATGTGTTAGGTGTGCTGCGGGACTTTCCTATTTCTACTCACAATATATGTCTTCTGTCCCTGCCTCACAATATATGTCTTCTGTCCCTGCCTCACCACCACTACTGGCCCTGGACAATGTATAATTACTGCAGGGCGCAATGCTCTGCACGGCCGATATACAAAAAAAAACAAATGTGCAACACTGCAAAAAGCAGCCTCCACAGTACTGCACACAGTTAGATGTGGCCCTGAGAAGGACCGTTGGGGTTCTTGAAGCCAAAAATACTCCTAACGCTCTCCCTATAGCAGCTCCCGCACCAGCAGCACTTTCCCTGATCTCTGTCAGAATGCATCTGTGGCGAGCCGCGGGAGGGGACGATTTTTATACTCGGGTGACACCTGATCTCCCCAGCCACTCACTGCAGGGGGGTCATATAGGGCTTGAACGTCGCAGGGGGAAGTTGTAATGCCTTCCCAGTCTTTCTATTGGCCAGAAAAGCGCGGTAACGTCTCAGAGATGAAAGTGAAAGTAACTCGAACATCGTGTGGTACTCGGCTCGAGTAACGAGCATCTCGAACACGCTAATACTCGAACGAGTATCAAGCTCGGACGAGTACGTTCGCTCATCTCTAGTATTTATCTTTAGTGATAATGTATTGGTTGAAAAAATGTTCTCCCCAATGATTCAGCCCTTACGTAGAGCTCTTTTCGCAATGGATCAAAAACATCCACAGTGTATTTTTGTGAATTAATCAAGTCAATGAAGCCATAACACCTTCTTTAGTGAAGAAAGGGAATATCTTTAAATATTTCTGCACTACCGTTAAACCTAAAAAAAAGTTTGGTACGGTGTTAGCCAGTGGAGCAAAGTGTGATTGTTCTCAGTAAGAGAAACCAAGTAATCTTGTAGATATGATATCTTTTAATGGCTAACAAAAATACATAATGTTAATGCAAGCTTTCAGATCATCTATCGATCCTTCATCAGGGCTACTTTGATGGCCTCCTCCTGCATGGCTCCCCAGCATAGGGACAGGGCCATGGTCACTAATCTCAATGGCTGCCAACAAATGCTCTGCGTTCTCTCAATGGCTGCTGTCCACTCCTTAAACAGTTATGACTACTCACTGACTACTGTAGCCGTGTCTGTCTCACCTTTGTGATGTAGCTGCAATACCTTTCATACTATGCCCTTTAGGCCAGGCTCACACAGCTTTAAGCATGAAACGCTGCGGGGGGTCACGCAGGATTTTACAGCACTAGAGCCAGTGGAACCCTGGCATACACCATATCTCATGCACGCTGCCATGCACAATCCATCAGTTTTTTTTGTTTAGATGTTATTGTGTATAGAGAACAATGGGCTCTATCTCATGTATATACACAGCATAATAGAACATGCTGCATTCTTTTTTGCCCCTTTTTTGCACGTATTACACAATTCTGGCATGCTGATATGATCAGAACTACATAAGGCAATGTAATTGATTGCCTGAAAGTAACTGTGTATCCTATGGGCGTACAGTGCCCGTGTACTACATGGTAATCATAAGCCCGTGTGACCGCAGTCTTAGGCACCTGGAACAGTCCCAAAGTTTCAGGACAGTGGATGGCGCTTTTGCCCATTAAATTATGAAGCTCCCAAGCCCCAGCGACAGCATCTAAGCTACTGTCTACTGTAAGGGGAAGCATTTTCAGCACTACCCCTTATAGTAGTTGAAGGCCCCATGTCCACGGGTCCGCACGGTTTCCCCGTGCAGAATCCTGCAGCAGATTCCTCCAGGCCGCAGACATGAGGGCAGAAAATACAATATACTCACCTGTCCGGACGCAGCGGGGCTCTGCTCTGTTTTTTAAATTTTTTTTTTTAATTTTAAATTACATTTTTGCCGTGGACATGAGGCCGAAGAGAAATTTGGATTCAATTAGTAGCAGTCACACATAGAGGACTGGTCCTCCATATTAAGGAGCAGCAGCTAGCCACACCCATGACACCTTCTAGCCATTAACAGCTATCTCCCTATACACAGTTATAGGTAGATAGCTATCAATTAAGGTCCAAGGGTGAGTAAGTGTGTCTAGCTGAAGCTCATTAATATCGAGGACTGGCTGCTACTAATAAAATGCAAGTTTCTCCCAAATAACTATACAGATACATAGAGCAGACATATCAGTGTAATCAGCATACCCTGTGCTGCTCTCAGAAAGGGCTATAGAAAGATGGTGACAGATTCTATTTAATAGGCATCCATGCATGGCAACCCTAGGAGCCTGCAGTAGGCTCTGGACTGTCATTATAGCCCATTGGCACCCCATGATCACATCTTGGGGGGGTGATGCGGCACCCAAGGGAGCCGTCCCTGCAGCTGAAAGTTTGTATTCCCAGTCAGTTTTGACTGCAGCATATAAATAGTTAACTGCCATGTTCGGAGTTAGCTCCCATTACGACAGTGGCTGCCAGCTGTTTACTTTGGCAAGAAGTTAGACCATTTTCTACAACTGTGAATGCCTTTTCATGACATAAACAAGTGTTACAGAAGTCAAATGAAGGCAGACATCTGGGGCAAAGTTGATCTGTGGTTTTTTTTTTCATTATTGTCCATTGCTGTGGTTCAAAGGCAATTGAAGAGGTATTTTGGAAAATAGGGCATTTTCTTCAGAATTCACCTATCTACTGCATGGGTGAAAATGTATAGATTGGTGGGGGTCCAACTGCTGGAACCCATGTCCCCTATATTTCATAGTTCAAAATCCATTCTCTAACTTCTGTAGTGTAGTGGGGAATTGAGCTGCTTGTCGCATATACAACCATGCAACCAGCAGTGCTGCAGCTCCAGTGCTGCTGGTTGCAACTGGCTCCGTTCCTTTCAATGGTGCAGACAGATAGAGGAGTACTGGGCTTCGCTATTTTTGCCCTGCCTTTCCATTCATTTCAATGAGCTGACAAAAATAACCAAGCACAGCTAGCTGTCTGCAGCACTGAGAGTTATGGAGCCACTGCTGTGCATTTGCGACCAGCTCCATTCCACACTTCACTATACATTTCACATTCCTTGTCACTGGACAAATTGTTTACTGTTATGCTCATCCCTCCTTGGTATTTATCTAAGTGCTACTAATCACATGTCTGTACCCTCTTATCCTGTCTCTGGTATTTATCTAATGCAAATTAAGTACACCATATGCATACACTCCCATGTGATCATGCGTATATATTAGATACATCTTTAGATTTATTCCATTATGCCTGAGGAAGAACCCCGAGAGGTTCCGAAGCTCGCTATAACATCATGTATTTTTGTAAGCCAATAAAAGGTATCATATCTACAAGATTACTTGGTTTCTTTTACTGAGAACAATCACACTTTGCTCTACTGGCTAACACTGTACTAAACTTTTTTTGTTGTACACTTCACTACAGAAATTGTAAAATGGATTTTGAACTGCAAAATAGGGGGGACATGGTTTCCCCATTGTTGGGATTGGTAGGGGTTCCAGCGGTCAGACCCCCACCAATCTATCAGTTTTCACCCATCCAGCGGATGGGTAAAAACTGAAAAAAAGTCCCATTGCCAGAATGCCCTTTAATTCCAAACAACAGATCTGCATCCGATAAATGGAAACCTAGACTAGTCTACAGATCACTCCAGTGATTGATTGGAAACTGATTGTTTAACTTATGCCTTTATTGTCCAAAACAACCTCAACACACCAATCATAAGCGTAAATTCAGTAAATGGCCATCTTAAATCACTTACATATAGCCAGCTTTAGGATATAAGCTGCCCTACTGTAAAGAAAATCCTGCTTTTGCAAATGGTTTTAAACAGAAAGTGTCCATGTGACTGATTGTATACATTGATGGGATGGAATTAAATGCTTCTAGCAGAAAACAAAATTGTTCTGTAAGCAGGCAGTTATTCTGATCTATTTCCTGCCATCTGCAGAAAAAAAGATATATCTGTCAGAATACAGAAATGTTTACATGTTTATACACAAAGAGAACTCCTTAGGGACCATTCAGTCGAGTGTGAAATATGGTTATAGTGAGACCAGTGGGTTTCAATAACTGCCAATTTATATTTATACTAGACACAGACATCTCCTACTGTCTTTACCTATTTGATCTTTACCAGCATTTATACTTGCACTAGGATGGACAATCCTACTATGTTTCCAGTAAACAGGATTTTTCTCTGTAAGAAACAATTGTTTTTAACTTCACTTTTTTTAATTTACCTCATATTTTTCTTGTCTATCTTCTTAACTATTGGCAATATCTGAATATTACATTTTCCCTTATTTTTACCCCTCACATTTAACATTTCTAATCTAGTTATGTGCATATGCTGCATTTGTTATCATGCCTTTTACATGTCTGACCCAGGGCACCCAGCATCCAAGATCAAACATTCATATAAGGCCTCTTTCACATGACCATATGCGTTTCTAAGTTCGCCCGTACATGACATAAAAATCGCATGAATGAAGAATTGTCGCAATTGAGTCCCGAACTTTAGCCACATATTTTCTGCTGTTCACATGGGGAGCTGCTGCATATCGGCAAAGAAATATGTTGCAGCGTGGAAATCCATCGATCGGCAGAAATCCTAAGAATGACTAGTAATACTTAAATCAAGCCAGCTGTCTTCTTTTCTTAGCATATTGATGTAGGTAAACTCCCTCCCCCCTTTTTTTCTGTTTCCATAGAAGTCTATGGGAGCTTCCTGCGTATCTTGGCAAAAGATAGGGCAAGACTTATCTTTTGACGTGGCATATAAAATCGGCGACTGAAAATGGTCGCTGACGTGCTATTTTTTGTACACACCCCAAAATTATCTGAATGAATACATTGAAATCTAAGGCTTCAGATGGTCATGATTTTGGGGCGATTTTTTGATGCAGCTAAATAACGGCGTATATACGGTAATGTGAATAAGACCAGGCCCTGATTAAAGTCAACGTTTTTCCAAAAATAGTAATTCAAAGCTAATGTGGGATACTTGTTAAGCTAACTCTGGCAGAATTTTGGTTGAATTTGGTTCAAGCAGAAAAGAACATGGATTAAAATTTTGGTAGCAATTTAGCCAACCATCGCTGCTTTTAGAGTAAAGTAAGCCAAACAATAGGTGGTGTAAAGTTAGACACAAGTATCTAGTCTAGCAAGATGCACCTAATTTATCATATGCTGAGAAACTAGAAAAAATCTGGTGCACCTTCAGGCTAGCCAAAGTTTACACTGCCTGAATATTAAACAGGATTAATAAATCTGCCATAATAGGCCTCATTTATCAAAAGTGTCTAACAGTAAAGCTGTCCTTGTTGCCCACAATAACCAATCAGAGCTCAGCTTTCATTTTTCCAGAGCAGTTTAAAAAATGAAAGCTGAGCTTTAATTGGTTGCTTTGAGCAACAAACATAGCCTTACTATTGGATAATTTTCATGAATGCAGCAATGTGTCTTCAGTTTGTCCGAAATGTAAGATATTTCCAGGTGATATTATACAGTTAATTTGAAACTGTCCCAAATTACATTTCTATTGGAAAGATGTACTGGAAAAGTTGATGCAAATATATGCAATTAGTTTGGGTGTGTGGCTTCTACTATGATTATTAGGTTGTAGCTTTAACATAATATTTTTTAACCATTCTAAGTATTAACTAAGAAAAAAAAAAAAAGTTAAGTTAGACAGAGCCTTATTTATGGCAAGAAAAACAGTCTTTCAACTTCGAGTTAGTGAGAAATCCCTTTCTTGCAGGCATTGGGTAATAAAATTGCTTACAGCCATTGTTTTATTTTAGAACAAAATGCATTATATACTAAAAGACAAAAATAAAAAGGTATATTTGTAACAAATATGGAGCCATTGGTTGGGCCAATTTGCTATTTAATTCTCCTTTTTTCTCCTTCCTGAGTAGACTGATTTGTGAATTATAGATTGATATCTGTCTATGTATGAGATATCTATCCTCCTCATAGCATAACTACGAGTCCACGAGCAACAATTAAAATATCAGTGTTGTTAATTTCCTTTATCTTTTATGTGTTCATCCGAAAATAAATTAATGCTGTTAGAATAATCTTCTTGTGTAAAGCCTTTTAGCCCTTAACGACACAAGATGTACAGTTACGTCCTGTGCGTTCGGGGAGTGTACGGAGGGAGATCGCAGGGCGATCTCGCTGCATACAGCGCGGGTGCTGGCTGTTTCTTACAGCCAACACATGGCGGCAACAGCTCCGATAAGCCGCACCACATTTAAATCTCCCAACTGATGTTTCAGGGTCCTGTATGGCCCCCATCCCCATGCAATGAGATTGCAGGGAGCCGTGCAAGTGTTATGGCAGCCAAGGGCCTTCTGAAAAGCCCCAGGACTGTCAAGTCATCTCCGTGGCTTGGCTTGATAGACTGCCTGCCTGATTGCAGTATGATGTAATGCTATGGCACTACATCATACTGCAGTAGTGATCAAATATCACAAGTTGATGTCCACTGTAGGGACTAAGAAAAAAAGTAAAAGTAAGATTAATAAAGTTTTACAAATTTTTTTTTTTTTAAGTAATAAAAGTTTAATCCCCCTTGCCATATTTATAATAAAAGAATCTAAATAATAAAACAAAAAACATATTTAATATTGCTGTGTCCATAAACGTCCGATCTATCAAATTAACACATTATTTACCCAGCATGATAAACGTCGTCAGAAAAAAATAAAGAAAGCCAGAAATGCGCTTTTTTGGTCACCCTGTCTTCAAGAAAAAATGTAATAAAAGGTGATTAAAAAGTCTTATATACTCCAGAATGGTACCAACGAAAGCTAAAGAATGTCCTGCACAAAATGAGCCCTCACACAAGTAGGTCGATGAAAAAAATAAATATGTTATTGCTGTCAGAAAATGAGAGAAGAAAATAATTTAAAAAAATTAAATATCTTTGAAAAAAAATAAAAAGTAGTACAGCAAAAAACAAAACTATACAAGTTTGGTATTGTAGTAATCGTTCTGACCCATAGAATAAACTTATCATATCATTTTTGTTGCAGTGTCTACGCCGTAGAAATAAGATGCACCCAAAGATGGCGGAATTTAGAGGTTTTTTTTACTCTATTAAGAATTTTTTAGAATTTTTTTCAGTACATTATACAGTACTATTGAAGAATACAACTTTTCCTGAAAAAAGCCAGCCCTCAGACAGCTATGTTGATCATTAAATTAAAGAGTTATGATTTTTAAAAGGAAGGGGGGGGGAATGAAAATGGAAAAAAAGGGGGACGGACCTTAAGGGGTTACTATTAATTAATAATAGTTTTATCTCCTATAAAGGTAACATATTGGATGCCAAATGCTAATGACAGCCATTACTGCGGCAATAGTCGTTGTCACCGAGCTTTGAGAAGTGCTGCAAGCTATGTAAATTTGAGAGAATATAATATCATAAGATGTATGTAAATAAATTAATAAAGCAGTTCCCAGAATAGCAGGATGATCTGATCAGTTGTACTGTAAGTTCGTACTGGGTGACAGGATAAGGCTCGAGATACATGAGATTAATTCCCGATGTGCTGAGTAAGCTTGGATACTATTTCTGACACAGAAAAGTACAAATTATGCTCAGAGCACATTTTGGGTTGTGTTAAAGCTATTTTAGTAAAAAGCAGATGTATGAAAAGAAGAACAATATAAGCCTCCTAAAGTTAATGTCACACAGAGTACATATCATATTTAGCAGAATCATGGCTCGGCTTTTCTTAAAAGAAGAAATTCAGTTTCTGGTCCTAGCCTTGTATATAAATGTCCTGACCTGAATGGCTTGTTGGTGCCCCTACCTCTCAACCTCCAAGGGTTATACTCCACCAAGACACCCCTGACTACGTCCAAATTTATATATATAATATATATATATATATATATATATATATATATATATATATATATATATATATATATATATATAGGAACAGTTATACATTTCCCTCATTTTATTATCAAAATAGATCATGTAAATTCTTTGTATTTTCTTTTCGCATGTGCTTGAGAAAGGAGCATCCTGTAGCTCTGAAACGCGTTGCAATACACTTCCCCAGTTTAGTTTTTTGTAGTTGTTCATTTTTTTCTTTTGGTATTGATATTGATATTTGTAATTAATAAATTGGACCTTTCCCAACCTTTGTGGAATAGACATCTTCACCACCCGCTATTGATACTATTCTGTCTCCTTGGACCTCAAGGGGGGTGCCTTTTGTACTATTCCTAGACCCCCACATCTCAAGTAAGTACCCTTCAGTGTTGCATTTTTTATTTGGATTTGACCTCTGAGTGCAGGACATCTTTTTCTTCATTTCTTTGTCCTTTTTACCACTCCTGTATCCTGACCATAGTCTTTTGAAGTGTTAATATGCAAGTGGTTCAACCTGTGGAACACTGCAGACCTTTTGTGGTTGAACAATTGCATTCTTTCAACAGTGGCACAACTATTCCTCAGTACTCCTTACACCAGGGCCAAGAACCATGAGATATGCCTGTTGGATTTCTGCTGCTGATGCTGTACCGATGTGGGTCAGTGAACGACTATTTTCTGCCACAGCCTGCCTCGCTTATGCACCACCCATGGATCTGCAACAGTCACTTTTAATGCCCTGCTCTACATAGGTCCTCATGGCTGCTCCATAATAATAATCTTTAGTACACCAACATATAGTGCAGCACTTTACAAATCGGAGGTTACAAGTACAGACAAAATTATTATAGTGGGGATATTTTTTTATTATTGTGAGGCACAAAGGAGACATTATTTCTTGTGGTGAGCACTATAGGGAAATGATTACTGTGTAGGAGCACTAGTACTGTATAGGGCACTGAGGCAATGGCAAGATGGAGAGAGTGTGAAAAGATGAGTCATGGCTGGAGGATGTTTTCATGGTCTGGGTCCACATAGAAAAGAAAGTGAAGGTTAACATTTAGAGATGGCAGCTGTGAACATTGAAGGTAACTGTACTGTAATCACTATTACTGTGTGTAACTGCTATCTGGCTACTATGTGGGGTGACTGCATTAGAGGTGAGTCCCTTTATCTAATATTGGTGTTTTATAAAAGCGGTCTTACAAATATGCTGGCAAGAATGTGTATATCTTTCTTTTATTTTTTGAGGGGGAGAGTAACATATGCCTTTGGGCATGTATTCATAATGGGTTAGGTTGGGTCAAAATCCAACCCACACTCGAGAAAATCCTGTGTATGCCTCTAAGTACAGAGAACAATGCTTGAACCAATGCTTGTTACGCAGAAAGAGGGATGACTCCATAACTCTTAAACATATATTTCTAATAACACACTGGGCTGGTTTCTGTCCTTCTCAGTCCTACCAGTTCAGTCACTCAGCAAGCTTGTATGAACAGGCTCCTGAGCAGGAGTCAAAGCAGCTAGTTTCTCATTCAAACCATTGTTCCTTTTCTTTGGGCAGATACACCAGCGTGCCTCCATTGTAGCTCATCTGCTCCTCCAGCTGTGACGGGTCACTGCTGTGCTGCTGCTTATTCCTTTGCTTGCTCCCTGAATTCTGACCATAGGGCTCATGCACGCTCCCATTTAAAATTTTACATCTTTGGTACATCACACAGGGTTTTTGTACACTGTCAAGTGGGTGAAAGGATGGTTGCTGAGTGCGTGACACCAACTATCAAACATAGAGGAGGAAGCGTGATGGTCTGGGGCTCTTTTGGTGGATGCAGAGTTGACAACTTGCTCAGGGTGACTGGTACATTGGACAAAAAGGGGTAACACTGCATTTTGTCATGCCATGTAATACCCTCTGGTGTACACCTAGTTGGTCAGGAGTTCATATTACAGGAAGACAATAATCCAAAAAATGATGATGTCCTCCACAACATGTCCGTTGATGGTGACACCCTAGCTTCTGGCATGCACTCGAATGTGTGATGCAAAACCGAACTTGGTCTTAAAGGTCCAGTCACAGGAGGCCCAGTATACTAGTTCACTAGAATTGTAGGTGTGATTATAGAAGGTATTAGCCTCCCTTTCTGCATTTTCCACAAGAAAGTTCAGAATAGAACACAGCTTTCGGCAGTCTTAAAGAGTCCATCCGCACCATATGTCCACATCATCCAAGTTGTCCCTGCACAAGCATGCATTCCATGCCAGGCAACTTGGTTCAACACAATATTTCAGTGTTTGGCAGAACTAGTTAAGAAGACAAGAAGAAGCCAATAGGCTACAAAGAATGAAATGGCCTGCACATTCTTCAGACTTAAATCTCATTGGGATTGTTTTGGCATGAACTGGGCAAAAGATTGAAAGTAAAGCAACCTACAATTGCAGCAGATTTGTAGGAACCTCTACAACAATGTTGGGAAGAAAATTCTGAACATTATCTGAATGTAATTGCAGAAAGAATGCAGCAATTGCATAAAGCTGTTATAACAGCTAGAGGTGGCTACTTTGAAGGTCAAATATCTAGATTTAATTTGGTGAAACAAAGTTAATCCATTATTTTTATTTCATCTTAACGTGTTTACTTGTTCTAGGCTTTCATTTTAAAGTACATTTGAGAAATTAAACTGTATAAATATCAATAAAAACTGGAAAAATGTAGCTGTTCTAAAACTTTTGACTGGAGCCAAGTCTGTAGCAAAAAGATACAGCTGGAGCAGGGTTACTGCCACAAGGTCAGAAAGGAGGGTACATCCTGGTCTATGTTTCAGCCCCTAGCAGCCACTTGATGCGGAGTGGTGGGTCAAGTAAGCTGCCTCTCTGTCAGTGTCCAAGAGATATAGTGGGACAAGATGCAAGTTGCATGTAAAAAATAGTCTCTCTTTAGGCCGCCTGCACACAGGCGGAAATTCCGTGGCGGGATTTTCCGCGGGATTTCCGCCACTGAAAGCCTGCATAGGAGTGCATTACAATACGCACTCCTATGTAGACGGCCGCGGTTTGGCCGCGCGAAATGTCGCACGGCAAAAAAACCGCGGCACGTCCTATTTCTGTGCGGGGCTCGCAGAGCCTCGAACAGAAACGTCACTCACCCGGCCGCCGGCTCCGGTCTGCGCATGCGCCGGCTGCCCGGCAGCCGGCACATGAAAGAGTCAGGGCCGCCAAGCGCGGGTGAGTATGCGCTCGCCCCTGCAGGCGCTGGGGTCGGGTCCCGCGGCGAGAATTCTCGCCGCCGGATCCGACCCGCCTGTCTGCAGGCGGCCATACTTTGAATTTCAGCAATTATGTGGGTTGTTTACCCGTGTTACCATTACTGCCAGTAGAAGGCCGACAGTGACGTCATCAGTGATGTCCTGTAACTTTCCTTGGGGCTTCTACATTGGAAGCCCATATGACAGATTTAGAAGATGTCATCTTGTGGCCGGGTGACTTCACCTGTCAGATGCCGTGGCGTTGGAATGCTTGGGAGCCCAAAGCTATAAAAAAAACAATAATTCAGAAAAACCCTTTAAGGAAAATTTTAAGTTTTGCTGCAATTTGAACTTGCCTGCCCATATTTTCGCCCCATCCCATCCCCTTTATGTTACATAACAAATGTGAGTCACAACATGGGGGCACACAAGAATAAAGCAACATTAAACTCCTTACTGTAAAGCATACACATTTAAAGAAAAGGAGGATTGTATGTGGGATATCCCCCACCCCTACAAATGGGCTCTTTGCAAGGTTAATTGCAAGTTTTCAAATGGATGTTAATTGAATTGTGACATCAGTGTTAACAGGTGTAGTGTGATTCTCATTTCCTGCATTGTAATATGAATACAGGTATTTGGTTACATGTGTACTATATAATGTACGTGTTTTTCATTGCCATATAAATATATATAACTTTAAACTAAACTTTTCTTTTGGTTTCCTGTTGAGCTACCTGCTATAGATATAAAAAGAATAGAGAGCCACTTCATTTCATAGCCTATGGTAATAAAACCAACAGTAAACTGCACATGAAACTGCCAAAGGTGCCATGCAAGATTTTCTTTGGTTATTACATACACCTTGAAATAAACTAAACTTTAAGGTGCCACTGTATCTCTTGCAAATGATCTCAAAGAAAATTGCTGATGTGAAGCATCCTGGATGTTTGGAAATAATTGTTCATATATTATAGCCCCTCAGTTTCACATTGGCTATTAAAGATTGTGAAAATATTGTTTTTGTGTTCAAGAGCCTTAGCAAATTGAAAAAATAAAGGAAAAAAAAAGAAACAGAATGTCGTGTGCCTACTGCCTAACATTTGCAAATGACACATGAAACATTGTCAATGAAAGAGCGGACACAAACTTCCATCTTTGGAACTGTAAGTAAAGAGGGAGCAAACGTTATAACTAGAGATGAGCGAATGTACTCGGCCACGCCCCTTTTTTCGCCCGAGTACCGCGATTTTCGAGTACTTCCGTACTCGGGCGAAAAAATTCAGGGGGCGCCGTGGGTGAGTGGGGGGTTGCAGCGGGGAGTGGGGGGGAGAGGGAGAGAGAGAGGGCTCCCCCCTGTTCCCCGCTGCTACCCCCCGCGCCGCCACGCCTCCCCCGCCCCCTGAATCTTTTCACCCGAGTACTGAAGTACTCGAAAATCGCGGTGCTCGATCGAGTAATTACTCGAAACGAGTACGTTCGCTCATCTCTAGTTATAACATGTTAAATACAAAGTTTGCTTCAACAGTGTTTTTAATGCGTTATTTCATAGAACAGACTTTTATGTATGTGCGATAACAAATATGTCTTTTTTTCTTTTCTCTTTATATTTTTTATTATAAATACGGGGGAAAGTTTTATTTTCAGTTTTAATATCATTTTTTTACTATAATCATTTTTTTTCACTTTTTTGTCGCCCCTTTATAAAACATGAACTAGCGATCGTTTGATTGTTTATACCATATACTGCAATACTTCAGTGTTGCAGTATATGTTATTTCTGACAGTATTTCACTAGAACAAGCTTTAGGCCCTTCTTAATAGGCAGAAATACATGGCAGCCCTGGGGAACTTCAGAAGGCCCAGGGCTGCCTTGACAACCAAGTGGTACCTTGCAGCATTTAAAGAGTTAACAGCTGTCATCTACATAATGGGTGATTTCGTACATGTTTATCACTGATTGCAGCTATTGCGGATTGTAGTCAGCTGTGAAAGACAGCCTGGAGGCCATCCTGTATGGAGTGATATCAACTCCTGGGCCTACTTGAAATCCTGTTCTTGAAGAATGTACATGTACACCCTTTGGCGTTGAGGCATTAATATTTCTCCATTGATTTCCTGCTTCGATCTGGCTGTGGCAATTTTGGCAAAAAATAGAGAAAAAGAAAAAATTGAAAATGCTACTACGAATGTGTATGTTTTCGATGTCTTGTGACTAGAGATGAGCGAGTATACTCGCTAAAGCACTACTCGTCCGAGTAATGTGCTTTAGACGAGTATCTCCCTGCTCGTCCCTGAAGATTCGGGAGCCGCAGCAGGTGAGTTGCGGCGGGGAGCAGGGGAGAGCGGGCGGGAGAGAGTGAGAGAGAGATCTCCCCTCCGTTCCTCCCCGCCCTCCCCCGCCGCTCCCCGCTCCGCGGCGGCTCCCGAATCTTCAGGGACCAGCAGGGAGATACTTGTCTAAAGCACATTACTTGGACGAGTAGTGCTTTAGCGAGTATACTCGCTCATCCCTACTTGTGACTAATTTCAAACTTTCAATAATCTTCTGAAGCTGAAATTCTCTTTACTTTTTAAAGGGGTTGTCCCGCGCCGAAACGGGTTTTTTTTTTTTTTTCAACCCCCCCCCCCCCCCCCCCGTTCGGCGCGAGACAACCCCGATGCAGGGGTTAAAAAAACCACCCGCACAGCGCTTACCTGAATCCCGGCGGTCCGGCGTCTTCATACTCACCTGCTGAAGATGGCCGCCGGGATCCTCTGTCTTCATGGACCGCAGGGCTTCTGTGCGGTCCATTGCCGATTCCAGCCTCCTGATTGGCTGGAATCGGCACGTGACGGGGCGGAGCTACACGGAGCTACACGGAGCTACACGGAGCCCCATAGAGAAGAGGAGAAGACCCGGACTGCGCAAGCGCGGCTAATTTGGCCATCGGAGGGCGAAAATTAGTCGGCACCATGGAGACGAGGACGCCAGCAACGGAGCAGGTAAGTATAAAACTTTTTATAACTTCTGTATGGCTCATAATTAATGCACAATGTACATTACAAAGTGCATTATTATGGCCATGCAAAATATAGACCCACTTGCTGCCTCGGGACAACCCCTTTAAATAATTGTTCATTTTTGATTTTCTTACAAAATCCTCTTTTCAACCAGTGGATGTTAAGTTTTCTTCGGCCCAGTTGGATTTCTTTTTTTTCCTCTACCAAGCTGCCCATACAGTTTGTGTCTTGTTCTGATGCTATGAGAACTGTTAGATTCAGAAGTGTCCGATTTTTCTGCTGCGATCTGACTCTTTGTAACCAAAGCAGAAACCCAAGATTCGACCTTGGGGTTATGCTGCAGATTTTGATGCAGATCCACACATGGATTTTGTCCCAGTTAATGAGGCAAATCCTCAAGCAGCTGAAACTGAATCAAGAATTGACAAGTGAAATCTTATTTTCCTTGACTCAGACATCAAAACGCATGCATGGAAAGAAGACACCAAATGAATTACAGCACAGATTTCCATATCATTCAATAGAATCCATGGGAAAATTAGGCTACCTCTCTCATAACCTTGCCCAATGGTCTTAGCATAATATTTGTCCTGAATAACTATGTTATTGTTGCTTTTTATCAAGATGATGTCTCCCAACAATCCAATTAGGAGCTGTCTATTCTCATAGTGGAGATCTTTGTTATATTTATAAGCACAGAAATGCACACAGACTTGCCAAACTGGCCCATCAACAAACCTTATACAAAAGAATGTGAGTGCAATGCAACCACAGACTGATGCTAGTAGCTAGTATGCCACATCAATGAGTGCCCAAAAATAACATATCACACATTCCTTAGAACCTGCAACAGAGAATGTTTCACTGTTAACCCTTTTACTATGAAACATTTTTCAAGTTTTTGTTTTTTCATCCCTAGCTTTCAAGAGCTATAACTTTTTATCTTTCCATCCACATATCTATATTTGTATATCAATGTATTGGAAAACTTAAAAAAAAATGTAAGTGGGTTAAAATGAACTTTACTTGCAGTGTTTATGGTTTGATAAAATTTCCATGTTCAATTCTATTTTATATGTCAGTACCAGTATAGTAATACTAACTGCTGTTTTTTTTATGTTTTACTATGTAAAAAAATAAAAACCCTTTGATTTAAAAAAATTAGCTTTTTCTACCATATTCCATAACTTTTTTTACTTTTTTCATTGATGGAGTTGTGTGTTATTTTTTGCGGAGTGAGCTGTAGTTCATATTGCTGCCAATTTTATGTAAATAGGACTTGAGATAACTTTTTTACACTTTTAGGGCTCGGTCAGACAAGCGTGTGTTTTGCACGCACATAATGCATTCTTCTAAGGGCTCATGTCCACGGGCAAAATGAGATTTAGAATCCGCAGCGGATCTCCCACGCGCGGATCCGCACCCCATAGGGATGCATTGACCACCCGCGGGTAGATAAATACCCGCGGATCGTCAATAAAAGGGATTTTTTTAAAAATGGAGCATGGAAAAATCTGGACCATGCTCCATTTTCGTGCGGGTCTCCCGCGGGGACGGCTCCCGTGGGCTTCTATTGAAGCCTATGGAAGCCGTCCGGATCCGCGGGAGACCTAAAATAGGAATTTAAAGTATTTACCATCCGTAGCGGACCGGGAAGGTCTCCTCTTCCTCACGGCCGCATCTTCCTTGCTTCGGCTCGGCGGATGTGCCCGGCGCATGCGCGCGGCACGTCGACGACGTGCCGGCGACGTGCCGCCGGCGTGAGGAATTCATCCGCCGGCCGAAAATGAAGATCCGGCCGTGAGGAACAGCTGACCTTCCCCGCCCGCGCCAGATAGGTAAATGCTTTTAAATTCTTATTTTCGGCGCTCATGTCCGCGGGGCAGGAGGGACCCGCTGCAGATTCTACATGGAGAATCTGCAGCGGATCTTATTTTCCCCGTGGACATGAGGCCTAAAAGTACCAATGCGTTCCTATACAAGCGTTTATATGCACGGAATTTGAAGTGCAAAAGAGCGCGCACATAAAAAAGATAGGACATAGGTGCTCATTTTTTCAGGAGTTTCCATTGACTCCTATGAGAGCTGGAGTTAATGCAAACTCCTGCGCAGGAAATAGATTCCCCGCTGCTTACAGGAGGACATTTAAAAGGTGCTTCTGGCTAGAAGCACCTTTTAAATGTTCCGCTGTTAAGCCCTTAGCCCTGGTGGGCTGAGGGGACTCCCGAAGGGTTCCGTTAATCCCCACAGTGATGAGGGGACTGCAGCGGGGATGAAAGAATTCCCTGCCACAACTGTCATAGCTGCGGAAGAGGAGCATGATGCTATCTCATTGCTTTCAATGGGGTTGCCGTTGCTGCCGCCCTATTAAAAGCAATGGGCTGAAAGCAAGCCCCGCAGGGACAGCCCCGGAAACGTGATGTTTTTTGGGGTTTTTTCAAGCAGCTAGGGCTTATTTTCAGGGAAGGGGTTAAGTTTTAAGCTCTTCCCTGAAAATCTCTGCTGGGGTTGCCTGCATTCTATTGCTTTCAATGCAATGGTATGGTATCGTGGTCCTCTGCCACAGCTATGGCAGGGGATTCTTTTATCCCCACAGGGAGTCCCATCATCACTGAACACTGTGACAGTGCTGTCACACCGTTCAGTGATGAGGGGAACTTCGTGTAGCAGCTGCTCTAGTGAACCAGCAAAGTTTCATGCGCTGCACATATGAAACTTTGCCCCTTTCACGCATTTTCTACTTATGCCAGGAGCACATTTTTTGGTGCACATAGACACGCAAAAAACACGCTCGTCTGACCGAGCCCTTAGTCAATTTTTTTATTGGGAAATGGGTAGACCAAAAAAAATTAAAAAATCATTATGTTTTTTTTTTTAAACATTCACCATGAGCAATACTTAGATAGGTCAGACGGTGTTTGGATGTGATGTTACCAATTATGCTTACAATACAAATTATACAATACCAAATGATAAAACATGGTGTTTGAGTTTGTAAGATTTTTTCTATTTGTTTATTTTGATTAAAATATTTAACTTAGGCCATTTTGACATCTGTATTAGAACCTACGGTTGGAGGTTGCGCCATGGATCAGGCTCAAAATACTGGAACATAAAACACTGTTTCTTCTGTCTAAAAGCCGGGCAGCTGAGCAGAAACCGAACAAAACCCATTATAGTCAATGGGGACTGTTCGGCGCTGTTTGGTTCCTTCCTGAGACAGAGCCGTGCGGCCCCAGGAACAGCTGTGAAACCACCATTACTTTTACATTTTTCTTTAGTTTCTAGAGGGGACTTGGACTTGAACAAACGAGTTAAATGTTTTTCTTTCTGAAGGCATTCTGGAAATAAGGACAATTATATAATGGATCATTATACCTCTTTGAAGACAAAAGACTCAGGCTAAAATTTTTAATTTGTGCCATATTCCATGTACATATAATACAAGAAAGTTTCCTACAATAATCTTTATATCATTTTTTAAAAGTCAGCCCAGTAAGTGATCTTGTAAGAATTTCATGTTAAAGGGGTTGTCTCGCGGCAGCAAGTGGGGTTATACACTTCTGTATGGCCATATTAATGCACTTTGTAATGTACATCGTGCATTAAATATGAGCCATACAGAAGTTATTCACTTACCTGCTCCGTTGCTAGCGTCCCCGTCGCCATGGTTCCGTCTAATTTCGGTGTCTTCTTGCCTTTTTAGACGCGCTTGCGCAGATCCGTCTTCTCCCTTCTTCTCCCTTCGGCTCCGCTCGGCAGCATCGGCATTTTGGCTCCGCCCCTTGTACGCATCATCGCGTAGCTCCGCCCCCGTCACGTGCCGATTCCAGCCAATCAGAAGGCTGGAACCGGAACACATCATGGGGCGGAGCTACGCGATGATGCGTACAAGGGGGCGGAGCCAAAATGCCGATGCTGCCAAGCGGAGCCGACGGGAGAAGGGAGAAGACGGATCTGCGCAAGCGCATCTAAAAAGGCAAGAAGACACCGAAATTAGACGGAACCATGGCGACGGGGACGCTAGCAACGGAGCAGGTAAGTGAATAACTTCTGTATGGCTCATATTTAATGCACGATGTATATTACAAAGTGCATTAATATGGCCATACAGAAGTGTATAACCCCACTTGATTTCGCGAGACAACCCCTTTAATTGTCCATGTCTTCAAGTTGGTATACAGTAGATTAGATTACTGTCCATTTAGATCTTACAGCGAGAGTAGTTACCAATTTTAGAATACAAGGGGTGTTACATGAAATACACTATAAAGCTTTGGCTGGACTCGGAGTGTTGTCACAGTGCACCTCCCATTCACATACCTTCTTCAGTGAGCTTAACATAACATGATGTTTGGGGAGGAAAGTTTCTAGTCTCTTCTCAAGAGACTTGCATCCTTTCAACCATACCAACAGCTACTGTTACGGACAGCGAACGTGAACCTACTGTGCCAACTAACTGGTTTGGCTTTAGGCTAATCCTAAGGGCGTTATCCTGACAGTTCCCCAGTTATCACCCCTTAACCCCTGCACAGGGATCTGGTCTTCACTGTGGGAAACAGAGCAGGCTGCTACCTCCTGGAGTAGTCCTAGTGTAGTTGGCAGGTGACCCATGGGAATCAGTGACACTGGAGCAACACACCGTAAAACAGTCTAAACTACAATCAGAATCCAGTCCAATGTAGGGGCAGAAAGAGTAAAATCGTAATCCAGGTAATAAGTCCCCAAAACAGCGCTGACACAGGAGTCAGAAGCAGAAGACGTTTGCTAGGAGACAAACTCACACCAAAACTCAGGCAAGGTGGAGGATCCTCAGCTCAGCTAAATAGGAGGGCAATAGCCTATTACCCTGCAGCTGGGCTGGGAGCACTGGAGAGGATTAACTCCTACAGTGCTGATGGAAAGTACACAGCTAGGAGCCCACTCATATAGGAGGAGTATAGCAATGCCCACATCTGCCCGGAAAAGCAAGAAGGCTGTAGACAGGGGTTGCCAATCTAACCTACAATTTTTGCTCAGGGACAAATGTCCAAAGCATTGCCCCACCCCAGCCCGCACCTCTGACAAAGAGAGATATATAAATCAAATACAATGTAGTAAAAATTTCCATATAACTTATGACAGGCTTAGTTATACTGCCTAAGCAGTAAACTGTCTCTGTATGCATCAGTATTACCACAAAATAACTTACCCCATGTGAAAGACTAATTTATATATAATAGTATACTTCTAAGTAAGCCAATCACATAGTGAGTAAATAATATCACTATACAAAAATTAAATACTACCACAAAGGAGTTGTAGACACTAGTTGTACACAGGATGTAGTATGCACTCCTCTCGAACTAACTGAACTGTTGCAGCGTCATGATAGGGAGGAATCCTGTGGCACAGTGGAATTCAGTGATGTCACACCCCTGTGTTATGTTCCTGAGGATCCTCCCATACCTCTGGTAATAAATATGTACAGGGGTCCAAGACATGGTAATAATGTGGGTTGCCCTCTATCGGAACCTGTCCATGCCATCACATGGTGTGATGCATCAGTTGAAGGCCAACTGGTAGGCAACACCAATGCAGAGTATGCCAGGCTGGAAGGGAAGTGGTTGTGCCCCCTCATGCGCCAGCTGGCATACTGGTTGTCACTCACAGCCAGAGTTCCTGGAACGCAGGAACCCCTCAGCCTTCCAGACACTCTCCCTCTTCATTCAGGGGGGCAAAAGGGACTGAGGACAGCCCAGAGCCTGCCCCAGAAAAGTCAAGCAGGCTGAATGCATCCAGCCAGGAATTCCAGGCTGCTGTGCATACAGATGCAAGCCTGGAAAAATTAGGAGACCTCGGGGGGAAAAACAGCCTCCAATTTCGACAAGGAGTGGATCTTCTGGGACCAAGGGAGGTTATACTGGGAAACCATGTAACCCCCAGCAGGACTGGTTGAAGAAAACCAAACTGGTAATGCCCTACTCGTTTTGGGGAAAGTTGCTCCGAGTAACCCATGAGATCCCGCTGGCTGAAGACTTAGGATTTGCTAAAACCAAAGCCTGGCTAGACCTCCACTTCTACTGGCCTAAGATGGGTACTGATGTAGTCAACTATTCCCGGTCATGTGTGATATGCCAAAGGATGGGGAAATCGGGGCCCAGCCCCAAGGCCCCCTTGGTTCCTTTGCCAATTATTGGGCAGCCTTTCCAGAGGGTTTGTGGTGGACCTTATTGGGCCTCTGGCCCTCCCCAGCAGCTCTGGAAAATGCTACATCCTGACCATAGTTGACTATGTCATGCGGTACCCTGAGGCTGTGGCCTTGTCTTTCACTCGGGCCAAGAAGGTGGCTGATGCCCTGATAGCTGTATTCTCTTGTGTTGGATTTCCCAGGGAGATGCTTACCAATCAAGGGCCCTTGTTAATGTCCAGCCTAATGCAGTGCCTCTGTAAGAAGATGCAGGTCCAACATCTAATGGCCAGCCCATATTACCCACAGGATAATGGTCTGTGTGAACAGTTCAATGGCACCCGGAAGCAAATGCTCAAGATGTTGGTTGAGTCCCACAGATTCAAGTGAGAGCAGTACCTCCCACACCTGTTGTTCGCTTTCCAAGAGGCGCCTTAGGCCTTAATGGGGTTCTGCCCATTCAAGCTCCTGTATGAAAGGCAGGTACAGGGACTCCTAGTTCTGGTAAGAAAGTCTTGGGAAGTAGAACTAGCCACCTTTGAAATGTCGGTCATTAACTATGTCATGCGGCTCCATGATAAAAGACAGAAATTAACCCAGCTGGAGCACAAGAGCATGACGCAAGCCCAAGCCAGCCAAAAACAGTGATAGGGACGGAACACTAGGGAAAGAGCTTATGGGGTGCATCAGAAAGTGTGGGTCCTAGTCTCACAGACCCAAAACAAGCTCCAAGCTGTTTGGGAAGTCCCATATCCCATTCACCAGAGACTCAACGAAGTGAACTATATGGTCACGATTGGTAACACCCAGAAGAAGCAGAGAGTCTTCCACATAAATATGTTGAAGGCTCATCATGAATGGGGGTCATGCAGATTGCCCATGTGCAGACTTCTGGAAGAAAGCGAGGAGGAAGTCTGATCTCAGATGGGTGGATCCATTGAGGATGCAGCTTTCAACCTGCAGCTCTCTGGTAACCAGAGATCTGAGCTGCAGGAGGTCCTGCTCCCCTTCATTTCCACCTTCATAGGAAAACTGGGGAGGACCCAATTGACCATTCACCATGTGAACACTGGGGCCCACTACCCTGTCAGGCAGCCCTGTCTTCCAGTCTTCCAGTTTCCTTGAAGGTGCAGGCAGATAGGAAGTGGAAGATTGCTGAGATGTTGCATCTGGGCGTCATCCAGAAGTCCCAGAGTGCATGGGCCTCCCTGTAGTCCTGGTACCAAAGAAGGACCAAATGATCCAGTTCTGCATGGACTACAGGAGGTTGAATGCCATTACCATGTCTGATACTTATCTGATGCCCCGCATTGATGAGCTATTGGACCAGCTGGCCATTCTTGGGTACTGTTGAGTACTACCATAAGTTGGTGCCCTGGCCAAGCCTCTCAGTGACCTGACCAAGAAAAAACTGCCTCAGGTAGTGAACTGGAACACTGAATGTGATCGTTCCTTTGCAGCTCAGAAGGCTGCTCTGTCCAGCGCTCTGATTCTGCAGGCACCAGACTTTACCAGAAGGCCTGTAGTGCAGACGACGCTAACACATATAGCCTGGGTGTTCTAAATCAAGTAAATTCTGATGGGGAAGAGCATCCAGTGTTATATCTGAGTTTCAAGCTTCTGCCCAGACAGCTGGCATATGCCACCATAGAAAAAGAGTGCTTAGCCATTGTGTGGGCCCTGCAGAAACTGCAACCATATCTCTATGGGTGGTATTTCACCATAGTGATGGATCACAACCCGCTCAGTTGGCTGCATAGTGCCGCAGGCACCAATAGTAAACTGCTTTGCTGGAGTTTGGCGCTGCAACAGTATGATATCACAGTTCAGTACAAAAAGGGCAGGGAGCATAATAATGCCGATGGATTGTCGAGGGGGGCGGCTGAGATGGGCTTAGTAGATGATCTGGGGGATCAACCTATAAGACACACTCTAAAAGGGGGAGGTGTGGTATAAAGATTGATGCAGTATTAACCAGCTGCCCATCAGCTGTCATTCAGGACACTAGGAAAGTGGAACTGACATCCTTCCCCCTTTTTTTCCCACCTCCCACTCAACTGCCAGGCCTTTGATGACCATATGGCCTTAGGAAGTGCTTTCTTTGGATTGCCATAAAGTTAAGGCAGTGACAGAGAAATATTAATTACCCCCCCCCCCCCCCCCCCCCCCGCCAGGGAGCTGTAAGACCTCAGATGGTTCCCACAGACTCCCTGGCTCCAAAGATTTTTATTCAGGGAAAATTTCCTAATAGGGGTTATTAGTTGTGTGAAGTTCTTAGCCCGATATGAATTATATTTTTGGAATTGGGCGAGTCAGCTGATTAAAACGCATCTACACACATTGAGGTACAGGCTCCAGAACACCCCCAAATGGCGTATACGCATGCCTGGTTATAATTTATGTGTCATGCTTGATATCGCTGAACAGATAAAATCATGACCAGAAATATGCTGAGCATACATTCCTGATTGGAGGATCTCTTGCGGAGATATGGAAAAAATGTGGAATTGTGGTTTTTCCACAGGAACCAATGCCTCCACTCCACCCTTTCCTAAATGAACTCAGTGAGGTTGGAGAGGTGTGTTCTGGAGAAACCTTTATAACTGGGGACTCAACGAACCCTTAGAGGCAGACTTCAGAGATACTCTACTGCCTAAGGCTTTAACTTTGCTTCAGTAATCCCAAATCTGGTATCTTGATTTTATCCTTGCTTTATTTTAAAATACTGTCTGTTCTGTGCTTGTGAACCTTATCTCCATTGTAACATCCTTTTCTGTATATTTTTGTATACTTAGCACTGCTGGTCTTTTTTAGAATAAATCTGCAATTTATTAGTCAAGCCTTGTCCGTTTCAAAACAAACCATAACTTTAAAAATTGTGTTCATAATTCATAGTCCGGGCTCCAGCTTCCCTAAGATACAAGCTGGTGGTGGCTGCGAGTGTGTGGGGGTATTGTTGAGTGCTGGAGATATTAGACTGACCAGGGGACGATTTGAGCTTTTGTTCTGTATTCTACCAACTCCATGTTTGCAACCCCATTAGAGTGATCGATGGAGGCTCTGCCGTGACATGTGGTCATAGTGGCAAGCGCACTCAAAGTAGTCGACCCGTGACAAATTGGCGACAGAGATAGGATCGGTCGGGGTCCCCCCTCCCTTTCCTAACTTGGTGAATTTTTTTCAAACTCAATACAGTAAACTACAACTTTCCACTATATTCAGACCACACCAGTGCACAAGCATTATGGTTTCACTGTAGTATTGCAGGCTCATTTACAAAGCAAACCATGTGTGCATAAATAAGAAAAGAATAATTGTCATATCTGATGATAATAAATATCCAAGAACTATGCTCTATGCTCCAGTTTTCCTTTCAATGTATTTCAATAATATGAACGGTGTGTTCTTCCAGGACTGTAAAACACTGCATAATTGGGCCATCACTATGGAAACCAAATGATTATAAAGTAATAACGCACAACTCTTTCTGCTTTGTAAAAGCTGGATATATACAGCACACTGTCCAAGAATGTAAGGATGGATGAAAGGAGGTAGATTAGATAGATAGATAGATAGATAGATAGATAGATAGATAGATAGATAGATAGATAGATAGATAGATAGATAGATAGACAAACAGACAGACAGCCGTTTAATGGCCGGTGTCAGATGAGTGTATTGTAACATGTCAGTATTTGATCTGTATTTGTCTCCGTATATTTTATTTTCTACTGGACAAATACTGATCTGTATTTGCCCAATGGAAAATAGTTGCAGTACATGGGCAAAAACAGAAAAAGATGGGTCATGCATTTTTAAAAATAGCCATGAAAATTACAGCCATGAGAATAGATACATAGATTTACTTTAGCTCTGTTTTGTCCAGGAGTTGTAGACAGATCAGTGCTGGAGGCTGTGAATGGAACCTCCAATGCAGATATAAACATTAAAGAAAGCAGACCCTGCCTATCTGCTGATCACCAGTCATACACTGAACAAAAACAGAACGTTGCTTTTTTACATGAGTAAAATGCACATGCACAAAAAAAAAAAACAGGGAAGAAAAAAAGAAGCAGAAAAAATAATTTGTGCCCTAACTTTTCTCGGTAGGGAAAACAAAACCATTGTAATCAATGGTTTCATTTTGTTCCGTTTTGCGGCCGTGATTTTCACAGCCGCGAAATGGGACAAAGTCACAGCTCATCTGAAGAAGCCCTTAATGGGGAAAATGGAATTCACTGGCAGAAAGGATCCGTCCTATGAAGAACAGAATGGCATCGAGCTAACTAGCTCCTTTTGATTTCCATCTGGACTACACATGAATGACTGACATTTAGGCCCCCTGTCCATGGCAATGTATTCGCCGGCAGTAAACCCATACGCTTAGCATTGGAAACCCATAGCATTGGAAAGTGCCGGCACCTGTCCATGAGCGGAGAATCATTGCGATTCTCTGCTCGCGGCGGGCAATTCGCATGCTGCGAATTGCGCCGGTTCTCCGCTGTCAGCCTATCTATTAGATAGGGCTGACCGGTGGAGATTCTGCGGCGGCTCCTGCTCCCGGGCGGCGCTCCAGCGGCAGAGCTTCAGTGCGGGATACCGCATCGCCCATGGACAGCCAGCCTTAAAGTTTAACCAAAGCTGTAATGTTTTTATTTTCTCAATGCGTTTTTCAACACAAAAAAAGCATTTTTGTTTAAAGGAAAAATACATAGGTTCCACAAATATTGGCATATTCATAATTATTGTTTCATAATACCAGCCCTGGTAAAAACAGCAGCCTTGTACCACGTTTGATAATGCTTAAAGCTTGCTTTAATGTTCAGGCGACTTCTGAATAGGCTGCTGTGTGTATACATGAGGAATAATACCTGGCCATTACATGACGTGTATTCTGCATTTTTGGAAGGTTTTTTCCCCTGCAGGCTGTATTTCTAATGTTGAGTTTTCCCTGAGCTAATGAGTGGAGAGTAGCTGCTCTGATACATTCCATACATTGCACACATAGAGAAAAGGAGCTCCTGCTCCCCTATCTCTCATATGCAGAGAAAGAGCAGCATGGAGGCCATATAAAGTACTGAGCAGTGTAGATGTTTATGTGTGTCTCTGCTTTTCTCTCACTCTGCTCCTCTAAACCTCCTCATAGGCTTCTATGGGAAGCATGGGATCTAATTTGTCAGTGATTGTTAGCCCATCTGGTCCACCAAGATGGATTTTAGCAGTTTTCAAAGTAAGTAAACAGTTTAGGATTAAGGGGGATGAGGAAGGAACATGAAAAGTAAAGAAAGAGAATCAATTTTCTCTGATATAGTAGAAAGTTTCTTATATTCGCCTCAAATATTGATTTATGCAAAGTTTGTTGAAAGTTCAGTGACCATTTAGCACAGTTGGAGAACACTTGTGGAAGAACCTTGGACCACTCTTCCATGCAGAACATTTGCAGTTCCTTGATATGCTTGAGTCGTCACTTGTGGACAACCCTTTTCAATCAACTCCACAGGTTTCCAATTGCGTTCATAGCTGGAGTCTGCGAATGCATTTGTAAAACTTTGATTTTGTGTTCCCGCAGCCGCGTGACTCAGGATGGGTGTTTAGGGTCATTATCTTGCTGAAAATTCAAACTGTGTGCAAGTTTTAGCTTTTTGGCATAGGCAGACAGATTTTGTGCTAAAGTCTCCTTGTATTTAGTGGAATTCATTATGCCATTGATTTTCACAAGAGCCCCTGGAGCACTAGCAAAAGAGTCTGAAAGCTTAATGATTCCGCACCATATTTTACAGTGGGTATCAGATGCTCTTTTTCCCCTTGTATCGAGCACCTGAGGATAGTGGACATGAACAAATAGGTACATTTTGTACTCTTCTGACCACATCAGAACTCACTTTGTAGTTACATTTTGTAAAGTTTTGATGCTTCATGTTGCAGCTTGTTATTAGGAAGGTCTAAAACACTTCGAAAAAAGTGTATCTGGCATTGGGATTTAGAAGTTGTAAACGGCAAGATTCAGCTACACTGAATCTATAAAACAACAGTCTATGGGCTAACTTTTGCCTATAATGCCATCCCTGTGCTTTATATGAGAACGGTATGCTTGTCCGGCTTCTTCATGGCAACGTTTCAACTATTGCATGTTCTTACGGGCTCGCTACCAAGGATACTTGAGGACTGCGTACTAGCACGTCTTTTTCATGCACATAATACGCTGTCCTAAAAGTCCACAGATTTACATTGAGGCATTCAGACATGTGTTTTTTTCATGTGCTTATGAAGTGTGTGAAAAAAAAACGCAGCATGTTCTATTTTGGTGCCTATTATGCATGGAATATGCCCATTATAGGCTATGGGCGTTTAACATATGCAGTAAATAAGCATGTTACCTGCATATTTAACTGTATACTGCGTATTATTCTCATGAAAACACACACGCAATACGCAGCCATCATATGCCTGTGTGAATGAGCCCTTAGTTTCTTTCCTTTTGAATGGCGTTATACCCCTGAGCGGTGGATTCCCACATGGCACTGCGATGTGATGCTATGTGGGAAACAAATCGCAGCATCTTCTATCTTGCTGCATGTTCTCGCATCGCAGCGCCCATTGTTTTCAATGGGGCCAGTGGCTACATTGCTAGCTCCATTGAAAGCAATGGGAGAAACTCTGTGATCTTCCGCGACAGCTGTATCAGCTGCACAGGAGGATCCCTGCATCCCCATGTTATGGAGGTGAGATTAACGGCCGCCTAACTCACTTGTCCATGTGAAGTCAGCCTTTAGGTTAACTGGGGGAAAAAATCGAGTTTAAGAAAAAATACACATTTTATCCCAGAAATACCTCTTTTAAATAGATAAAATACCCTTAAAAATGTCAAAAGAGCAACATATGATAGGTATTACCGTATTCGAAACAGCCCAGACAATGAAAATATTTCGTAATTTATATCTCACGGTGAATGCCTTAGGCCTTAGTCACACGGGCGTAAATACGCGCGTATATACGAGCGTATATACTCGCGTATATACGCGCATAAAAAAAACGCGTGACCATGTCCATTGCCACCAATATGTTCTATCTTTAGTAGGTGCGTTTTTACGCGCTTATATACGCGCGTATTTACGTCCGTGGGTTTTTACGCGCGTATTTACGCCCGTGTGACTAAGGCCTTAAAAATCATTTTAAAAAGTATGCCCGAATTGCTACATTTTCTTTTGTTTGCCTCCTAAAAAACGCAATCGAAACGTCACATGGACCTCAAACCAATACCAATACAAATTACAACTCTCAATGCAAAAAACAAGGTCTCACACAGCGCCTCTGCCGGAAAGATAAAATAGTTATGGGTCTTAGGCCTCAGTCACACGGGCGTAAATACGCGCGTATATACGCGCGTAAAAAAAATGCGTGACCATGTCCATTGCCACCAATATGTTCTATCTTTTGTAGGTGCGTTTTTACGCACGTATATACGCTCGTAAAAATGCCCGTGGGTTTTTACGCGCGTATATACGCGCGTATTTATGCCCGTGTGACTAAGGCCTCAGAATGCAGCGATGCAGAATCAATTGCTTTTCTTTAAAAACATATTTTTATTGTGAAAAAGTTGTAAGAAATAAAAAAGTCTTTATTAATTTGGCAATGCAGTAATCGTGCTCAGATAAGAAAGTTATATTATTTTTATCGAATGGTGAACATTGTAAAAACAAAACCGAAAACTATGGCATTTCTGAGTTGTTTTTTTATTTTTTCTCCTTCCAAAAAAAAAAGTTTTTGAGTTTTTCCCTCAAAGATGCAAATTTCTTTGTCTTGATTTAAAATCAGAGCAAGCAAACCACAGACAAGCAATAACTTCTACTCCAGCTGTCCATATATAACATGGATGGCCATTTATGTGATGGCTGTAGTGTAATACTACATTTTACCCTGCAGCGGCTGCTACAGGAACAAGAAGCTGGCCACATCATCTCAGATGGCTGTAAGATCGAAGGGGTTGTCAGGGGTGCCTGTCATGAAACAACTCTCTCAACAATTGTGGACAGTAGGGGCTCCTTTACATGGACCTCAGCGCTGCTGCATTTTTGCAGAACAAATTATGCTTTTCTGCGTGCGTATTGGTGTATTTTACTAAACTTTTTCCTCCCAAGGGAGTCTATGGGAGCCGCCAGCATATATCGGTCAAAAGATAGATCCAGACCAAAATCCACTAGTGTGTCCGTGTGTGCGTGTGTGTGGGGGGGGGGGGGGCTTTATTGTCAGCTATACAGTGTCTCAAAATGTGATTGCACAGTAATATGGTGACCAAGAGTAAAAGTTAAATTGTCAGATTTTTGACATAATAACGCAAAAATTATCTAGAATAAAGGCAAAAACACATGACCGTCTGCGCCAGTACGGCAACTTCTAAAAACAAATAACATTTGGTGGCAGCAAAAAATATAATCTTAACCCCCAATCAATTTTCAGCATTGCATTTTAGAGCCACAACTCGTTGACATAGTCATATGAGGCCTTGTTTTTCTTGTTTTTTTTTGGGGGGGGGGGGGAGTTGTATATTTTAAAGGCACCACTCTGGGGTACATATAACGTGTTGTAGAACTTTTATTAAAATTTTGGGGAGAAGGATGGAAAAAATGTCCACAAATTACACCAATGTTTTTGGGGTTTGTTTTTACAGCGTCCATCATTCAGCAAATATAACATAATAACTTTTTTATCTGAATCAGCACAATTATTGTGATACCAAGTTTTTATAGATTTTTACTACTTTTGTGCAATAAAAACATGTTTTTGAAGAAAAGCCATTGAATCTGCACCACCACAATCTAAGGGCTCCCACCCACTTGCGAGGGCGATAGTGCGTTTATAAAATCGCTGCGATATCGCCGTGAACAATTTGCAATTTTTGTGCGATTGCGCTGCGATTTTCCCCCCACTAAACTTGCATCGCAAAGCTCTATGTACTGTGACTGTCCTGCGATTTTTTATCGCAGCGTTTTTGACACTTTAAACTCAATTATAGAGAAAAGAATCGCAACGCATTCGCGCATGCGATTCTGCGATGTGCAATGCGATTTTTAGCCAACCAATGACTTGCTTGGGCGAGGGAAAAATCGGACATCGCACAAATATAGGGCAGTCACAATCGATAAAAAATCGCACCTGCGCTGCGCAAAAAAAATCGCAAATGCACATAGCCACATTACAAACTAGAAATTTTTAGCGCTCTATCGCAGCGCTAAAAAATTGCAAAACGCTAACGCAAGTGGGTGGGAGCCCTAAGGGTTAATTCACAGGAGCATATATCGGCTCCCGTTTTTACGTCCGGCTGATATATACTACCATCTGAGCTGTCTTTCCCCTTCCCTCTCCCTCACCGACTCTCTGCCTCTCTCCTCATCTTCGACTGTTTGAAATGGGAGGGGGTGGGGCAGGGGTGGAGCTAAGCTATGTGGGTGGTTACAAGCAAGGTAATACCTATTAGATCTTGCATTTTTATTTTATTTGGTCTTTTATCCAATTAAAACGATTTCTTGTGGCGAAAAAAAGTATTTTTTAAATTGGATTTTTTTTCATTAAATTAAACTTCATTGAACTTTTTTGTCACTATTTTTTTAGTCTCTCAAGAGGACTTGAGGATGCAATTATTCAATCGCTAGGATAGTACACCACATTATTATGTAGTGCATTTTACTAAGCCAACGGCAGCAGCGTCTTAGATTATGCTGAAGGCAGGACAGGCTGAGTGACATACCAGACATGGAGGCCTTTGTCAGCCTTCCACCTGCCATGGGAGCCCATTTGTACCTTGTGATCGCATTACAGGGTGCTGGGGGGGTGACAGAAAAAGCCCCTCAACCTGTCATCTGCTTCCATGCTGCAGTTGTTATTGATTGTGGCATGTAAGGGGTTAAACTGCAGGAGGCTTCTCTGATCCTGGCTGTTAGAGCAGGAGCCTGGCTGTCATTAGTCAGCCAAGCCACCGCCTTAAAGAAATGTATGTACAGGTTTAAAGACCATTAGTGAGGTCAGTACAATGGCATATTGTCTGACACTAAGGTAGTAGCCTTAGGGTAGTTTCTCACAGGTGATTGCGATTTTGCCGTGATTGTTTTGTGAAAGTCAATAGGACCTTCTAATGTTAAATTCGCGTTGCATCACTACATGAGATGTAAAAGAAAAACGTACATCGCAGAAAGATAGAGCATGCTGCGATTTTTTTTTTTTTGCTCTCGCTACATCACATGAGTGAAAACATCGCTAATGTGAAGGAAACCGCTGTAAATAATTGGTTTCATAATCTGCTTTTTCGCGCGAATTTCTCACCCATGTGAAACCACCCTCACATTCACATTTCCAAAAGAAAAATCAGTCATATGAATAAAAAGATTCAAATACATGTGTTCTTTTCATGTGCGAGTTCCATCCATATCACAATCAGATGGAAAGCACCATGTGAAAGCCCCCTTAGGCTACCTACACACAGGCAACCGTGTTTTCCAGGCAAAAACGCCTTGCATCGCATCTGTGAAATTCCGATCCTCTTGAGCGATGAAGGATCGGAAGTGTTTTCCGTTGATTTCAATGGGAAACCTCGCAACGCACTAGCATGCACATCACATGACATGCAAGAGCCATGCAAGGCATTAAAGCTCCCTTTGAAATCAATGAGCATGCTTGTGTATATGACTTCATTCAAAAGAATAGGGTTCATATTCTCAGCTCTGTGAAACGGGCCTAAGGCTAATTTCACACTGGCAAGTGCAATATCAGGCCGTCAAACCGATATTGCACTTAGGAACGTACAATTTCCCAGCGGATGCGAGGCGGTTTTATGTCAAAAACGCCTCGTATAACTTCAAGGAAGTAGCGATACTTCGGTGTGGCTTTCAGGATCGGAAAGTGTTTCCCATTGTTTTCAATGAGAAACCTTGCATCGCACTTGTGTGCAATTCACACGCCACTCGATGCTTTTGCCGGTCCCATTGAAAACAATGGACGAGGCTTTCTGAGGGAATGCCCAAAGATAGGATATGCTACGATTTATTTATTTTTTCTTTTTTTCCACACAGTGATGCGAGAAAAAATCCCTCATGTGTATGACCTTATTCAAAAGAGGTTTGTGCGTTTTCTCGGCAGTGTGAAAGCGGCCTTCATCACTGTGGGCTTTCCGCATTGGAAAACCTGCAGCATTTATGCTGTAAATCTACAGTGGATACACACAGCAATTATCACTTAAATGAGCGATAATCGTTACATGTAAACGCGGTCATCGTGCGCTTTTTGTTTGATCAATGGATTTTGGTTCAGTTAAAATCCATCGTTCAGCCGCTGAAAGACTGAGCAAATATATTCCATTTGAATGCATTTCGCTCATCTTTCAAAAGACTGCAGGATGTTCCCCCCACACAGCTAAGAGTGTGTTTAAACACATGCTGGGCTCTGCAAACAACTCCTGGAGGTCCTTTTAAATGCAAGTGAAGGTGATAAAGTGTTAATGGCCATTAGTGGCCATTACCACATTATGCAAATACATCACTAAATCTTTCAATCTTTCATTCGTTTGAAAGATTATCTTTGTGTGTATTAAAGGGCCTTCAGATTTGAAGACCTGAGCCAAGCTGCTTGTTTCTAGGATGTGTGAATTAATTCACTCACTGGTGGGAGACAAACATTCAGGTTTCATGGCTCCCAGAGAAAGGAGAGATACCATGATAGTTATCATCTGTTTCATGCAAAACAATTGGCCCAGAAAACTAAACTACCACTTGTCCTTCTTTGTATTAATTCCAAGAAGGCATTTGATAGAGTTGATTGGCTGTTTATGAGGGTGAACTTAAAAAGATTAATATCCCTGACCGGTCAACCAACCCATTTTTTCCTTACACTCCCAACCTCACACTAGACTTTAGATCAATGGCACACCTTCTCCAACCTTTGAAATCTCACCCTTTACATCTTGGCTAGTGCGGCACTCTTAGGCCTTATTCACACAAGCGTTCTTAGATGGAATAAAAAATCGCGAATATCAGAAGCATTAGATTCCAATGCATTCAGTCAAATGGCTGACTAATAATTATTAGTAAAATAAAAACTTATTGTCTAACAAAGATAGGACATCGGAGGCTGAATACGCCAAACCATTGTTTTAACGCGGCTGTTAAATATAGGTCTTGCCCTATATTTTTTCCGCGATCAGCTGGCAGCTGCCATAGGCCTCTATGGGAGCTGCCAGATAAGGTGGGGGGGGGGGGGAGTTTAGCAGCGGCTAGCGCTACTAAACATGTCAGCTTGCTTTATTGAGGCATCAGAAGTGTTTCAGAAGATTTATGCCAGCTGAAGGATTTCCAGGCTGCGGCTGTGTGGATGAAAAAAAGCAAATTTTAACTGCAATTTAGTCATGGCCTTTCCTCGTTCATGCAACTTTTGCACCCCGAGATGCGGCTGGCGTAAAAACATATCGCCCATATGAATGGGGGCCTAACAGTGGGTCAGACAGGTCCAGAAGATCTGGAGGATTATAATAGGTGCTGCTGAACTACATGCAACAGCATTTGCAGATGATTTCATATGCCTCATTACTAATCCCGAACAAGGACTGCCCCATATTACACACCCGTCTCTGAAGTTGGCCTTATGTCTTATCTGAAAGTCTACTTTAATAAATCGGAAATGTTAAATATCACTCTCCCTGAATAGGAAGTTACACAACTGAAGATGCTTGCATCAGCTACCTGGATAAGCAGATCTATTAAATATTTAGACAATTATCTTTCAAACAGCCTCAATCACCTTTTCCAATTAATTTATACCGAAGTCAAAAACTTCCTTCAGTCTCATGACATCCCTCTGATCTCCTGGTTTGGCAGGGAATATTTGTTGCAGACTGATATCATGCCTTGGGTGTTATTCGTAATGCAGATGATTCCTATCTATCTTCCCTCTGCTTTTTTTTTGAATCCTTGAGATGTCTGTTTCCAAGTGTCTGTGAACAGGTAGAAGGTCCTGCCTAGCATACAGCCTCCTGGTAGGGAGAGCAAGGTGTGGAGGGCTGGGTCTTCCTGATCCCTAGTTATATTACAAGGCCATACATCTGGGCAGATGGCTGCAGCTTGCTAACTCGTGTAAAAACATAAATCTAGCAGCTTTTGCTGGCAAAGCTTTTGGCGCCTCCTTCCGCAATGTTCTCTGGTTGCCTGGCACTAATTTACTGAAGAGTGATTCTTTACTGAAAGAAACTTCTGAAATATAGAAATCTCTCCAGTCCTCGCTGACCTCCCCCTCCCCATGTATGCCTGCAAGCTTGATTCTTTCTGTATGTGGAGAGTTGATTGAAGAATATTCAGATTTCTGGGAAAAGCTGAGTTTGTTTTCGTTAACGAGATTTTGGGTTGAGGCTCTGTGCCAGACTGCCCTTCTCTTCAGAGACTTAGTGCACAAATGACGGGTTACATTTTACACAATCTGCAATTTAAAAGTGTGTGCTCATGTTTTCCTTCTATTTACCCCATTTCAAGAGCTTTAAAGTGGTTTTCCACTTAATATTATTGATGATCTACCTTCTATTTACCGAATTTCAAGAGCTTTAAAGTGGTTTTCCACTTAATATTATTGATGATCTATCATCAGGATATGCCATAAATAGTTGACGGCAGGGGTCCACCCCCTGGGACCTTGGCTGATCAGCTGATTGGGCACCCATTATCAGCACCACAACACACAGGGGTATGGAGTGGAAGCCGTTAGCTCCAACCCCTGTGTAATGCTTATTGCAGGCACAGCTCTTATTAAAATCCCAGTCGATCAACTAGTTATGACCTATCCTGTGGATAGGTCATCAATAGTATTTGCCCAGAAAACCATTTTAACTGAATTTGAAAAAGTACACTACCGTTCAAAAGTTTGGGGTCACATTGAAATGTCCTTATTTTTGAAGGAAAAGCACTGTACTTTTCAATGAAGATAACTTTAAACTAGTCCTAACTTTAAACAAATGCACTCTATACATTGCTAATGTGGTAAATGACTATTCTAGCTGCAAATGCCTGGTTTTTTTGTGCAATATCTACAAAGGTGAATAGAGGCCCATTTCCAACAACTATCACTCCAGTGTTCTAATGGTACAATGTGTTTGCTCATTGGCTCAGAAGGCTAATTGATGATTAGAAAACCCTTGTGCAATCATGTTCACACATCTAAAAACAGTCTAGCTCGTTACAGAAGCTACAAAACTGACCTTCCTGTGAGCAGATTGAGTTTCTGGAGCATCACATTTGTGGGGTCAATTAAACGCTCAAAATGGCCAGAAAAAGAGAACTTTCATCTGAAACTCGACAGTCTATTCTTGTTCTTAGAAATGAAGGCTATTCCATGCGAGAAATTGCTAAGAAATTAAAGATTTCCTACAACGGTGTGTACTACTCCCTTCAGAGGACAGCACAAACAGGCTCTAACCAGAGTAGAAAAAGAAGTGGGAGGCCGCTTTGCACAACTAAGCAAGAAGATAAGCACATTAGAGTCTCTAGTTTGAGAAACAGACGCCTCACAGGTACCCAACTGGCATCTTCATTAAATAGTACCCGCAAAACACCAGTGTCAACATCTACAGTGAAGAGGCGGCTGCGGGATTTTGGGCTTCAGGGCAGAGTGGCAAAGAAAAAGCCATATCTGAGACTGGCCAATAAAAGAAAAAGATTAAGATGGGCAAAAGAACACAGACATTGGACAGAGGAAGACTGGAAAAAAGTGTTGTGGACTGATGAATCCAAGTTTGAGGTGTTTGGATCACAAAGAAGAACGTTTGTAAGACGCAGAACAAATGAAAAGATGCTGGAAGAATGCCTGACGCCATCTGTTAAGCATGGTGGAGGTAATGTGATGGTCTGGGGTTGCTTTGGTGCTGGTAAAGTGGGAGATTTGTACAGGGTAAAAGGGATTCTGAATAAGGAAGGCTATCACTCCATTTTGCAACGCCATGCCATACCCAGTGGACAGCGCTTGATTGGAACCAATTTCATCCTACAACAGGACAATGACCCTAAACACACCTCCAAATTGTGCAAGTACTATTTACAGCAGAAGCAGGCAGCTGGTATTCTATCGGTAATGGAGTGGCCAGCGCAGTCACCAGATCTGAACCCCATTGAGCTGTTGTGGGAGCAGCTTGACCGTATGGTACGCCAGAAGTGCCCATCCAACCAATCCAACTTGTGGGAGATGCTTCTAGAAGCGTAGGGTGCAATTTCACAAGCTTACCTCAACAAATTAACAGCTAGAATGTCAAAGGTGTGCAATGCTGTAATTGCTGCAAAAGGAGGATTCTTTGACGAAAGCAAAGTTTGATGTAAAAACAATGTTATTTCAAATACAAATCATTATTTCTAACCTTGTCAATGTCTTGACTCTATTTTCTATTCATTTCACAACGCATGGTGGTGAATAAGTGTGACTTTTCATGGAAAACACAAAATTGTTTGGGTGACCCCAAACTTTTGAACGGTAGTGTATATGTAGCCAAGAGTTTACTTGTGGCCTCCCCAAGTTTAGGGTGCACTGGCACCCAAAGAAGAGAGTCCAGATGGTAGCTGCTTGCATAGCAGAGAACATTGTACCTGCACCTTCCCATTCATATCCTCATAGACAAATAGTTGTCAAAAACTGTTACCCCTTGAGGCCATAAGCCTTATTCTTGACTGCTATATATGCAACATTGAAAGTGTAGCACCTTCCAAAGTGTATACAACTTGCACAGTAAAAGTTTTTGTGTACTGTAAATGAACTTTGTCTTTGCCTGTCTTATAGTCACGCAATCTTCACTTATCACCTGCACTTGTTATATATTCATCAGCTTCTTTTATTTATTTTTTAATGGAATGTGAACAGATACTTAAACCATTTATCTTGGATGTAGTTTTATCTATTTGGCTTTGTAGAAACATTTTACCTTGGGATATATTAATTTAGTTTGCTGGGAGAAGGCTAAACAGGCTTTATTACATTATACTTTTATAGCCTGTTTTATTGTGATTGTGCTTCCTTATTGATTATGTTATTATTTCTATTATTATGTTTGCCATAATCACACTTGAGCATTATGACTGCCAATGAAAGTTATTACTGAAGTCCTTGGATACGCTAGATATACAAACTGCAAACAAACTTACTTGTATTCAGAACCTGCAGATGGCACATTCTGACTGAAAATCTAATATCAAAAGCCTACAAGCTTTTTCTTGCACCACACTTTGACCTCTTTGCATGACCTTTGGATGATTTTGGTGTCATTAGATTAGTGACATCACCGTAAAATCATAACATTTTAGTCTGATACATTGAGTGAGCTGTGAGGCCAGGTCAAAGTTCCTATATTAAGTCTAGCGGCGCTGGTGTGCTTCAGCCAACAGCACCACTAGGGGGAGTCAAGCTTTGATAAGTGACAAGTGCTTACCTGTTTGACTGTTGCCATGTCCCTAAAACATGGAAGATCAAGCCATGGATGGATGGTGAACAGTTCAAGCCAAATCCCCATCTCAGCAGTTCTTAAAACATATACAGCCATTTTCCTAAACATTTTATGTTCGCGAACATCTGGTCAATCGAGTATTGCAAAAGTTGTTACAGGGTTACTAAGGGGCCTTTTACACAGAACTATTGCCATTCAAATAACCATTGATTTGTGTGAAACTAGACAATAATCATTCAGTGTAAACATGGCCAACGATGAACGATAATTCACTTGTCGTTCAGTTTATGCAGGTGTAAAAATTATTCATCTTTTGACAATCGTTCAGTCATTGGCAAATCATTCCAAAGTATAACCAGACAACCCTAACAGACCAACAATGGACTGATTGAGCTACAGCAAAAAATTAATGCAAACATTTAAATGATTGTCTGCGCAGGTAAACTGATTTTGTTGAAAGCAAGCGACTCATTCGTTCGTTCAAACGATTAATTGCCGCTTATAAAAGGACCCGTAAATTAAAGAATTCTAATAGAAGCATGAAATGGGAGTTGATCGTAAATAACAATACATCATTTAAATGTAAATACCTGTTTAAATACATCACTTCAGGTAGCCTTAAGCCTGTGCAAATAAGGAGGATTGAACAGTGCTACCTATTGGATGGCAGCATTCCTGTAAATCAGTGTCCGACCCTTTATACAGGTCTATGCAACAATGCTCGCCTTTAGGGTCGCCGAGGTTTGTGAACAACTAAATGGCTAACAACAGCATGCAACAATGATTTGGTATTGAAAACCAAGCCAGAATCCATACACAGACAGCTGTTTCAGGATGTTTGCCCCTCATCACTGTGCAGAGGAGCATGAATGGTCATATAAGTCTCCTAACTCACGTTCTAGATGCTCTCCTAAAGGAGAGATGATACCCCTCCCAAAGAAAAAATGTCATAGACTTCTCACTAGCCAAGCCAGAATCCTACTGCACACTGATGGGGGAAAAACACCCCGAAACAGCTGTCTGTGTATGGATTCTGGCTTGGTTTTCAATTCCCAATCATTGTTGCATAGACCTGTATAAAGGATTGGACATTGATTTGCAGGAATGCTGCCATCCAATAGGTGGCGCTGTAGAGGTATTGTTCCATTTATCTTAGTTGCATATATTTCCCAAGAGGAGCACAAATGGTCTTATAAGTCTTCTCACTCACCTTCTAAGTGCTCTTCTTGAGGAGTGATGATACCCCTCCTGCCTTAAGCCTGTGTCACACAAATGTATTTGCACAATACCATGCCCAAAACTATATAAAAGTAACATACCACCATTTCTGCAGTGCTTCACAACGGCATCTGACAGTGGTGTAACCTGGTCAGAAGACCTGCTGACGTCCCATAAATCTGCCATATTGCCTTCTAATGTGGAATCCCTAAGACAGCTATACAAGACATCACTGAAGATGTTCCTGACAGCATCCCATTGGCTGTAGTGGTCACGTTAGTAAACAATCCACGTCACCACTACAGCAAATTTAAATAGAAGACTGAAGCAGCACGGAGGTATATATGTACGTTTTTTATTTCATTACATACTCTGTCCTCCCCCCCCCCCCCCATGGCCACTAATATTTGGAGTTCTCAGAAAACCCCTTTTAATAAAAGAAAACATAACCCCAAGAGAGTTGTCAATTGAAACAATGGAAAAGATGACAGAACACTTTCAAGATGAAAAGCCAACACTGAGTGGGGCAAAAGATGTCGGATGTTCCCACTAAGGTCTGTGTAAGACTTGATGCAAGTGTAAATAAAATGGGAAGGTTATATAAGGAAAATACAGAGGTAGACCAAGGAAGATGACAAGGCTTCAGGATAGAAAACTTAAAGCTACATTAAGTAGTTCCGAAAAACTCTTTTCATGTGCTCTATTAGGGCATTCTGAATCAACCCTTTGAAGACATGGTGTTTTTTCATTTTTACTTTTACCTCCCACTTTCAAAAAAATCATAACTTTTTTATTTTTCTGTCAACATGGCTGTATGATGGTTTGTTATTTGTGGGATAATTAACATTTTATTAGTAGTACCATTTGAAATACCATATAATGTATAGACAATCATTTAAAAAAATTTAAGTAAGGTGAAATACATAAAATATATGCAATTACACCATTTTAGAGGGCTTAAAAGGCTAAAATCCATGGCAGGTCTGGGAGTCTTCACTAGGCCCTAGGCTACCATGGCAATCAAGCAGCACCCTGTGAGCTGAAGCTGGGGGTCTGTTAAGGTGATGTTCAGGGGACAGACAGAGCCCACTCTCTCTGTCAAGTCGTTTTATTGTCACGGTGAGCACTGAGTCAGGGGTCAGCTGTATTTTATAGCCAGTACCTGCTACGTATGGAGCAGTCTCACCCTCTGAGCCTGTGCCATACAATTCCCGCACACATCCACTGTACATGTATGACGAATGTCGCAAACGGGTTAAAACAGGAGGATCCTCTGTTCAGGATCTTTATCTCTTGGCCAAAATAGAAAGCTGTTACAAAGAGCATCTTCTCCTCTGAAGAACCTATATTGTTTTGTATTACACAGATTGATTTAAATGGTCACTGTGTAATGCTTAACCCTTTCCAATCCACTATCTGACGTCTAAAGATATTCTGATTGAAGGCTGTACAGCTCCAATGTCGGAAGACTTCCGGCAGGGTATTCTTACTGTATATTACTGGCCGCTCTGTTGTCGGGGCCTCTCCAGCATGTCACATACCACAGTACTGGCTCTAGCCAGCAGATGGCGTCATTGTATAATGGCAGAAAGAGAAAGACCCCTAGGAAACCCTGAATCCAAAATTGGATTGCAAAGGGTAAAAGGAGTTTTCCCTGCTGACCAGGACATGTAATTGCTGCTGCCAATGACTGGCCATAGTAGTCACTTACTGTAGCCAGTGATTGGCTGAAATCGTCACATGTCCTGATGAGCAGCAAACAGGAAGGACCAAGTGGCTGTGATGCAATCTACGTTTAGTGAAAACCCCTTTAAAATCCTGTATGGTGCAGAGAAATTCAATTTTTCTGCTAGCCTTCCCCACAGATTACAGCTAAACACTGAGGTTCCAGAATCTGAATATCTTGCTATTCCCAAGGAACCTGTAGGGATTGTCCAAAACAGACTATTCCTTTAAGTGATGTCACCATGAGTCTAATATCACAAGTCTCTGCTTAAGACACCCTGAAATATAATAAAGAAATTGGTATTGCTTTAAGGTACTACAAGCTCAAAAAATATGCCTTTATATATACTGTATATGTCTTGTGCCACTAATCTTCAATTTCTCTGCGGTGTTTCTTATGATGAACAAATGTTTTGTTTTGCAGTCCATGAAGCCGTACAAACTGACTTTCATTCATCGATAAACTAAGGCCATTAGTCAGCTGTGCCCAGCTGCTGCTTTAAAATTATCCCAATTATTTCCACTGTCAGCATGACTTCCCAGCATTTCTGCATTGCTCATATGCTTCTGTAATATACTCACATTGATTTCTTTTTCTCTAGTCTGCTGACTGTACAGTTTCATAGAGAGTTACCCCAGAGTCAAGGTCATAGTTTTATTCCCTCAATAAACAAACGAGACAGGACCTTGATATGGTGAAATAAATGAGGAAGTGAAAGGATCTGTGAAGAAAACACATGGGCGCAGAAACCTTCCTACACCTCCCTATTAAAAGCAGACACAACCTAACAACTTTTCAAAAACATCTAATGATCTTTACCAAGTATGATAATGATGATGGTCTGTCGTAATTGCTGCAGAAAAAGGAGGAATTCATGCCATTATTCTTAATATGCAAATGGGAAGATGGAACAATATATCTGTGTGCCAGCTATTGGAAGGCAGCATTCCTGCAAGTCAATAGCAGACTTTTTAAACAAGACTTATAACAATTGTAAGGCAAAACCAGAATAACCACACACAGACAGCTGTTTCAGGGTGATTGTTACTTATCTATGTGCAGTAGGTTTCTGGCTGATAATTGTAAGCAAAAACCAGATACCTACTGCACACAGATACGTGGCAATCATCCCGAAACAGCTGTCTGTGTATGGTTATAAACAAACAAGACAGGACTTTGATATGGTGAAATAAATGAATAAGTGAAAGGAACTGTGAAGGAAATACATGGGTGCATATATCTTCCTACACCTAGTTATGCATACTATTTAAAGCAGACACAATCTAATAACTTTTCAAAAACATTTAATGATCTTTACCAAGTATGATAATGATGACGGTCTGTCGTAATTGCTGCAGAAAATAGAGGAATTCATGCCATTATTCTTAATATGCAAATGAGAAGATGGAACAATATCTCTGTGTGCCAGCTATTGAAAGGCAGCATTCCTGCAAGTTAATAGCAGAGTTTTTAAACAAGACTTCTAACAATGACTGATAATTGTAAGGCAAAACTAGAATAACCATACACAGACAGATGTTTCGGGGTGATTGCCACTTATCTATGTGCAGTAGGTTTCTGGCTTGGCTAGTGAGAGGCTTATAGACGTGGGATCAGGAAGGGTATTGCTTCTCCTTAAGGAAAAACATTATTCTTAATAGACATGATCCTCCACTAATTAAGAAGTATAGGTAGTGAGGAAGCAGACCCAAACAGGAAGTAGAAGAGAGAATGGATAAACAAGGAGTAAAATAGAAATAGGATGGTAGAAGGATCTGGGGAGTAGCTGTAGAAATTTTCAGTGGCGTACAGACCAATCTACCCTATTAAATAACACATTGGTGAACTGCTGTTCTGAGGAATCAGTATAATCTGGCTTTAGAAAGCATTGCTTATGCAGTTCTTAAGACCTCTACGTTGGAAGCTCCATTTAGGGACTCTGGCACAGATCTGTCCCAAAATCCCAGGTATTGTATGTTATGCTATTTCGTCTAGCCAAATAGTCAGGAAAATTCATTATATTGGGTCTGATGGACACCATATGATTCTGTCATAGAACGGATTCGTTCCTAACCAGGATTCTATTATCCTGTTCTCATGCTGGAATTGGATAGAGGAATCCTAAACATGAATGTTAATATAGCTGTATTAACATACAGGTCAATTAAATCCTACATATTGATTTTTAGCATTTATGTTTAGTACATTTTTTAATTCAAAACACCAAATCAAAATAATACATGGAACAAAAATGTAAAACACAGGTGCATATGCAGCGTCCGAGGAGCGGGCCCCAGCCTAGGAGACAGCAAGGTAGAGTTTGGGCCTTGTCACGGTAACTCTACTGTCTCCAACCTGGAGAGTAACCTGGGACACATCCAAGAGGCCGAGGGCAGGCTATTAAATAGGGAAACCCAATAGTCCTTTTGTCACGTGTGATGCCACCATTCCATCCTCTGCGGTGAATTCCACAAGAAGCAATAATGAGTCCACGTACAAGGAGGTTACTTTTTATAAGGCTGAACCAGGAATGGTCTGTAAAGTTGTTTACTGGAGAAATAACGAGTACAAAGTAGAAACAGTCCAAAATAATTTACAGCCCACTGCCTGGACACCGGTGCAGTAGGATTGTGGTGCAACAGGGAGGAAAACACGGGAGGGCAGATGAATCCACAGGCTAGTTATCTGCGTGGATCTGCTCCTGGACACTCTTCTTACTCTCACTCACCACTTGCAACCACATATATAAAACAAGGTCACATGACACACAAAAGATACATTTCCAGACACATTGCAGACAGTAACCCATTGAGTGCTGCAGCTGTGCAATACACATCATATTCATACAACACAGAGACACAGACAATACAGTAAGCACGAGACAAATGCATTCACACTTATGGAGGGGCCCCACTAACTCTGAGCCACTACACATAGATCAAATTTATGAAGCAACTGACTACTGTTTCGGATATCCTGAGCAGTGGTGTAGCAATAGGATTTGCATGGGTCGAAATTGCACCCGGGCTCATAAACTAGGGAGGCCCAAAGGCACTTCTCATGATTAACATTGCTTGGGCTTGCTGCAGATGTATGGCAGGTTTTAAACCCTTTTTTAAACCTAATGACTAAGGCCACTCTCGCACATGCCATTGGCAAAACTACCCGATTTTGATCGCAGCATTTTGCTGCAATTTTACCGCTGTTTTCGTATGCAGGTTTCTGCCTCCCACAGCAGGTTTTAGAGCACCACACCATTGTGATCGGTGATGTGATGCACTAAACGCTGCAAAATAGAGCAAATAATGCTTGAAAATCATTATCCCATTGACATCAATGGGAGCGTTATACCTTGATTAGTGTGATTCCACAGCATTTCTGCATTTAAAACTAAGTCCAAATCCACACCATTGATGTGGATTTTGACTCGAAATCAGCTACTTCCTGGCACCCAGCAGTCTCTAGAGAGTGCCAAGCTGCTGGTCAGATGATGCCGAAGTGGCTCACTAGAGGTTGCCAGGTGCCCGTTGTAGCAATGAAAAGGCTACAGCCTGTCTTCATCCAGCATCATTTCACTCTGATGCTTCACTTTTTCTGTAAAAATACAATACTTTTCTATCTGTAAGGCTGGGTTCACACAGGGCGGATTTGCCGTGGTTTGGCCGCAGCAGATCCACCCGCGGCCGCTAATCTCGGGATTAGCCAGCCATGTGGATGAGATTTCTCAGAAATCTCGTCCACACAGGACGGCTTATCCGCTGCGGTAAATCCGGCCGCAGCCGCGGTTTCAAAAGATGCAGCATGTCTATTTACTTTTTTTTTTGTTTATTTTTGTCTCCTCTATGGAGCGCCGGCTGCAACGGAAAAGCAAGCAGCTTAAACCGCGGCGGTTCTCCCGGCGGAAGTCTCGCGGTTTTTGCTGCGGCCAAACCGCGAGATTTCCAACGGGAATCCGCCCTGTGTGAACCCAGCCTAAGTGTTAACATTCTTATCATTGGGAGTGATAGCGTATACAGGGGTGTTAATGTGGGGGGGGGGGTTGATCTTTTGCAGCCCCATGAGCCTATAGCTACACCCCTGAGCCTGAATTTACTATGGCCCAGACAAGAAGCTAAACAAACAATACTGGATTATGAACTAAGGCAGACAGACACAGACTACGAAACAAAGACATAGACTAGAAAACCAAGGAGCAATACATACTGATATGTCAGAATAGACAAGACTGGAGATAGAACAAAGAATGCTTGATAATAAACACAATTGTCATAGCTATCAACCGCACAGACCGCTGCTGCCAAAAGGGAGGCTAGCTAATAGACACTCCCCCTATCCCCCCTAAAGAGGTAGGCTGAATAAAATGGTCAGCTGACCCAGTCCAATGGTTCAGCTGTTGGTGCAGTTGCTTGGCAATAGAGATGAGCGAACGTACTCGTTGAGGGCGAATTCGCAATCGAGCACCGCTTTTTTCTGACTACTCGGGCAAAAAGATTCGGGGGCGCTGGGGGGCGGGGGGTGGCGTGGTGGAGCGGGGGGGGGGGATCTCTGTCTCTCTTTCCCCCCCCCCCCCCCCGACCACTCCCCTCTGCAACCCCCCGCTCACCCCGGGTGCCCCCCGAACCTTTTCGCCCGAGTAGTCAGTTACTCGAAAAAAGCGCTGCTCAATTGCGAAATCGCCCTAAATGAGTCAGTTCGCTCATCTCTACTTGGCAACTGTCCAGTGGACAAATTTAGAAGGCATAGTACAACAATGAAACATAAGTTCTGTTATTGACTGTAACACAATGCAAAATCAGTCTTTTGCAGTTAAAAGTTTCCAGGTAACAGAGTCATCATCCACTGACCAATTGTACAATCTCATTTTAGAAGTTTTAGTGTTTGTAAATAAGTAATTTTTTCCATTATTTGTTACAGATTTAAAAACACTTTAATGTATATGAGAAATCATGAAAACTGCTCATAAGCAAATGCGGCTCTAACTACAACACATACAAATAAAACAGTGTTACATAAGATATGCCTTTTTTAATAGGAGAAACAGCAAAACTGACTGTGAAATGAGCAATCAAGGCCTTATTTGGCCCCATATCCTTCCTTGTGATTCTGCATCAGCTCTCTGTAGCTCAACAGCCGATCGAACACATGATTGTCTCGATAATAACATCAGGCCATATTACGATTTTGCTGTAGTTCTGCCAAATGTTCTGTGTTCAGTTGCTTGTAATTTGTTTACAGGAACAATTTGCTTTACATCTGTAGTGGAAATCATGTGGTTGCCATATGCACAGCAGATCATTTATTCTATACTCACGCTCTTCCTCTCGGCAGCCTTTAATGTTTAAAACAAGTAACATTCATGTCCTTCTTAGATGTAAAATTCAGAATGCGAGGTTTTTGCTTCTTGTTTCTTTTGTGGCACCATTGATCGGTTTTGGATTTCATATAACACCATTTAGTACAATATCAAATGTCATCTGTAGCTCCAAAGTCTGTTTGGTCTACATATGTTTTATTCCGTGCAGCAAATGTTCAGTGTATATTATTTAATTCCTTTCATTCAAAGGACAGATAAAATCTAATAAATGCAATCATTCCTAGAAGCACTAAATAAAGGAGCGATCCTATGATCAAGAGACGGTTTATTTCTCAGATAGCATACCGATAACTTCAAGCCTTCTCTGCCAATCAAATCTACTTGGAGGACGCACATGGCAGTAATTTTTGCCTGCGAAGACACAAGACTTTTTGAACTGGACTTTACAGCCAAACACATTCTTTCGATACATTGGATAAATGGAAAGGACTCACTTAGGTTAAACAAAGAGAGTCATTTAATGAGTGCAGGAGTGACAAAAGACTTTCATTAATTGGGCATTTTGGAGTTATCCTGACTCGAGGGGCTTATCTGGTGAGAGATGTCATTAAAGAAATATTACAGTTAGAGATGAGCAAACGTACTCGCTAAGGCAAACTACTCGAGCGAGTAGTGCTTTATGCGAGTACCTGCCCACTCACCTCAAAAGATTCGGGTGCCGGTGGGGTAGAGCGGTGAGTTGCAGGAGTGATCAGGGGGATGAGGGGGGGAGAGAGTGAGAGAGAGATCTCCCCCCGTTCCTCCCCGCTCTCCCCCGCCGCTCCCCGCCCCCCACCGGCACATGAATCTTTTGAGACGAGCGGTCAGGTACTCGCATAAGGCACTACTCGCTCAAGTAGTTTGCCTTAGCGAGTACGCTCGCTCATCTCTAATGACAGTATTTCTTATACTAGGAATAGAAGTGCCACACTAATGGCCTTTAGTTGTACTCAACTTTATACAGAAACCTGCATCTTGTCACTACACTGCTGTCAGAGGCCTTATTGTTCTGTTAGCCCCTCTTAGTTTAAGAACTGGCGCACAAGAAAACAACAGAGGTTATGAGTGGTGCTGGTGTCGACAGTCAGTGCTGCTTAAAGGGAATGTGTCATCAGAAAATGACCTATGGTATAAATTATGTCTTTAGTAGAGATGAGCGAGCACCAAAATGCTCGGGTGCTCGTTACTCGGGACGAAATTTTCGCAATGCTCGAGGGTTCGTTTCAAGTAACGAACCCCATTGAAGTCAATGGGCGACCCGAGCATTTTTGTATATCGCCGATGCTCGCTAAGGTTTTCGTTTGTGAAAATCTGGGCAATTCAAGAAAGTGATGGGAACAACACAGCAACGGATAGGGCAGGCGAGGGGCTACATGTTGGGCTGCATCTCAAGTTCACAGGTCCCACTATTAAGCCACAATAGCGGCAAGAGTGCCCCCCCCCCCGCACTGTCAGCGTAAAGATCGTTCTCCTCTGCCATAGCTGTAACAGAGAAGAACGATGTTTGCCTATTGAATTCAATGGAGCCAGCAATACAGCAGGTTCCACTGAAAGCAATGGGCTGCCAGCGATCGCAGGATGAATTGTCGGGAAGGGCTTAAATATATAAGCCCTTCCCTGCAATTCATCCAGAAATGTGTTACAATAAAAATATATACCGGCGTATAAGGCGACGGGGCGTATAAGACGACCCCCCAACTGTCACCTTATACGCTGGGAATACAGTGGAGCAAAGAATAAAAATCATTACTCACTTCTTCTGACGTTCTGCGCCACTCCTGCATAAAAATATCTTACTATTTTGTGTATACAAAGTAGAAAAAAATCATTCTAAGGGTGCCCACCCACTAGCGTTTTTTTACTGCGAAATTCGCAGTGTTTTTTTTTCTGCAGGGGTCTTTGGGCTATGGGACATGCAAAGCTAAAATTGCGATCGCGCAAAATCGCGATATCGCGGTAAATCGCGATTTTGCGCGATCGCGATTTTTACATTACAAGTCCCATAGACCCCCTGCAGAAAGAAAAAACCTGCGAATTTCGCAGTGAAAAAAAACGCCAGTGGGTGGGCGCCCTAAGTCTGACCATGCAGGGAGTAGTCCCAAAACAGTGCCAGAGCTCTAGGTTCTGAAGCAGCGTAGGCAGAGCTAACAATTCAATCAGACTAGCAGAGGAAGCAGAGTATCCAGTTAGTGTCATATTTTAAAAATAAAGGGCAAATTGGGATTGTGGTAAGGTATGGCATGAAAGCTATCATACAGTTACTACATGGCGGTAGATACCAGTTATACATAGGCGCTTTGTTGATTTCAGTTCTGTTAAATCCAATGACTCACCGGTAGAGATGAGCGAACGTACTCGTCCGAGCTTGATACTCGTTCGAGTATTAGCGTGTTCGAGATGCTTGTTACTCGTAATGAGTACCACGCGATGTTCGGGTTACTTTCACTTTCATCTCTGAGACGTTAGCGCGCTTTTCTGGCCAATTGAAAGACAGGGAAGGCATTACAACTTCCCCCTGTGACGTTCAAGCCCTATACCACCCCCCTCCAGTGAGTGGCTGGCGAGATCAGGTGTCACCCGAGTATAAAAATCGGACCCTCCCACGGCTCGCCACAGATGCATTCTGACATAGCTGAGGGAAAGTGCTATCGTGTTGGAGCTGCTGTAGGGAGAGTGTTAGGAGTTATTGTAGGCTTCAAGAACCCCAACGGTCCTTCTTAGGGCCACATCTAACCGTGTGCAGTACTGTGGAGGCTGCTTTTTGCAGTGTTGCACTTTCCTTTTTTTTTTTGGTATATCGGCCGTGCAGAGCATTGCGCCCTGCAGTAATACTCCAGGGACAGAAGTGTGGAGGCAGGGACAGAAGACATATTATTGATTGAATATAAGCAGTGGGCCTTTTCTAAAAAATATTGGGCAAAAAATCTATTTGGTCTGCCTGTCACTGTGCTCAGTGTTCTGGGTCTGTGTGTGCTGGGTGAAGTAGTTCTACAAAATCATACGCAGCCAGCTAAGTGTTACAGCAGGCTTGCGCCAAATTATTTCCTGGCTCTGTCTGGGCTCTGAAATCACCGCTGTGTTGCAGTTAACACTGCAACACTCTGCAGTTCTGTGACATAGTCCAGGGACAGAAGTGTGGAGGCAGGGACAGAAGACATATTATTGATTGAATATAGGCAGTGGGCCTTTTCTAAAAAATATTGGGCAAAAAATATATTTGGCCTGCCTGTCACTGTGCTCAGTGTTCTGGGTCTGTGTGTGCTGGGTGTAGTAGTTCTACAAAATCATACGCAGCCAGCTAAGTGTTACAGCAGGCTTGCGCCAAATTATTTCCTGGCGTTCCGTAAGCGAAGTCAGCCTCCAACCACAGGCCAATAAGCGGCACATTTAATTACAGCGTTCTGTTTCTGCATTACTGGTAATACAGCATGCTGAGGGGTAGGGGTAGGCCTAGAGGACGTGGGCGCGGCCGACGACGCGGAGGCCCTAGTCCGGGTGTGGGCACAGGCTGAGCTCCTGATCCAGGTGTATCGCAGCCGACTGCTGCGGGATTAGGACAGAGGCACGTTTCTGGGGTCCCCACATTCATCGCACATTTAATGGGTCCACACGGTAGACCTTTATTAGAAAATGAGCAGTGTGAGCAGGTCCTGTCGTGGATGGCAGAAAGTGCTTCCAGCAACCTATCGTCCACCCACAGTTCTGCGCCGTCCACTGCTGCAACTCAGAATCCTCTGGCTGCTGCTCCTCCTTCCTCCCAGCCTCCTCACTTCATGAAAATGAGACATTCTAAGGAGCGGGCAGACTCCCAGGAACTGTTCTCGGGCCCCTGCTCAGATTGGGCAGCAGTGGTTCCTCTCCCACCAGAGGAGTTTATCGTGACTGATGCCCAACCATTGGAAAGTTCCCGGGGTCCGGGGGATGAGGCTGGGGACTTCCGGCAACTGTCTCAAGACCTTTCAGTGGGTGAGGAGGCCGATGACGATGAGACACAGTTGTCTATCAGTGAGGTAGTAGTAAGGGCAGTAAGTCCGAGGGAGGAGCGCACAGAGGATTCAGAGGAAGAGCAGCAGGACAATGACGTGACTGACCCCACCTGGTTTGCTACGCCTACTGAGGACAGGTCTTCAGAGGGGGAGGCAAGGGCAGCAGCAGAGCAGGTTGCAAGAGGCAGTGCGGTGTCCAGGGGTAGAGGCAGGGCCAGACCGAATAATCCACCAACTGTTTCCCTGCAGAGGCCGAGGTGCTCAAAGGTCTGGCAGTTTTTCACTGAGAGTGCAGACGACCGACGAACAGTGGTGTGCAACCTTTGTCGCGCCAAGATCAGCCGGGGAGCCAACACCACCAGCCTCACCACCACCAGCATGCGCAGACATATGATGGCCAAGCACCCCACAAGATGGGACGAAGGCCGTTCACCGCCTCCGGTTTGCACCGCTGCCTCTCCCCCTGTGCCCCAACCAGCCACTGAGATCCAACCCCGCTCTGAGGACACAGGCACTACCGTCTCCTGGCCTGCACCCACACCCTCACCTCCGCTGTCCTCGGCCCCGTCCACCAATGTCTGTCAGCTCAGTGTCCAGCCGTCGCTAGCGCTAGTGTTTGAGCGCAAGCACAAGTACGCCGCCACGCACCCGCACGCTCAAGCGTTAAACGTGCACGTAGCCAAATTTATCAGCCTGGAGATGCTGCCGTATAGGGTCGTGGAAACGGAGTCCTTCAAAAGTATGATGGCGGCGGCGGCCCTGCGCTACTCAGTTCCCAGTCGCCACTATTTTTCCCGAAGTGCCGTCCCAGCCCTGCACGACCACGTCTCCCGCAACATTGTACGCGCCCTCACCAACGCGGTTACTGCCAAGGTCCACTTAACAACGGACACGTGGACAAGCACAGGCGGGCAGGGCCACTATACCTCCCTGACGGCACATTGGGTGAATTTAGTGGAGGCTGGGACAGAGTCAGAGCCTGGGACCGCTCACGTCCTACCCACCCCCAGAATTGCGGGCCACAGCTCGGTGGTGGTATCTGCGGGGGTGTATGCTTCCTCCACTAAAGCACCTTCCTCCTCCTCCTCCTCCAACGCAACCTCTGTCTCGCAATCAAGATGTGTCAGCAGCACGTCGCCAGCAGTCGGTGTCGCGCGGCGTGGCAGCACAGCGGTGGGCAAGCATCAGCAGGCCGTGCTGAAACTACTCAGCTTAGGAGATAAGAGGCACACGGCCCACGAACTGCTGCAGGGTCTGACAGAGCAGACCGATCGCTGGCTTGCGCCACTGAGCCTCCAACCGGGCATGGTCGTGTGTGACAACGGCTGAAACCTGGTGGCGGCTCTGCAGCTCGGCAGCCTCACGCACGTGCCATGCCTGGCCCACGTCTTTAATTTGGTGGTTCAGCGCTTTCTGAAAAGCTACCCACGCTTGTCAGACCTGCTCGGAAAGGTGCGCCGGCTCTGCGCACATTTCCGCAAGTCCCACACGGACGCTGCCACCCTGCACACCCTGCAACATCGGTTTAATCTGCCAGTGCACCGACTGCTGTGCGACGTGCCCACACGGTGGAACTCTACGCTCCACATGTTGGCCAGGCTCTATGAGCAGCGTAGAGCTATAGTGGAATACCAACTCCAACATGGGCGGCGCAGTGGGAGTCAGCCTCCTCAATTCTTTTCAGAAGAGTGGGCCTGGTTGGCAGACATCTGCCAGGTCCTTGGAAAGTTTGAGGAGTCTACCCAGGTGGTGAGCGGCGATGCTGCAATCATTAGCGTCACCATTCCTCTGCTATGCCTCTTGAGAAGTTCCCTGCAAAGCATAAAGGCAGACGCTTTGCGCTCGGAAACAGAGCCGGGGGAAGACAGTATGTCGCTGGATAGTCAGAGCACCCTCCTGTCTATATCTCAGCGCGGTGAGGAGGAGGAGGAAGATGAGGAGGAGGGGGAAGAGACAGCTTGGCCCACTGGTGAGGGTACACATGCTGCTGGCCTGTCATCCTTTCAGCGTGTATGGCCTGAGGAGGAGGAGAAGGAGGAGGAGGAGGAGGATCCTGAAAGTGATCTTCCTAGTGAGGACAGCCATGTGTTGCGTACAGGTACCCTGGCACACATGGCTGACTTCATGTTAGGATGCCTTTCTCGTGACCCTCGCGTTACACGCATTCTGGCCACTACGGATTACTGGGTGTACACACTGCTTGACCCACGGTATAAGGAGAACCTTTCCACTCTCATACCCGAAGAGGAAAGGGGTTCGAGAGTGTTGCTATACCACAGGACCCTGGCGGACAAACTGATGGTAAAATTCCCATACGACAGCGGTAGTGGACGAAGGCGCAGTTCCGAGGGCCAGGTAGCAGGGGAGGCACGGAGATCAGGCAGCATGTGCAGCACAGGCAGGGCAACACTCTTTAAGGCCCTTGACAGCTTTATGGCTCCCCAGCAAGACTGTGTCACCGCTCCCCAGTCACGGCTGAGTCGGCAGGAGCACTGTAAAAGGATGGTGAGGGAGTACGTAGCCGATCGCACGACCGTCCTCCGTGACGCCTCTGCCCCCTACAACTACTGGGTGTCGAAGCTGGACACGTGGCCTGAACTCGCGCTGTATGCCCTGGAGGTGCTTGCTTGTCCTGCGGCTAGCGTCTTGTCAGAGAGGGTGTTTAGTGCGGCTGGGGGAATCATCACAGATAAGCGTACCCGCCTGTCAACCAACAGTGCCGACAGGCTAACACTCATCAAGATGAACAAAGCCTGGATTTCCCCAGACTTCTCTTCTCCACCAGCGGACAGCAGCGATACCTAAGCAATACGTAGGCTGCACCCGCGGATGGAAGCATCGTTCTCTATCCCCATCAAAAACGGGGACCTTTTCGCTTCATCAATCTGTGTATAATATGAATTTATTACCTCAGCTGTGATATGCAATGGGATATATTTATGTACCGCCGGTGGGTTCCAGGGAGCCACCCCTGCCGTGGGTGCACACAGAATTCCCATTGCGGAGTTGTACCTGCCTGTGACTATTTATTAAAAAAACGCGGTCTGACTGGGGCATACAGACACCTTGACAGAATGAATAGTGTGTGGCACATAGGTTCCCCATTGCTATGCCCATGTGTGCAGCTCCAGATGGAGGTGGCACAGGATTGGATTTCTCATTGCTTATGTACAGCATTGTGGACTATCGCCCCGCCCCTTTTAAAGAGGGTCGCTGCCTAGCCGTGCCAACCCTCTGCAGTGTGTGCCTGCGGTTCCTCCTCATGGCAGACGCACTTATAAATAGACATGAGTGTGGCGTGGCATGAGGGCAGCTGAAGGCTGAGCAGGAACAGTTTGGTGTGCGCTGTGGACACTGGGTAGTGCGGGGGGGGGGGGGTTGGTCAGCATGTAACCCAGGAGAAGTGGCAGCGGAGTGTCATGCAGGCAGTGATTGTGCTTTGTTGGAGGTAGTGTGGTGCTCAGCTAAGGTATGCATTGCTAATGAGGGCTTTTCAGAAGTAAAAGTTGTTGGGAGGGTGGTGGGCCCACTCTTGCCGCTATTGTGGCTTAATAGTGGGACCTGGGAACTTGAGATGCAGCCCAACATGTAGCCCCTCGCCTGCCCTATCCGTTGCTGTGCCGTTCCCATCACTTTCTTGAATTGCCCCGATTTTCACAAACGAAAACCTTAGCGAGCATCGGCGATATACAAAAATGCTCGGGTCGCCCATTGACTTCAATGGGGTTCGTTATTGGAAACGAACCCTTGAGCATCGCGAAAAGTTCGTCTCGAGTAACGAGCACCCAAGCTTTTTGGTTCTCGCTCATCTCTACTCACCGGTGATGTCTTAACCGATTATAGACAATCCCTTTATTTTTGTTGTCCATTGGGCTGACGCCTCTATTCCAATTTCTCTTGACAGACTTTACTGCTGAGAAGTCTTTAGGTACTTGCTTCTACAGCCATGTCCAGGCTGCCGCCACAGAAAAGTTTGGAGCAGTTTAATTTAAGGAGAAAAATATCCAAGCAGAAGGGGGCTTCTTCTTAGGTCTCATGTTCACGGGGAAAATCAGGCCCGCCGCGGATTCTTCATGCAGAATCCCGCAGCGGATTCCTCCTTTCCCGCGGACATGAGGCCTAAAAATAAGAATTTACTTACCTGTTCGGACTCTGCGGATCTGCCCTCCGTCGCGGCCGGACCTCCTTTATTCGGCCCGGCGGATGTGCTTTTTTTTTAACTCCTGCTCTCCCGCGTTCCCGAGCAGGAGAGCAGGAAGTAAGCTGCATGTGTGCCGCGGATCCAGACAGCTTCCATGGACTTCAATAGAAGCCTGCGGGGAGCGTCCCCACAGGAGACCCACACTAAAAAGGAGCATGTTGCAGGTGTTTCCCGCACACACAATCCGTGCCTCCAGGGAAAATGACATCCGCAGGTATTTAATTACCTGCGGGTGTCCAATGCACCCTATGGGGTGCGGATCACGCGTGTGGGTGACCCACTGCAGATCTGTCCCCATGGACAAGAGGCCTTAGAGTGTCCTGCTATGCCTTGGCTGTCAAAAAAGAACTGAGGCAGCGTCCTGGCCCCACAAACACTTCTTATACTTCTTATTAGTTGTAGACAGCAAAAAGAAGAAACACAAGACTGCAGTATCACACTATATGTAGACTTTGTTTGTAGTTTGTAGCCATTGAGACACATAAGTCTGCCTAGAAGTTACTTCTTTTTTTAGTTTACATGCACAGAGAATTAAAAGAAAAGCTGCAGAAGTGCACATTGTGTCTGAACTGCTATATGGATTCCTGTACTTGCATCAATATGCAGAATGCTTTCTATAATATTTTTTCCCCATTTGACTTCAATAAAATATGTGTTATTGTATAAATTTAGATACATTATAGGGAACTTGTCACCACCGGACAGCACCATAAACTAAGTTATGGTGATATTTGATGAGGTGATAGGGAGCAGGGGATGTATTATTTGTAGCCACCCACTCCCCCATTCTCACGCTGTCCACTGGTAAAATCCACATGCGATCTGAAAATCTGACTATTTATGCACGGACTCTCTTGGAAGTCTATGGGAGATTGTGCACACATATGTCTGAAAAGTGTCAAATTTTCATACCACGTATTGACTTCAGCAGATACCGCTGAAATGGAGGAGCAGGCAACTATAGAAAAATATATCCACCTGGTCTCCATAACCTCACTGAACAACACCGTAACTTAATTCATGGTGCTGATTGGTGGTGTTTCTTTTTAAGTTGTGTTTTTTCCCTTTGTGTCACAGCACTGCAGCCAAGTGTAATCTTTTAAAGGGAACCTGTTATCATTTTTGCATCTATAAAAATACCTACACTGGTAAAACAATGTACTTTTCAAAACATATTTTGTTAAACTTTTGACCCATTAGTACTGTTAAAAGGAAGATATGAAATTTTCCCATGCTGCAATTCCTAGCAAGCACTCTGGTGGATGAGCTGGACCACCTCTAGTGGCTGGATAATGGTTTTGGTATTATTTTGACACTTTAACATCTTCATTTTGCTTTATTGACAGTATTGGAAAGCAAAGTCTTCCATGATATTCAATATTGTAACCCCACCCCCCGAAAATACAAACACTAAAAGTAAGAAAAGTGTACTACTTGCCTACACCTCTCTGAGCCTGTACTAGGCCAGACTACCAAAGGCAGATTTAAACATTTTTTTTCCCCTTTTTAGGTATTATCTTTAGAAATATTGATTTCCCAGTCTGCCAGTATTTACCTGAATTATGAATCTAGTTATAAGGAAGGGGGATGTTTTAAATTTTTTGTAATTTCTATATCTCTAATGGTGGCATTTAAAGAGATCAGCTGTGTTTTAGATACTTTGAGCAGAAACTGGTAATTCCTAAAACCCATGTTGTGGTTTTTATACAAGCCCAACTATACATAGTAGTCATCAAATACTTCCATGATATCCAACAGATTAGAAACTACTGTTCGATTTTTACGGAAATGTGGTGTGAGCATTCTTTAGATCCTAAATGAGGAGAGTGGGAGGAGTGGCACATTCTGCAGAGGGACATCGGTACATGTAGCCTGAGAAGAATCTAACACTCCTCTATGTGTATGCATATTTTATTCCTCTAAAGTAACCTTGACTTCATAAAATTTTCAGTGTGAACAACGCGTAAGCACCTGTATCAAATTAACTCAGGGCAAGTCGGGCATATCAGCTAGTAAGTATATAAGTAAGCTTCAATAAACAAACCAAGTAAAGTACAGTACTTTGTGTGGGGTTAGTGTACCATAAAGGCCCTCATACACATTAGACTTCCAATCCCACTTATAATTGCAGAGCTGGACAACTATCTAATTTGTATGTGCGTGGCTTAACCTTCACCCAACAGATGATGCCTCAGATGATGGAAAGAAGGATCATGGACGATGAATCTCAGCACCCACTCCTTCTGCTCTCCGAGAGATAAGCCAGAGGAGTCTGGCTACCAGAAACATGACTAAGCCAAACATTCATATGTATGGGGGAACCAGTAAAAACAGCTGTCAAATGCACAATCATTTGTCCTACAGTTGGTGAAGGTTTATGAGCACATTAAAGGGATCTTCTGAGTCTCCAACATTGGTGGCAGTGGGCGGGGAGAGGTTAAAAAAAATCCATCATACTCACCTCCCGCCACTCGCTCCCCCTCCGTTGCTGACTAGGTCTCTGTTTACATTTGCTGCAGCTGTAAAGTGGATTATTTACTGCATGACCACTGCAGGGACGTCTTCAGTGATGTCCCATAAACCTGCCTCAGGGCTTCAACATTAAAAGCCTGCGTGAATGGTTTACGGGATGTCACCAGAACTGCTGGCCAGGTGATGTCACCTGCCAGATGCCACAGTGCCAGACCGCCGAAGCAGCAGTTTAGGACTGCGGTGAGTATATTACTTTTATATAGCTTTGGGCATGGAGGGCAAAATTATATAAGAGTAATAACTCAGAAAACCCCTTCGAGTAAGCATACCAATTTCAAGGTGTTTACTGGTAGACAGCCTTGTTAGATCATGATGTTACAAGGGGCAGGTTTAAACACCTGATCTGATCTAGTATGAATATAATGGTAACATATTGGTGCATTGCACTAGCATTTATTACGCTCTATATAAATTATATTATTTCCTTTGTTTTTAAACCATGAATTTGAGTTCATCTTAAAGCTTTTATAAGTATATTAATCTTTAAGAGTTTGTCTCACTGCCAACCGAATTAAGAAAATATGCTCTGTAGAGAGTAAAACATGGATAATTTTAAATCACTTGCTGCTGTGTTATCTCAGGAACAGCGTGATAGAGGATTTGCAGAATCAGCTATTGTTACATATTTGTTGTTGTCATGGAAAATGCAGTTGCTCAGGAATATAGCAATTATTTAACATCATGATTGGAGATTAGATTTAGATGGTGGGCAGAGATCTTTAGCTCAATACTTGCATAATTACAGCCTTAAAGTTGTAAAGTTAAGCTGCCAATAAATATTAGATTTTTGCTAGTGGATAATCATGATCTTGGATTAGTTTCAATTGTACAGGACATTCTTGAAAATCTACTAATACCCAATGTTTGGTCAAAAGTATTGATTCTCCCAGATTTACAGTAAACGATGAGAAGCATACCGCCCAACTTTTGAGCTATGAAAGAGGGACAACTATAGTAGAGCCAGCAGTGCACCACTCAAATTTTTAAGGCAGATCACGCTTACTTAAGCTAAGCCACACTCTCTGTATCCCATAACACTATCACGGTGACCCACCTCACAGTAATAGTGCCCGAATCTGGGACTGTTCCTCCAAATTCAGGATGGTTGGGACACGTGCATAAGTAGTGCAGTGTAGTAAACTAGCAAGCAAATCACATCTTCAAGTCCACGTGAGGGACAAGAAAAAAAGGTATATTAAAAAAAAAGTTAAGTAATTATGCTGACATAATGTGGCCATTGGTAAATGACATTTATTAACTATTTTTAGGGTATGACTGTCTGTATTACTAGCAGTCATTGTCAAAGTTTGAAAAATGCTAATTTTTCCAAATTCTCTCTATATGTTGGATATTTTTCTACTAACTAAATGCAAAACATACAAACCAAAATATACCATAGACATGAAGTAAAATGTATCAGGAAAAAAATCTGAATCAGTTGAATGGGTAATAGCATTCCAGAGTTATTACCACATTAAGTAGGATATGACAGGTTTGAAAAATTGGGCTTTGACATGTAGGGCAAAACTGGCTTGGGGGCAAGTGCTTAATAAACGGGTGCTGTGGCCAATTTAATGTAACCTGTTGTGTCAGTGTCATTTCTTCAGGGTGAAGAGGCTAAGTAGGGAAGGTAAGTTTAGTAATGGTTTGGAGGTAGTCACAAAAGTTAGGATTGGGAAATTAAAATAAATGAATCTTGTTATTTGTATAGTGCCAACTTATTCTGCAGCACTTTCAGTTAATTTATTACCCCCTACCAAGCTGGGTACTCATTTTACTGACCTCTGAAGGATGGAAGGCTGAGTCAACCTTGAGCCAGCTATCTGGACCATATAGGGATTGAACTCGCAACCTCCAGGTTGTGAGCCAGAGCTTAGAACTACATTTCTGTTGCCTTAACACTCTGCACCACACAAAGCTCTTGCAAGGTACCAAAACTGTGCTGGAAAACTAAAACATTTTTAAGTGAGGAGAAATTTAAAAAAGGCAACTGCCCAATTTTGGCGGGAATATGCTTTTACATAGTTCAAGATGTAGTAAAAATGATGTTAGATTTATTCTATGGCTTAGTACGATTACAGCAATACCAAATTTATAGTTTTTTTATGTAGTTTAACTTTAAAAAAATAAAAGACCTTTAAAAATTTTTTGTTGATAAGGTCGTATGAGGAACCATTTTCATCCCAGTAACCTGCAGTGTTTATTAATACTATTTTAGGGTACATATGACTTTTGGATCACTTTTTCTTCAACTTTTCCTGAATATGGAGTGATCAAAAAGGTGCAATTTATAGACGTTTGTGGATGCAGTGATTAATAATTTTTTTTTTTTAGGTGGCTAAGAAAAGATTTTTTTTAAAAGAAACTTTTACTACCTTTTATTTTTTCTAATAGTTACATCTTTTTGCATTTTTGCAATTTCTTTAGTCCTCGTAGGGGACTTGAATATGCAATCGTTTGATGCAATACAGTAAAATGCGTTATACTGCATTAATTCATTAAGTATAATTCAGTATAATGCAGAAGGCCCCATGCTGCCATGACAACTGAACGGCACTCCACGATCACATTTAAGAGATCTGAACATCATTCAGTATATTTAAATATCTCTGCCAGAATTGACAACGACATTTAGAATGTTAATAGCCACAATCGGTGTGCACATTGATTGTGGCTATTGCCAGCAGGTGTCAGCTGTCAAAGATGGCTGACACCCACCATGTATCTAGTGGGCTCAGCTCCCGAGACCACTCTATATACAGATACTTGAAGTGCTCCGTACATGTACATCAGCGCACATCAGGAAGGGGTCAATAATAATTCCTGTATCAAACCTGCCATCTGTGTACATCATCTTAGGCTATCTTCATACGCAGAGGACACTGTACTTTGGTTGTGGATTATCAGTGCAGATTCAACTTAATGTGAATGGCTCTATAGCAAAACCGCTTCGCCAGCCAGCCATGGAGACCTAAAGGCTAAACAGATTTTTGAAAAAGCTATTCTGACACGTCTTGATAGTATAAATTTATAAGTGCTTGGAGGTGGTTCTTTATTATGTACCAATGCAACATGATGCGACATGCTATGCTTCGCATAACCATTAAGTACATTAGATCTATCTTTATTAATACATGTCTTGAGGCTCATAGTAGTTATTTCTATGTACTGGAGGCCACAACTGTACTCCAAAACATAGATTATGTATTCAGTGGAACTATAAGAAACCCATTAATAAGAAATGTCTCGCTAGTAGTGGTGCTCTGAACTGTACATATATTATTATAGCATGGGGTAAGTTACATCTATAACTACCCTTAATTTGTTGTTCTTGACAAGTCCACAAAAAGAGAGGTGTAAGTTTAGAGTATACCAGCCACAATCTACTCAGCGCTATAACATTCTTAATGGTCTTAGCCCTCCTAAATGTCATCCTCGGCATCTTATCTTTCAAACGTGTCATTTAATAAAATCGGCCAATATTTTTCTTTTTAAATCTTGTTTTTATAGTAACATAGGAATTAGTTGATGCAGTAAGAGGATTATAATGCCGGTCAGTACTTTTGCTAGGACTTCCGCTGTGTCCTTGACTCTAAGCATTGCAAATGCATTAGCCCACTTAACCTAGTAACATTAATAATAATAATAATCTTTATTTATAGCAAATCAGAGGGAAAATACATAAAATAATACAAAACATACAGTATTACACTGAAGGACAGTAAGCACAAAAGGGGTGAGTGCCCTTGCTGGCAGCCGACAATGCGTATAGCACACTAGCCCCCGCCTCGTTCCACCCCCTCCCCTTTTTGAGAGCCGATGAGGGGGCGGAAAGAGAGAGGCAGTTTAGTGGAGCTAAACTGTCTCCCCCCACCCAACAGTATCCCTGGCTTGGCGTATACTTGCCAGACCTGGGCCATCTAAACGGGCATTAAAATGGGAGCTTTAACACCCATTCACGCAATTCGTGGCCACACCGTGGCCATGACACGGCCGGATGAAAATTGTCATGCCCGTGTGAACGAGCCCTAAGTGTGATTACTTTTACAGTTGTGTAATTGTTTTTGGTCTGGCCCTGAAGGATACTACCAATATCAAAAAGTTATGGCATATGGCTGCTTAAGGGCTCAGTCACACGGGCGCATCGGACGGCCGTACCTGAAGACGGACATCTCTCTGCAGCGCCGGGAGGAAGAACTTGTGACCGACTTCATTGCCGGTCATGTGTTCTTTCATCAGCGCTGGAGAGAGACGGCTGTCTTCAGGTACGGATGTCTTCTAACTGTCTGTCAAATGGGCGCATCGGGTGCCGATGCGCCCATGTGACTGAGCCCTTAGTGTTATGTGCTCTTTAAAATTTTCCCTAAACAGGAGCACTTCCAATCATCAGCTATGCAGGGACTGTAGGGACCACAATCCGTTGAAAAGAGATGACCTGCTGTACCCTACACAATGAGTGCCACTGTGCAGGGGAAAGACCCCAACTGATCAAAGAGCGATGAACTATCATAACAAAGACATACCTTGTCATCACTTCATGAGAAAATGCCTTTAAAAACTTATTTAATAAGTATATTTATCATTTGAAACATTTAGTACTCTGTAATATGCTGTTGAAAAACCAAGTCTTTATATACATTGACTTAGAGAAAACATAAAAATTTCTATTTAATTCTAGGCAATTCTGCAATAATTCCTTTGTGATGGACATGATAAAGCTTGAATGTTTTTATCTAGTAATTCATAGCTGCTACTAAATGTGATGGATACTGCATCACTAATGACCACAAAACTCCCTTTGCAAGATGTTCTCATGCTTCAATTTAGTTTGATGAAAATATTAAATCCTTACCAAGTAATCTTGATCCAGTATCCTCTGAGAACATACCGTAAGATAAAATTCTGTTCACCAACTAGAATTTTGTCTACTTGTTATATGGCCTACTGTGCTTGGACTCTCCGGGGACCTGCATAAAAATCAATAACATAAAAAGTATATTTTAAAACTGAGAGCCAAGGCCATTGCAGGTTATTTTATCTCAAGCCTTCTCTTTTATCTTCTCTCATCTAGCCCTAGCTATTCTGGGAATGCAGTTTAAAAACAAGCCTTGACTTTTGCACTTTATATTTAATTTGGTAGTCTTAGTAATTAACTTTGAGCTCCATAAAAAACGAAAAGCACATACTAATTTATAATGACTTTATATTCATATCTTGATGGAAATCGTTTATCAACATAATCTGAGACTTCTGAACCTTATTTCATAATCCAAGTCGATAGATAGATAGATAGATAGATAGATAGATAGATAGATAGATAGATAGATAGATAGATATGAGATAGATAGATAGATATGAGATAGATAGATAGATAGATAGATATGAGATAGATAGATAGATGGATAGATAGATAGATAGATAGATAGATAGATAGATAGATAGATAGATAGATAGATAGATAGATAGATAGGAGATAGATAGATAGGAGATAGATAGATAGGAGATAGATAGATAGATAGATAGGAGATAGATAGATAGGAGATAGATAGATAGATAGATAGATAGATAGATAGATAGATAGATAGATAGGAGATAGATAGATATGAGATAGATAGATAGATAGATAGATAGATAGATAGATAGATAGATAGATAGATAGATATGAGATAGATGGATAGATAGATAGATAGATAGATAGATAGATAGATAGATAGATAGATAGATAGATAGATAGATATGAGATAGATGGATAGATAGATAGATAGATAGATAGATAGATAGATAGATAGATAGATATGAGATAGATGGATAGATAGATAGATATGAGATAGATAGATAGATATGAGATAGATGGATAGATAGATAGATAGATATGAGATAGATAGATAGATAGATAGATAGATAGATAGATAGATAGATAGATAGATAGATAGATAGGAGATAGATAGATAGATAGATAGGAGATAGATAGATATGAGATAGATAGATAGATAGATAGATAGATAGATAGATAGATAGATAGATAGATAGATAGATAGATAGATAGATAGATATGAGATAGATATGAGATAGATAGATAGATAATTTGACAGAAACATTAGTCGATTGGCAACCTACAAAGATTTAAATAATCAAGACTGTTCTAAGATATATTGTGTTTACATATTAAGTACATTGCTTATCTAAAGTAAAGTGTAAGATGCTTGCTTAGCTGTTTTTAAGTTTTTTTGAGAAATCGGATCAGGGTGTCAGGTCCCTGTCCCATGAAAAGCAGTGACCAGCCATATTCCCCTACAGGTAAATGTATACTAATGAATGTTATTGTAGACATGTAACTCAAAAACATTTGTAACCACATAACTGATTGAGATTTACATTTATCTACATAGTCTTTCAATATCAGAGAAAGGGTTTGATTGGTTTCACACTACCTCCTGTACTGAGATGTAAATGAGGCTTAAGAGAAAGAAGGTACGGACGTTTGAAGATGAATTGCACACTTTTTTGCAAATTTGTTAGAAGGTAAAAACCGAACAGTAGTTTCTAATCTGTTGGATATCATGGAAGTATTTGATGACTACTATGTGTAGTTGGGCTTCTATAAAAAACACAACATGGGTTTTATGGATTACCAGTTTCTGCTCAAAGTATCCAAAACACAGCTGAACTCTTCAAATGCCACCATTAGAAATATAGAAATAACAAAAAAATTAAAACATCTCCGTTCCTTATAACTAAATTCATAATTCAGGTAAGTACTTGCACACTGGGAAATCAACATTTTTAAAGGTAATATCTAAAGAGGGGGATAAAAATCTAAGATGTGAAATCTTACAGACACATTTCCCTAATAACTCTGGATGCAAAATACCTTCAAAGATTATAGTAAACAAAGTGGAACATTCTAGTTGCTGATATTGAGTTTGGAAACAAGTTTTGTAAGGAAAACATATGGAGTATCTAACATCAGGAAGGTCCTGGCTCTGTTGGACTGGTCCAAGACCAGGAGGAAGGGTACAAAGCAGTTATCCCACTGTGTGATGCAGAATAAACCTTTGGTAGTCTGGCCTGGTACAACCAAATAGTACACTTTCCTTACTTTTATTGTTTGGGTTTTTTTTGGGTGTGGGGGGGGGGGGGGGTTACAATATAGAATATCATGGAAGACTTTGTTCTCCAATACTGTCAATAAAGCAAAATGAAGGTGTTAAAGTGCCAAATTAATGCCAAAACAATTATCTGTTATTGTATGTTTGGCTCTTAGAAAGCTGCGGGTACTTCACTGGGTATATCTGGATCCTTTTTTATTTTGCTAACTGAACATATCCTTCTGATGTAGTGTTGATGTGGTGTAATTAGCTCTTCATACATATGGTACAGTTGTACACGTGAAGGTAATATTATCCTATGAATGTTTCCTTATTTCCATGTGCTACTTACTGTACGTTTGTAGGGAGGTGAGCCAGTAGAAAAAGGAATCATGCAACCATTAGATATATTTTCCTTCTAGCGATCAATGAATGTTGACTGATTGTATTGTATGTACAGAGCCTTGTACGAGCTCTCGTAAAAATAAGAAAGACTTCACAGGTTGCATGGTAACGACTTTTATTAATAGTGTGCATGAGGTCCTGGTGTTTTAACAGTATAAACAGTAAAGTAAGGATGCTTGAGAGGGGCATTTAGATAGCAACAACATGATTTAGCAGAAATCATTTAATTTCATGACAGTTGACCTTGCATCTAGGAAGGATGGTAGCATTGAGCACAGAAATGGAAACATCAGGCTTAGGTAGGTTATAGGAGAAGAAACAGAAGTAGCTGAGCTTTAGAAATGTTTGAGACATGACAGCAAAGACAGACAACAGATCCTCACTGGTATTTGTCAGGACAGCATCAGAAAATTTTGAGAATAATACTCTAAGGCCTCCCTCACACAGGCATTTGCAGAAACGCAGCGTTTTTCAAGCTGCGTTTACTGCAGTTTCAACAGCACTGGCATCCGTTATGCCAGAGTTTTCGCTGCGTTTTCAGCACAGCTGAAATGCAGCTAAGGAAGCTGAAGAACAAAAACACAATACTCACCTATCAGGTGCCGTCAGGGTCCCCGCCGCTGATCTCTGTCACTGTTCCAGGCTTCCCGTGCACTGACAGATCATCTATTTCTGGTAGCAAGATCTGAGAACCCCACCTCCAGCAAAGGATTGCTGTGACTGGTTCTCTGCGCTGGCTCAGCCAATCAGAGCCAGCGAGCTTTGATTGGCTGAGCCAGTCAATGAATGGCTGTGATTAGTTTATCGAGTGCCGGCTCTGATTGGCTCAGTCAGTGCCGAGAACCAGTCACAGAAATCCCTTGCTGAAGGCGGGGTTCCCAAACCTCGCTACCAGCAATAGATGATGTCAGTGCAGGTAAGCCTGGAGCAGCGCCAGAGATCTGCGGCCAGGACTCTGACGGCATCTGCTAGGTGAGTATTGCTTTTTTTCCATCTAGTGTAGCTAGGGCTGATTTTCGGGGTAAGGCTTATATTGCAAGCCTCCCCCACCCCCGAAAATCAGTGTGTGGTTAAAGCTGCCAAAAGCGCAGAACCAAGTTGTGCCACATTTTCAGTAGTGCTGAAATTGCTGCCCATTCATTTCAATGGGCGACAGACAGCTGAAAATGGCCAATGATAGAACACTCGTCGTTGTCAAAGTGCAGCATTGAAGACGCTGCATTTTAACACTTGTGTGAACAGCCCCAATTGAAATGAATAGGGGTGTTATACAGCGTTTAGCGCTACTCTTAAAAGGCAGCGCTAAACGCTGTGCAAAAACATCTGTGTGAGGGAGGCCTAAAGGAAATATTTGAACTTCGGTACATGCGCTATGTATAATGGACAAAAATAAAAAAATATCAACTGATCAATCTTCCATACCATATAGTTACCCCATAGAGCCTCTGAACGGGGATTATTTCATAGGTTTAGTCACAAGACAAATGACTAAAAACTTGGCCTTGGAGGTTTATTATTACACTTTAGCATGTTCCACTGTCTGGATCTTTATGGTTCTGTGCAATCAATTAGTTTAATTCCTTTGTTTCAGCTGTAAATGGAAAGGGAAGACTAAAGCGATTGGCCTACTTATACAGTTACTCTTAAGAATGCTAAAAAGGATTAACATTCATAGCAGAAGGCTTATGACCCTTGGAGACAGTAGAACCTGAAATAACCTTAATATCCTGTCATCTTGTATTACACAGACGTACAATGAACAAATAATACACAGTCTGCAGTGTTCATGAGCTCTACACACAGAAGGAGATAGTTTTAAGAAACAGTGATTCCAAAGAAATGCTCATTTGTGACACATAAGACCTCATGTGTAAAAGTTTGCAGCATTTTTTCCACATCTGTTTTTTCCAGATCCCATTTATCCCACGCTACCATTCTTTTACTTGCACACAGGCCATATCTGCAGTCTGTGACCATTTTCCATCAAATTCCTGCTGCCTGTTTTAAAAATATTTTATATGAGATTTTACCCAGATGGTTTTTTAGTGCCGTGCACAGAAGACAGTATTCTACATTCATCATCGAAAGAGCCAATTTTACAAAAGCAGAGGTAGAATTGTTGCAGATGCTGTAAAGAAATAGGGAAAAAGATCCTATTCGACACAATTTATGGAACAGCCTCCACAACAGTGATTTCTGTGAAAATAATACACCGAACAATTTAATAATGAATCATCTAAATGATGTTGCTACATAGTTATAATTCTCCACAAAAGTAGTTGAGTGTGTTCCAAAGCAATAAACGTATTTACTGTACTTCCATCTTATTATTTGCTGTAGTGATGTGATAAATCATGAATGTTACATTTCCTGTCATATTCGCAGCAGTAAGCATTTTTAATCATTCCGAAATTTTTAATATGAAGGTTATGCAATGTTGGTGAAATACTAGAGTGCCCTTTGTTGCTACTAGGTTGTGTATTAGCTTATGTACTATGTTGTGACTGATGTATTAAGGTGATACAAGGTGATATTAAGGTTTTGCACTGAAATCTCTGTGGAATTCTTGTATATTCCGTCCGTCATTAATTATAATGGATTTCTCAGTGTGTAGATATGAAATCCATATGATGGCAACAAAATGAATTACCTATCACTTATTGTTGTGGTTTCTAATTGGAAAATGCATCGGGTAGCCACATGTAGTCTAGCCTCATTGCATGGGGCTAATCTGCGTGCAGAGTCGTGGCGTATCATACTGCAAATCCACTGCAAAAATCAGAAGGTCAGCTTTGGATTTCAGTCCCAATATACTCCCTGAAAAATCTGTTAGGTGAACATACCCTAATGGTAGTGACTATGAAATTGAGCGGGTACAGGATTAAATTGACCCCTTACCATCTGGCACCCAATCACCATATGCAGTACAGAATACTGGAGACAGTATGAGGTCTGTGCAAAGTTGCTGGACAAAATCTTAAGAGATAGCCATAGCTATTGTGTTCCAGAGAGCAGAACACAAGACAATCCAGGTCTGGGTGAGCTGAGGACTAGCTAAAAGGGGTATTTCCATCTCAGCCAATGGGAATAGTCATGGCAAGCGCGTCTAATCCAGGAGAAGGCTTCGGTCGGCGCCATGGAGACGGGGACGCCAACACCAGAGGGGGTAAGTGTATAACTTCTGTATGGCCAATATTTAATGCACGATGTATATTACAAAGTGCATTAATATGGCCATACAGAAGTGCTTAACCCCACTTGCTTTCGCGGGACAACCCCTTTAATCATTCTACCCATGGGTTCAAGATTTGCATACACTTATACCTATACATAAACCTATTTAAATATCTTTGTTATTGATTTACATTTATATGTTTTTGTATACATTTTCATGAGCTTATTGCCCTTATTAATGATATTATGTATTCTGTATCACCCTAATTAATAGTGGCACATAGTTTTGGTGATGTCTGTGTTCGCTGTCCTGTTGGTATTAGCCCAAAGAATGTGCAAGCTTGGCACCGAAACGCGTTGCTTCCTGTTCTGCTGGTTGCTTCACTGTACTGTTGCTTGCCAAAAAAGTATGTGAACCTGCTCTTCTCTTGGATTTCGGATATTTACCCTTGATGCTGGCCTTTGGATTCACATTGTTCTGTGTATCAGCGAACCTGAAATACAAGGGGGGTTGATTTTATCCATACCCCCTCTGGAGTAAGTACATACTATCCGCATTTCATTAGTGCTTTAAACCTTGTAATCTCCTGGAGCCCTGAGACCTTTTACTATTTTTGTTTCTCCATTCTCGGAATGGTAGGGGTCTGAGTGGTGAAACCCCCCCACCAATTAGCAGGTAGCCTCTATTCTGTGGATCTCCTCTGTGACATTATCCCAGTTATTAGTCTATACACAGTCATTATTATCTGTTTTACTCATTATTTTGTTCTCTGTATCATACCTTCAGTCTTTTGTATTGCACACTTTCATTTTCAGGCTCATTGTGGGTTTTATTTCCAATTTAAGACTTAGATCATTAAGAAACAAAAATTCATTTACTGGAAAGATTCTGAAAACATTTTGCTTGGCAGTTTTTCAGAGTCGTTCCCTGTAGCACATAAACATCTGTTCTAATTTTCACCCATTTCTGAATAATTAGCTGCACCCCAGATATATTTTAATGACATTTAGCATTAGGAAACAGAATGAATTGTACATTTTGCAAGCATGAATTAAAATAAATAACACTCAACTGAGCTGGATCTTAGATATGCAAGTCAGCTACATAATTAATATTATAATCTTTTATAAAAGTCAACTAAGGACATGTTCTGCATCAGTCCTGCACTTATGCAACCAACACAATTAAATCAAATAGTATCACAATCCTAATTTTCATGGCTAAAATTATTTTTTTTATTTTTTAACATGATCCTTTGCCTCAATTCGTAGACCTTCAGTTTTGATTTGAGGGGTTTAAAACAAAATATTGCATTAATGTATAGGAATCAGGGACGTTTTTCCATTTACACAAGTTCAAAAGTATTTGGAGAAGCTAACATAATTATGTGCTCAATGGCCATTTTATAATAAACGCCCATCTAATAACACTTATTGGACTAGGACTTCCTTTAGCCTTTAGAATCGTAATAATTTGTTGTGGCATCCTTGACATATGCTACTATGAGGATGTTTTTAAGAATGCTATAATAAAAGTTTTGTTTTTTAACTTCCTGCAAGTTCTGGAAGAAATCTTTTGCAATCAATAACTGTCGGAAATCAAGAGCTCATGGACATCGCCCTTGAGATGATTTGCCAGGCAAATACTCCAAAAACATATGAATGTAGATTTTGAGCCCCAATGGGGGCAGAACCCAATATCAGGTGATGTAAGGTACTGCGTAAAAATACATGCACTATATAAATAAAGTTGAAAGATACTACAGGTACCTTCAGTCACTGCTTGTTTTAGGGTATTTCTTTCTTCAGTTCTGTCTTCCGTAATATCACATTTCTGCACATTTGAAGCTCTAGTTGTTTTTTTTATGTATCTTTTGGGTTATTATTAGAGATGAGCGAGCATACTCGTCCGAGCTTGATGCTCGTTCGAGTATTAGGGTGCTCGAGATGCTCGTTAATCGAGACGAGCACCACGCGGTACTCGTCTCGATTAAACGAGCACAGACAATTGAATTCAATGGAGCCGGCAATACAGCCGGCTCCATTGAAAGCAATGGGCGGCCGGCGAGCGCGGGATGAATTTTCAGGAAGGGCTTAAAAATATAAGCCCTTAGTGAGAGCTGCCTCTGATTGGTGAGGCTGTGACCAATCAGAGGCAACTCATTCAGCAGGCGGGGATTTTAAATCCCCGGCTGCTGAATACTACTCAGAGCAGTTCAGGAGAACTGCCGTCCAGACGCGGCTGAACTCCGGCTGCAGCAGAAAGGTGAGTATACTTTTTTTTTTTTACACATTTTAGGATGATTTTCAGGTAAGGGCTTATATTTTTAAGCCCTTCCCGAAAATTCATCCCGCACTCGCCGGCAGCCCATTGCTTTCAATGGAGCCGGCTGTATTTCCGGCTCCATTGAACTCAATGGGCTAACATCGTTCTTCTCTGCCACAGCTGTTACAGCTGTGGCAGAGGAGAACGATCTTTATACTGACAGTGCGGTGGGGGGTCTCACTCTTGCCACTATTGTGGCTTAATAGTGAGACCTCGGAGCCCGAACTGCAGCCCTGCATGTTGCTCCTCGCCTACCCTATCCATTTCTGTGTTTTTTACATGACTTTGGTGATTTGCTAAGATTTTCACAAATGAAAACCTTAGCGGAGCACCAGTCATATACAAAAATGCTCGAGTCGCCCATTGACTTCAATGGGGTTCGTTACTCGAAACGAACTCTCGAGCATCACTGAAAGTTCGACTCGAGTAACGAGCACTCGAGCATTTTGGTGCTCGCTCATCTCTAGTTATTATCCATCTGTACAGCATTTATCTGAATCTAAGTAGAAAATTTAACTTGCTACACTTCTGAATTCATTTCGCTACATCTATTGATGATCAATGAACACTAGTGACCCGGTTCCATTGACAGTCATATGAGAGGGTGCTGATAAGTCCTTGGCTTTGCAATCTTCATTTGTTTTCACATCAATGGAAGTTACATCATTTGAAAAAATCAATCTTTGCAGTACTTTGTGAGCATATTGTGGCAAGATCTCATGTACCTATCTTTCCCTTGTTATGCAGGTTCCAAGACAACATGGCGGAGTCTGCAGCATAGTTCACTTTAAAGGAGAGCAGAGCAGTAATGAAGTTCGCGTTTCTGAAAGGAAGACATTCACGGTGACATGGTGCAAACAGTTAGCGACAAGGGCCCTTTGTTTTCCACAGTGAAAAATTGGTTTGCCAAATTTAAAAGCGGCTAACTCAACAACGACATTGAAAACCGTACCTGGTGTCAGTCAGTGGTGACCATTCTAGAAACCATAGATGCCATCCATGACATGATTCTGAAAGACTGATGAATTTCTACTAAGACAATAGCTGAGGCTCTGAACCATTCCAGAGAAAGAGTTAGGTTCATAACTCATGATCATCTGGACATGATGAAGGTGTTTACTAAGTGGGTCCCAAAATGTTTGTCAGTAGATCAAAAACATGCTTGAGTTCAAGCTTCCTCAGGAATTCTGCAGCATTTTCTGTAAGATGCTGATGCTTTCCTGTCTTGACTAGTAACGATGGATACGACATGGATTTATGTACAATCCTGAGTCAAAAGAGCACTCAAAAAATATTACAATATTTATTATTATGTATAAATATATTAGGGGTCCATACAGAGATGTTTTCCATGATCTATTTATGACCAGGACTGTGACTAGGGCATCTTCTATGTGAGAAGGCCGCATCCTCTACATCTGGAGGAAAGAAGGTTTCTACACCAACATAGTAAGGAGGTTCTTTAGTGTAAGAGCAGTGAGACTGTGGAACTCTCTGCCTGAGGACATGGTGATGGCAAATTTGATAAAAGAGTTCAAGAGGGGCCTGGATGCCTTTCTTGAGGGATACAATATTTTATGTTAGAATTATTAATAACTTCAAAATGGTTGTGGATCCAGGGATTATTCCAATTGCCAGATTGGAATCATGAAGGATTTTTTTTACCTTTTAATGTTTTTTTTGCTTTCTTCTGGAGCAACATTTGGGGGTAATAGGCTGAACTGGATAGACATATGTCTTTTTTTGACCTTTGTATTAACTATGTTACAAGAATGGAGATGCAGAGAGTTCCCCATGTCCAAAAACGTGCAGATGTCGTCATCCAAGGTGATGGCATCTGTCTTCTTGGATAAAAAGAGGGATAATGCTTGTGGACTGCCTTCCAAATGAGTTTACTATTCTAGCTTTGTATTAACACAGTAGAGCACCATGTGGTGCAGAGTGTTAAGGCAGTAGAAATGCAGTCCTAAGCTCTTGCTCACGACCTGAAGGTTGTGGGTTCAATCCCTGCTTGGCTCAAGGTTAACTCAACCTTTCATCCTTCTAAGGTTGGTAAAATGAGTCCCCAGCTTGCTGTGGGGTAAAAGATGATTAGGGGAAGGCAATGACAAACCACCCTGCAAAAACAGTCTTCCAGGAAAACATCACAATGTGATGTCACCCCTGGAGTCAGTCATGACTCGGTGCTTGCACCAGGGAACTTTACCTTAATATTACCACAATGTTTCTTGAAGTCTAAAAGGTGCAAAAAATTGTCTCACACAGTGGCCATCTCCCAAAGCAAACTGGCTAGCCTGGACTCCTTTTTCACTTGATTTGCCTGGTTTACTGTCCAACTAAAGAAATTCTTTGTGAAGAAGTTGCAACACCACATTCAGAAGTGCATTCATATCTGGGGGGACTACGTAGAATAACTGTGAAATTTCATAGTTATATTTCAATTTTTTGTGGTCAAAGACAAGGACTTATCAGCACTCCCTCATACGTACCCATGCAATAACATTGCCTCCACTATGTGTGACAGATGATGTGATATGCTTCAGATCCTGAGCCCTTCCTTTCCTCCTTCATACTCTGATCTATAATAGAAGGAGAAAAAGAGATCCAGATGTGCTGGGACAAAGACAGGAGACCAAAGTTGCAAGGGAATGTGTTTCAGGGCCGTACTGGAGCCTTTGTCTGCCTTTTATTGAAGATTACAAATCATACAGACATATTTTAAAGGCTTCGGGCTGGAAGTAAGTGACGTCATGTGGTCACATCATAACATCACTTGACTAGCCCAGGCATTTTAAAAAGTCACATTATGGATAAAGACCTTAAAAAAACAACATGTGATCCCAAGAATAAAAACATGTAAAGTAATTTAACCCTTTAGTGACGGAGCTTTTTTGCTCTTTTCCGTTTCTTACTCCTCCCTTTTAAAAAATCGTAACTCCTTTATTTATCCATCAACGTCACTGTATGAGGGATTGTTTTTTGTGGGACAAGTTGTATGTTTCAATGGTGCTATTTAATGTACCATATAATGTACTGAAAAACTTTTTAAAAATTCTAAGTGGAGAGAAATGAAAAAAAAAACGACATTCTGCCATCTTTTGGTGCATTATTTTTCTACGGCGCACAAGCTGCAACAAAAATGACCTGAAAACTTTATTCTATTGGTCAGTGCAATTACTACAATACCAAATTTATAGGTTTTTTTTTTGCTGTACTACTTTTTCTGCGCGCCATAACATTTTAATTTTGGTACCATTTTTGAATACAAACGACTTTTTGATTGCTTTTTATTACATTTTTTCTTGGAGATAGAGCGACCAAAAAAGCACATTTTTAGTGTTCTTTTTTTTTTTTTTTTCGGACAACATTCACCGTGCGGAGTAAATAAAGCATTACTTTGCTAGATCGGACTTTTACGGACACAGCGATACCAAATACGTATTTTTGCTTTATTATTTAGATTATTTTATTGCAAATATGGCAAAAGTTTTGGTTTTTTTTACTATTTTTAATGTTTTTATTTTTACACTTTCTTTTAGTCCCCAGGGGGGACCACAACCAGCGATGCATTGATCGCTCCTGCAGTATGATGTAATGCCATAGCATTATATCATACTGCATTCTGACAGGCAGCCTACCAAGCCACTCCATGGGGACGGCTTGATGAGCAGTCTGCCAAGACAGCCATGGGGCCTTTCAGAAAGCCCCCAGCTGCCATGACAGCTGCTCGGATCCTCTGATCTCACTGCAGAGGGCCATACAGGACCCCGACCATCGGTCAGGGGATTTAAATGTCGCTATCAGAATTGACAGTGGCTTTTAAAGGGCTAATAGCCGCGATCGGCCACACAGCTGATTGCAGCTATTGCCCGCAGATGTGAGCTGTAATAAACAGCTGGCACCCGTGCTGTATGGAGGGAGATAGCGGCGCCCCCTTCCCCCGGGATGAACATCGGTGGAGAAATAAATGAGCCACAGACAGTAGTATACTACCTTAGGTCCCCGGGAATAGTCAGGGCCTGGAATAACTTTAGCGATACAAGGCACAAATAGCAGGTTTGAAAAGTGCAGAAATTAGAGAAACTAGAGTACCTCCACTCAGCAGGACCCAGACTTCGGGATGCTTGAGTGTGAACAATGACTGTAAAGTACCTCCACCGGGCAGTCCCAGACCTCAAGACGCACGGGCGTGAAACAAATAATTAAGTACCTCTGCACTAGGCCTTGAAAGACTGCACTCGCTCGCTGCTTTCTCTCTCTCTCTCTCTCTCTCTCAGGTGGCTCACTCTATCGTCCTTCCTTAAACTTCGGGAAATCTCTCCTCCTCCTCCATTCTTCACTACATGAGGTCAGAAGGTGCCCCCATGTAGCTTACACTCTTTGACACGAACCCAGAAGACATGGATCTTTTCCCGCTCTCAAACACTCACATATATAGCCTCTTTTATACCACGTGACAGGATAGAATGGATACATTTACAGACAGTCAGCTCACTTTTACAGACATTAAAGGGGTTGTCCCGCGCCGAAACGGGTTTTTTTTTTTTTCAACCCCCCCCCCGTTCGGCGCGAGACAACCCCGATGCAGGGAGGTAAAGAAAGCTCACCGGAGCGCTTACCTGAATCCCCGCGCTCCGGTGACTTCTCTACTCACCGCTGAAGATGGCCTCTTCCTCCGTGGACCGCAGCTCTTCTGTGCGGTCCATTGCCGATTCCAGCCTCCTGATTGGCTGGAATCGGCACGTGACGGGGCGGAGCTACACGGAGCTACACGGAGCCCCATAGAAGACTGCAGAAGACCCGGACTGCGCAAGCGCGGCTAATTTGGCCATCGGAGGGCGAAAATTAGTCGGCACCATGGAGACGAGGACGCCAGCAACGGAACAGGTAAGTATAAAACTTTTTATAACTTCTGCATGGCTCATAATTAATGCACAATGTACATTACAAAGTGCATTATTATGGCCATGCAGAAGTGTACAGACCCACTTGCTGCCTCGGGACAACCCCTTTAACTCATCATATGCTGCAGCTGTGCAACACACATACTAGAATGACAAGACAATATTGCACAGTGCATCTACATAAGACATTACATGTATGACATTTATGCAGGGGAACAGGATATGTACTGGGCCACTACAATAATTGTACTGAGGCTGTATGTAAACCGGTGAGTGCAATATTGGTCCAAGTTTTGTAAACCACGCGCTGCAGATGTGATTTTCATTCGCCTGAAAATAACAAGTTATTTCAATTGGAAAAATAGAATAATCACATTGTATTTGCATGAAACTCGAATTTATATGTGAATGCAATGTGGTTTTTTTTCCCTCTATGGAAACTAATAGGCAATTCCTGAACAGAATCGCCCAAAAATAGGACATGCTGTGATTTTTCTATCCCCGATCATCGATTCGAGGGAAAAACTGTTCATGTCAATAATCACATTGAACTGAATGTGTTATTTTCATATTCCAGATCAGTCCATATCGCTATTGAACGGAACACATATAAATACGGCTAAATAAGGTTAACATTCCATTTTTTTGTGCATAGTGTCCACCAAAGAAATAAAATGTATGGCGCCATTTTTTTCTCTAAGTTTCTTAATATTTTATATGGTACATTACATTAAAAATAAAGACGTAATTATATATCAACAGGAGAACAAAACATGTTCGGCTCTTGCAAGGCGGTGATAAGATATGGAAACTTAAATGTGAGAACAGGCTGTGTCAAGAAGGGGTTAAGTCATTGACAACGTATCATAGCATGTGAATGGTAGAAAATCTGTGAAATCGGAACTTGCAGATCCGCTTCACTTATCTCTAGTTAAAACATTTTGTTTTACAAATTGTGGTTTGATTTTTTTCTCTCGTCTATAAACAATCTTGGTATTCCAATTAATTTGGTGCCCACACGGAGCCGTACAACCGGGCTGGCAGGGCCGCTGCTTCTGTCTTACAAGGTTATTTTTAGAGCATTTTGTAAAAAGCCTTGTGGCTTTCATTGTGAATGAATCAGTGATACTGCTGCCATGGAAACAAGACTCCATTGTGATTGGTCAAACAGTATCTATGCTCTTGAATTTAAACAAGTACTCCTAAACTGCAGGAGATGTTAATATTTAATGCTGCGCAGAGACGTGCCGGATCCTAGCAACCCTTATAGCAGCCGTTATGTAATTCTTTATCAACAGAATAAACACATTTAGGTCACTTCAATTATTTTGCTTTCCCTTGTGCCAATCTCATTTGTATATATTTCTAAAGCCAATAAAGGTTACATTTAATCAAAATTGTCATATAAAATAAATGAGAGCTCAACTGTAACTGAGATAGATTTCATGTAATATAAAGATGTAGCAAATATGAACATAACATAACTCAACTACCATGCACGATAATGCTGTGAATCGAGTTATCATGATGTACCAGTCATGTTAACGACGGCTAGACCTGTACCGTATTTTATCTGGACTAATGATGCTCATATTAATCTATAAAGAGGTATTCTGGGCTATAATAACTGACGACATATCCTCTGGGGAATCAAGGGGAGTGCCGCACTTCTATTGCACTATGGTCAGGACAGGATATGCGATCCTGACCATAAAAGGAACAGAAAGTGTAATAGAAATGTGGCGCTCCTATTGTTTTCAATGGGAGTGCCGCTGGCACTTTCACTTCCTTCCGTGTCCACTGCTGATGGCGCCTGGCCCGCTGCACTGATAGTGGGCAGACAATTAGCTGATGTATGGGGATCTCAAGCGGCGGATCCCTGTCGATTCACTACTGATAACCTATCCAGAGGACCTATCCAGTTGTTAGAGCCTGGAATATCCTTTAAGAATGCACAAAAATCATCCTACACAGGGAACAATAATAAAATTAAATAGCAACTATAAAACTAGTAATCTAATACTCTAAATCTGTGCTCTGTAGCCATTTACATGGATCCAGGTGTGGACCCCTGCATGTGGTTTCCTAACTAGAGACAGCTACAAGTTCAATCATGCAGAAATGCTGATGGCCGTGGGGGTATGGCATTTCTCATATTTTGGTAGCAGGGGCAGAATCTTAAGAGGAAACACAGGATTTTTTTTAAAAAGAGGCTTTTAAGTGTATCAACACCTACAACAGAGATGGCAAAATTCCCCTCCTTCCACCTCAAATGCTGATTAAACTTCCTTTCCTAAATTGCTATGTGTACTACATAGAATCATAGAATGGTAGAGTTGGAAGGATCCTCCACGGTCATCTGGTCCAACCCGCTGCTCAGTGCATGATTCACTAAATCATCCCAGACAGATATTTGTACAGCCTTTGTTTGAACACTTCTATTGAAGTAGAACTCACCACCTCCGGTGATAACCTGTTTCACTCATTGATCACCCTCACTGTCAGAAAGTTTTTTCTAATATCTAATCTGTGTTTCCTCCCTTTCAGTTTCATCCCATTGCTTCTAGTCTTTCCTCGTGCAAATGTGAATTCTGATCCCTCACCCCTGTTTACATGGAGTGGTTAAGTAGTTATTGATGGTATTCCTATAAAATACCTGGGGGTCTGGAGTGTCTTAAAGTCATGTCCGTGCAGGCCATGGGGACAACGACCTACATGGACACAACCTAAACATGGATGCACTACGCCCACGATAAACATAAGGTTGTGTTCACACAGGGAGAGAGAACGTGCATATACAACACAAACAGATACCATCAACAGATAAACGCCCAAACACTTACCAATAATACCAACACACATCAACAGATGGAATAACTAATAAATCCCAGGTATTAGTTAGTAATTTGGACAAAGTACGTAAGCTTGTGAATGCCCACAACAAGGGTCCTCATTGTCTCATGAATCCCTACTCTAACAAGACAGCTTAAACCACAGAAGTCTTAGCTACAAGCGAGACGATCGTCCCAATAGGGACAGCTCCATGCTGTAACCTAGAGGCCTGGCTCGCCATAGATGAAATATAACATACACACTGAAAGGACACTGTTCACACACAAAAACAGACAAGGGACATACACCCTGAACAAGTTACTATTCACACCAACAAACAGGGAATCACACCCAGAACCTCATGCATCAAACCAAAACAGAATATGCATGACAACAAACACCAGGGTTCTGAGAAAGACTGAGATAAATGGATAAAAGATAAGCACCCTCTAGTACAAGGGGCTGGTATTTATATGCAGCAGACCAGGGGGTTTGGATGGCTGGAGAATACCACACCCAGCCAGTCCAATCAACCACATCTGCAGCAGTGTGTTCCTGGGAACCCCTATAACCACAGGTCCCAGGAGCACAATGTGACACTTACCAGTTAAAGGGGTTGACCATTATTTAACTTTCCCAATATACTGTTTATGCAGTGGTTCATTTGAACCACTGCAGGAATAAAGAGTAGTTTAGTAAATTAGTAATCATCAGATTTCCTAAGCATTTTTAATAAAATAGTGTCAGTAATAGTATAGTGTATAATATAAAAAGTGACACTAAGGGCTCCTACCTACTTGCGTTTTTTAACATGATTGTCAATGGGACTTTCTAATGTTAAAAACACGTCGCAAGTTTGTGTTTTGCAATTTTGGTGCGATGCGTTTTTAACATTAGAAAGTCCCATTGACAATTGCGTTAAAAAAACGCAGTGATATTGCAGCACGAAAAAATCACAAGTGAGTAAGAGCCCTAATGTCCATGATCAGATAATGGGAAAAACTGAAGATTAATTGTGAAGTGGGCGACCCATTTAATTCCCAGTATCTTGGGTGGTCTGATTAAGTGATTAAAACTGTTTATAATATTCCTGGCGTTCTATGGTGGTTATAGGTTAATATTGAATATCCCTGGAAGTTTATTGCTTAACACATAGTATGATATATTAAGCTCAATGTTTTCTCCTGAATTGCTCATTAAGGGTTTTCTGGTTACTTGGAAACCGCATCTAACTTTGCCAGTGAGACTGTGAACCATATCATTATCACATGGGTCAGAATTATTAAACAGATGCATGGTATTACAGCTAGTACTGCCCTCGAGGGCTTAGAAACTGCATTAATTCATATCTGCCTCTGTGTATCTGTTTGATTTAACATTTGTTCTGATACCTTATAAAGTTCAATACCAGCTAATATTTGAATCTGGTCCCAAGTAGGTAACATAACATGTAACATATGACATATTTTTCTTTACATTTTCCAATAGAAATCTTTAGCTTTTACTAATAATAGCATATGTCTTCACTCTATGGAGCTACTTTGCTCCAGGCATAGCATTATAAAATTCTCGGTGCAGATATTTAATTTCTACAAATAATGTATGGATGACTTGACATTTCCATGTTTTAATCACGTTCACCTCAAGGCGCTTAGGGCTATGTCATTCACACTTGAGGATGAATATACAAGACTGAAGATGCTGATTGGAAGGAGGAAATGGAAATCTGCATGACTCACTTTGCACTAAAGCTTTTAGTGTTGCTTTCAAAACACCTGTGGATGAAAATAGTAACATCACTCATTGGGTATATAATTCACCGACCAACAGGACATGTATGGCAGAATGCAGGGATTTCTTGCTGTGCTTCAAGAAGACATAGAACGGGACCTGAAATATTATACTTTAACTATAATACTAGTATAACAACTATACTATAGTGGATATATGAGCCTCGTGTGGTGCAGAGTGTTAGGGCAGCAGAAATGCTGTCCTAAGCTCTCGCTCATGACCTGAAGGTTGCGGGTTCAGGTAGCCATCTCAAGGTCGACTCAGCCTTCCGAGGTCAGTAAAATGAGTACCCAGCTTGCTGGGAGAGTAAAAAATGACTGGGGAAGACAATGGCAAACCACCCAGCAAAAACAGGACTTTATCTTTATAGTGGATACATAGTATGAAGGACCTTGCTTGACAAAATAGAATCTCATGGTTTGTTTGGATAGATCAATTATTGTTCAAACGAAACAAACAAAAATGAATAATAAACGCGAGCCATTGACTCATTTCATCGCTCAGTTTCAGCCGGCATAAAAATCATTATTTGTTCGTTCAATTCTTGTACATTTTAAACCTGGACTGTTTATTGTTTTACATAGGAATGTATACAAATAATGAAGATGGAACAATACCTCTACAGCTCCACCTATTGGATGGCAGCATTCCTGCAAATTAATGTCCGATCCTTTATACAGGTCTTTAGAACAAAGAGAACGTGAAACACTGAGAAGTGAACGAGAATTGCACGATTCTCAGCAAGATTCATGCAGTCTAAACAGCCTACACGAGCGTGAACGAGCTGGTGATGACGTCATCAGCACGTTTGCTCGGGCAAATGAGAATTGGGCTTTTCTTGTTATGTCGAAAAGGAGCTTAAAGGGGTTGTCCCGCGAAACAAAGTGGGGGTATACACTTCTGTATGGCCATATTAATGCACTTTGTAATGTACATTGTGCATTAATTATGAGCCATACAGAAGTTATTCACTTACCTGCTCGGTTGCTAGCGTCCCCGTCTCCATGGTGCCGTCTAATTTTCAGCGTCTAATCTCCCGATTAGACGCGCTTGCGCAGTCCGGTCTTCTCTGTGTTGAATGGGGCGCTCGTGCTGGAGAGCTGCTCCTCGTAGCTCCGCCCCGTCACGTGTGCCGATTCCAGCCAATCAGGAGGCTGGAATCGGCAATGGAACGCACAGAAGACCTGTGGTCCACCGTGGGTGAAGATCCCGGCGGCCATCTTCGCAAGGTAAGCAAGAAGTCACCGGAGCGCGGGGATTCGGTAAGTACTACCCGTTTTTTTTTTTTTTATCCCTGCATCGGGTTTGTCTTGCGCCGAACGGGGGGGCTATTGAAAAAAAAAAAAAAACGTTTCGATGCGGGACAACCCCTTTAAGGGAATATTATGACATAGGAAAATAGAGATTGCTTTTTTTGTTTTTTAACTCTTTTTTATTGTCTTTTTTCATAATATCAAAACAGAACAGACAAAAAGAAAGTATCATACAGTATCATACAGTACATTTGGTCTATGTTCATGTACGTTACTTGTGTCTCGAGTATAGTGGTAAACAGTTAATGGCAAAAGGGAAAAAATGTTCATGTATTATCTTGACCACCAATTACTACCATTCATATGCTTAGCGAGATCACTGTGCGTTTTGTCAATAAACTTAGGTAGAGAAGTAGAAGTCATTTGTTGTAAAGGCACAGTATTTTCTAGATTTTCGTACCATATAAATCAGTTTTATATACGTATACATAGGTATATTAAAGATTGTAACTTATTAACATCTAAACCGAAAGAGATTGCTTTCTCTTATTTGCGCTTAGACTAGATTCATATATTCAGTTTTTGGTACAATTTTTTTAGTAAAATTAAAGAATGAATACAAAAGAAAGATCAAATATAAATCTTTCATTTGTGATTCACTTCTGGTTAAAAGAAAATCTGCATGCATGAATCTGGCCTTTTTCACTTCACAAATCAATTGACTTTAAAACACAATTGAAGTAGACTGTCTTCTCTACACTTTAGTAAGATGCAGTATAGTATAGATCAGACATAACATTAAACCTGCCTGCCTAATATTGTGTAAGCATTAGAGATGAGCGAACACCAAAATGTTCGGGTGTTCGTTATTCGGAACGAACTTCCCGGGATGCTCGAGGGTTCGTTTCGAACAACGAACCCCATTGAAGTCAATGGGCGACCAGAGCATTTTTGTATTTCGCTGATGCTCGCTAATGTTTTCATGTGTGAAAATCTGGGCAATTCAACAAAGTGATGGGAACGACACAGCAACGGATAGGGCAGGCGAGGGGCTACATGTTGGGCTGCATCTCAAGTTCACAGGTCCCACTATTAAGCCACAATACCGGCAAGAGTGGGCCCCCCCCCCCTCCCAACAACTTTTATTTCTGAAAAGCCCTCATTAGCATGGCATACCTTTGCTAAGCACCACACTAGCTACAACAAAGCACAATCACTGCCTGGATGACACTCCACTGCCACTTCTCCTGGGTTACATGCTGCCCAACCGCCCCCCCTCCCCCCCACAGCGCACACCAAAGTGTCCCTGCGCAGCCTTCAGCTGCCCTCATGCCACGCCACACTCATGTCTATTTAGAAGTGCGTCTGCCATGAGGAGCAACCGCAGGCACACACTGCAGAGGGTTGGCACGGCTAGGCAGCGACCCTCTTTAATAGGGGCGGGGCGATAGCCCACAATGCTGTACAGAAGCAATGAGAAATAGAATCCTGTGCCACCGCCATCAGGAGCTGCACACGTGGGCATAGCAATGGGGAAGCTATGTGCCACACACTATTCATTCTGTCAAGGTGTCTGCATGCCCCAGTCAGACTGGTTATATGCACCTTAACAGTAACCGCGTTGGTGGTAATGTGGTGGTGACTGCGGACCTAGTAGCACGGTTGTATTTTGTTGGTTTTCGGAATGTGGCCAGGATTAAGTGGGCCGTGGCGGGGGGATGGTGTGGGGGCTCTCTTGTTGTGTCGGTAAAGGTGAAATTCTTCGACTGCCACCAGACAAACCAATGCAAAGGCATTTGCCAACAATGTTTTCCCTGTTGGAGGAGGAGGGGGATGTTTTTGAGGCACTACGTGTCCTCTCCACGTGTCCGTGGTTATATGCACCTTAACAGTAACCGCGTTGGTGGTAATGTGGTGGTGACTGCGGACCTAGTAGCACGGTTGTATTTTGTTGGTTTTCGGAATGTGGCCAGGATTAAGTGGGCCGTGGCGGGGGGATGGTGTGGGGGCTCTCTTGTTGTGTCGGTAAAGGTGAAATTCTTGGACTGCCACCAGACGAACCAATGCAAAGGCATTTGCCAACAATGTTTTCCCTGTTGGAGGAGGAGGGGGATGTTTTTGAGGCACTACGTGTCCTCTCCACGTGTCCGTGGTTATATGCACCTTAACAGTAACCGCGTTGGTGGTAATGTGGTGGTGACTGCGGACCTAGTAGCACGGTTGTATTTTGTTGGTTTTCGGAATGTGGCCAGGATTAAGTGGGCCGTGGCGGGGGGATGGTGTGGGGGCTCTCTTGTTGTGTCGGTAAAGGTGAAATTCTTGGACTGCCACCAGACGAACCAATGCAAAGGCATTTGCCAACAATGTTTTCCCTGTTGGAGGAGGAGGGGGATGTTTTTGAGGCACTACGTGTCCTCTCCACGTGTCCGTTGTTATATGCACCTTAACAGTAACCGCGTTGGTGGTAATGTGGTGGTGACTGCGGACCTAGTAGCACGGTTGTATTTTGTTGGTTTTCGGAATGTGGCCAGGATTAAGTGGGCCGTGGCAGGGGGATGGTGTGGGGGCTCTCTTGTTGTGTCGGTAAAGGTGAAATTCTTGGACTGCCACCAGACGAACCAATGCAAAGGCATTTGCCAACAATGTTTTCCCTGTTGGAGGAGGAGGGGGATGTTTTTGAGGCACTACGTGTCCTCTCCACGTGTCCGTTCCATGTCAGCAATAGTAGCACTCAAGACAGGCCCCATTAACAATTCTGAAGCAGCAGTATAGCGGGAGCGCAGTCTTCGTTCCATGTAAGCAATAGTAGCACTCAGGACAGGCCCCATTAACAATTCTGAAGCAGCAGTATAGCGGGAGCGCAGTCTTCGTTCCATGTAAGCAATAGTAGCACTCAGGACAGGCCCCATTAACAATTCTGAAGCAGCAGTATAGCGGGAGCGCAGTCTTCGTTCCATGTAAGCAATAGTAGCACTCAGGACAGGCCCCATTAACAATTCTGAAGCAGCAGTATAGCGGGAGCGCAGTCTTCGTTCCATTTCAGTAGCCTTAGTATAGCCAAGGCACAAGTTACATTTATGTAGCTAAACTGTAGGCCAACCCCACACACCTTTCTGTACCATGAGTGCAGGCGAAGAACATAGAAATTACTATGATTACACTGTAGGTGAGGGCCCCAAAAAATTGGTGTACCAACAGTACTAATGTACCTCAGTAAAAATTGGCCATGCCCAACCAAGATGGCAGGTGAATCGCTTTGGTTAATGTGGCTTAAGTGGTAACTAGGCCTGGAGGCAGCCCAGTGTAACGAAAAATTGGTTCAAGTTAAAGTTCCAACGCTTTTAAGCGCATTGAAACTTATAAAAATTGTTCAGAAAAATTATTTGAGTGAGCCTTGTGGCCCTAAGAAAAATTGCCCGTTCAGCGTGATTACGTGAGGTTTCAGGAGGAGGAGCAGGAGGAGGAGGAGGAATATTAGACACAGATTGATGAAGCAGAAATGTCCCCGTTTTGGATGGTGAGAGAGAACGTAGCTTCCATCCGCGGGTGCAGCCTACGTATTGCTTACGTATCGCTGCTGTCCGCTGGTGGAGAACAGAAGTCTGGGGAAATCCAGCCTTTGTTCATCTTGATGAGTGTTAGCCTGTCGGCACTGTCGGTTGACAAGCGGCTACGCTTATCTGTGATGATTCCCCCAGCCGCACTAAACACCCTCTCCGACAAGACGCTAGCCGCAGGACAAGCAAGCACCTCCAGGGCATACAGCGCTAGTTCAGGCCACGTGTCCAGCTTCGACACCCAGTAGTTGTAGGGGGCAGAGGCGTCACCAAGGATGGTCGTGCGATCCGCTACGTACTCCCTCACCATCCTTTTACAGTGCTCCCGCCGACTCAGCCGTGACTGGGGAGCGGTGACACAGTCTTGGTGGGGAGCCATAAAGCTGGCCAGGCCCTTAAAGACTGTTGCACTGCCTGGGATGTACATGCTGCTCGATCTACGCACATCCCCTGCTACCTTGCCCTCGGTACTGCGCCTTCTGCTACTAGCGCTGTCGGCTGGGAATTTTACCATCAGCTTGTCCGCAAGGGTCCTGTGGTATAGCAACACTCTCGAACCCCTTTTCTCTTCGGGAATCAGAGTGGGCAGGTTCTCCTTATACCGTGGATCGAGCAGTGTGTACACCCAGTAATCCGTCGTGGCCAGAATGCGTGCAACGCGAGGGTCACGAGAAAGGCATTCTAACATGAAGTCAGCCATGTGTGCCAGGGTACCTGTACGCAACACATGGCTGTCTTCACTAGGAAAATCACTTTCAGGATCCTCCTCCTCCTCCTCCTCCTCCTCAGGCCATACACGCTGAAAGGATGACAGGCAATCAGCCGGTGTACCGTCAGCAGCGGGCCAAGCTGTCTCTTCCCCCTCCTCCTCATCCTCCTCATGCTCCTCCTCCTCCTCCTGTACGCGCTGAGAAATAGACAGGAGGGTGCCCTGACTATCCAGCGGCATACTGTCTTCCCCCGCCCCCGTTTCCGAGCGCAAAGCAGCTGCCTTTATGGTTTGCAGGGAATTTCTCAAGATGCATAGCAGAGGAATGGTGACGCTAATGATTGTAGCATCGCCGCTCACCACCTGGGTAGACTCCTCAAAATTACCAAGGACATGGCAGATGTCTGCCAACCAGGCCCACTCTTCTGAAAGGAATTGAGGAGGCTGACTCCCACTGCGCCGCCCATGTTGGAGTTGGTATTCGACTATAGCTCTACGTTGTTCATAGAGCCTGGCCAACATGTGGAGCGTAGAGTTCCACCGTGTGGGCACGTCGCACAGCAGTCGGTGCACTGGCAGCTTAAAGTGATGTTGCAGGGTGCGCAGGGTGGCAGCGTCCGTGTGGGACTTGCGGAAATGTGCGCAGAGCCGGCGCGCCTTTACGAGCAGGTCTGACAAGCGTGGGTAGCTTTTCAGAAAGCGCTGAACCACCAAATTAAAGACGTGGGCCAGGCATGGCACGTGCGTGAGGCTGCCGAGCTGCAGAGCCGCCACCAGGTTACGGCCGTTGTCACACACGACCATGCCCGGTTGGAGGCTCAGCGGCGCAAGCCAGCGGTCGGTCTGCTGTGTCAGACCCTGCAGCAGTTCGTGGGCCGTGTGCCTCTTATCGCCTAAGCTGAGTAGTTTCAGCACGGCCTGCTGACGCTTGCCCACCGCTGTGCTGCCACACCGCGCGACACCGACTGCTGGCGACATGCTGCTGCTAACACATCTTGATTGCGAGAAAGAGGAGGAGGAGGAGGAGGAGGGTGCTTTAGTGGAGGAAGCATACACCTCCGCAGATACCACCACCGAGCTGGGGCCCGCAATTCTGGGGGTGGGTAGGACGTGAGCGGTCCCAGGCTCTGACTCTGTCCCAGCCTCCACTAAATTCACCCAATGTGCCGTCAGGGAGATGTAGTGGCCCTGCCCGCCTGTGCTTGTCCACGTGTCCGTAGTTAAGTGGACCGTGGCAGTAACCGCGTTGGTGAGGGCGCGTACAATGTTGCGGGAGACGTGGTCGTGCAGGGCTGGGACGGCACATCGGGAAAAGTAGTGGCGACTGGGAACTGAGTAGCGCGGGGCCGCCGCCTCCATGATACTTTTGAAGGACTCCGTTTCCACAACCCTATACGGCAGCATCTCAAGGCTGATGAATTTTGCTATGCGGACGGTTAACGTTTGAGCGTGCGGGTGCGTGGCGGCGTACTTGCGCTTGCGCTCCAACAGTTGCGCAAGCGACGGCTGGACGGTGCGCTGAACTACATTGCTGGATGGGGCCGAGGACAGCGGAGGTGAGGGTGTGGGTGCAGGCCAGGAGACGGTAGTGCCTGTGTCCTGAGAGGGGGGTTGCATCTCAGTGGCAGGTTGGGGCACAGGGGGAGAGGCAGGGGTGCAAACCGGAGGCGCTGAACGGCCTTCGTCCCACCTTGCGGGGTGCTTGGCCATCATATGTCTGCGCATGGTGGTGGTGGTGAGGCTGTTGGTGTTGGCTCCCCGGCTGAGCTTTGCGCGACAAAGGTTGCACACCACTGTTCGTCGGTCGTCAGGCGTCTCTGTGAAAAACTGCCAGACCTTAGAGCACCTCGGCCTCTGCAGGGTGGCATGGCGCGAGGGGGCGCTTTGGGAAACACTTGGTGGATTATTCGGTCTGGCCCTGCCTCTACCCCTGGCCACCGCACTGCCTCTTGCAACCTGCCCTGCTGATGCCCTTGACTCCCCCTCTGAAGACCTGTCCTCCTGAGTAAGCGTTGCACACCAGGTGGGGTCAGTCACCTCATCGTCCTGCTGCTCTTCCTCCGAATCCTCTGTGCGCTCCTCCCTCGGACTTACTGCCCTTACTACTACCTCACTGCAAGACAACTGTGTCTGATCGTCATCGTCCTCCTCACCCACAGAAAGTTGTTGAGACAGTTGGCGGAAGTCCCCAGCCTCTTCCCCCGGACCCCGGGAACTTTCGAATGGTTGGGCATCAGTGACGATAAACTCCTCTGGTGGGAGAGGAACCGCTGCTGCCCAATCTAAGCAGGGGCCCGAGAACAGTTCCTGGGAGTGTTCCCGCTCCTGAGCAGGTGTTATTGTAGTGGAGTGAGGAGGCTGGGAGGAAGGAGGAGCAGCAGACAGAGGATTCGGATTGGCAGCAGTGGATGGCGCAGAACTGCGGGTAGACGATAGGTTGCTCGAAGCACTTTCTGCCATCCAGGACAGGACCTGCTCACACTGCTCATTTTCTAATAACCGTCTCCCGCGTGGACCCATTAATTGGGCGATGAATGTGGGGACGCCAGAAACGTGCCTCTCTCCTAATCGCGCAGCAGTCGGCTGCGACACACCAGGATCAGGAGCTCGGGCTGTGCCCACACCCTGACTTGGCCCTCCGCGTCCTCGGCCGCGTCCACGTCCTCTAGGCCTACCCCTACCCCTCAGCATGCTGTATTACCAGTGATTTGATTTCACAGGCAGGAAATAAATTGGCGCAAGACTGCAGGCCAAATATAATTTTTGCCCTTTTTGGAAAACGAAAGGCCCCACTGCCTCTAGTGAATGAATTATCTAAGTTTAATAACTGTACTGTGTCCCTGCTAATGTGTCACAGAACGTGAAGGTAGCAGAGTTATTATAACTCTTGGAGAGCAGGTATTTTTTTCCCAATTAAGGAAAGCAAATGGCGAAGCCAGCAGTAAAGCGTAGCTGGGTGCGTCTGATTTAGCAATGTTGTTCACGCAGCTCACACGTGTCCACCGCCCTTAGGACGGACAGAGGCTGGACAAATAGATTTGTTTTCAGTTTTTTGGCACCAAAAGGCAGCACTGCGTATATTCAATGAACATGAGAAGTTTAATAACTGTGCTGTGTCCCTGCTTATGTGTCACAGAACGTGAGGGTAGCAGAGTTATTATAACTCTTGGAGAGCAGGTATTTTTTTCCCAATTAAGGAAAGCAAATGGCGAAGCCAGCAGTAAAGCGTAGCTGGGTGCGTCTGATTTAGCAATGTTGTTCACGCAGCTCACACGTGTCCACCGCCCTTAGGACGGACAGAGGCTGGACAAATAGATTTGTTTTCAGTTTTTTGGCACCAAAAGGCAGCACTGCGTATATTCAATGAACATGAGAAGTTTAATAACTGTGCTGTGTCCCTGCTTATGTGTCACAGAACGTGAGGGTAGCAGAGTTATTATAACTCTTGGAGAGCAGGTATTTTTTTCCCAATTAAGGAAAGCAAATGGCGAAGCCAGCAGTAAAGCGTAGCTGGGTGCGTCTGATTTAGCAATGTTGTTCACGCAGCTCACACGTGTCCACCGCCCTTAGGACGGACAGAGGCTGGACAAATAGATTTGTTTTCAGTTTTTTGGCACCAAAAGGCAGCACTGCGTATATTCAATGAACATGAGAAGTTTAATAACTGTGCTGTGTCCCTGCTTATGTGTCACAGAACGTGAGGGTAGCAGAGTTATTATAACTCTTGGAGAGCAGGTATTTTTTTCCCAATTAAGGAAAGCAAATGGCGAAGCCAGCAGTAAAGCGTAGCTGGGTGCGTCTGATTTAGCAATGTTGTTCACGCAGCTCACACGTGTCCACCGCCCTTAGGACGGACAGAGGCTGGACAAATAGATTTGTTTTCAGTTTTTTGGCACCAAAAGGCAGCACTGCGTATATTCAATGAACATGAGAAGTTTAATAACTGTGCTGTGTCCCTGCTTATGTGTCACAGAACGTGAGGGTAGCAGAGTTATTATAACTCTTGGAGAGCAGGTATTTTTTTCCCAATTAAGGAAAGCAAATGGCGAAGCCAGCAGTAAAGCGTAGCTGGGTGCGTCTGATTTAGCAATGTTGTTCACGCAGCTCACACGTGTCCACCGCCCTTAGGACGGACAGAGGCTGGACAAATAGATTTGTTTTCAGTTTTTTGGCACCAAAAGGCAGCACTGCGTATATTCAATGAACATGAGAAGTTTAATAACTGTGCTGTGTCCCTGCTTATGTGTCACAGAACGTGAGGGTAGCAGAGTTATTATAACTCTTGGAGAGCAGGTATTTTTTTCCCAATTAAGGAAAGCAAATGGCGAAGCCAGCAGTAAAGCGTAGCTGGGTGCGTCTGATTTAGCAATGTTGTTCACGCAGCTCACACGTGTCCACCGCCCTTAGGACGGACAGAGGCTGGACAAATAGATTTGTTTTCAGTTTTTTTCCACCAAAAGGCAGCACTGCGTATATTCAATGAACATGAGAAGTTTAATAACTGTGCTGTGTCCCTGCTTATGTGTCACAGAACGTGAGGGTAGCAGAGTTATTATAACTCTTGGAGAGCAGGTATTTTTTTCCCAATTAAGGAAAGCAAATGGCGAAGCCAGCAGTAAAGCGTAGCTGGGTGCGTCTGATTTAGCAATGTTGTTCACGCAGCTCACACGTGTCCACAGCCCTTAGGACGGACAGAGGCTGGACAAATAGATTTGTTTTCAGTTTTTTGGCACCAAAAGGCAGCACTGCGTATATTCAATGAACATGAGAAGTTTAATAACTGTGCTGTGTCCCTGCTTATGTGTCACAGAACGTGAGGGTAGCAGAGTTATTATAACTCTTGGAGAGCAGGTATTTTTTTCCCAATTAAGGAAAGCAAATGGCGAAGCCAGCAGTAAAGCGTAGCTGGGTGCGTCTGATTTTTACAGGTTGCAGACGCAGCTCACACGTGTCCACCGGCGTTAGGCCGGACAGAGGCAGGACAAATTTAATTATTTTCCGTTTTTTGGCACCAAAAGGCAGCACTGCGTATATTCAATGAATAACAACTGTGTTGTCGCCCTGCCTATACAATTCTTTCCCTGCAGTATCAATGGAGGGTGCAATGGTCTGCAGAGGCGATTTTGAGAAGCAAAAAAAAATGCAGCACAGCTAACAGCAGCCTGGACAGTACTGCACACGGATAAATATGGCCCTAGAAAGGACCGTTGAGGTTCTTGAAGGCTACACTCACTCCTAACACTCTCCCTGCCTATGCAGCACTTCTGTCCCTAATGCCAGGTGCAACGGTCTGCAGAGGCGATTTTGAGAAAAAAAAAATTGCCACTGCTAACAGCAGCCAACACACAGCTATCAGTGGCCCTAATAAGGACCTTTGGGGGGTCTTGAAGCCTACACTAACTACCAATTCTTTCCCTACAGCAGCTCCGGTACAAACAGCACTGTCCCTCATCTAACTCACACCGCATCTGAGGCGAACCGCGGGAGGGGCCGACTTTTATGTTCGGGTGACACCTGATCTTCCCAGCCACTCACAGCAGGGGGGTGGTATAGGGCTTGAACGTCACAGGGGGAAGTTGTAATGCCTTCCCTGTCTTTCAATTGGCCAGAAAAGCGCGCTAACGTCTCAGGGAAGGAAGTGAAAATAACCAGAACACCGCATGGTGTTCGTTACGAATAACGAACATCCCGAACACCCTAATATTCGCACGAATATCAAGCTCGGAAGAACACGTTCGCTCATCTCTAGTAAGCATCCTTTGTCAAAACAAGTTAGACTCATTGACATATGACGCCACAAGACCTCTGACCGGGTCCAATATTCACGTTTCTAGCAAATTGCTCTATAGTAGTGTTATGTTTGGCAGAAGAAATACTGCTTCATTATTATTTCCTGCTTTCTAAGGTGTTAAGGTAGTTGTTATGCAACTGTTCCCACAGCTGACTCACTGAAGGGGTTCAGCGGACAGGCCTGCTCAGGCTAGCCTCTTAAGGCCCATTTAGATGGAACGAATATCAGGGAAACGATGCCGACACTCGTCCCCGCATACACTCACACTAGTATTGCTGGTTCGCTCACAGAGCAGCCAGCAGGGAACAGGGAAGCTGCAGGAGATTTCACTCTTCGCTCTCCCCTGCACCTGTCCATTCACATAGCGGCTGTTCAATACTGAACGGTCGCTATTTACACTGAATGATGAGCGATCAGCTCATCATCTATCATTTAGGCAGCATAAACAATGGACAATGAGCTGAGCGATGATGGTTCAGTATAAACAGCAGCTGTTCAGTACTGAACGGCCACTTTGTTAAGTCAATGGAGAGGGGCGGGGGAGAGCGAGGAGTGAAATCTCCTCCAGCTGCCCCACTGTGAGCCAGCGATACTAGCTCCTGTGTAGCAGCACTAGAGCAAGTATGTGCGGGGACCAGTGTCGGGCATCATTTGCCTGACATTCGTCCCATTTAGATGGGCCTTTACATAGATGAGTGATAGGTTAGACCCTCCTTACTTTTGGTTTCTGCAGTGTTGTGTGATTTGTAACTGTGACAACATGTGTTCTATCTAGCATTCCTTCTTCTAGCTCCAGGCACTTATTTCTAATGCAGGCTTGTATAGTCTGTTTAGTTAGTGAGTCTTGCTCCGTCCAGTCTGTATCTCCTTGTTTGTGGTTTGTCGAATCTTTCCTTGTTTGTTTGTTTCTGTCTGTCTTAAATCATTCCAGCAATTGCTTCTTTAGTCTCTTGTCTGGGTTCTATTACCCTTATGTTCTAATGGATAGAGTCTTAGACAGAATCATCCATGGGGACAAAATTAGGATGGCTTACGGACAGTGGAGTTTGGTGTTGAGGGACAGTGTCAGAGAGAGAATGGAGAGAGACTTAGGGAGAGCTACTATTATGGTCATTATTTTGGTTTTATATCATCTGTTTCAGTCTCCATTGTGAGTCTCATTATAGTTATCATCATCATTCAGTTACCATCACCTTCTGCCCTTGTCAGCTAATAATGAGTTCTCAGTTGCATTTGTGTTTTCATAGTGTTGAAATGTGAATGATATCTATATTTCTTGTGACATCCAGTTGTTTCGTTATCTGGCTCTACTGTAAATCTTGGGGGAATGTGAGAACTGACCTACAGTGATAGTAACTAGAAAAGTTGACTACTAAAGGGGAAGCCAATTGTGGTGCAAATATAGTTGGTTATTTGTAGCCCTCCGTTTTGTATCTTATTGTAATGCAAGCCTATATAAATGGCTCTTTATGTTCCTTTATCCTCCATTTTGTATCTTAAATATGAAATGCTATGAACACTCATGTGGACTTTAAACCTGTTTGGTGTAGACTTAGTTATCCAGAACAATGTTAATTGAATTAACAGCACAATGTTAATTGTATTAACTACAATTCTGTTTGTATAGATTTAAACTCTGTCCATATACATTGTATTGGCATGAATCTGTTGAGTCTGTTAATATCATCATCATTGTCTAGGGAATTGAGTCTTGTTGATTCTGAATCTTTCATTAATGAAGCTGGCTACTTCAGATGGTGGGGGGTCTTGTTTGCAAAGCTTGGAGCATATGGCATATGACTAAGTAGTTGTAGTGTATAAAATAGGAGACAAATTGTAATGCATCAGAAGCATCTTGTACCTGTAAGGAGAAGACGATCTCTTACAGTGTTGGTCCATGAAACCTGTCTGCTTTTCACTGTGTCTTCTCCAGTAAAAAGATGAACTCCAGGCAGATGTGTTTAAGGAAAGCTCCTACTAAAGGATACAGCTTGTAATTATGTCCCTGTAAGTCTTTTGTATTGTAAAGTGTGTTTATGTTTTATCATTTGAAGTATGTATTTTACCTGTATAGAATCATTGTAAACATTTACGCAATATCACCTGTTTTATGTAAATTTGTTTGATTTTTATCATTTATTCATTTGTATTAATTAGAGATGAGCGAACGTGCTCGGCCCCGCCCCTTTTTCGCCCGAATACCGCGATTTTCGAGTACTTCACTACTCGGGTGAAAAGTACTCGGGTGCGCCGGGGGGCGGGGAGAGGCGTGGCGGCGTGGGGGGTAGCAGCGGGGAACAGGGGGGAGCCCTCTCTCTCTCCCTCTCCCCCCCCACTCCCCGCTGCAACCCCCCGTGCCGCCACGGCGACCCCCGAATTTTTTCGCCCGAGTACGGAAGTACTCGAAAATCGCGGTATTCAGGCGAAAAAGGGGCGTGGCCGAGCACGTTCGCTCATCTCTAGTATTAATACATTTTGCTGTATCAGCCCACTTGTCCTTCTTTAAAGCCGTATCCCAACTTGTTGTTTTCAGTTGGCAAAACACCAGGTTCTGCCATTTAGCATCCAGCTGGTAAGGCTACAAGGAGCTCTTTTGTGGGACTGGACCAGACAGGTTAGCCTTCACTTCTCACAAGCATGAATGAGTTTTGGGCACCAATGACCATGTCACTTGTTCCTCAGTTGTCCTTTGTTGGACCACTTTTAGTGGGTACTAACCTTTGTAAACCAAGAACCCCCCACAAGACCTGCTTTTTTGTAAATGTTCTGACCCAGGCATTTAGCCATCACAGTTTGACCCTCTTCAAAGTCCCTCAGATCTTTTTGCTTGGCCATTAACTGCAGTAATAGGAAGCCAATAGTTAATCAGCGGCTGGAGGGTGGGGTAGCTAAGGATAGCCCACAGCTCATGAATATCCGGGACTTTTTCCTATCAACACAATGTGTGTGCCACAGCTTATAAAATTTTAGTTTCTAAGAAACTACTTTACAGACCCTTACGAAAGACATATCACTATAATCAGTGAGGCTTGTCACTACCTAGTGCTGCCATCAGAGGGGGTGACAGAATCCCTTTAAGCAGAGAAGTACTATACAAAAAAGAAAACAAAGTTAAAAGTTAAATGGTAGCAAAAAAAACATAGTTCATTATTTTATTAGTCTAGTTGATTGTGCAGTCCAATAATAGAAACCCTAGTACTTAGCTGTAGATTCATGCTGCGTAGACCAGAAACTATGCATCTATACTGTAAACCTTTCAAGATAACGAATCTCTGGTATTTTAGCCACGTCTGGTAACATACAGTAGTGTGAGATTATTTTTGCACTGTTTTCTCAGTCCCATGTGAACAATAAGCCTGGGAACTGCATATCTGCAGACAAGCCCTAATGGATACGAAAGACTATGGTTTGAGGTCGAAAAAAATTTGACAGTGTTTTTTTTCTGTTTACATCAAATTGCAGAAAATTGTTGGGACAACAGTGCACTCACCAAAATCTGTATATTTATGTGTCTATGCACAAGCAGGAGCATATACCACATGTTTGACAAAAGTACAGTAGGTTTAAGTAACATTTCAAAATAAGTTGTCAAGTGTGTGTACATGAGAAGTTACATTATTTCTGGTAATTATATGACTTGTATCCTGCATTTATCAGCAATTTTCCCTTCTGCAGGCAGTATGTCTAATTCTCAGTTTTCCGGGAGATGGTGAATGGAGCCTAACTGCTATGATTCCCCCATACAGTACATACTGTACATACAAAGGAGAGCAAGATATTGTCCCTATCTCTCTATAACACAGCCTCATGAGTACCAACAGAATGGAGGATGTTATACAGCAGTATTGAGCAATGGAGGTGTGATTTCAGTAGCTGTGGGTCGGGAGGAGTATCATCACTCTTTAGGGAGAGCACCAAAAACGTGAGTGAGGAGACTTATAAGGCATCCATGCTCCTCTGGGTAATGTGCAAAAAGGTGAGATGGTACAATACCCCTGCAGCGCTACCTATTGGATGGCAGCATTCCTTCAAATCAATGCTTGATTGGTTTTCAATTCCCAATCATTGCTCTACAGACCTTTATAAAGGGTCTAACATGGATTTGAACGCTGCAATCCAATAGGTAGCGCTGCAGGGGTATTGTTCCATCTCACTTATTTGAATATTACCTAGAGGAGTATGCATGGTCTTATAAGTCTCCCCACTCACCTTCTAGGTGCTCTCCTTAAGATACCCTTCCCGACTCACGTCATAGGCCTCTCACAAGCCAAGCCAGAATCCTACTGCACACTAATTAGGCTCAAAACCCCTGAAGCAGCTGTCTGTGTATGGATTTCTGGCTTGGTTTTCAATTCCCAATCATTGCTCTATGGACCTTTATAGGATCAAGCATTGATTTAAAGGAATGCTGCCATCCAGTAGGTGATGCTACAGAAGTATTGTTCTATCTCCTTTATTTTCAGTAGCTGTGACACAGTTAACAGCTACTATTATCTACAGTAGCATGTCTATGTGAGATTCTCTGCTTCTGTTTCCCCCACTCTTCTCTCCATAGACTTCTGTAGACAACAAACAGGCCCATTATAGCCTATGAGGTTATTAACATGGACGTTATTCACATGGACCCATGGTCTATGTAAAATAAACTCATGGTATGTCCTATTCCTGTCCATTTCACATTTGAGAAATATGATATGCCAATGCATGTCAATATGCAGAGTCTATGCATATCAGGCAGCACACAGATGGGTGTCCCTGTGCTGTCCGATGCAAATTGCGGCAGAGACGGGTGCAACTCGCATTGTAGCTAGCGTGCATGTGGCCTAAGTATCAGTCTGAAGCAATCGGATACATTTAATAGTACTGGAAATGCTACAACGTGCTTACTGTATATTATGGGTCATGGTTTTAGTAGTCACAATAGGTGTGCCTTGGATCCCCAATATTAACATGCTTAAAAAATCTGGGAACAGATGCTGACAGACTGATGAATTTTCCTCCAGCTGCCAAATCCAGGAATACTGGTTTATAGGTCTGCAGAAGTAATAGAAGTCCTCCGGACATCGCCCTCTGTGCACTTGCCAAACATTCACTGTACTCTGCAACAAATGTTAGAGTGGGGGCTGGGAGGAAGAGCGGAGGAAGGGTTACAAATGTCTAATTCTAATTTAGAGAACAGATTTTCCTCTTCGTGACAGCATGACTGCTTTCATGTGATAAAACTGTTAGATTTGTAATGCCTTCAAAGCAATCCAAGATATTATGTCTTCCAAATAAAAATATTGCTTATGCATACTGTAAATCATCTAAGAGTTAAAAGCAATCCATTCCGGCATACTTATTTCAGGCACAGCTGGCAATAATGATTACTGAGGAGGAAATATCACTCTTATTATTATTTTGATATTGGGCTACCTATTGAACCATGCAGTCAACATCATCATAAAGCCTGGGATAGTCCACAAGCCTGGGGAGCTCACGCACTCCGGGACACACATTTTGTTTCATCCAGAATTATGGAGAGCTATTTTTATCGGTGAGTCAGACGGCTATTCATCCCGTGTTGTCATGGGAAGTGAACTCATTAAGTGGCATACTTAAGACTGAAATAGCTGATTCTGCCAGAAGGTAAGCAATACTTTGCTGCAGCCCCAAGCTCTGTATGTGGTTAACACAGCAAAGGCGAAGCAATGTAACCTGCAAAGTGTATACAGTGAGATACAATGTAGCAGCTGGTGGGCTCAGACTTACTTCTTTGTACCATCTAATATTCATATGTGTGATCCTGAAACCTCAACACTTAGATTTATGCTTATATTTAAGACCAAAATAGGAGAAGTAGAATCTAGTTATGGGAAAGCCTAAGGCCGCATGTCCACAGGCATAATTGAATTGCAGAATCCACGTGGTTCTCCTGCACGGATGATCCACAGTTCAATATACCCATAGAATATCATTGGGCATCTGCAGTTATTTAAATACCTGTGAATCTCATTTCGCACGTGCGGGGAAAAAATGCAGCATGCTCCATTTTCTGCAGTTTTCCCGCACAGACGGCTTCCGCAGGCTTCCATTGAGGTCAATGGAAGCCAGCCGGTTCCGCGGTATGTCCGCAGCTGACACCGTGGACGTGCCGCGGACTGCAGGAAAGCAGGAGTTTAAAAAAAGGAATAAAAGAAGGCACGGCACATGCGCGCGGCATTTCACCAGTGTCCTGAGCGCATCCGCCGTGCAGAAGAAAGAAGATCCGTCTGCGACGGAGGAGAGCCCTGCAACGTCCGGACAGTTGAGTAAAATGTATTTTTTGGCCTCATTTCTGCGGGCCAGGTGGAATCCACTGCGGGATTCTGCACGGGGAAACAGTGTGGGCCCGTGGACATGAGGCCTTAGGTCTTCATTACACAGGCGTTTGCAGAAACTGCAGTGTCAGCAGCAATGTCATGCATTTTTTACAATGTTTTGGCTCCGTTTTCACCTAGCTGGTGCTGTCCGAGTCCCTGACACTGTTTTCCAGGGCTCCCGGCACTTGTCAATGCCAACAGAGGATCTTTTGCTAGTGATGGGTTTTGAAGAACCCGCCTCCACTGCGGTCCCCACGGGGATGAAGGAAACTCCTGACACAGCTGTGGCAGAAGTCCATGATATACTCCCTATGCTTTCAATGGGGCTGGCGCTGCATGTTTTCACTCGCTCTTGCAGTTCAAGAAAAAAAAACAGTGGGTGTGAGCCATTAGTGAAGCAATTAAGCAAGAATATAAAGATAAAAAGGAGACCTGTAGAGGGAAGACATCAATAACCACAACATTTTGTGTCACTAAGCAACCTTCATTTTAGAAATCAAATTACATTGTCCCTGAGATAATTACGAAAAAGGAAGCTCGTGGATATTGATGTCAATTTATCAGCAATATTACAGGGAACAGAAGCAGAATAAATCAGAGAATAGACTAAGAAGTCTGAAACACACCACAATGGTTGACAGACTACAAGAGGTCAATTTATATCTTAACAGAGCTAAAAGAATATGTAAACTATTGTACAATTTCCCTCCTTTCACAAACTAGTAAAATGATGGTTATGATGATCTCCAAAAGGCTAAAACCAGGTAGCAAAGAGAGAGAGAGAGAGAAAAGAATTACTGAAGTAAGATGGTTAAACGTTCAAGACTGGTAGAATGAAAAAAAAGGTTTGGTACAGTGTTAGCCAGTAGAGCATATATTAATATTTAATGTCAATGATGTCATTCAGTGAATGGTTGTCATTGGTTAATCTAGTGCTGGCTCTCATTGGCTGATGCGGCGCTCGATTAACCAATCAGAGCATTAAATTGCTGGAGGCGGGGTATTCAAGCGTCGCTTCCAGGAAGAACTGCTCTGTCGGCGGGAAGAAGGACTTGGCAGCCTGCAGCAGCACCGCAGGCCATCAAGAGAGACTCGAACACTGGCTGCTAAATGAGTATTATTAGACACCCCCCAAAAATAAGACACTGTGCCTCTAAAGTCAAAGATGCTCTAGGATGTTTACAGAGTGAAAATAATGAATTGGTTAAAAATAATGCTGAAAAGGCCAAATTTTTAAATTCCTATTTTGTATCTGTTTTCTCTCTAAAAGTAAATTTAATATCAACTGGTCTTCCCTGTGCTATTGGGGAAATAAAGGAAAGCAGACTGTCGATAAGAGATGGTGAGGGAACATTTAGCTAACTCAAAGGAATTCAAGTCTCCATGTCCAGATGAATTACATCCAAAATACTAAAGGAAGCAGCGAAGGTAATTGCTGAACCATTCGCCATAATCTTTGAAAAATTCCTGGAGAACAGAAGTCCCAGAAGATTGAAAAAGAGCAAATATTGTCCCTATCTTCAAAAGAAGTCAGAAGGTGCATCCAGAAAACTACAGGCCTGTGAGCCTGAGTTCTATACTGGGAAAGATCTTTGAACAAATTATTAAACAGCATGTATGCAAGTACTTGGATAAAAATGGAGTAATTAACCAGAGCCAGCATGGGTTTGTAACAAACAAGTCATGCAAAACAAATCTAATTTCCTGCTATGACAGAATCACCCCAAACCTGTAGGACGTAAATGTAGCGTTAAAGGGTTAATACATCCCATTGCATCTCCAATTGTTTTTAATGGGGTCGGCGGTAGCATTGCACCACGTGCTGGGTGCACGCAATGTGAGGACTCCTATTCAAAACAATGGGAGAAACTCTGCGATCCTTCGCCATGGCAGTCAGCGACAGCGGAGGATTGCAATTTCACCAAAGTTATGCCAGTCGGTTTTGAGAAAAAAACGCCTTGTATCTGCTGGAAAAATGTATGTTGACGAGCGCGAAATTGATCCATGATTCTCGGCCTGATATCACACATGCCCATGTGAAGTTAGCCTTAGTTAGACCTCATCTGGAATACTGTGTCCAGTTCTGAGCACCCTAATTTAAAAAAGACATAGACAAACTGGAGCAAGTTCAGAGAAGAGCAATATATGGTGCACGTAGAGGAGCCATTACAATGTTTGCTTCAGGCAGCAAGAAGGCTGGGTGCCTCCTTGGTACCTTGCCTTCTCTTTATATCCCCATACTTCACTTTGTGTAATGCAAAGGCCAATTAAAGCAAAAACAAATTACTGCAGAAGCAGTAATAATAAAGTCTACAGACCTCACGTTCACTAGCTACAAGTTACTGGAGAATCAATCAATGTATATGATATTTTCAAAGTGCATTGAAAAGAGGCTCATAATGTGTAATGTATTAGTGCTGATGCATGCAGTTCACGAAGTATTCTCATGGAAACTGCTGACAGCATTCACACATTCTAGATTTTACAGCAAAATAAAAATGAAAATATAGTATTCTGTGAACACAATTAAATAATACATTCCACACACACACAATACTGTACTTTAATGCACTATGGAATAACTAAGTATATCTGAATACATTACTGAAAATATTACACTTCACAACGATATTACTGAGCTCAAGTGATTATTGTGCAATGTAGAATGCATACTGCCTATAATCTACATGGGTTTTGCTATTACGGGTGGAGCATACATGCATTGAAATACAAAAGCTATACCTCACAGATAGAAGCCATGCAAGCCAGCAAGTCCAGCCACTTTAGTTCCTGGACAGACACTTTCCAACTTTAGCGCAAATTTCTTGCTGGTTGAGAGTGGTCTTATATCTGTGTTGTAACTTCCGTTCGGAGGTTTCATCAGAGATCCAGCAATAAATACTGAAAGAAGAAGCCGGGTAGATGAGTGGAAAGCGAATGGACCCCATTATATTCAATGAGGTTCGTTCGGCATTTTTCAGTTCAGTCATAAGTTGTAGCAATTCGGCCAGGGGATTCCCTTTCTCTCTTCCTGAATGGAGCAGGAAACTGGAATTCCTGGTGGAGACAAGACTGATAGGGGGTGAAGCCCCCTGTACCTCATTGGCTGCAGACAACGCTACACCTGCCGGTCCTGGCAGCCCACTAATCTGCTGCTGTCCTGGTTCGCCTTGCTAGTGAAAGTTGGTCACTGCTGCCCCGCTGGTGCTGTAAGTATCTGTGGCTGTCCCCCGCTGCTGCTGTCCCAGCTTCCGCTGTATTTGTTCCCTGTTGTCCCGGTCCCGACCCTGAAGGAAGGTCCCTGCTGCTGCTGTAACTGTGCATGGGCTCCCCTGGGCCGCGCTGTCCTCCTTGCTTCCCACCATGCTGGGAGGTGACATGCAGACATTTGGAGGGGGCGGCGGAGAAGCCTCTGCATTGAAAGACATCAGGAGTGGGGGGGGGCTCCTTCTTCAGCCCCAGCTGCGGGGTATCCGATTCCTGGTGTGGGTGTGGGTATGCGCAGGAGGACAGTGGGGCCCCGGGGAGCCCATGCACAGTTACAGCAGCAGCGGGGAATTTCTTTCAGGGCCGGGAGCTGGGACAACAGGGAACAAATACAGTGGGAGCAGGGACTTAACGCACAGCGGTAGCAGAGGTGGGGGATGCCCACAGATACTGATAGCAGCAGCGGAGCAGCAGTGGGGAACTTCCAGCAGCAATGCGAGCTGTAATAGCAGCAGATTAGTGGTCTGCCAGGACCTGCAGGGGGAGGGTTGTCTGCAGTCAATGAGGTACGCATATTTCTGTTTTCAGACGCACTTAAGCAGCGCTGCTGATTAGAGCCACCTGATTGGCGCTTCGGCACCACGTGACTACACAGCGTGCTCGCAGATTGCCTTCAGCAGCCGTGTGCACTACACACTACAGTTAAGCAGACGTGCACTACACACTACACTTAAGCAGCACGGGATTAGGGTTTAGGGTCAGGTTTAGGGTTAGGTATAGGGTTAGGGTTAGTGTTTAGGGTTAGGTTTAGGGTTAGGGTTAGTTTTAGGGTTAGGTATAGGATTAGGGTTAGTGTTTAGGGTTAGGTTTAGGGTTGGGGTTAGGTTTAGGTAACCCTAAACCTAACCCCGTGCTGCTTAAGTGTAGTGTGTAGTGCACGTCTGCTTAACTGTAGTGTGTAGTGCACACGGCTTCTGAAGGCAATCCGCGTGCACGATGTGTAGTCACGTGGTGCCGAAGAGCCAATCAGGTGGCTCTAATCAGCAGGGCTGCTTAAGTGCGGCTGAAAACAGAAATATGCATGAGGTACAGGGGGTGTCACCTCCCTGTCAGTCTTGTCTCCACCAGGAGTTCCTGGTCGCTTTAAGATACAATAATACCCTCCCCACCCCTGTGGTAACCTGTTCCACTCATTGATCACCCTCACTGTCAGTAAGTTTTTTCTAATATCTAATTTGTGTCTTTCCTTGTGCAAATGAGAATAGGGCTGATTCCCCCACACTGTGACAGCCCTTCAGATATTTGTAGACAGCTATTAAGTCTCCCCTCAGCCTTCTTTTTTGCAAGCTAAACATTCCCGGATCCTTTAACCGTTTCTTATAGGACATGATTAGCCGACCACTCACTATCTTGGTAACTCTTCTCTGAACTTGCTCCAGTTTGTCTATGTCTTTTTTAAAGTGGGGTGCCCAGAACTGGACACAGTATTCCAGATGAGGTCTGACTGAGGAAGAGTAGAGGGGGATAATGACCTCACGTGATCTAGACAGAAGGAGGTTTGGTTAAGGGGCACATTACACAGCAATGGATTAGTCGCACCTCGTAACTATCATTATTTCTTATGTAGTTTTGGACACTGCTGGAGAGATGGCTTATAGCTGTAGAGGAGAAGAAACCATAAATAGGGATGGGGATGATATTATAACCCCAGGTCTCAATACAGATTCATTGAATTAAATTGGTTCATTAAAATGTGCAATTTTTACATGGACCAATGTTGCTCATGAAAAAAAAGTTGCATGTCCTATTTTGGTCTGTATTAACAGACCAAAATCGGACAATAAATTCTATGGGCGTATTAAAAAACACTGTGAAAATGGATGTTACATACATATTCACTGCGCTTTTTATAAACGTAGCCAGGAGAAATGGGGGGGGGGGGGGAGTGACATTTATTGGGCCTTCTTGTGTTTTTGTTTTTTTCTGGTGCATGAAAATTGAAGCACATATGGATGCAACACAGACATAAAAGATGTCCCTACATAAAAAAAAACAACACACTCACCCACACAGTAAAAAACGTGCGTTTTTCATGGACCAAGATTGCATACACCCAGTGAATGAGGCCTGAGATTATGCCTAGTCTATTTGTGCAGCATCAACATCTAAAATGTATACAAAGTTGAATTTTTAAATTTTTTAAAATCAAGTTTTATTGGTATTTTTCATAATTATCATAACAGATCACAAAACGTACATACATAATCAAATGCGTTAATAGTCTTTTTTGAGAGAAAAGAGAAAATCACTATTCATACTCACAACTATCAGCATGTACTTCCCTGAAAAAAGAAACATAAAGGCTGGGTTCCCACACGGGGGAAATCTCGCAGTTTGGCCGCAGCGAAAAACCGCCAGATTTCCGCTAGGAAAGCGCTGCTTCAAAACTGGCGGAGCAGCTTGGCCGCACGCTTTTCTGTTGTGGCCGGCGGTCCCATAGAGGAGAGTGAAGCCGCAACGGAGAAAAAAAAGAATCGACATGCTGCGGCTGGGGAATTTGTGTCACAGCACTGGCTTCTGCTGGCTTTGCTGTGACGGATTCGCCATCGCGTCAATGCCAGGATCGTCAATATCGATGTCTGAACCAGGGAAAGCAAACTGATGCTCCACCATCCATGTTCCTCATAATTGTATCTTTTGACCGGGTCCCCTAAGATTTATGTGTCCCAGTCTGCCAGGGAATCCAAATCTTCATGAATTTATCATGAGAACCCTTTGACCAACTGGAAAGCTCCTCTAGAGTGTAGATTAGGTCTACTTTCTCTCTCCATTGCGTCAAAGTTGGGGGTATTTTTTGGAGCTAGTATAGGGGGATCAGGGCTTATGCGGCATCCAGTAGGAATGCAATCAGTCTATTTTTAACGGATGAAAAGAAGCAGACGGCCTCAAAAGGAAGATTATTTCTACTGTAATAATCAAACCTGGGGAGAGTTTTCTCAGGACTTTCTCAACATCTCGCCAATAAGCAAAACAAAAAGCTACGTGCGTTCTGTCTAGATGTTACATGATTATTCATTGGCAATATTATTGCCTAGACAAAACATGACTCTTATTATTATTCATACCCTTATAATATGTTTACAAAATAGCTTTAACCTTGTTCGCACTACCTTTATTATCCCCATACTATTTGTATCTTTAGAGGTGTTCCTTGCAGTGTCTGAAGACTACATTCAGTTGCAAATGTCTTATTTTTCACAATTTATGATGCCTATCATTTAGAGCCAATTCATTTTTGTATATACAAATACATGCATGATAGAAACAAAGAATATAACTTTCTAACAACTTTGTATACAGTCATAATTTCTTTCTGAAAAACTGTGATGTGTTGTATACAATTGCTGGTTTCATTCATCTCTACTGAGAGAACAAAGAAAAGTCTCAAAAAAGAGACACAAAGTATCTACACATATACTGTATTCAAAACATTGTTTCAGAAGTTCTAAAGTAATGACTTTTGATTTGTGAGCATATTGTATCATTCTAAATACCAGAGATACATACGGAAATAACTCTAAATTCAAAACTCATTTAAAAACTTCAAGAGGAGCCTGGATGCCTTTCTTGAGTGTAACAATATTACATGTGATTGTTCTCAGCAAGAAAAACCAAGTAATCTTGTAGAGATAATACCTTTTAACCTCTTAATGAAACGGCCCTTTTTTTTCCCATTTTAGTTCCCCCCCCCATAAAAAATTCATAGCTCCTTTATTTATCCATCAACGTCGCTGTATGAGGGCTTGTTTTTGCAGGACGAGTTGTATTTTGCAATGGTGCTATATTAATGTACCATATAATGTACTGAAAAGCTTTAAAAAATTCTAAGTGGAGTAAAATGCAAAAAAAACTACATTCCACAATCTTTCAGTGCGTCTTGTTTCTACGGCACAGAAATTGCAACAACAATGACATAACTTTATTCTATGGGTCAGTCCGATTACTGCGATACCAAACTTGGATAGTTTTTTTTTTTTTTGCTGTATTACTTAAACTTTTTTTCAAAGACATTTAATTTTTTTAAATTATTTTCTGCAGCCATCTTCTGCACACAATAACCTTTTTATTTTTCTGTCAACATAGTTGTGCAGGGGCTCATTTTTTGCGAGAATTCCTGTAGTTTACGTTGGTACCATTTTGGAATACATGTGACTTTTTGATCGCTTTTTATTGCATTTTTTCTGGGAGACAGGGTGACTGAAAAGTGCTTTTCTGGCGGTTTTTTTTTTAGACGACATTTACCGTGTGGGGTAAATAATGCACTATTTTGATAGACTGGAGTTTTATGGACGTGGCGATACCAAATATGTATTTTTGTTTTATGATTTTTATTTTATATTTGGCAAAAGGGGATTGATTTAAAGTTTTATTAATTTTTTTTTACAATTAGTAAAACTTTATTGATCTGATTTTTACTTTTTTTTTAGCCCCCCTAGGGGACCACAACTAGTGATGCTTTGATTGCTCCTGCAGTATGATGCAATGCTATAGCATTACATCATACTACAATCTGACAGGCAGTCTATCAAGCCACCCCACACAGGAATGGCTTGATAGGCAGTCTGGCGAGACTGACCTGGGGCCTTTCAGAAAGACACCGGCTGCCCTGACACCTGCACGGCTCCCTGCGATCTCACCATGGGGGAGGGTGGCCTCTGGGAACCCCGAACATCGTTTGTAGAATTTAAATGCTGCTGTCAGAATTGACAGAGGCATTTAAAGGGTTAATAGCTGTGATCGGCCGGGTGGCTGATTGCAGCTATGGCCCGCAGGTGTCAGCTGTAATAAACAACTGTATGAAGAGAGGTCACCCCGCGATCTCTCTTCATATATACCCCGATGCTGCATGACGTAAATGTATGTCATATAGCGGGAAGGGGTTAATGGCTAACAAAAATACATAATGTTATAGTAAGCTTTCAAACCCATGCAGGGTTCTTCCTAAGGCATAATGAAATAGATCTGAAGAGGCATGCATATATATAAACAAAATGTGATTGTTGTCCTGATCCAAGAACCCCGCTCTGAGTTTCATTCCATTCTTGAGGGTATCAAAAATGGCCATAAATTTGTACTCCCAAATTCTTCTGTGATGGTGCGACTTAAAGTTGCCCTTTAGTATTATAACTCTCATCTGCTCTATGTTGTATCAACTCTCATCTGCTCGATGTTGTGTCACGGATACAACATAGAGCTGGTGAGAGTTATAATAGTGAAGGGCAACTTCAAGTTGCAGCATCACAGAACAATTTGGGAGTATAAACTTATGCCATTTTTGATACCCTCAAGAATAGAATGAACTTCAGAGCAAGGTTCTTGCATCACTGCAGAATATGAAAAGTCTGTAGGAGGTCAAGAAGGGTGTCATTAAGGAGAGCGCCTCATGGATGTGTGCAGAGACACCTAGGGGGTGAGTGGGTCAGGGATGGCATTATTTTTCCCCAAGGAGAGCAACCAAAAGGGGTGCTATAGCCAATCATTGTCTTACAGACTTTGTAAAAACTTATACATTAATTTGAAGGAATGCTGCCATCCAATAGGTGGCACTGCAAGGGTATTGTTCCAATTTCCTTGTTTGCAGGTCTGAAGTAGAGATTCACATTCCTTGTCACTGCACTAATTATTTACTGTTAAGGTCATCTCCCCCTGTTACAGCTAATTATCTAAATGCTATTTATCCCAACATGTCTCTGCCCTCTCACCCTCTGTCTTTGGTATTTATCTAGTGAAAATTAAGTTCACTATGTTCGTACCTTCTCATGTGATCATGTATATTTATTAAATGTTCCTGTAGATTTAGTCCATTGTAAGCCTGACGAAGCACCCTGTGCAGGCCCGAAAGCTTGCTATAACATCATGTATTCTTGTTAGCCATTAAAAGGTATCATCTCTACAAGATTACTTGATTACTCTTACTGAGAGCAATCACATTTTGCTCTACTGGCTAACACCGTACCAAACCCCCTTTTCTTTAGTTTTATATATGAACACATAAATATGACAAGGCACAGACATGATGTGATAAATCTGCACTTAAAAAATACATACCAGAACAGGATGAGTAGAGAAATAAATAAATACTTAAAGAGTCTGCTGATAAAGATGTGAAAGTTTTATGGTCTCTGAATTAGTGTTAGGGGGGTCACAAGGTCAGGGTGTTATCTGTGCTATAGATTTCTCAGTGCGATTGTTCTCAGTAATAGAAACCAGGTAATCTTGTAGATATGATACCTTTTAATGGCTAACAAAAATACATGAAGGTACAGCAAGCTTTCGAGTGGTTCACTTATCAACCCCTCATCAGGCTAAAATGAAAATGGTTTGGATAGCACACAATTATAACATACAGATGCAGAGGGGAGGGGAGGTGCCCCCCCTCCCCTCTGCATTCGTATGTTATAATTATGTGCAAGCAGTGCCGATGCCATTGAAAGCAATGGGATGACAGCTGTGACAGGGAATTCTTTTTAGTCCCCCGCTGCAGACCCCTCATCACTGAACACTGTGACAGCTGGCGACCCCGAGTTCCTGTCGTTTCTTGTCTTCTTCTGCACTGTGGATGGTCCAGCTGGCAAGCCGTTGGACATGTGCAGTACAGATTGCGGAAGGGCCGCGGGTCAGATGGCTTTTATAGACTTCAATGGAAGCCGTCCATGTGGAGCCCACACAAAAATGAAGCATGCAGCCATTTTTCCTCTGTGAGCGGAAAATCACAGATGCTCCATTGGTTTGAATTAGTGCGGAATGCCGCGGATTCCATGCGGGAGACGATTGCGGATTCCGCAATTCAAACCTGGTCGTTAGTATGTTAGTATGTTTTTTAGAGTGTGAGAGGAAGCCTAAACAAACTCCATGTAGATGTTGCACTTGGTCAGATGTGAACCCAAAACTCTATCACCACAAGCCAACAGTGCTAACCACTGAGCCGTGATGCTGACCCATATAGTTAGATGGTTATCAGGTAATGGAAACTGGTTGTAACTCATGTGAAAAACCTACAGAAAATAATATAGCTTATTCAACACTGTTAACAGTTTCTTCATGTTTTTATGGATTATCTTGGATTTTCTGTTCCTGAGGGTGCATTCACACGAACGTATATCGGCTCGGTTTTCACGCCGAGTCGATATATGTTGTCCTCGTGTGCAGGGGGGAGGATGGAAGAGCCAGGAGCAGGAACTGAGCTCCCGCCCCCTCTCTGCCTCCTCTCCGCCCCTCTGCACTGTTTGCAATGAGAGGAGGCGGGACAGGGGCGGGGCTAAGTTCCGAGAATTCGTCCCACCCCGCCTCTCCCCATTGCAAATAGTGCAGAGGGACGGAGAGGAGGCAGAGAGGGGGCAGGAGCTCAGTTCCTGCTCCTAGCTCTTCCAGCCTTCCCTCCCTGCAAACAAGGGCGACGTATATCGGCTCGGCGTGAAAACCGAGCCGATATACGTTCGTGTGAATTCACCCTAAACGTCATAACAATCAAATATGTAATTATCATCTAAAAGGCATCACGTTCGCCTGAGCATCCTCCAGTGCAATCACAGCATGCCTGGTTACCTTGGCAGTGTAATGGCTCTCCTACATGGGAATTTTGGCCCTGCCTAATTACAAATCTATATATATACAAAACATTTCCTGTTTTAATAAAACGTAAAATGCAATACAAGCCAACCATTTCCCAGTATTATATTGAGGATGTGTCTAACACAGCTGCACAGCCATGCCCTTAAGGAGAATAGAATAATAATATAGATAGACTGTGTAGCAAATATTTCTAGGACTTTTTGCATACTGTGTAAAACCACAACTTCTTGGCACAAGTTACTGAGTTACACCCAATATGTCTTCAGGGTTGCAAAGCCTACATCCTGTAGAGAACTCTAGCCAATTACTACTCCAATCACGAGACACATATTTGTGCATACATGGATCTGTATTGCTTATGAGAACACGACAGGATGATAACATACTGACCTACTTGTATCTGTACACCCAGCAAAATTTTACAACAATTTAAGAATTTGAGTGAGATATGAAAATAAGGGGAAAAAAAGACTTTGAACGGTAAGGTCCACACTAAAGCAAGACGGGAGTAAATTTCAGGTTGTTTGCCGTACCGCGTTCAAATGCACACTCTGAGCAAAACATATATACTATGATACATGAAGTGTGGGGTGTAAAGTGGGTGTATGACAGCAGAACTCTCTCTTTGGTGTTCTAGAAATCTCAGCGCCATGCTACACCCCCTTAGGCCCTGCAGTCAGCATAATACAAGGTCGCTTTTTAATTTAGGCCCCCTTTACACGGGCGTATTTGCATGCGCAATACGTAGTGAATAGAGCACATTGATTTCAATGGGTTTGTTCACATGCACATATTTTTCTTGTGCATTTCGGTTGCACAAAAAAACTTTCTACATGCTCTATTTTCCTGTGCGTTTACACACCCAAAGTCCCCATAGAAGTCAATGGAGATGAGCAAATGTGCTCAAAATACACTAGGAGATGCATGAAATACTGCATAATTTTGCAGGAAAAAATAGAACTCATTAGGTTAAGTAGCCATTTAAATCAGTGCGTCTTTGTTTGGCTCATTTGAAGGGGGCCTTAAAGGGGTTTTTCGACTCCTTGAAAAAAGAACAGCATCAAATACTCTAAAACAGGGGTCCCCAACCGCCGGGCCGCGGACCGGTCCCGGGCCGTTGGGTGTTTAGCGCCGGTCCGCGGCACCGCCGGGAACTTTTACTCTAAACACAAGGCCCGCGGGCCGAATCCGGCCCGCTGCCTTGTGCTATGTGGCCCGCGGCGTGCCGACGCCGCTGACCACCGAAGCGATTACCAGCGAGGGCGCCGCAGCTCCCCGCTGGTAATCGCGCTGATGCCGGCGCACACTGAGGTCTGTGCAGCCAGGATACTCTTCCCCGAGTCCCCTGCTCATTAGTTCCGCAGGAGAGGACTCGGGGAGGAAGCGTTCCGGGCTGACGTCAGGGCAAGCAGACAGAGAGCGACAGCAGGGAGGAGGTAAGTATATGGGTTGGGGGGCTGCCTATTACGGGGGGGGGGGCTACTTATTACAGGGGAAGGGACTGCCTATTACTGGGGGGCTGGTTATTACTGGGGGGTGGGGGCTACTTATTACAGGGGAAGGGGCTGCCTATTACTGGGGGGGCTACTTACTACTGGGGGACCTGCTTATTACTGGGGGGTTGCTTACTGGGGGAGGGCTACTTATTACAGGGGAAGGGGCTGGTTATTACTGGGGGGGGGCTACTTATTACAGGGGAAGGGGCTGCCTATTACTGGGGGGCTGCCTATTACGGGGGGGCTGCCTATTACGGGGGGGGGGGACCTGCTTATTACTGGAGGGGTTGTTTACTGGGGGGGCTGCTTATTACTGGGGAGGGGGGATACTTATTACAGGGGAAGGGGCTGCCTATTACTGGCTGGGGGGACCTGCTTATTACTGGGGGGAACCTGCTTATTACTGGGGGGGCTGCTTATTACTGGGGGGGGGGGGTTCTTATTACAGGGGAATGGGGTTGCTTATTACTGTGGGGGCTGGTTATTACTGGGGGGGGGGACCTGCGTATTACTGGGGGGGATTGCTTACTGGGGGGGGCTGCTTATTACTGGGGTGGGGTGGGGGCTACTTATTACAGGGGAAGGGGCTGCCTATTACTGGGGAGGCTGCCTATTACTGGGGAGGCTGCCTATTACTGGGGGGGGGGGGCTGCCGCCTAGTACTTGGGGGGGGGGGGGCTGCCTATTACTTGGGGGGGGGGCTGCCTATTACTTGGGGGGTGGGGCGCTGCCTATTACTGGGGGGGGGGGGGACCTGCTTATTACTGGGGGGGGGGGACCTGCTTATTACTGGGAGGGGACCTGCTTATTACTGTGGGGGGGGACCTGCTTATTACAGGGGGAGGGGCTGCTAATTACTGAGAGGTGGGGGCTGTCTATTACTGAGGGATGGGGGCTGTCTATTACTGGGGGGGGGAGATAAATTATATGCTGCCCTATGTGTGTGCTGGGGGGGGGGGGGGGGGGGAGATTATACACTGCCCTATGTGTGTACTGCCAGGACATTCTAATGTCATAACTAAATAAGAATGCACTAAACTCCAACCCCCTTCATAACCCCGCCCCCTATAACCAAAGCCCCACCCATGTCCCGCCCAACCCTGCCGGGCCTTGTAAAAATGGTCTTGCTTGAAGCCGGTCCCTGGTGCCAAAAAGGTTGGGGACCACTGCTCTAAAATAACAAAAAAAACTCCCGCTTTAATCCCCGACTGGTCCAGCGCAGACACTGCAGCTCTTCTCACTCATTTCCATTGACAAGCTGCCAGCACGTGACTATTACAGCCAATCAGTGGCCTCAGTGGTCAAATTCTGTACTACTGGCATTATCAAGTAGTTGAATTTCTCTCTAATGAAAAACCTTTACTTCAATGATAGGATTTATAAGCAGGAGTATTTCGACTGCACAGAATTCCATTAACTCACTGAAAATGACTATTGATGTCCCTACTTGTTCTATTTCAGATTTATTCCAGCACATAAACAATTTTTTAACTCTAAATTAAAGCTACAGTGGACTTCATCAACAAACCAACGGAAAATAAGAATCGTCAATATCCATTTTTGGTCACAAATTAGAAGCCTTATTAAATATAAAACATACACTTTTATTATAGAAGTGTTCATCCACAAACAGCTACTACAGTAATTGTAAAACTGATTTCAGGGTAGCTACTACTGAGTTTCACCATTATCTGAAACATAAAGGATTTGGCTAAAATGCAATTGATTAAATATACTTTCCAAGGTCTGATAGTCACACAAGGAATTGCTTAAATAAGCGATTATTAGAAACTTCTGGCCCATGTACACATGACCCTGATGGAGAAATGTGTGAGAAGTCGCTCAGTAGTCACTAGTCGTTCTGTTTGAGTGACCTGAAATGGAAGACCTATTAAGCAGCTGCCTGTTTGAAGTGAATGGAGGCAGGCCACTGGTAGAGATCTCTGACCTACCCCAATCACATTCTCGCACATGTATAAAAGCAAGCAATGATAATCGCTGGGACAGCTGTAGTCACTGTGAAAAGATACCTTAATTAAACTGTTGATGGTGCTTCAGACTGTGCTGTGACTTCCTGCTGTGAGAGAGAGACAGAGATCTTTCTTTCAGTGCTCGCATGCCTACTACAGAGACCAAATCTCACTACCTTTCCCATGCTCAGGTATTTGCTGCTTTCTGTGGGGTTTATCAGATAATCTCACATGTTTCAGTGTGTATCAAAATGAAAAATTACTCCACAAGATAATGGTGAGGCTGAAAAAGTGTCAGCTATCAGTAAATGTGCAAATGATGCTCACAGCATCTGTCATTTCCTTCCACAACAAAGCACTGAGGGGAAATGGAGTTCTACTAGACCGGGCAGACCATTACACTTTGTCACACAAACAAACCTCAGGAAATAGATACTGCAGTAGACATGCATACTATAAAAAAATAGCGGTTTTTACAACACTTGTAATCTCTATTTACTGAGCAGCAATTCTTCAGATGTCTTCATAGCTTCACCTACCCATAAGTAACTATATACATGCGGTAACATTTGTATTATTTATGCTTTTATTTGATGTGACTAACATTTATCTATATTTATAGTGTACCTAAACCGTCCCAATGAACATGACACATGATTTCTTACACTATTAACTAGAAATGTGACTTTGACTTAGCGAAGAAGAGTTGTCCTGTAAATTAAAGAAAATACCAATGCTTTAAACCATAGGGGACAGCAAGATAATTAACTGAATAAGGCAGATCAGATAACTTGTCCTGTGAATTTCTGCTTTGTTGTAGCCATCTAGTGATTACTCATTCGCACAATATCATCATCTGCTTTCTTTGTCGAGACAATTGGAATTACTTTAGTGAGATGCAGTATAATTGTGGCAAAAGAAGAAATCTTATAGAGCACTATGAATAATTCAGATTACATCATGCAAACAGCCATACATTGATTTTATTATCAGCCCTTGTTAGGAATATAATACAGCTGACTTTAAAGAGGGAATTAAATGTATTCTTATTGCGGGTAAGGACAAGTGGTCGGGGATTGCATGCGGATGAAGACCTACCCATCAGTGCTAGCCAATGGCCATGCAAATAGAACTGTTTGTCCATTGTCCCCAATGGATGGGCATGGTTTGGCCACATGCAGTTAGCTGGACCATGTATCCTTAGCCCAAGTCAAGAAAACGTATTTGTTTATGTAGAGTCTCATATGTAAGTATTGTGCTAGTTTGTATTATGGTATTGCATGGTTTAACCGCTTAAAGGAGATGTCCCGCGCCGAAACGGGTTTTTTTTTTTTTAACCCCCCCCCCCCGTTCGGCGCGAGACAACCCCGATGCAGGGGTTAAAAAACCCACCCGCACAGCGCTTACCTGAATCCCGGCGGTCCGGCGTCTTCATACTCACCTGCTGAAGATGGCCGCCGGGATCCTCTGTCTTCGTGGACCGCAGCTCTTCTGTGCGGTCCACTGCCGATTCCAGCCTCCTGATTGGCTGGAATCGGCACGTGACGGGGCGGAGCTACACGGAGCAGCTCTCTGGCACGAGCGGCTCCATAGAAGACTGCTGAAGACCCGGACTGCGCAAGCGCGGCTAATTTGGCCATCGGAGGCCAAAAATTAGTCGGCACCATGGAGACGAGGACGCTAGCAACGGAGCAGGTAAGTATAAAACTTTTTATAACTTCTGTATGGCTCATAATTAATGCACAATGTATATTACAAAGTGCATTATTATGGCCATACAGAAGTGTATAACCCCACTTGCTGCCTCGGGACATCTCCTTTAAGGACCAAGCACCAAAAGAAATATACGGTGCTTGATCCTGGGCTGGATTAAAGCCTCTGCTCCTGCAATCAAGCAGGAGCAGGTCGGGTTCTCAGCTGTTAGTCACAGCTGAAAACCTGGGGGAGAAGAGAGAAGCGGTTAAATGCCACTTCTAGCTTCTCCTTTGCTGGGTACATAGCGCTCAATGTACTATAAGTACTATGCGAGCCGGCGAACATGTGACCGCCAGGTGCCCCCTGTCACAGCAGAGCTGCAGGATCCTAGCAGACCCTGGTCAGCTCTGTTAGTGACTATTGTCAACACTCGACGGATGTTTTCTCTGTAACTGGGACTCCTATGGATGCCCAAGCTACAGTGGAGAAAAAAAAGATCATGCGAATGACCCCCAGAAGTCTAATATGACGTCATGGAGGAAATAAATGGTAAAAAAAATAGTGAAAAAAAATACAGAATCAAATAAAAATATATACATGAAAAAGAAAATGACCCACCTCTGACGCCAAACAAAACCATTGCTGTATGCACCCTGTAATCCAAAACTGTACATATTACATATCAAAACGTCCGAAACAAAATGAGGAATCCATTCCCATACTTTATTTTAGCATAAATATGCTAATTTTTAAAGAAACTACACGTTAAAAAAATCTAGTTTTTAGATTTTTACCCCCAATAAAACAAAAAACAGGAACAAAAGTCAGTGAAAAGAGATCTGAAAAAAGTAGCCCTACATGTCACAGGACCCACAACATGGGTAAAATCCTTAAAAAGTGCCTGGTCCTTTATGACCAAAACAGCCTGGTCCAAAAATGGTTAATACAGTACATAATGTTTAATTTATCTCATTAGTTTACTTATGTTGCTAAGAAAACAACCACAGTGTAAATAGACCTGCAGAGTGGATTTTACATTCGCAGCATGTTAATTAATACTACGAATGTCTGAAATGTGTCATTAAATGAGGGGGTAAAATTCACCAAAAATCTGTGCCAAAATTTACCTAAAAACCTGTATGTGTAAAATCCTTACTAAGATATTATAGGTAGAATGTCAACATAGGGGAACTTATCTCTTATCTTCTCAAGTACAACCTCTTTGAAGGTTGCTCGGCTGGGTGCATCCTTTTACCACATGCTATTGTGGTGTCCCAAAGGGCCACTCAGGACATGAGGCCCACACTGAGGAGCCTGGAGGGTAGAGTTGTCAAGGTGGCTCTTATCAGACTCCTCTCCGGAGGGACACACACCACCTTAGCCCAAGTACCACTAGGTCTCTTACGGACACTCCTGGAACAGGGATGGCCTATAAACCTGCGGTGAACTGTAGATATGTCACGGGTGATGCCACCGTTCCTTACTCACCGCAATGAAAATCGGTGAGCAAATGAAGGTAGTCCACACACAGTAACTTTTTAGTACCTCAGTCCCTGGGAATGGTGAGGGGCTGGCAAAACTTTACTTGTAGCTTTGACAGTATACAGCGGAAAACACACCAGTGCAGGTAGGACAGAGGAATTAAGGTTAGGAAGGAAACTCAGGATGATATCAGTTGTGCAGTGCAAGTTGTCTGTCAGGTAGGGAGGATGGGGGTAGGGTCACTCCACTGACACTCACTTGATAAGGACTTGAATCTCTGCATGGCAGACTCTTCACTTCGCTCTCTCCCTCTCTTACAAATGGTTCCTGAAACTGGGCACCTCAGTGTACAGCTCTTTCTCCTCCATCATTCTCTATCACATGAGCGTTCAGGGTACCCCCATGTGACTGGCACTCCATCCCACTCTTTACTGTTGAAGATGATGGACTGACTGAAGTAGAATCACACCTTGCTCTCAAACACGCATACCTATAGTGTCTAGCATACCACGTGATAGGACATAAATTGATACTTTTACAAACATATTCCAGCCACATCCAGACATTAACCTCTCACACACTGCAGCTGTGCAATACACATAGCAAGAGACAAGACAGTTTGCACAGTGCATCTACACACAAGACATGACATGTTTGACACTTATGGAGGGGCCAGAAATATAGACTTTGGGCCACTACACTATGAATTTATCCCCAGTAATATTTTTGGCACATGGGAAGTAAACTGAATATCTATTTGAAACCAATCTGAACACTGGGATGACAAACATCATACCCAGGGGCGTAGCTAAAGGCACACGGGCCCAGGTGCAAAAGTTTATCTTGGGGCCCCCAAACTTCTCTTAACCCCTTAACGCAGAGGCGTAACTTGAAGCTCCTGGGCCCCAATGCAAAACCTGTAGCACAGCCCCCAACTATAATGCTTTATTCATAGTACTGTGCTCTCTATATGGAGGAGAGAGGCATTATGGGCCCCGTAAGGGTCCAGGGCCCAGGTGCAACTGCATCCCCTGCATCCTCATATTTACGCCAGTGATCTCACCCTGAATTATGGAAGGCAGGAGTACTAGCAATTGAACCACCCCCTCCATAAAAGAGCATACAACAGCTTGCATCTAGCAGTAACTGAGGTGAAGCAAATGTCTTACTTTCTTTAGAGTCTCTGCAAGGCACAATAGTATCTCCATATGGAATTAAACAAGAACCTCTGTCATCTGTGTGACTGTGTTTTTTTCCAATAAATGTTGACAGCATTGCAGGGACCAGTGAATCTATATAAAGCCAACACAGTTGTCAAGAAATGCAAGTTAGCCTAAGAGGAAAAGAGGTCATATTTGCTGGTATATGATTCTAGCAAGGATATTGTCTATTAAGTTTATCCAACGAAAACTGTAGGGCAAAAAAATGTGAATCGGAAGCTACAAAACATTATCTAAATCACAAGCTTTATATTTACAGTGTTTGAATCTACACAAGCTAGATGTTTTAAACAGAAATGGTGTACATTTTTTGGTAATTGTAACAGCAAGCAAAAAGGAGGGTCAAAACCAGCCATGCCCAACTGGCTGCCCAGTGGCCATGTGCTCCTGATGTTTACCCCCAGAGGAAGGCAAATTTTTAGAGATGGCCTCTTGTACAAAAAGAAATAGATAGGCCCGAAGTACAGATTAAAGACATACAGTGGTGCTCGAAAGTTTTGTGAACTCTTTAGAGTTTCACACAAGTCTTAAAAGTAAGTAGATAAAGAAAATCAAATCAAACAAATGACTCAAAAATATTAGACTTGGTCACTTATTAATTGAGGAAAAATATCTAATATCACATGTCTATGACAAAAATATGTGAACCTTCGCTTTCAGTATCTGGTGTGATCCTCTTATCTGGTGTGATCCCCTTATTAGTCCTGCACATTGCCTTGGAGGAATTTTTTTCCTTTCCTCCATATAAAACAGTTTCAATTTTGTTATGCTGGTGGGTTTCCTTCCATGAACTGCTTGCTTCAGATCCTTTTACAACATTTCTATAGGATAAAGAAGATCAGTATTTTGACACGGCCATTACAAAATTTTACCTTCACCTTACAGTAACAGTGGCCCTGTAGCTGTCAAATAGGCTCCAACAGCCTAGAGTAGGGGGGGAGGCTGTTGGAAGGCCAGGGAAGTGGCAGAGGCCAGCTGCCATATTGGGGAGCGGTGCAAGGAAATGCTGGCACCGGGAAAAGGGTCCAATGACCAGGGACCGAAATTGTTGTTGCACCGCACAGAAGAAGAGGGAGTCTCTCTTCCCGCAGGGACTCAATTCTTGAAGAAGTGGACAGTGCCATGGATCCAGGACAAGGACAGAGCAGGACCGATCCAACAAGATATTAGTGTGTGTACACTAGGAACTATGACGGACAAATACAGGCTGAGGGAGTATCTGCCCATAAAGGATTGTGACATTATGACGTGCCATTATTATTACACATTTTCTATGAATAGCAGTTAACTATGTTAGGAAGTGAAGCAAAGTCATGTGTAGATATGATGTGCCTATACACAACACCATCACCCGCTTCATGTGGTTTGGGTCATTGTCTTGCATAATGACCCACGTTATCTTGAGATTCATCTCACAGACAGAGGTCCTCTAATATTTTTCTGTAGAATTTGCTGGTATAATTCAGAATGCATTGTTCCATCAAGGATGGCAGGGCGTCGTGACTCAGATGCAGCAAAACAGGACCAACCCATGATACTACCTCCACCATGTTTCACAGATGGTATGAGGCTTTTATGCTCTAATGCAGTGTTTTTTTTCTCCAAACATAACGCTTTTAAGTTAAGCCAAAAAGCTGTATTTTGGTCTCATTAGTCCAGAAAACATTGATCCCATAGCCTTTTGGTTTGTCCAGGGGATCTTTAGTAAACTGCTGATCGGCAGCAATGTTCTTCCTCCTTCCAATTCTGCCATGCACACCATTGTTGTTCAGAGTCCAACTGATGGTAGACAAATTAACATTAGCTAATGAGAGAAAGACCTTTAGTTGCTTAGAGGGTTTCTTTGTGACCCTGCAGACTATTATAAGTTCTTGGTATGATTTTTGTTGACCAATCACTCCAAGGGAAGATAGTAATGCTCTTGAATTTCTTTATTCGAACACAGCCTGACTGACTGTGGATTGGTGGAGTCCACACTTTTTGGAGATGGTTTTTTAACCTTTTCCAGTGTGATCCACAAGATTACTGGGTTTCTCTTCTTGAGAACAATCACACAAAGAGCGCTAAAAGACGTGAGAATAGAGCAGACAGCTTCATTTCAGCGCTTGTCTGTGATGCCCCATTGAAATCAATGGCGGCGTTGTACCGCCATGCTAATCACGGTAAAAAGCTTTCTGTGTGAGAGCAGCGCTAGGCTTGTGTGTCTGACCTCTGAAATAAATAACTACATTTATATACTTTCTATACTAATTGCTTTAGTTGCTTAGAGGGTTCCTCTGTGACATTGCAGACTATCATAAGTTCTTGGTGTGATCTTTGTTGGCCAACCACTCCAGGGGAAGATAGTAATGGTCTTGATCTTCCTCTATTTGAACACAATCTGACTGACTGTGGATTGGTCCATTATCTTTGGAGATGTTTTTTTAACCTTTTCCAGTGTGATTAGCATCAACAACTCTTCATCTGAGGAGGAAATCTCCTTTGTCCATGCCGTGATATACTTCCACAAACATCTGTTGTGAAGATCAGACTTTGATAGATCCCTGTTCTTTAAATAAAACAGGTCACTCACTCATACTCGATTGTCATCTCATTGATCGAAAACACCTGACTCTGATTTCTAAAGGTACTACAGACATCTTCAGTTTAAGAAAGGACAATTTTCGCACTAGCAATTAAAAGGGTTTTGTCATTAGAAAAAAAAATCAGTACTTACCTATTTCTCTGCAGGCAGCTTCTTACAGCATCTTCTCCTCTCCGATCTTCTTCTGGCTCCTCCAGTCCGATCGGTGACCTCATCTACAGCCGTCCGGATCCTCTTTCTCATGTGATGTTACGCAGAGGCGTAACTTGAAGCACCTAGGCCCCAATGCAGAACCTGTAACAGGGCCGCCAACTATAATGCTTTATTCATAGTAGTGGGCTCCCTATATGGAGAAGAGAGGTCTTATGGGCCCCCTAAGGCTCCTGGGCCTGGGTTCAACCGCATCCCCTGCATCCCCTATAGTTACGCCAGTGATATTACGTACAGTCGCAGCATTCTTCTTCCTGCAGCTCAGTATACGCCAGTGGTTCCCAAAGTGGTCTACATGGACCACCAGAGGTCGATTTTGACTTGCTGGGGGTCTATGTCAGCAAGAAAAAAAATTGGGGGTGCACGAGATGTTAAATGGGGGTCCACATGAGCGGACTCCATTTAGCAGGTCATCATCAGCATTTAGGCGTTCTGTAAATTACATAATACACCTTCCACAGATTGTGTACATAATACTTATAATAGACGTAGAAATTACTTTTGATATTTCATTGTTTATGTAGAGCTCACGCAAATCTTTTGGGGCTCTGGCGATAGACAAGACAGACCTGCGCAGTAGCTAGTTTCTACTCCGCATTGTTTTCATGCCATCCGCCAGAGCTCAAGAAGTTTTGCGGTGTGCTATGTTCATGTGCAAGTTCTTTCAAGTTTTCATACCGGCAGCAACGCATCGCGCATTCCTGTGGCTTATCCTGCATTATGGACTACCACAAGAAAGTTTCTGATAGCCTTTCAATCTTCATACCTCAAGGACAGGGGGTTTAGAAGGGTCACCAATCTTCCTACGAAAAAAAGAAATCGATTGCAAATCACTGGAGGTGGAGTTTTGAGACTAAACCTCACTAATTTGAAGCTAAACAATGAACAATTGTTATCAGAGCCTCAGGCTCATCCCTCTCATTAAAAGCATTGTTTATGTAAGAATTTTACTAGGTCCTGATTTGTTTCATCCCAAATCCAAATATTTACTTGCATTTGGTATTTTTCAATAAAGATCTGAATAAAAATTGCACATGTTTTTTTTTTTTTTACAATTGTCCTCTCTACAAAAACCCATATCTAAGGCCTTGGCCACACAAGCGTTTTTCCGTGCCTAAATAGGCGCATGAAAAGAGCGCTTCTAAAAGAACCAATGGGTTCCGATAGAAGCGTTCACATGAACGATTTTGTAGATGCGCAAAATACTCACACCTGCCAAAGATAGGACATGCGAGTGCAACTCGCATCTAAGGTCCTGTCTTTGGAGCATGCTTTCCATAGACTTCTATGGGAGCAGCACTGTGTCAGCTGTAAAAAAAATATTTAACTTTAACCCCTTAAGGATTAGGGTGTTTTGTACCTTTAAGGACCAGACACTTTGAAGGAATTGTATCTATGTGGTGGTTTAACTGCGCAATTTTTTTCCTTCAGCTATCAAAACAATTTTTGCTGCATTTTTTTTCTGTGACATATAGGAATATTTTTTTATATCATTTTCACTGACTTTTTTTTTCTGTCTTTCAGTTTTATTGGGGATAAAAATCTAAAAAACAATGATTTTTGTAACATTTATAGTTTTTTTATTAGTATATTTACATTAAGATAAAGTATGGGAACGGGTTCCTCATTTTGTTTTGGACGTTTTAATATATAATATGTATGGTTTTGGATTACAGGGCGCATACAGCAACGATTTTGATTGGCGTCAGCTTTGGGTTATTTTCTTTTTTATGTATATATTCTTATTTTATTCTGTAATTTTGTTTTACTTATTTATGTAATTATTTTTATTACCATCTATGTCCCCATGACGTCATATAAGACCTCTGGGGGACATTCACATGATTTTTTTTTTTTTTTGAATTTGACACTTTTCCACTGTAGCTGGAGCATCCATAGGAGCAGCATCCATAGGAGCCCCAGTTACAGTATTTCCTGTAGTGGCAATAGTCACTGGCAGAGCTGATCAGGGTCTGCTACAACCCTGCAGCTCTGCTGTCCCAGAGGATTGAACACTGTGTACTAGGGAAAAAAAGAAGGCAGAAGGGGTTAAAAATCATCTATGCCTTCACCCTCGGGTTCTCAGCTCTGACTAACAACTGACAACCCGACATTCCTCTAATTGATTGCAGATTTTAATCCCCTGCTATATTTTTACTATCAGGATAAAAGCCCAGGACCAAGCGGCGCAAATTTACAGTGCTTGGTCCTTAATGGGTTAGTAAGTAAAAGAAAATTCAATATTAGGGCGGCTGCACACGTCCGGATTTGCATTGTGGAACCTAGAGTAGGTGGCCGCCTCTGGATTTCACAGCAAATACCGCCCATATCATGCTATTGAAAAATGCTTTTTCCTGCACACAAGCAGAAATCAATTGCAATTTTCCGCTCACGAAGTGAAAATCACAGCATGTTCTTTTTTTAAGCAGATTCTGCGTGGACAGCTTCCATTGAAGTCAATGGAAGCCGTCCGACCCGCGGCCCTCCCGCAATTGACATTGCGGACAGGTCACGGATTCCGTGCCATCGCTATGTGATGACACAGGAAAAGCAGGGGTTTAAGAAAAAAAGAGAACACAAACTGTGCATGTCCGACTTCAAGCCGTGCAGACCATTCACAGTACGGAAAAGAAGAAGAAAAGGTATGCGCGGGTGCCAGCTGGGCACATGATTGGATTCCACTGAGGGCTCCCGCATGCAAAATCCGACCCATTCCTGTGCACCCAGCCTTAGGCAGGCAGGGGTCTACGGAGAACAAAAAAAAATCGGCAAGTGGTCTCCGGGGCAAAAAAGTTCGGGAACCTCAGGTATACGCTATGTCACTAGTGACGTAGCGTTCACTGACTAGCCTGGAATGTCAATCCTACGTCGGGCTATTGCCAAGACTGCACGTGCGCACTATCTTGCCGCAAGTGTTCATTTTGTATTGCCGTGAGACAGCGTGCATGCGCAGTCGCAGCAATAGCCCGGCATAGGATTCGGCATTCCCTGCTAGGCAGTGAACGCTATGTTACTAGTGCCTGGGTACATTGACCTGCAGGGAGAAGACTGCCGAGAATGTACGTAATGTCACAGGAAGGAGAGAATACGGTCGTCTGGAGGTGAGGTGACCTGGGGGACTGGAGAAGATCGGTGAGGAGAGGATGCAGCAACAAGACTGCCTGGGGAGGAATAGGTAAGTATTGATTTTTTTTTCTAATGATAGAACCCCTTTAGCTAATGAGATTAGAAAATTCTCCCTTCATTTCAATATTTTCAGTTTCCTGAGTAGAAAATATATCAGATAAGAGCAAAGATCATTTAGTTAGGAATCATCTTGTTATATTTCAAGGATAATATAAAGCAATTAGTATAGAAAGCGTATAAATGTAGTTATTTATTCCAGAGGTCAGTCACACAACATTGATTTCAATGGGGCCTCGCAGATCAGCGCTCAAATGGAGCTGTCGGCTCTATTTTCACGGTTTTAGCACTTTTTGTGTGATTTTTCGCAGCAAGAGAAACCACGTAATCTTGTAGTTATGATACCTTTTAATGGCTAACAAAAATACATGATGTTAATGCAAGCTTTCGGACCTCTCAGGGTCCTTCATCAAAGCATAATCGGTGCTAACATTGTACCAAATCATTTTTTTTGTTCTCGTTTTAGTGCTTTTTAACACACCTAATCACAGTGATGGGGTGCGTTAAAAAGTCTGTCAAGTGCTGTGACATCTGTTTGAAAATGCCGCGCAAAATCGCGGTAAAATGCTGCAGTTTCATGCAGCATTTTTTTAACATGTGTGAGAGCAGCCTTATGATAAAATAGAAAAAAAAGCATGAAGAGACTTTTGATAAGGATGTAGCCCAAAAAGTAAAAGTAGTTTTTGTGAGATACTTAATAGGTTGCTGCCAGTCCAAATACTGGTATGCTAACCATCAAAAGGAAAGAATAGCGGACTTTAGGAGCCATCCTTATAGTGTCAAACACATTCAGTCGAGGTTCCCGGCCAATTATTCTTTTCCTGAACTATAAAAGGAGCTCATGCAACAACACTTCTTTTTTTTAACCAGCTTATTCTGAGGAATGGGATTCGAAACGCGTTAGTGGCTGGCTGTTAATTCATTTAATCAATATAGAAGAATCAGGTCAATACCTTCATCTGAATGTGTTTTACACTACCGTATAAGAGTTGCCCCTACAGTTCACTATTCTTTCCTTTTTATGGTTTGCATAATGATACAGTAATGGACACCAATAGCAGAAGGTTCCAGGGTAAGAACACTATATGGGCACCTTGATTTCCAGGTGGTAATTGCATGCCACATACGAGCTTGTATGACTGAAACAAGTTGTAGTTAGTTTTCATCTCTAATCTCACAGTAGCTTTCCTGATTGAAACAAATAGGATGTCACTGCAGCCTACTTGATAAAATATAGTTGTGATGTCACTGCAGTTTACTTGACAGAGACTCACCTGTGATGTGATAGCAGCTTAAAGCTAAAGGAAACCTGCTGTGATGTCACCACAACTTTCTTTATGATGTTATAGCAGCTTACCATACTAAAACCCATGTGTGATGTCAAAACTGCTTGTGATAAAACATTAACTCCTCCAAGGGCAGATACAACAGCAGCCTGTACATATATTGTATAGGCACCTTAAGTTCCAACTGCTAATTTGGGGTGCTAGCTAAATATTGCTCCATTAATGTTGCCTGGAAAATCCCTCGCTGTACCACTCTACCAGTAATAGTAAACAACAGATAGGAAAAAGCATAGTCCTCTACAAGACATCTCATGGACAGTACAAACTAGTATCCTTTTTTAAGGCAAAAGTGGCCTCCATGCCTGCTAGGGCCCTGCACAGGTTGCTGATAGGGTATGTTCGCCCCTGTAATAACAGATTATCACTGCACATTATGGAACCAGAGTTACCATTTAGAAAAACTTCTGGCACATAATAAAAAGATCATCTCTGTGGAGTCCAGGCTTTGAGAACCCAAAGGCTAGAACCAAGGAAACTTTGCTACCCTTTGTACTTGCTATACGTACAAGTCTCAGCACATGATCCCTAACAATCACAACATCAGACATCCCCCTATAACATATGATAGGATGTTTGAAGTGAGAGCTATATGGCTTTAGCAAGCACCATCCAAATTACATATTAACACTGGCTGTGTCAAATCTACACGTTAAAGGTATAAAACGTTGGTTAAATAGAAATTCTATACTTTAGGGTGAATGCTTAGTTTGATAATGGTAAATGTTCCATTGTTTTTAATTAAGGGTTTTCTGTAATCCGCCAATAGATTGGTGTTAAAATACTATTTAGCGGAAAGGCTTAAGTGGGCAACACCAATTCTAGAGTCTAGAGCAGCATGATGGTGGGGGCCAGTAACCATGACCTGGTAGATGTTCTGCTATCCTTCTGCAGTGGTGCAGTTGACTTCCCAAGTATAATAATCAAGCAACTGGGTTGTCTGAGTGCTCTTCTGAATTATAAATAATAGAAGAGCTATTCTGTTTTTTTCTTTTGTTATGAGGCCACTGTGGTACCTTCTGCATCCCCAAAAGTTGTTTTATCTCTATGTATGGGACTTTTTATGGGCCTGTTCATATTACGAGAAACAAGACCAAATCTTATTGAAGATCTGTTTTGGATTTTTTTTCTTAAGCTGGGTCCAAACCTCCAGAAAACTCCAGCCACAAAAAGAGATGTTTAAAAAAACCTCATGTGTCTTTGTATATCTATCCACTTTTTGCTGAATGTGATATGCGGTTGTTCCACAGACTCTCTAGCATAGACTAGCTATGTTTCATGGCACAAAACAAACATATAACATTATGGAGGGGCCCCACTAATTCTGGGCCACTACAGTTGGAACAGCATCTTCCACTCTGACCCCTGTGTGTATCGGTGCTGACAGCATGTGCCTGCTCAGCTGATAGGTTGTATTCCCAAGGGGCGGATCCCAACCAATCAACTATTGATGACCAATCCTTAGTACTAGTATTATTGCCTGGAAAATCCCTTTAAATTAGAAAACAGAAGACAACAAATGATGATTGCCAAGTCTAAAGACCTTATCAGAATTCAGAAATACTATTCATTTGGTAACAAGGAAAAACAAACATAAAAAAATTAAAATTATGGTATTCCCAATCATACTATTTGTTATGTGTCACTCATACTCGCGTACTGGCAAAACTCTGGAGGAGCTCGGAAACAGCGGACATAACTAAGAAACAGACATAACTCATGACTAACAAATGCTCAAAACACTTACCTGCATACCTGCACACATAGCCAGATGGAATAACTATAGAATATATGAGGTATTAGTTCATATTTTGGCCATGATAGTTAAGCCTGCGAACCCGCTTCAAGGGTCCTCGTTGTCGCGTGTCACTACTCTTCCACATGAAACCTGCCTCCAACATAAAACCTGCCTGCGTGCGGGGTAATCATCCCGACGGGGACAGCCCCATGCTGGAACCTAGGGACCTACCTAGATGAAAAACGAAACACAGCAGGACTGAATACAGTTCACACCAACACGCCAGGGATTTGCATGCAACACAGAACACCACGCACTGTTCACACCACACATTCAGAACATGCACTGGCATGCAGGAACATGACACTGTTCACACCTAAACACACTGAACATGCCTGTTCGCACCTCATGTCCGGTCACCTGCACAGACACTTAGGAACATGATGCTGTTCCACTGAACACACTGAACACACAGAAGAAACCTCAGCAGCCTCTGGCAGTGGAGCTGGTATATATGAGCAACTGACCTGAGGGATTGGCTGGCTGGAGAAATTCACACCCAGCCAGCTCAATCAACCCCCACCTGTGGAGCTGTGCCACTGGAAACCCATGTGAAACAGATTTCAGCAGCACACCCTAACACTACTGACACATAAAGGCACATGCTTTCTCCATCCAAACAATGCTGTATAGCAGTGTTTCACAAGCTCCAATTCTCACGACCCGTCAGCAGGTCATGATTTAAGGATATCCTTTAGAGAGAACAGCTGTGGCAATCACTGAGTCAATGACAAAAATTACATAACCAGTGCAATCCTATGCAAATCCTAAAAACCTGTTTGGGGGGGATGAGGTCTGAAGTTTGGGAAACATCGCCCTAAAGCTTTTGATTTCTTAAAATTACTATTGTAAAGGTTAAATGTAAGACTCCATCACCACAATTAGAAATAATAGCTGGAAGATTTTCAGTTTACATCCTATTCGTGTCATGTAACACAAGAATAAAGCGCATTTTCCTTTCAGCTTGAATTTTTTCAATGGCAATTATATGGATTCCAAAGAATCCCCCCCAAATGGAATTAATTATAGGCAAATTACCCTGACCCTAGTCATCTCACATGAAAAACAGATTTTTCTTCAACAAGTCTCACAATGTTTTCTGCACAATTTATTTTCCTAGCAGTATATCTAGCCGGTCTCTGCTGAGTTTAAAGATAAACCATTCTTGGTTTCCTTAAATAAATCAGAAGCAATCTAATATGTGGTGGCAGGTCTGCAGCTAGCTCCGAACAGTTAAAAATAATCCTGATGCTTACACAAAAAGTACCAGACTAGCAGTAATCCAAATAATACATTCTTGTTTTATGCATACAAGGCATGGTATGCAGAATCCTGCAAGTATTATATACTACTCTTTGGACAGTGAGCAATACGCAAAATTAGATGCTGCTGTTACAATCATTGATTTTTATGAATGTGGTAACGTGGCTAGTTTTGTAAGCCAAACTTATTATGTAACAAGACAGTTCTGGAATAAAACCAATCATAACCGCCTCTTGTGGTTCTGTAGATCCCCAGTGCAAGAGTGGCCTTATTGGCCACATATATAAAAAAATGGCATATTTTGCATCAATGACATTTCAAAGGGTAATGTGCGTCTTTGGGTATTCACACATTACATTTTTGCAATTGAAAATCAGTTCCGTTCATCTGAATGGTTTGCTTTGGCAGTAATTACAGTGTCCGAGCGAAACGCGCCAAAATGTGGGAGACCATGGGGATTGTGAGATGGATGTCACGGGTGGCTCTGGAATCTCTCCCGACAATGGTGGCAAAGGTGTCCTACTCGGTCGCAGCACAGTGGCAAAAAATACACATAAGTCTCCTGTTATAACGAATGGTAGTTTGTCACATGATGCGTGATGAGAACCCTCTGGGCCACTACATAATCACATGGAATTCTGCAACGTACTTTCAAATGAATGGACAGTTGCAAAAATTTCTGCAACTAATCTGCCACATGTGAATATAGCCATAATAACCCCAGTGTATTTTACATTTTTCTGTTTGCACTTCTTTTTACACCTACTACCATGTTTCCCTGAAAATAAGACCTACTTTGAAAAGAAGCCCTAACCATATTTTTTAGGATTTTTGGGGAGGCTTAAAATTTAAGCCCTACCCTAAAAATAATCCCTAGCTAGATTACATTTAAAAAAAGGTCTCTTCTAGAGATGAGCGAGCACCAAAACGCTCAGGTGCTCGTTACTTGAGCCAAGCTTTTTGTAATGCTCGAGAGCTTGTTTTGAGCAACGAATCCTATTGAAGTCAATGGGAGCCTCAAGCATTTTTCAATGGAGCTGCGGCTGCTGCCAGCACCCCTGAATTGTTTTTCATGGAAGGGCTTTACATATAAGCCCTTCCCTGAAAAAAAAATAATTTTAGTGTAAAACAAGAAAAAAACGAAAAAACGTACCTCTCCACTGCTACCGTGTCCTCCGGGAATGAATGACAGGCGAGAGCTGCCTGTGATTGGCTGAGCGCCTCAGCCAATCACAATCCGCTCTTTCAGCAGGCGGAAAAATAAAAATGCGGGGAGGAGAGGGTGAAATTTTCTCGAGCACCTGAACACCGCGTGGTGCTCGCTCGAGTAACGAGTACTTTAAAGTAGGCTAATGCTTGAACGAGCATCAAGCTCGAGTGAGCATGCTCGCTCATCTCTAGTGTCTTCCAATGCTATCCAGAGCTCTGGCACGGTTTGTACAGTCCTTGGCCATTGGCAGAAGCCCCCTTTCTGGTTACGGTATTTATAAATCACGCCTCCAGGAAGCGATGGCTCTTTTTGGCTCTACGAGCGCTGCTCAGCCAGTTAATGCAGCGCTCGATGAACCAACGCATCGGTTGTGATTGATTCTACAAGCGTTGCATTTATTGGCTGAGTAGCGCTCGCTGAACCAATCAGAGCGATCACTTCCAGGAGGCGGGATTTATGAATCTCGTAACCAGAAACTGATCTTCTGCGGACGGCCAAGGACTGCTCAATCTGCGCCAGAGCTCTGGAGCAGCGGGGGGGGACCTGGACCGAGCCTGCTAGGTAAGTAAAATAAGACCAAGTGTCACTTTTGGGGCCTAAATTAATATGAGACAGGGTCTTATTTCCTGGGAAACACAGTATAAGCAGCTGTACATTTGTGTCACTAAACTGTGTGCTTTTTAACTTTTGCTTTTTTGAAGCTAAAAGTACATTTACCACTTGGTCATACTAACTGTTGTCATCAGTTTTGGTATGAGAAGACAAATAGCAAGTTTGTGCACATTTTTAGATATGACTTGCAATTTCCATTAAAATAAGGTGTTGACAATAATAAATGTGCGCTAATGCCTATAAGGGTATGTTCACACGGGGTGGATTTGCCATGTATTTACCACCCAGACCTTCTACACCTGGCAATTACATTAGCAGCAAAAAAGGATGAGTGAATGAGACTCTGCAGAAAACCTGTGCAGAAATTGAAATGCAGTCCAGACTTTAGTGCTTAGCATGGTAGCTTGCAGCACTGGGGTCCTGGGTTCAAATCTCATTAAGGACAACATCTGCATGGAGTTTGCCTGTTCTCCCCAGACTTCTGTGGGTTTCTCCTAACACTCCAAAAATATAGAAATAGATAGGTGAATAATGAATATAGATTGTGAGTCCCAATGGGGATAGACCCAAATTTCTACAATATATGCATTCACTACATAAATAAAAGGATTATAACTATAGCATTGGATTTTTAGTGCAGATTCCACCGCTTCTAATGAGGGGTTGATTCCTGCATCAAAATGCACCCTAAGATCTGCACCAAATAGTCTGGAATTTGCAGTGCAGATCTGTTGTGGACAATCCAAAAAAAATTCCTCCTATATGAACATAGCCTAAGGCCGCATGCACACGAACAGGTCGGATTCCGCGTGCGGGAGCCCGCAGCAGAATCTGGCCCTGTGCCTAGCCGGCAATCGTGCGTACCTGTCTTCTCTTACTTATTTATCTGTACTGCAGATGGACCCGGCGGCTCGCCATCGGAGCAATGTAGATTATTTCTTTAAATCTTTTTTTAAGGACGTCTTGCGAAATTGTAGTTGTGGATTTCTAACATACAGGAGATGTAATTCCATAATTAAATACTGCAGAAAAAAATGCAAGAAATTCCAATCTGCAAAACGCATTCTGCAGTTAAAAACGTAACAAAATGTGCACTATTCGATGAAACTCGCAACTGTGCTGCATCTTGCGGAATAAGTCCACCTATGTGAAAACACTCCAAGGCTTGGTTTACACGGGGTGGAATTGCCGCAGAATTTCCGGGCAGAATGTTCGCACGGCAATTTCGCCCGCGGCTCCTAATCCCGGGATTAGCCCGCAAAGTGGAAGAGATTTGTGGTCAAGCTGCGCGGAAACGGACATGCAGCACGGAAAATAAAGAAGCAGCATGTCAATTATTTTTTCATTTCCGCAGCAGCCTCTCTTCTCTCTATGGGGAGGTGGCTGCAGTGGAAATGCAGGCAGCGAAATCGCTCCAAAACCCACAGCTAAAGGCCTGGGATTTTGAAGCTGCGCGGTTTTTCGGTGCGGTCATTATGCAAGATTTCCACATGATTCCTGTCCCGTGTGACCCCAGCCTTACAGTGTTTGGAGAGGTGGAATTCATATTTTAACAACAGGTTCATGAAATGGCTGCAGTACAGCACATCATGGAAAAGCACATCATGAAAAACACTGTGCCAACTGACTATAATGGCACCATAAACTGTACTTCTACTAGCTACTTGGCATGGACACTCAACACTCAAAATTTAACAAAGGTTCAATCATTACTGACTCTTCTATCATCCATTCTACCGTGACAGCTCAGATGCCTGGCCTGCATCCTCAGCATTTAATATGGGAGCTGAACAGACAAGCTTTTCAAAACGCATCCCATTTTCACCTGATCATAAAGGATTCCATCACTCATTGTCATCCTCAGCTATTTGATCTCTTGTCGGACGCTCAGAATAAATATTCACCATTTCCTGTTCCATTGAGACAGGCCCTGAATAGGCTCCTGCCATATGGGGCAGTTGGCGCGATGATGGCATTGAGCTGCATGCGTTACATAGCAGATGCCAATTGGTGCTTTATAGACCTGAGCAGGACTTCCTTTTACCTGTCTGAGCTTTTGCAAACTGAATTTGTACTGGGCCCTATAGATGTGGATACAATTGAATGTGGGATGTTTCTCTAAACTAGCTTTAATGAAAAAAGTTTGGTACCATGATAAAGAGGTCACAGGACTTTCAAGCACTCAAACACAGGAGAAACTAGGGGCCAGGAAGAAGTCTGATTGGACCCCCCTTCCCCACGTCTGGCCGCAATCCCACCTTGGATAAATATATAGACTCCTTTAGACATGTGATGCAATCTACTATACTAGACAAGCAGAAAAAGGAAGCATTTAATATCAGTATGCAGGAAGGAAGGGACATCTATGCACTCAAAAACTATAAGGATATCACCATTAAGCCTGCAGGTAAGGGTGGTGCTATAGTCCTCATGAATACATCAGACTACATGAAAGAAGCAGAGAGACAGCTGACGGACACCAGATACTACACCAAAATGGACCAAGACCCGACTCAGAAATATGTGAGGGAATTGAGAAGGGTTATCAGAAGCCTGTCTGTGAGCTCCACAAAACTTTTGAACTTGATACCGGAGAACTCCAGGGTTGATGTATTCTAAATGCTTCCCAAACTACACAAAGCTGGCAACCCAGGAAGGCCAATTATCTCAGGTGTGAGAACCCTCACTGAAAAAATCTCAGGATGGGTGGAAGGTGTCCTCAAACCACTGGTGAGGAATATAACCAGCTACTTGCAGGACACAATGGACCTACTGAACAAACTGTCAACCAAAGGTCCCCTCCCCGATGGCGCCATTCTGGCCACCATGGATGTGGAATACTTATACTCCAATATTCCACATGAAGATAAACTGACCGCCTGCCAGTAGTAGTGATGTGCTAAACAGTTGACAACCAAGTAGCAAAATTGCACATGGTTTTACTGCTGTTTTGCAATGTAGTTTTCACAAAGCAAACATAGGTTAAGTACATGTCCAGCGACTGAGACACGAGGCACACCACTGAGGAGATGGTGGGGTTGGTTTTAAGGTTGTCATAGTGGCACTACCAATATCCTACCCTGAGGGACGCGTGCAACCCCAGTCAAGGCACCACCAGGCCTCTTCCAGGCAACGCTTTTAAAGTGGTTACCTAAATAAATGGTGTATAGGGCTTGAATAAAGATGTCACGGGTTACGTCACCATTCCTATTATGCAAATAAGGGAGATGGAATAAATCCTCCACAGTGCCACCTACTGAAAGGCAGCATTCCTTCGAGTCAAAGTGGGACTTTTTATACAAGTCTTACTACAATGACTGGGAATCAAAAGCAAAGCCAGACCCCATGTACATACAGCTGTTTCCGGGTTATTGCCCATCATCAGTGTACAGTAGGAGTCTGGCTTTTGCTAGTGAGAGGCCAGGGACAGGGGTCAGAAACGCTCTTTTCTCCTTAGGGAGAGCAACTATATACTATAAATAAGTGAGGAGACTCAAATGGCCACGCACGCTCCTCTGGGTAATATGCAAATAAGGGAGATGGAATAAATCCTCCACAGTGCCACCTACTGAAAGGCAGCATTCCTTCGAGTCAAAGTGGGACTTTTTATACAAGTCTTACTACAATGACTGGGAATCAAAAGCAAAGCCAGACCCCATGTACATACAGCTGTTTCCGGGTTATTGCCCATCATCAGTGTACAGTAGGAGTCTGGCTTTTGCTAGTGAGAGGCCAGGGACAGGGGTCAGAAAAAGTCCCACTTTGACTCGAAGGAATGCTGCCTTTCAGTAGGTGGCACTGTGGAGGATTTATTCCATCTCCCTTATTTGCATATTACCCAGAGGAGCGTGCGTGGCCATTTGAGTCTCCTCACTTATTTATAGTATATAGTTGCTCTCCCTAAGGAGAAAAGAGCGTTTCTGACCCCTGTCCCTGGCCTCTCACTAGCAAAAGCCAGACTCCTACTGTACACTGATGATGGGCAATAACCCGGAAACAGCTGTATGTACATGGGGTCTGGCTTTGCTTTTGATTCCCAGTCATTGTAGTAAGACTTGTATAAAAAGTCCCACTTTGACTCGAAGGAATGCTGCCTTTCAGTAGGTGGCACTGTGGAGGATTTATTCCATCTCCCTTATTTGCATATTACCCAGAGGAGCGTGCGTGGCCATTTGAGTCTCCTCACTTATTTATAGTATATAGTTGCTCTCCCTAAGGAGAAAAGAGCGTTTCTGACCCCTGTCCCTGGCCTCTCACTAGCAAAAGCCAGACTCCTACTGTACACTGATGATGGGCAATAACCCGGAAACAGCTGTATGTACATGGGGTCTGGCTTTGCTTTTGATTCCCAGTCATTGTAGTAAGACTTGTATAAAAAGTCCCACTTTGACTCGAAGGAATGCTGCCTTTCAGTAGGTGGCACTGTGGAGGATTTATTCCATCTCCCTTATTTGCATATTACCCAGAGGAGCGTGCGTGGCCATTTGAGTCTCCTCACTTATTTATAGTATATAGTTGCTCTCCCTAAGGAGAAAAGAGCGTTTCTGACCCCTGTCCCTGGCCTCTCACTAGCAAAAGCCAGACTCCTACTGTACACTGATGATGGGCAATAACCCGGAAACAGCTGTATGTACATGGGGTCTGGCTTTGCTTTTGATTCCCAGTCATTGTAGTAAGACTTGTATAAAAAGTCCCACTTTGACTCGAAGGAATGCTGCCTTTCAGTAGGTGGCACTGTGGAGGATTTATTCCATCTCCCTTATTTGCATATTACCCAGAGGAGCGTGCGTGGCCATTTGAGTCTCCTCACTTATTTATAGTATATAGTTGCTCTCCCTAAGGAGAAAAGAGCGTTTCTGACCCCTGTCCCTGGCCTCTCACTAGCAAAAGCCAGACTCCTACTGTACACTGATGATGGGCAATAACCCGGAAACAGCTGTATGTACATGGGGTCTGGCTTTGCTTTTGATTCCCAGTCATTGTAGTAAGACTTGTATAAAAAGTCCCACTTTGACTCGAAGGAATGCTGCCTTTCAGTAGGTGGCACTGTGGAGGATTTATTCTATCTCCCTTATTTGCATATTACCCAGAGGAGCGTGCGTGGTCACCATTCCTTACTCCACAGGATGTCCGACGGGAAAAGTAAGAAAATCCAAACATAGATATGTGACAACTTCAGTCACTGGGAACGGTCAGAGACTGGAACTTTACTTTCAGAGATTATAACTTCACATAAATCCTGGAAGAACAGGTAAAGAGGTCAGAGAGGAGAACACACGATGAAAATAGGGCTACAGTCTAAGTTATCTGCATTACTCGGCTCCTGGAAAACACACATTCCGGGATGAAGAATGACACCAGGCCTACAGTCTAGGTCATCTGTATGACTCTGCTCCTGGACACACACACACCGGAGGCAGACACAACATTTCAGGTGTCTGAACACTGCACGGCGGGCTCCTTCTCTCTCTCTCTCCTAGGATAGGGGTCCTGGGGTTGTCATCTGGGAACCTCTCTTCCTCTTCTATCATTCACCGCATGAGGGTTGAAGGTACCCCCAAGCAGCCGGCACTCTCCCTCCAAACACTATGGTTGGAAAAATGGAACTCTTTACTCTCAACTTACAGTCCCATTTATATCTTACATACCCACATGACAGGACAATTGGTTACAATTTCCAGAGATATCCCAGATATTCACAGACATTAACCTCTTACATGCTGCAGCTGTGCGATACACATAACTAAAGACAAGATAATTTGCACAGAGCATCCACATTAAAGGCATGACATGTATGACAGTTATGGAGGGGCCAGATATATGTACTTTGGCCCACTACCCATGGTTCTTATGTGCTTTAGTAGTACTTGCTACATGGCCTAAAAATGTATTGCAAAACTACTGCAAGTGCATACATTTTGCATCAGTCAATAACTGCTACATGTATGGACACCCTTAGCAACATAACCTATTGGAAGAAGTTAGAGCAAATTGACAACATAACATGTTGGTGAATTTTAAGAGATAGAGTTGAGAAACTTTAGTCGATACCACCAATTCACTTTATTCTACTAGTGCAGTTCAGAACAGCACAGTTTAGAACTACTGATATTGCTATACAGTGAGATTCAAAAGTCAGGGCCACCTGGAATATCTTCTGAACAAAAATAAATACATGTAGGAAACTTTGTGAAACTCTTAGATAGGGAAATACTTCCTGGCACTATGTTGATGCCTGTTGGCCATCTTGGATTCAGCCCAAACAAACTTTAATGGAAAAGGGGTCATGGGTTACATGATTTAAGGGTACAATTTTGCCAGAAATTGATAAGTGCAATCACTTTTTCAATACCGCAAAACATTTTTAATTTATGGATGATGTTGTGTTGAGTATTAATAAAGTTATTTCAAATTATGTGCTAAGGAAAACACTCATTTTATGTCTTTTCAGGTACAGATGATGCTGTTAACAATCCAGAACAGAATTGAGACCATGGTTTATGTGAACCTTCAGATTTAATTTATTTGTTGGAAGTGCTAACTTTGTTTTTTGTATGCATTGCATTCCTGTTGAGTGCTGCCCTCACTTTTGTCTTGTCCTCCATTCATCCAACTGCCTCAGGTGCCTTAATGAAAGTATATAACCAAGTATCCAGCTTTTCCTTGAGTCTTTTAGAGGCAGGTACCCATCCAATAAGGTGCACCTAGACATGATTGATAGGCCCACATGCTTTAATCAAAATGTGCTTAGAACCTTATATTTTTATGTGTTTAGTATAAACAACAGTTGTGCAATTTTATTCAGATACTAAATGTATGACTGCTGAGGCATGTGTTTCTGTTACTAGAACTGAGATCATCCTGATGGTGACAGAAGTTCATATGAGGTGGCCGAGGCTTTCAATCAAGAACACCCATTAAGACAGAAGTTCAGGGAAACTGGTAGTGTCCAGAACTGATCGTTCAAACAGTGTCTCCAATCGCCAGGTATGATAGTTCATGAACATCTATGATAGTTCTTTTCACAAGGAATTCACAGGAAAGCACCAGGAAACTGGCATCGGAGCGGGGTGTGAGTCAACCAACTGTCATAAGGATTCAGAAGAAACACAAGTGGCACCCATAAAAACTGCAGCTGCAACAGAAGTTGTGTGAAGATGATGTAGTGGCCCAGAACATATATTCCTGTCCACTCCATAAATGCCATACATATAATGTCTTGTGTAGATGCACTGTGCAGAAATTGTCTAATCATTTGTTATGTGTGTTGCACAGCTGCAGCGAGTAGAGAGTTATGTCTGATTGAAGCTGGGATATACTTGTGAATGTAACCATTTCATGTCATGTGGTATGCCTGAGATTATATATATGAGTGATTTGGGTGTGGTAGTGAGTCGATCAGGAAGTTGAGTTGGAGTGGTAGTTGGAGATTCACATATTCTGATTCAGACTGGGATTGTGAGTGAGAGTGACAGCAGCATGTGGTGAAGAGAATGGGGGAAGAGGAGCAATTCCCTGAGATGTTCTATGCCAGGGAACATTGAAGCGTGGAGTGCAAGAGAGAGCGAGCAGCCTAAGACCCGGATCATCATGCATAGGTACTGTGTCCAAGGGATATCTGTGGAGAGTCTACTCCTTCCCTTTTTACCGGAGCAGTCCCAGGCAGATAACAAGGACTGTCGGGCAGGTGTCATCATGAGTATACCCCTTCTAGGAGTGGTTCCATACAAGTCCTAAGGATTGTAAGACCAGCATCATCCTGAGTTCCTCCCAGATCTTCTTCCTCTGTTTTGCCCGCATTGGTGTATCAGTGTACCTTTGTGAAGTGTTCCATTAAACTGCAGTAAAAATTCTCCTAGGCCCTGACCGCTCCCAGGGACTGAGGTACCAAAATGTTAACAGCGTGTGGACTCTATTTATTACCGCCGAGGGTCATACCGGTGGGTAAAAGGAACGGTGGCGTCACCCGTGACAACCTGCCAATCCTGCTGAATGTTTATTGGCCATCCCTATCCTAGGGATGTCTGGAAGAGGTCGTGACAAGTGACAGCTTTACCCTCCCAGCTCCTCCACGTGGGCCTCGTGTCCTGAGTGGACCCTCCGGGTCACTACAATGACCTTCACAGAAGCTTGGAATTTTGTAAATGGGCATTACAAATGTGTGAACAAAATGCACGTTATGTAAGTTCTGTCTTGTTTAGTGATGAGGCAAACTTGTGTTAATGGGGAGTCTAATAAGCAAAGCCACTGATACTGGAGCAATGCAAATCTGAACTGGACCGATCCCCCAAAGGCCCAGAATACCACTAAAGTGATGGTGTGGTGCGGGACCTGAGACGAATGTTCAAAATCAGGCTTAACTCAAAAATGGTTGCAGATATTTAAAAAAATTAAAATACCTGTATCTATCAGTTTCTGATAAAATTCTACCCTTAAATCAGATAACTCGTGACCCCTTTTTCTATTGAATTTCTGGGGCTGAATCCAAGATGGCTGGCACCGATAGGGCTAAAAAGCTCCCCCATAAGGCCAAAAAGTTTCCTCCCACCCTTCTACGTTTTCTACAAAGTTTCCTATTTATACCTCTTTTTATTCAGAAGATATCCTAGTTGGCCCTGACTTATGACTTACAATGTATATAGCAGCAGCGTTTAATACATTGTTCTAAGTAAACATTACGGATGCCCCTTACTACATTTGGCACATCTTTAGGCCGTCTGTGCCCTGAAATCTAGCAGTAAGACTATGGAACTCTCCGCCTGAGGACGTGGTGATGGTGAAATTGCTAAAACAGTTCAAGAGGGGCCCAGATGCCTTTCTTGACTGCAACAATATTACATATTATAGTCATCAGATTACTTCAGAAGGGATATTGATCTGATTGCCAAATTGAAAATTACTTCAGAAGGGTTGTTGATCTGGTTGCCAGATTTGGAGTCAGGAAGGAATTTTTTCCTTAAAATGAGGAAAATCGTCTTCTAGCTCATGTTGTTCTTTTGCCTTCCTCTGGATCAACATTGCAGAATAATAGGCTAAACTGGATAGACATGTCTCTTTTTTAGTCTTCCATACTGTTACTGTGTCTCGTCAGCTATTTCCTGGGTTAGATTTCAGCTTCTGCCATAAATTACAATAAATCTGACAGCCTGGGAGCAGCCACAATTGCCAAGCCCCACTTGTTTTTTTTTTAAGTGGAGGGGCCAGTGTAATATGGCAGAAAGTCCTGCAATTTGGCAATGCACAAGATACTTCAGGTCAAAATGTTCAACTCTTAGGCGTCATGTCCACGGGGACAGATCCGCAGCGGGTCACCCGCACGCGTAATCCACGGTCCATAGGGATGCATTTAAATACCTGCGGATGTCATTTCCCTTGAGGCGCGGCTTGCGTGTGCGGGAAAACACCCACAGCATGCTCCATTTTAGTGCAGGTCTCCCACGGGGACGGCTCTTGCAGGCTTCTATTGAGGCCTATGGAAGCATCTGGATCCGTGGCACACCCGCAGCTGAATTCCTGCTCTCCGGCGCGGGAGAACAGGAGTTGGAAAGAAAAGGGGTGCACGGCGCATGCGCACGGCACGCTGCTGGCGTGCCGAGCACATCTACCGGGCCGAAGAAAGAAGATCCGGCTGCAACAGAGGGCAGATCCGCAGCGTCCGGACAGGTAAGTAATTCTTCTTTTTAGGCCTTATGTCTGCGGGAAAGGAAGGACCCGCTGCGGGATTCTGCATGAAGAACCCACGGCGGGCCTGATTTTCCACGTGGACATGAGGCCTTATACGCCAAAAACCTGGCATAAACATTTAAACAACTGTACCCCATAGTGTTTGTAATACTGGTTAGCAAGTCCTGTATTGATGATTATGCTGCAATTATTGTGCAACCATTTACACAACTTGCTGTGTGTTAAGTGCGGTGAGTGTTGCAAGATAAGAAACACTAACCACTGATTTCACAATTACACTGCCTATATTTAGGGAAACAATAGTAACCTAATGAGAATGTAATTTGCCCTCATTTAATAAATGTCATCCTCACTCAAACACAGTAGAAGAGCAATTTTGCTTTCATTTTTGGTGAAATTGTTATTTTAGACAATTTCTAAAGCTTATCCATTAACTGCATTAACAGTTTTTTTTTCCTATTTGCATTTTTCACATTGTTCATGATATGGACTTATTTTCATGCGTAATAAAACATAAGCTGGGTAGTACCGGGACTAGATGGAAACATTCTTATCCATTGAGCATGCATTAGGCCAGCTGCACACAGGCGGATTTGCATAGCCGAGTCCGGAGCGGGTGTCCACGTCTGGATTCCGCAGCAAATGCCGCCCATAACATGCTATGTCAAAACGCGATTTCCTCTACACCAGCAGAAATGGATTGCGATTTTCCGCTCACAGAGAAAAAAATCAGAGCATGCTGCGATCCTGTACGACTTCTGTGTGAATGGCTTCCATTAAAGTCAATGGAAGCCATCCGCCCCACGACCCAGCCGCACATCCCCAATACAGGTCCGGACAGGAACATGGGGGTCAGCGGTTGGGAACAGGGGATCTGTGCAGACGGCCTAAATCAGAACAACTGCTTTACAAATACATTTGGTGATAATGTGAACTATAAGAGTTGTTCAAGCCTTCTACCTTGGCAGGTTGGTCTAGCATAAATATTATGTCTAGTGTGTGTACATGGCATATACCTGGCTGTAGTGGAAAGGGAAAGTTTACCTGTGGCCATCATTTTATAGTTCACATGCTAATATGATCTAGGTAAAAAGCTATATTACTTGTCTTAGGCCGCCTGCACACGAACGGGTCAGATTCTGCATACAGGATCCTGCAGAGGAATCCCACCCTGCGCCCCACTGGTGATACTGTGTACCTATCCGGAATCTGTACTGCGAATGGTCTGGCCGGTGCACATGTGTAGTACAGATTTTGCCACGCCGTTGGTAGGCGATGATGCAGATCCTGCGACCACTGGCGTACATATAGGGGGTGCTGGGGGTGCGGTTGCGACCCGGCCCCTGAGCCCCTGGGGGCCCACGGGGCTTACTTTGCAGTCAGTCAGGCAGCACTGACTGACTGCACTTACTTTCACTATGGTCTCTGCGCAGGAAGGCAGCCTCTCCTGCACATCGGTGCTTCCTCCCAGGACCTCCGCTCAGACCCCTCCCCCATCTGGTTCTCCAGCACAGAGATCATCAGAGGGGAGGAGTCTGAGCTGAGTTTCTGGGAGGAAGCACCAATGTGCCCGGAGAGGCTGCCTGCCTGCGCAGAGACCATAGTGAAAGTAAGTGCAGTCAGTGAGAGGGAACGTCCTCGGTATGATTAAGAGGAGGGAGGGGGGGGAGTGAGGGGTGTTCTGTGTGTGATAGTGAGTGGGGGAAACGAGGGGTGTTCTGTGTGATGGGGAGTGGGGGGGGGGGGGGCGAGGGGTGTTCTGTGTGATGGGGAGTGGGGGTGAGTGAGGGGGGTTCTGTGTGATGGGGAGTGGGGGTGAGTGAGGGGGGTTCTGTGTGATGGGGAGTGGGGGGGACGAGGGGTGTTCTGTGTGATGGGGAGTTGGGGTGAGTGAGGGGGGTTCTGTGTGTGATGGGGAGTGGGGGTGAGTGAGGGGGGTTCTGTGTGATGGGGAGTGGGGGTGAGTGAGGGGGGTTCTGTGTGATGGGGAGTGGGGGGGACGAGGGGTGTTCTGTGTGATAGGGAGTGGGGGTGAGTGAGGGGGGTTCTGTGTGTGATGGGGAGTGGGGGTGAGTGAGGGGTGTTCTGTGTGATGGGGAGTGGGGGTGAGTGAGGGGTGTTCTGTGTGATGGGGAGTGGGGGGGGGACGAGGGGTGTTCTGTGTGATGGGGAGTGGGGGTGAGTGAGGGGGGTTCTGTGTGATGGGGAGTGGGGGTGAGTGAGGGGGGTTCTGTGTGATGGGGAGTGGGGGTGAGTGAGGGGGGTTCTGCGAGCCGGCACCTGACTTCACTATTAGAGGTATGCTAGAACCGAGCCGCTGTATTGGTGACTAAGGGCTCAATGCCAATGCCGTAAGCCTACAACACTGTGGGGGACCACCGGCATCTCACACATTTCCCAGCCATGCACGCTGCCGGCAGGGAGCACATATGGCTTTGTGTGGCACTGCACATGCACAGGGGGATTCTTTTTTTAATTCCCCACTCTGTTTAGAGTGACAATGCGTATGGAAACAATGTAATGTGTATGGGCAGTGTATCATACAAGTGTACAGGGCTCACGTTACGTGGTACGCAGAGAAAGAGAGCATGCTGGGATTACCACGTGTGCATAATACGTGGTGAAAACCTGGTCGTGCACATGAGCCCTAACATGTTATAAAAGTTAGCTCATGCTGTCTCCAATGTATGTGTGCCTGTATTATGTATGTGTATATATAATTATTTTTTTCTGTCTTGGGGAAGCAAAGCATGCCTTGAGGCTTGTGTTCTGGATGTTTTAAAAATCTAAAACCCCTGATTACTATTGATCCATTGATGGGTCATTAAAAAAAACAGTAATGTAGCTAAAAGTGATATACAAGGAGTAGCTGTGAAAAGGAGTGGTGGGTGGACGGGTCTGGAAGGGGGCCCCAAGCTAAACTTTTGCACCCAGGCCCATGAGCCTCTAGCTACGCCCCTGCCTGCGACCTTTCCGCAATGATGATTGTGGAAGGGCCGCGGGTCAGACGGCTTTCATTGACTTCAATGGAAGCCATCTGCATGGAATCCGCCTAAAAATAGAGCATACTGCGATTTTTCCTCCGTCTGCTTTCCACCTAGCTGCCCGGCTTTTAGACTGAAGAAAAAGTGCTGCTTGCAGAGCTTTTTCTTGTGGCATTTTGAGCCGTATCTGTAACGGGAGGTCCAGCAGGAGGTTTTGACACTGATGTGAAACCAGCTTTAAAGAGACTCTGTCAGCTACTTTTAGCCCTGTAAGCTAAACTTATGGGCTGAAAGTAGGTGGCCCATGGATTCCGGGGATGTAAGTGTTATACTTACCTCCCCCATTGTTCCCTTGGTGTGAGCGCTAGAAGTCACTGCTGAATAAATGGAGTGGCGCTGCTAAGTAGTCCGCCCATCCTAATTTTACAACAGGCAGACTACTTAGCAGCACCATTCAATGCATTCAGTGGCAGCTTTCAGCGCTCACACGGGGGGAATGACAGAAAAGGCGAGTATAAAACTTACATCCCTCCTCAGCAGGTCACCTACTTTTAGCCCACAGCCTTATAGTGTCAAACGTAGCAGAGAAAGTCTGTTTAACATTAAAATGAGCAGCCCAATATTGTGTGGGTCTTTCTCCTGCCAAACTAGTGCTAACCTACTAATGTAACCTTCCAGATTTAGGACTAAAGTTTGAGGAGGTCGGTAGTATATTACCTGCACTAGTTCTTCTCTACCATCTGTCTGATCTGCTAGTTTGGGGTACAATATTTTATTGATATAAAATAGCAGTCATAATCTTCAGACTATCTATACACCACAGTGCATTGACCAGTACTCCTGCTGATTGGCCAGTGCTGCTCATGTGATCAGCACTGGCCAATGAGGGAGTAGTGCACAGTGTGCATTAGCTTAATAGGCAATTGCAGTAACCATCTTAGAAAGCCAAAAACTGGGACCAGATCGGCAGGTAGGATGGATGGCAGAGAAGATCAAGTGCAGGTAATACACCCCAAGACTTCTGGTCCCAGGCCAGAATTTTGTCCTGAAACTGGAAGGTTGCTTTGAAGAATGGACTCTACAAGACTTCTGAAGGTATTCTGTGGTATATGTCTCCAAGGTATTAGCAACAGATACTTTAAGTTCTATAAGTTGTTAGGTGGACGTCCATGAATCGGACTTGTGTTTTTTTCATCACTTATTACGGATGATTCATCAAATTGATATTTGGGGAAATTAGTGGCCAAATCAACACCTTCAACTCTTCGTTATTTTATCAAACCATTTCTGGACAATTTTTGCAGTGTGTCAGGATGCATTATCCTGCCGAAAGAAGCCACTGCCATTAGGTAATATCACAGACATGAAGGGGTATACTTGGTCTGCAATAAGTGATAGATATCAAAGTAACATCCCCATGAATACCAGTACCCAAGACTTCCAAAATGAACCTTAGGCAACCCTGACCCTATTGCTAATTCACTGTTTGCCCTTTTTTGAACTATTTTGCGCAGGTTCTAACCCCTACATACCAGGAACATCCCACAAGACCTGCCATTTTGGAGATGCTCTGATCCAGCCATCTAGCCATCACCATTTGGTCCTGGTCAAAGTCACTCAGATTCTTACGCTTGCTTCCAACACAAGAACTTGACTGCTCCTTGTTTCCTAATATATCGCACCTGTGTCAGATACCATTACGACAAAATAATCAACTTTATACTCGTCACTTGTCAGTGGTTTAATTTAAAGCCCAATTGATGTAATCAATTCTATTTATAAATAACATGCAACCAGAGTAATAATAAAAGACGAGGTGTTGGGGAATTATATATGACTGTAGAAGAGAAATACAAGTGCGTTTCTTCACCCATGTACATGAGCCTGTCTACCCAACAGAAGATTCCACAGACTTTCACTGCAAGATATTTCCTTCATTTTTGCGCTTCATGTTTCCTGTCATGTAAACACTTGTTTTTGCATTTTATTTCTTGTTCTGTAAGAATTGTATTTTTATTTATCCGGAAAACAATAAAACAGCAGCAACCTCCTAATGAAACATGTATTATTTAATGCATTTCTTTATGACGATGAAACACATTTTAGGAAGAAAATTATTGATCTCAATAAAAAGAAAGCAATATTCACTCTCTGTAAATAACTGCATGGCCGTGGGAATCATTCATTACCAATGCATTTTATTAGGGAAATAACATAGCGCTACTATCATTGTGGTGACTTCATGTGTCCAGGACCGGAATCTGAATGAAATGAATTGCGGCCTCTTCTAGATATGATTATCAATTATGTGCATCATTATAATGCATTCAGAAGCAAAATTCTAACGAGTTTTACATTGTTTCTACTACAATTAGAGATGAGCGAGCACCAAAATGCTCGGGTGCTCGTTACTCGGGACGAAATTATCGCGATGCTCGAGGGTTCGTTTCGAGTAACGAACCCCATTGAAGTCAATGGGCGACTCGAGCATTTTTGTATTTCGCCGATGCTCGCTAAGGTTTCCTTGTGTGAAAATCTGGGCAATTCAAGAAAGTGATGGGAACAACACAGCAACGGATAGGGCAGGCGAGGGGCTACATGTTGGGCTGCATCTCAAGTTCACAGGTCCCACTATTAAGCCACAATAGCGGCAAGAAAAGCTTCTGAAAAGCCCTCATTAGCAATGCATACCTTAGCTAAGCACCACACTACCTCCAACAAAGCACAATCACTGCCTGCATGACACTCCGCTGCCACTTCTCCTGGGTTACATGCTGCCCCCCCCCCCCCCCCGCGCGCACGACACAGTGTCCACAGCGCACACCAAAGTGTCCCTGCGCAGCCTTCAGCTGCACTCATGCCACACCACCCTCATGTCTATTTATAAGTGTGTCTGCCATGAGGAGGCACACACTGCAGAGGGTTGGCATGGCTAGGCAGCGACCCTCTTTAAAAGGGGCAGGGCGATAGCCCACAATGCTGTACAGAAGCAATGAGAAATGTAATCCTGTGCCACCGCCATCAGGAGCTGCACACATGGGCATAGCAATGGGGAACCTATGTGCCACACACTATTCATTCTGTCAAGGTGTCTGCATGCCCCAGTCAGACCGCGGTTTTTTATAAATAGTCACAGGCAGGTACAACTCCGCAATGGGAATTGCGTGTGCACCCACAGCATGGGTGGCTCCCTGGAACCCACCGGCTGTACATAAATGTATCCCATTGCAGTGCCCTGGACAGCAGAGCTAACGTCAGATTAAATGCAGGTGGGCTTTGGCCCACACTGCATGCCCCAAACTGACCGGGGTTTTTAATTCATAGACACAGGCAGGTACAACTCCCTATTGTGAAGTCCGTGTGGACCCACAGCATGGGTGGGTGCCAGGAAGCCACCGGTGGTACATAAATATATCCCATTGCATTGCCCATCACAGCTGAGGTATTGTCATGTTTAATGCAGGTGGGCTTCGGCCCACACTGCATGGCCCAGTCAGACTGGGGTTCTTTAGAAGTGGACACATGCAGTTACAACTCCCTGTGGACCCACAGCATGGGTGGCTCCCTGGAACCCACCGGCGGTACATAAATATATCCCATTGCAGTGTCCAGCACAGCTGATGTAACGTCAGCTTTAATGCAGGTGGGCAAAAAATTAATTGGATTACACTGTAGGCGAGGGCCCCAAAAAATTGGTGTACCAACAGTACTAATGTACGTCAGAAAAATTGCCCATGCCCAACCAAGAGGGAAGGTGAAACCCATTAATCGCTTTGGTTAATGTGGCTTAATTTGTAACTAGGCCTGGAGGCAGCCCAGTTAAAATAAAAATTGGTTCAGGTGAAAGTTTCAACGCTTTAATGAGCATTGAAACGTATAAAAATTGTTTACAAAAATTATATGACTGAGCCTTGTGGGCCTAAGAAAAATTGCCCGTTCGGCGTGATTACGTCAGGTTTCAGGAGGAGGAGCAGGAGGAGGAGGATGAATATTATACACAGATTGATGAAGCTAAAAGGTCCACATTTTTGATGGTGATAGAGAACAATGCTTCCATCCGCGGGTGCAGCCTACGTATTGTTTAGGTATCGCTGCTGTCCGCTGGTGGAGAAGAGAAGTCTGGGGAAATCCAGGCTTTGTTCATCTTGATGAGTGTAAGCCTGTCGGCACTGTCGGTTGACAGGCGGGTACGCTTATCTGTGATGATTCCCCCAGCCGCACTAAACACCCTCTCTGACAAGACACTAGCCGCAGGACAAGCAAGCACCTCCAGGGCATACAGCGCGAGTTCAGGCCACGTGTCCAGCTTCGACACCCAGTAGTTGTAGGGGGCCGACGACTCAGCCTTGACTGGGGACCGGTGACACAGTCTTGCTGGGGAGCCAGAAAGCTGTCAAAGGCCTTAGAGAGTGTTCCCCTGCCTGTGCTGTACATGCTGCCTGATCTCTGCGCCTCCCCTGCTACCTGGCCCTCGGAACTACGCCTTCGGCCACTAGCGCTGTCGGATGGGAATTTTACCATCAGTTTGTCCGCCAGGGTCCTGTGGTATAGCATCACTCTCGAACCCCTTTCCTCTTCGGGTATGAGAATGGAAAGGTTCTCCTTATACCGTCGGTGTCGCGCGGCACGGCAGCACAGCGGTGGGCAAGCGTCAGCAGGCCGTGCTGAAACTACTCAGCTTAGGAGAGAAGTGACACACGGCCCACGAACTGCTGCAGGGTCTGACAGAGCAGACCGACCGCTGGCTTGCGCCGCTGAGCCTCCAACCAGGCATGGTCGTGTGTGACAACGGCCGTAACCTGGTGGCGGCTCTGCAGCTCGGCAGCCTCACGCACGTGCCATGCCTGGCCCACGTCTTTAATTTGGTGGTTCAGCGATTTCTGAAAAGCTACCCACGCTTGTCAGACCTGCTCGGAAAGGTGCGCCGGCTCTGTGCACATTTCCGCAAGTCCCACACGGACGCTGCCACCCTGCGCACCCTGCAACATCGCTTTCATCTGCCAGTGCACCGACTGCTGTGCGACGTGCCCACACAGTGGAACTCTACGCTCCACATGTTGGCCAGGCTCTATGAGCAGCGTAGAGCTATAGTGGAATACCAACTCCAACATGGGCGGCGCAGTGGGAGTCAGCCTCCTCAATTCTTTACAGAAGAGTGGGCCTGGTTGGCAGACATCTGCCAGGTCCTTGGAAACTTTGAGGAGTCTACCCAGATGGTGAGCGGCGATGCTGCAATCATTAGCGTCACCATTCCTCTGCTATGCCTTTTGAGAAGTTCCCTGCAAAGCATAAAGGCAGACGCTTTGCGCTCGGAAACGGAGCCGGGGGAAGACAGTATGTCGCTGGATAGTCAGAGCACCCTCCTGTCTATATCTCAGCACGTTGAGGAGGAGGAGGAGGAGCATGAGGAGGATGAGGAGGAGGGGGAAGAGACAGCTTGGCCCACTGCTGAGGGCACCCATGCTGCTTGCCTGTCATCCTTTCAGCGTGTATGGCCTGAGGAGGAGGGGGAGGAGGATCCTGAAAGTGATCTTCCTAGTGAGGACAGCCATGTGTTGCATACAGGTACCCTGGCACACATGGCTGACTTCATGTTAGGATGCCTTTCTCGTGACCCTCGCGTTACACGCATTCTGGCCACTACGGATTACTGGGTGTACACACTGCTCGACCCACGGTATAAGGAGAACCTTTCCACTCTCATACCCGAAGAGGAAAGGGGTTCGAGAGTGATGCTATACCACAGGACCCTGGCGGACAAACTGATGGTAAAATTCCCATCCGACAGCGCTAGTGGCCGAAGGCGCAGTTCCGAGGGCCAGGTAGCAGGGGAGGCACAGAGATCAGGCAGCATGTACAGGACAGGCAGGGGAACACTCTCTAAGGCCTTTGACAGCTTTATGGCTCCCCAGCAAGACTGTGTCACCACTCCCCAGTCAAGGCTGAGTCGGCGGGAGCACTGTAAAAGGATGGTGAGGGAGTACGAAGCCTATCGCACGACCGTCCTCCGTGACGCCTCTGCCCCCTACAACTACTGGGTGTCGAAGCTGGACACGTGGCCTGAACTCGCGCTGTATGCCCTGGAGGTGCTTGCTTGTCCTGCGGCTAGCATCTTGTCAGAGAGGGTGTTTAGTGTGGCTGGGGGAATCATCACAGATAAGCGTACCCGCCTGTCAACCGACAGTGCCGACAGGCTTACACTCATCAAGATGAACAAAGCCTGGATTTCACCAGACTTCTCTTCTCCACCAGCGGACAGCAGCGATACCTAAACAATACGTAGGCTGCACCCGCGGATGGAAGCATTGTTCTCTATCACCATCAAAAACGTGGACCTTTTAGCTTCATCAATCTGTGTATAATATTCATCCTCCTCCTCCTGCTCCTCCTCCTGAAACCTGACGTAATCACGCCGAACGGGCAATTTTTCTTAGGCCCACAAGGCTCAGTCATATAATTTTTGTAAACAATTTTTATACGTTTCAATGCTCATTAAAGCGTTGAAACTTTCACCTGAACCAATTTTTATTTTAACTGGGCTGCCTCCAGGCATAGTTACAAATTAAGCCACATTAACCAAAGCGATTAATGGGTTTCACCTTCCCTCTTGGTTGGGCATGGGCAATTTTTCTGACGTACATTAGTACTGTTGGTACACCAATTTTTTGGGGCCCTCGCCTACAGTGTAATCCAATTAATTTTTTGCCCACCTGCATTACAGCTGATGTTACATCAGCTGTGCAGGGCACTGCAATGGGATATATTTATGTACCGCCGGTGGGTTCCAGGGAGCCACCCATGCTGTGGGTCCACAGGGAGTTGTAACTACATGTGTCCACTTCTAAAGAACCCTAGTCTGACTGGGGCATGCAGTTTGGGCCGAAACCCACCTGCATTTAATCTGACGTTAGCTCTGCTGTCCAGGACACTGCAATGGAATACATTTATGTACAGCGGGTGGGTTCCAGGGAGCCACCCATGCTGTGGGTGCACACGGAATTCCCATTGCGGAGTTGGGGATTCCCAGTTGTACCTGCCTGTGACTATTTATAAAAAACCGCGGTCTGACTGGGGCATGCAGACACCTTGACAGAATGAATAGTGTGTGGCACATAGGTTCCCCATTGCTATGCCCACGTGTGCAGCTCCTGATGGCGGTGGCACAGGATTATATTTCTCATTGCTTCTGTACAGCATTGTGGGCTATCGCGCCGCCCCTTTTAAAGAGGGTCGCTGCCTAGCCGTGCCAACCCTCTGCAGTGTGTGCCTGCGGTTCCTCCTCATGGCAGATGCACTTATAAATAGACATGAGTGTGGCGTGGCATGAGGGCAGCTGAAGGCTGCGCAGGGACAATTTGGTGTGCGCTGTGGACACTGGGTCGTGCAGGGTTGGGCAGCATGTAACCCAGGAGAAGTGGCAGCGGAGTGTCATGCAGGCAGTGATTGTGCTTTGTTGGAGGTAGTGTGGTGCTTAGCTAAGGTATGCATTGCTAATGAGGGCTTTTCGGAAGTAAAAGTTGTTGGGAGGGGTGGGGGCCCACTCTTGCCGGTATTGTGGCTTAATAGTGGGACATGGGAACTTGAGATGCAGCCCAACATGTAGCCCCTCGCCTGCCCTATCCGTTGCTGTGTCGTTCCCATCACTTTCTTGAATTGCCCAGATTTTCACAAATGAAAACCTTAGCGAGCATCGGCGATATACAAAAATGCTTGGGTCGCCCATTTACTTCAATGGGGTTCGTTACTCGAAATGAACCCTCGAGCATCGCGATAATTTCGTCCCGAGTAACGAGCACCCGAGCATTTTGGTGCTCGCTCATCTCTAAAAAAGACCACAAAATCTGTAGAGTTGCATTAGTACTATATGGCCAAAAGTATTTAGACTCCTGACCATCACATCTATATAAGCTTATTGGATATCTCATAATAAAACTGTGGGTCTTAACATTTTGTTGGGTCCCCTTTTGCATTACATCATCTATTATACTAAGACTTTCTACAAGGTTTTAGAGGGTGTCTGTGCACATTTGTACTGATATTGCATGAGAAGATCTGACTTACATTTGGAAATTCTAATTTATCCTGAAAATAGCACAATCCTGCTAGCAATTCCACATCAAAATCCATAGTTAGCAATGCAGATTTTGGTGCAGAATTCAGGGGCAGCGTTCCACATCAAAATCCATAGTTAGCCATGCAGACTTTGGTGCAGAATTCAGGGGCAGCATATTTGACAACGCTATTGCGGACTATTCCATCATATGTGAAAGATCCCTTAACGTGTTTGATGGGGTGGAGGTCAGGGCTTTGTGCAGGCTACTCACAGTCCTCCTGTTGCGGCAGTTCTGGGATTGCTGCCTTGATGATAAGTCTGGTGCTGGGTTCGGAGATGTGTCTACATCTTCTGGTTCAGTGGGTGTGGTATTAGGTGTGACATGCTTAGTTGCGCCTGTAGGTAATTACTAGGGTTATTTAGCATGGCCTGAAACTGAGCTGAACTGCTGTTGATTTTCAGTTTCTCTCAGACTGAGCTAGCAGTCAGAAGCTTGCTCCTGTATTGCTCAGTTACTTGCCGCATCTCAATCTAAGTACTGTGTAGTGTACAGAAGTTAATGTGTACATGTGTTCTGGATGTTTCTGGATGGTCTACGCAGTCTTGTGTTTCTGTGTTTTCCACTGTCTCCTATGTGTATGAATATGATATGTATATTAAGGTGTAGGTTGCACCTTTTTGCACCTTTGCAGCACTAAATGGGTTATTGTCTGGGTTGTCTAAGAAAGTATCTATTTGTATGTCATGTGACCTCATTTTATATATGTGGGTGCAAGATGCTTGAGTGAGGTCTTCTAGTCTTTTCTGCCAGCTGCATGGTTGTCCTTTTGGGAAAGAGAGCCTGGATTGTACTCAGATACCTTTAATGTGAGTACAAGAAGAGATGGAAGAGTCTGAGATGATACCCCTCTAATGCCGTGAACCCCTGTTTCTACTTTTCCTTGTTATGTGGAGTTTTTCCTGCCATGCAGTGTGAGGTGAAGAGTGTCTCAAGTTCCGTGAGAGTGGACCGGTAGAGTGTTGGTAGAGGTTCCTAAGAGTTGGTGTCCGGGACCAGGGAACTACAGTTAACCAGGCCTCTGTAAGTCACCCTGTTTCCTCCTTGTTTCCCCCCCTTTTGCTTCACGTGTTCTAAACCCTCACTAAAGTGCCGGTGGATGTAAAGAGGACTGTTGTGCATTGTTATTTCAAGTAACTCAGTAAACGGCTTTACTAACCATTCCAGTTTTGGCCTATTGAATTCTACCCCGTGTGTGGACTCTTATTTATTCTCCCTTAGAGATCACCATGGAGGAAGGAATGGTGGCATCACAAGTGACAAAGAAGAACAAAGGTAATCCACTTGTAGGTTTCCTTATTTAATATAGTCTGCCCGCGCCCCTTGGACGTGTCCCTGGTTACCCTCCGGGTGGGAGACGGCACAACCACCGTTGTCTCCTAGGCTGGGGCCCACTCCTCAGATCCTGCAACTGTGTTTGCATATCTAGTTTTGGTTTTCTTGCCATCTCCCTTTCCCATGTAGGATTAACTAGGGGCTGAGGCACGCGGTCAGGACCGTCCTTATTGGGACAATTGCCCTGCTTTCAGGCAGGGCTCTTCCCAATGTTTGATTATATAGGCACAGTGTTTCCTATATTTTGGTTCCATTCTTGTTTTGTCTTTATTTATTTGCATTTGTGGGAGATCTGTGAGTGATAGATCCAGCATGTCCAGGTTGGACGCGACTCCTCCATGCAAAACTCATTAAACCACATCCCTGTGAATCTTCTCCTGCAGTGTCATGTTATTGTCACATTTCTACCAAAAGAAGGTCATATTTTCGAACAATAAGTTTAAAAAAAATTATTGCAGCTAATATTTGTCAGAAATTTTGCACATTTTTAGAGGGGTATTTAAATTATAGCAAATTATTCTTTCTCCACGGGATAACTTGCTGATAGGCCTCGGTCTGACATCTGGGACCCCCACTGATTCCAAAATTGCAGCACCAGCCGTTCACTAAAATAATAATAATCTTTATTTGCATAGCGCCAACTTATTCCGCAGCGCTTTCAAGCATGGGAGAAATGCAAACAATACAACAATTACAATGTGAGATACAATCAGTTTGAAACAAATGGAGTGGGGGTGGTATAGGAGCTACAAAGGGGAGAGCGAGGCATGGGGAGCACAGGCAGTAGGAGATTTCATGTGGAAATCAGTTATTAGAAAGCAAACGGGGTGGGGCGATAAGGAGGTGCAGGGGTAGAGGTCGTTTGTGATAGGCAGGGTGGAAGGTGTCGGGAGCCATAGGGAGGGGCGTGGACTAGGTCAAGGGATTTGGTATGCCACCCTGAAGAGGTGCGTTTTTAAGGAGTCTCTGAAATTTCGTGCATCGGGAATTGTCCGGATGCCTTGGGGTAGAGTGTTCCAGAGTATGGGTGCTGTTCTGGTGAAGTCCTGTAGGTGAGCATGTGATGTTCGTATTAAATGGGTATTTAGTCTAAGAGTGTTAGCGGATCAGAGTGAGCAGGCTGGGTGGTGTACGGAAAGGAGGAAGGCCATGTATGCAGAGCTTTGTAAGTGAGGTAGAGGAGTTTAAATTTAGTTTTGCAGTGGATGGGCAGCCAATGCAGCAACTGGCATAATGCAGAGGCGTCTGAGTAACGGCTGGATAGAAAAATGAGCCTAGCTGCCGCATTTAGTATAGATTGGAGTGGAGTGAGTCTAGTGTGGGGGAGGCCGATGAGTAGCGAGTTGCAGTAGTCAAGCCGAGAGTGGATGAGACCAACCACAAGTGTCTTCAGCGTGTCCATGGTGAGGAACAGACGTATTTTAGCAATATTTCTGAGGTGCATGTGGCATGTTTGGGCCAGAGATTGGATGTGGGGGGTAAAGGAGAGGTCAGAGTCCCGTGTGACCCCAAGGCAGCGGGCATGCTGTCAGGGGGTTATGATGGTGCCAGACACTGGAAAGGAGATGTTGAGGGGGGGGGGGTCAGTTGGATGGTGGAAAGACGAGAAGGTCAGTTTTAGAGTGGTGTTAAGTTTGAGAAAAAGGGAGGGCATAGTATTAGCGACAGCGGACAGACAGTCGGTGATATTTTGGAGGAATGGTTCATAGATCTCAAGGGAATAGGTGTATAGTTGGGTGTCGTCAGCGTAGAGATGGTATTGGAGGCCAAATTTGTGAATAGTTTGTCCAATTTGGGCTGTACAGTTAAAGAAGAGAAGAGGACCAAGGACTGAGCCCTGGGGTACCCCAACAGCGAGAGGAAGTGGAGAGGAGATAGATCCAGCAAAGGAGACACTGAAAGAGCGGTCAGAGAGGTAGGAGGAGAGCCAGGAGAGAGCAGTGTCCTTTAGACCAATAGAGCGGAGGATAGTGAGAAGGAGGTCATGGTCAACAGTCTCAAATGAAGCAGAGAGGTCAAGGAGGATTAGTAGGGAGTAGTCACCTCTTAACTTTGCCGTCATCAGGTCATTTGACACTTTTGTGAGGGCAGTTTTGGTCGAGTGTAGAGAGCAGAAACCAGACAAGAGGGGGTCGAGGAGTGAGTTGTCAGAGAGAAAGCGTGTGAAGCGGGAGTAGACCAGGCATTCTAGTAATTTAGAGATGATGGGGAGGTAGTTGGCGGCATCGGTCGGTTCAAGGGTTAAAAACCACAAGCATCTCCACTTCATTCACTGTGGCTGCCGGAGATAGCTGAGTTTAAGGCCTCATACACACGGGTGGATTTGCATTGCGGAATACGGAGCGGGAGCCTGCCTCTGGATTCCGCATGCTATGGAAAAGTGATTCTTCCTGCAAAACAGCAGAAACCAATTGTGGTTTCCTCTCACGGATGAAAAATTGCAGCATGCTCCATTTTTGCATGGATTCCGCACTCCCCAAGTTGTTGGTGCCCTGTCATATTGGCTTCCGGAATTTCACTCGGTCCGGTCAGGCTTTTATTGATTCGGGCGCTGCCGCTAATTTGGTTAGTCTAAGCTTTGTCAGCCCCCTGATGGCTGAGTTCTCGGCATTGGAGACGCCCATACGCTTCACTAGCATTGATTCCACCCGTCTGTCTGCAGGTGTTGTCCAGTGGAGGACTCCCATGGTACAGTTCACTGTGGGTGTTCTGCATTCTGAGAATCTGTCATTCTTAGTAATGGAGAGGATGTCTGTTGATGTAGTGCTGGGTATGCCCTGGTTGGCACTGCATAATCCCTGATTTGATTGGTCCACTCGGGAATTGACACATTGGGGGTTGTCCTGTCATAGTCACTTAGCTACTATACCTATGTGTTCAGCAGATGCCATATTTATTCCCAAGTATTTGTCTGATTTCCATGACGTATTTTCCAAGAAATGGTCTGAGATTTTGCCTCCCCATAGGGAGTGGGAATTTGGTATTGATTTGATCCCCGACAGTCCAATCCCAAGGGGAGACATTTTCAATTTGTCAGGGCGGGAGCATGAAGCCCTTAAAGGGGTTGTCCCGCGAAACAAAGTGGGTCTATACACTTCTGTATGGCCATATTAATGCACTTTGTAATGTACATTGTGCATTAATTATGAGCCATACAGAAGTTATCAGAAATTTTTCACTTACCTGTTCCATTGCTAGCGTCCTCGTTTCCATGGAGCCATCTAATTTTCAGCGTCTAATCGCCAAATTAGACGCGCTTGCGCAGTCCGGGTCTTCTTCTTTTCTCAATGGGGCTCCGTGTAGCTCCGTGTAGCTCCGCCCCGTCACGTGCCGATTCCAGCCAATCAGGAGGCTGGAATCGGCAATGGACCGCACAGAAGCCCTGCGGTCCACGGAGGGAGAAGATCCCGGCGGCCATCTTCAGCAGGTAAGTAAGAAGTCACCGGAGCGTGGGGATTCAGGTAAGCGCTGTCCGGTGTTCTTGTTTAACCCCTGCATCGGGGTTGTCTCGCGCCGAACGGGGGGGCTGTTGAAAAAAAAAAAAACCCGTTTCGGCGCGGGACAACCCCTTTAAGTCCTACATCTCAGAGTCTCTGGCCAAACAACACATCAGGCCATCCAGGTCCCCGGCCGGGGCAGGTCTCTTCTTTGTAGAGAAAAAGGATGGCAAATTGAGGCCTCGTGTGGATTATTGGGCTTTGAATAAAATTACTGCGAAGAACCAGGGCTCCTTGCCCTTGATTCCTGACTTATTGAATCAGGTGGTAGGGGCCCACTGGTTTTCCAAATTGGACTTAAGGGGGGTGTACAATTTAATTCGCATACGAGAGGGAGATGAGTGGAAGACTGCATTCAACCCCCCCATTAGGACATTTTGAATGTCTGGTCATGCCCTTCGGACTTTGTAATGCCCCCACTGTGTTTCAGGAATTTATGAATGCAGTCTTCCATGACTTCCTGGGGGTATTCTTGGTCATATATCTCAATGACATTCTGGTGTATTCCCCAGACTGGGATTCTCATGTGCTAGTACAGCCTGAAGCGCAGCGACCGTTCTTCATTGAGGTCGATGCATGTGAGGTGGGGGCGGGGCCTGTATTGTCTCATCAAATCAGTGGGAGAGCTGGGTATAGCCCATGCGCATTCTTTTCGTGAAAGGTAAGTTCGGCGGAACGGAACTACTATGTGGGTAATCGTGAGTTATTGGCGATTAAGTGGGCTCTAGAAGAGTGGCATCACCATCTTGAGGGGGCAAGGCATCCCATTACCGTTTATACTGATCATAAAAACTTGGTATATCTCGCCAATGCTAAGAGACTCACAGCTTGCCAAGCCATGTGGGCGTTGTTTTTTGCCAGGTTTAACTCCATCATTACTTATATTCCAGGGGAGAAGAACGTGAAGGCGGACGCCCTCTCACGGAATTTCGGTTTTCCTGGAAAGTGAGACAGTGGCTCCCGAGAATATCTTGTCACCTGGGGTGGTGGTGGCAGCTGTAGAATCTGATCTCGTCCCTCGTCTACACATTTATCAGCAGGACGCTCCCTCGGGGGTGCCGGAGGGCTGATGGTTTGTACCAGAGACCTTGCGTCTCAGGGTCATTAAAGAATGTCACTCATCTGTTCTTGCAGGTGATCCGGGAGTTCAGGGGACTCTGGATCTTTGTTCTAGACACTACTGGTGGCCAGGCATGTCTCGGGAGATCCGCGACTTTCTTAAAGGATGGTCTGTCTGTGCACGCAGTAAAAGGGGCCTTTGAGACCATTACAGGTGCCTTCTCGTCCGTGGACGCATTTATTGGTAGATTTTATTACCGATCTGAGTCTCAGAAGTTCACTACGATCCTGGTTGTTGTGGACCACTTCTCAAAAATGGCTCATTTCGTGGCGCTAAAGAAGTTACCTATCGCGATAGACTTTTCCAAGATTTTTGCCAAAGAAATCATTCGTCTACATGGGGTTCCCAAAAACATTGTGTCTGATTGCGGGGTTCAGTTTGTTGCGCACTTCTGGCGAGCCTTCTGTCGAAATCTGGGAATGTCGCTTTCCTTCTTGTCAGCATTCCACCCGCAAACTAATGGTCAGACTGAGTGGAAGAACCAGGATTTGATGCAATATTTGCTGTTGTTTGCTAGCAAAAAGGCTCATCATTGGGCAGAATTCCTGCCGCTGGCAGAGTTTGCGCTAAACAACCATACCTGTTCTTCCACTGGGGTGTCTCCATTCCGTTGCGTATATGGTCAGCATCCCCGCTTCCTTACAGCTATCTCCACTCCCCCTGCCTGTCCTGCAGCTGATGTTGCCACAGATGTGCTGCAGGGAGTATGGAAAGAGGTACAGAAGAATCTGGAAGCAACGGGGGCTCATATGCAGTTGCGTAGTGGGAAGAGTCTGTCGGCGTCTGCACCTTACGGGGAAGACAGAAGGTATATTTGTTGTCTAGAAATCTCAAATTGAAGGTTCCATCATTGAAACTGGCGCCACGTTACGTGGGTCCCTTTGTCATTACCCAGGTAGTAAATCCGCTGGCTTATGAACTTGAATTGCCAGCTACTTGGAGGGTACATAGGGTTTTTCACAAGTCGATACTGAAACCTTTTGTCCCTTCGGTTACAGATTACTGTAACACATGGAGCTTTGAAAGCTGCAATTCTCTCTGAAGTTAACGTTTACTGTATATATGAGAGGAAGTGGTTTAATAAGTAACATGTGACCCTACTAATTGCACTACACAATCTACAATTGCATGTCAACCTCATTTTGGTCTCTTCTTTATTAATTAACACTAGCAACATATTTGTGAAATTATATTTCATGCTGTGACATTAGGAGATTAGTTGCTACTCAGGATCGCCATCTTCTCCACTCAAGATGGTTGATGCCACTCTCAAGAACACACTTGTACACCCAGAACTTCTTTTAAGTTTGGCACCTGCCAGTTTTATTAATATCAGTAACGGTTCCCAGTATTCCATACTGTACATTAACCAATACAGAAAAAAATCATCTGGTCACTCACTATACATCAACTTTTGCCCTCTCTATTCAGCCTAATGCCATAACTCGTTACACATCATAAACACAGTCCATTTCATCATAATCCGCATACTCAAAAGTCCATTACCATGACTTTCATGGCAGCATAGAGAGTCTCTTCCTTACAGTCTGGGTCTCACTTCTGTCCCACCGAGGAGCCTCAAGCTGACTACCGAGGGAATCACCTCCCTTTTACCAAAGGTCTTGAAGTGCCACCTAGTTAACACCTTTCCCTGCCAGAACACTAGAGGCGATACCTGGTACTGTTTTACCACAATGTATTATTTCCTTTTAGTAAGGTCGCCAATTTTAGCTTTTATATTAGGGCTCAAAAAAAATCTTACAGTGATCTCACTTTGGTTTTCTGGAAATGAAGATGGACCATATAGTTCAGACTCTTGGGCGCAACTCGCATCGCACAACACACTGTGTTACTATGTCTTGTCCTGTGAGGTGCAGGGTAGCACACATTTCATGTCCCATTCTCGCATGTAAAAATAGGGCATGCAGCGATTTTTAAATCTTAGATCATGGGTCCGAGTGACAAATTGCTTATATAAATGAAAGCATTCAAGTAACATAGTATTTTAGGCTTAAAAAAAACATATGTCCAACCAATCCAGTCTAATTAGAGATGAGCGAGCATACTCGCTAAGGGCAATTACTCGATCGAGCATTGCCCTTAGCGAGTACCTGCCCGCTCTGAAAAAAAGGTTCGGCTGCCGGCGGCGGGTGGGGAGCGGCGGAGGAGAGCAGGGAGGAACGGAGGAGAGATCTCTCTCTCCCCCTGCTCCTCCCTGCCGCAACTCACCTCTCACCCGCGCCGGCAGCCGAACCTTTTCTTCCGAGCGGGGAGGTACTCGCTAAGGGCAATGCTTGATCGAGTAATTGCCCTTAGCGAGTATGCTCGCTCATCTCTAAGTCTAATACCTCCCAATGTTGATCCAGAGGAAGCAAAAAAATACAAATGAGGGAGAAGCCAATTTTCATCATTTTAGGGGGAAAAAATTTCTACCCAACACCAAATCTGTCAATCAGAATAATCTCTGAATTAATGACCCTTCTGAAGCAATCAATGACTATAACATGCAATATTGTTACAGTCAAGAAAGGCATCCAGACCCCTCTTAAACTCTTTTAGTGAGTTTGCCATTATCATTTCCTCAGACAGAGTTCCACAGTCTCACTGCTCTTTCAGTAAAGAACCCCCTTCCATGTCGGTGTAGAAACCTTCTTTCCTCTAGATGTAGAGGGCCCCCCCTTGTTACAGTCACAGTCCAGGGTATAAACCGATCATGGCAGAGATTTCTGTATTGTCCCCCGATATATTTATACATAATTATTAGGTAGTACCTCAGCTGACTTTTTTCTAAACTAAATAACCTCAATTTTGATATCCTCTCTGTTTATTGTAGTCTGCCCACTCCATAGAACGGTAGTTGAATTTTGCAATGACATTAAAAGAGTAGTCCGCCCATTCCATTTATTTATATAAATATATTCCATTTATATTTATTACTTTAGTTCCCCATCTTTGTACCTGCTCAAGCTCTCATATGTCCTTCTTGAGTCCTGGTTCCCAAAACTGTACACAATATTCCATGTGTGATCTGACCAGTGACTTGTAAAGAGGAAGAACAATGTTCTTGTTAGGTGCCCCTAGACCTCTTTTAATGCACCCCATTATCTTATTTGCTTTGGCAGCAGCTGCCTAACACTGGTTGCTCCAATTAAGCTTACAGTTCCCCAAGTCCTTTTCCATGTCAGTGTTACCCAGTGGTTTCCCATTTAGTGTGTAATGGTGACATGTATTTCCCCTGCCCATGCGAAAACCTCAGGTTACGCATTTTAGGTTATTCAGTGTTAAACCTCATTTTTCACCTTTCAGCCCAAATTCCCAACTTACCCAGATCCATTTGCAACAGCATTCTGTCCTCTTTTGTATTAACTACTTTACATAGTTTTTTATCATCTGCAAATATTGATATTTTACTGCACAATCCTTCTACCAGGTCATTAATAAATATATTAAAAATAATAGAGCCTAGTACTAACCCCTGTGGTACCCCACTAGTAACGGGGATCCAATTAGAGTATGTACCATTTATAACCACCCTCTGCTTTCTATCATTGAGCCAGTTACTTACCCCCTTACACACATTCTCGCGCAGACCAAACATTCTCATTTTATATACATTGCGTTTCTACAAATGCTTGTGTGAAAGTAGCCTTAGGGTTAGCTTTACTCTCTCTGGCACTGAGTCTCTGATTCCGCTGCTTTTAACATAATTCATTTTTTTCCTTATAGGTTTTTAGGGCTTCTTCGCTGCCTTCTTGTTTTAGTAGTTTTGTGCTTTCTTTTTGTTCTTTATTGTCCCCTTTACATCTTTATTGAGCCACTGTTAGGTTGTGCTTCGGGGACTTGTAGTACTATGGGTTTCCAGGAGCACATTTTCACAGGTGTGGCATGATTGAGCTGGCTGGGTGTGGGGTTCTCCAGCCAGCCAATCATCACCAGTCTGTTGCATATAAATATCAGCCCTCTGGCTGGAGGGAGCTGGTGTTCCTCATTCCCCCTTGTGTTTGAATTCATGCTTGTTGCTATGTGGGTGTGAGCTGCGATGTGTTCTGTGTATGAGCTGCTTGCCAGACATGGGGTGTGAACAGTCCTGTTCAGTTGTGTATGCGTTCCATGCTGTGTTAGTGTGAACTGTGTCTTGTGCTGCTTGGATCATTTACCATCTCTGGGCGAGTTAGGTCCTTAGGTTCCAGTGTGGGGCCCTGCCTATTGGGACAATCACCCTGTATGCAGGCAGGATTCATGGGGTTAGTTGTCTCGTTAGAGTAGGGACTCACAAGACAATGAGGACCCTTGAAGTGGGCTTGCAGGCTTAACTGACTTCAATCCATGAACTAATGCCTCGTACATTCTTTAGCAATTCCACCTCTTATATATGCAGGTATGTATGGTGCGTGTTTTGGTCGCAAAAATCTTCAGTTTTTAAACATGCATAGACTGATCGATGAGCTGGAAGTAAACAAATATCGTTTGGCATTCAGTCGCTGTATGCATCTGCACTCGTTTGATTCTTGCTGGATTATGGGAAGCCAAAAATGATCGGCCAGTGTAAAAGAGTCCTCTGCCACTAATCTCCAGCAATCCCAGAGGCATTGGAAAGGGAGAAATCTGCAATGAAAATTCACAGAAGGGATGGGAATGCTATAGACTTCCAAATTAGCACCATAGGTCAGGTTCTACGCAAAACATTTCACAGTGTGTCGATAATATTTGCCTTTAGCTGGATTAAGGCCCTTTTACACGCAACGATTATTGCTCAAAAGCCATCCTTTGAGCGATAATCATTGTGTAAATGTATGCCCATCGTGCACTTACCGTCCATTGCTGACTTCAGGTCCTCATGAAATCCTCGTCCCTCAGGACGATAAGAGGGACTGCATGCTGTGTTCTCCGTGGGCAGCGCTGCTAATATTCCTTAACAGCTGTTAACAGCTGCTGTCCCGCTGGAGAACAAAAGTGATGCATTTAGAGAACAGACCACCCACTGTTCTCTAAATACATGCAATAAGGTACTAAAGGACTGATTGGCCCATTAGTAACTTTGCAAAATGATTGCTCAAAACTGTTGGTTTCTGACAAATTTTTAGTGATCATCTATGTGTGTAAATGCACCTTTATATGGCCAAAACATAAAGATGATCCGCAGCAGACTTTCCTTGGTGTAAAAGCACTCTTTCTTTATTCCATCCTTATAAAACAGGTACAGGCAGCGACGTTTCGACCAATTCTTGGTCTTTATCAAGCATGCACCCAAAACCTATTCCCCACCTTAAATAATGAAATACATATGTCTGCCAACCAATAGACTCAACAAGTCATTACTCCTCCTCCTCATTAGTTCAATCTCGAAATACCTGTCAGCTGTTGGTTCCGCACTCCAGCCATCAGCTCTCCAAGGCATCATCACCTCCATGGCGTCCTAGTCATCTAAATGCGCAGGCGTCTGAATACACCTACGGTGCATCATCACAGTGCGCGGGGCGTGCGTACTACGTCACCACGTTCCGGTGTGATTACAACATCGACGCCCATAGCCTCCTACAACCCTAATACCTAACTCAAGGGTGCGTCTATGTCCTGATATGTGCATGCCACGTCATCATACCGCGCGGCACATCATGGAATAGCTGTCACGCTCTGTGATTACCCGGACGTGATGATGCTCACAGCGTCACTGCATCACAGCGTGAGCCACGTCACAGTACTACAACGTTCACATCGTCATGGCAACTTGAGCAAATCATTAACAATGTCAGAGCAAGACACCATTAATTAGGCTATCAAGCCAGAACTCATAGTATTCTATATTAGTTAGTGGTGTTACAAAGACCCAATCGTTGTCTGGTTACCAAAGCTGGGTATGCACCCCACCTCGCCTTTTAACATATATAAAAATGGAAGTTAACCACATACATCCAGATACCATAGATGCATCAAATCAATTGTCCCACCAATCAAAAGTAAGCACAAGATTGAAAATTAAATCGAATATCTTTATTTCAAAATACTATACTCATTACATATGTATAAAATACCATCACACCATATGACTGCAATGATTATTGTTGAAACCTCTATATGAGTTTACCCATAACAAACTATTTCCCATGACAGATAAGTCAAAATAAAGGGGGTGGATTAATTGAGGTGATCGATGTCCAAATGGGATGCTGCAGCCAGAGTCCGGATACTCCAACATACTACAAGAGAGACCGGAACCAACAGCTGACAGGTATTTCGAGATTGAACTAATGAGGAGGAGGAGTTATGACTTGTTGATTCTATTGGTTGGCAGACATATGTATTTTATTATTTAAGGTGGGGAATAGGTTTTGGGTGCATGCTTGATAAAGACCAAGAATTAGTCGAAACGTCGCTGCCTGTACCTATTTTATAACGATGGAATAAAGAAAGAGTGCTTTTACACCAAGGCAAGTCTGCTGCGGATCATCTTTATGTTTTGGCTGTGTGATACGAGGAGGTTGGTCCATTCTCGATCGGCTGTGCAGAGATTTCCTCCCCTGCTTTGGGCGTATAATCCAGTGCTGTGGGTTCTAGAAGTTGCACCTTTAATATGAACGTATTTGCACGGCATATTACACACAAAAAATTTGTGCAAGCAATACGCAGTGAATAGAACCCATTGAGTTCAATACATAAACAGATTTTGCAGGCACATTTTGTTTGTGAAAAAAAATACGTAGCATGCTCTATTTTCCTGCACATTTGCACAGGGAACGAACAGATAATGAACTAATTACACTAATTGCGCATTTCAGTTAATAGAAGCATGGTTGGGTGTTTTTGCTTGAACAAAACGTACAGTTAAAGACGCATGCGTCCGCAAATACGCAACGTTCATTGCACAAATATGCGTGTGACACCGGCCGAAGTCTACTTTTACACCGGATGAATATCAGGTGCATAAGTGCCTGACAGTCCTCCCAGCAAGTATCGCTCCTGTGCTCGCACACAGGAACGCTGATCACTCAGTGAATGGAGGCAGAGCACGCCAGATATGTCTTCCGGCTGTCATTCATAGATGAACGACTGTCTGTTTACACCGGCCGACAGTCATTTGGTTTTTATGTGTGCTGAAAGCCACAGGAATGCGATAAGTGAGCGATTCTCACTCACCTGCTCTGGTGGGTCCAGTGTTTACGTGGGATAGCAGTTGCCTGTATTTGCTCATCTCAAAGATTACTTAGGCAGTTTCTGGAATTTGTAAAAGTACCCCAAGGGCCCTTTACACACAGCGATTATAGTTCCAAAAAATCATTGGATTGTGCAAATTTGAATGCGTATCATTCAGTGACACTTGGATGAGCACTACTGTCAGTTCAGTACATGCCAGGCACAGCGCTGTACATGGTATACTTGCTTTGCCTGTTATTGGAGCTCTATCCCATTCACTTGAATGAAACTGATCTGCTCTCAGGCCATATGACTAATGATTGTGACGTCACAGGCCTGAGAAGAGGCCGCTGTGCTCACCCCAGTACCACAGCCTCTTTAATCAGCTGATCGGCGAGGATCCTGAGCAGCAGATTCCCGTCGATCAACTATTAATGGTCTATAATGAGGATAGGTCATCAATAGTTTAGTGCCGGAAACCCCTTTTAACGAAAAGTATTTCATACAATGCAATGAAGCTGGCTGAGGGCCCAATCAGGTTTTGTGTTCCAGACCGATAAGCTGTTGCCAGTTTCACATACTCTTTGATCCTATTGCTTCTGTTTACATCAAACAATGTAGATTTGCATGCAGGCATGGTAAGACAATAAGACCAGGGCTGGGCTGCTCTTAAAGAGACTCTGCCACCGCTTTTTGCAGTCCTCACTGAGAGCACCATAAGGTAGAGACAGTCACACTGATTGCAGTGATATGTCTGCTGTGTAGATCTGTGCAGTTGTTTTGGAGAAACTTGCATTTAATTAGTAGCAGTTACATAAGTAGTCTTGCATATTCATAAGCTGCAGCAAGCCACGCCCACCCTCCAGCCAATGATAGGCAGCTCTCTCCATATGGACAGTACTAGGCAGATAGCTATCAATCAGTGACTGGAAGGCGGGGTGGGTGTAGCTAGCCTGCAGCTCATGAATATGCAGGATCACTTTAAATAGTCCCCTATGCATCTGCTGCTACTGATAACATTCAAGTTTCTCCCAAACTACTGCACAGATCCACGCAACAGACATATCGGTGTGACCGTCTCTACCTTATGCTGTCCTGAGGGTGCCTTCACACTTGCGATATCGCTGCGTTTTTTTTAACACGGATGCCTATAGGAATTTTTAATGCTAAAAACGCATCACACAACAAATAAAAATAAAAAAATTTAAAAAACGCAAAGCACAAACCTGCGATTTTTGTGTGATGCGTTTTTAACATCATATTTCCCTGCGGTATTAAACTGCGATCACAAAGTATCATAATCCTAATTGTAAAATGGCCAGGAATCAGTAGCCTAAAAAAAATATATGATTTTATGTCTCAAGCGGGTGGCAAAGATGGGATTCTGGTTTGCTAAGAAAAAAAAGAAAAGCCAGAGTGAGCAGAGCCAGGAGAATAGGCTGCAGCGGTAAACATTCCAGCCGCACTCCCGAGTGCTCCTCTTTTAGAAACAGAGTGCTCCTCTACTACAGACTGCTTGGTATTTTTAAAAGTAGCAGTGTAATACACAAACCACTGATGATGTCAGCTTGTTATTGACTTTCCAAGTCTGAATGACTGAGCAAAGGAGAGGGGGTGGGGTGAAATCAATCTATTGCAGGCTGTGTGACCAGCCATGCGAAAATGAGCTTCAAAGTTGTGGAGGGGGATGGGAGACGCTGAGCCTGCATGTTAAAGAGGCTTCTCAAAGCATCCGTCCACAGAGGCCTACAGAGCTGAGAGGAAGGAAAGCGCTGGCTGCTTGTAGTCAGCACGGCCGGGGAAGGATGGTGGCTCGCTGCATGGAAAATGGCTAGCAGCTCACTTAGGAAAAGGACTCCAGTAATTAGGCAGACATTAACTCTTTCCTCCCAGGGAAACCGCACAACTGCTACAATAGTGGCAGCCAGCGCTGTGAACGTATGCAGTTATTTTCCCGTCTTTTTGCCGTGTGTTTCCCAGCGCCACGAGTAAAACTGACCTTTCAACTTTGTAAACCTAACTGCAACAACTTGTAGGCAATTTTACTGCACAGTCATTTGCTGCACGGCAGAAAGATGGCGCTATGTAGCACGTGCGCAAGCACCCTTAAGTATTTTAGATTAGCACTTCTTAAAGGGGCCATGCAGCCTTTAAAAATGGCTGGGGTCAGAATCGCCACTGATTGATAGGGCCATGCTGCTGGTTTGACGCCTCAGCCTCCTCAGTGATTACATCCCGCCGGCACTCAGAAGGCCCTATTATTTATAGCTGCCGTTCCCAATATTACAGACTTGTCCCCTGGAAGTGAATTAGTACTCAGAATAGGCGCTATAAATAACACGGCTACAAAAATAGATTGTGTTCAAATGTAAACATTGAAGACGTTGCTGCAGTTGCACAAGCTGGGCGGCCCCCTCAATGAGCTGATCGCCAGTGATGCAACTGGCGGACCTCCACTCGTTCATTTTCAAAGGGGTTTTCTGACCTCTGTAACATTGGGGGACGAGGTGTGTGGTAAAATATAAACCATATATACTCACCTCTCTCTGTGCACTGCGCCTCCGCCACTGCTGGTCCTCTGCTTACATCACTAGCAGCGGTCCTATGTGACCACTGCAGCCAACAGAGGCCAGACAAGGAGGTCATCCGTGACATGACGTAAACCTGCCTCAGGGCTTCCACATTAGACATGTGAGCCGGATGACATCATATGTCAGATGCCGCAGCGCCGTTTCTTCTGAAAGCAACTGTAGAGACGCAGCTGATTTCAAGTCAAATTTGACCCCGATGGTGCAGATTAGAGCTCCGTTTTGGATGCGGAAATTCCATAATATTTCCTCTACATGTAAAAATACCCATAGGTAGCTAGAGATTTGCAGTGCCCATCTTGGACGGCTGAGGTAATATGTGCCAGCAGTAATATACTCCCCGGCAGTCCCAGGACAAAATTTTGTTCCGAAAGTGGCTCACTTTAAAGGTCAGATTGACACGACCTTATTGTGAGTTGCATCGGAGAATATCAGGCACGACTCGCATGGGACAGCACACAGACACTCATCCGTGTGCCTCCCGATCAGCACGGACCCCGCACATAACATATCCTATTGTTGCCTCTGAAAAAATATGAGAATAGGGCATTCGGCAATTTTTTTTCACCGGGACTGTTCGCCTATGTGAAAGAGTGCTCACGAATATAGCGCCGGACGTAGAAGTATGGCCGTCCAAATAAGGCCCATGAAAAAAAAAAAACTTCGGAAAAATCTCATGTGATTTGGTATTTTCAATGCTGTTGTGGTTTTTACAAATCAAACATATTTATTTTATGCATTTCACCTGCAAAATCCACAACTGCATTGAGGAAAACCGGTGCAGATATGGTTGAACAGTCCAAAAACATCCTTACAGTTTATGTGGCTTCAAGCAATAGAACTGATGACTTCTGTGAGGACAGTGGCAAGCATCTGGGATATTTCGGAGCCCTGGATGGCCTTACAACTGGTGCCACGTGGATTTTGGACAGTCCTATTTTTCATCCTACATTAGCAGGGGAGGTCAGGATCAAAACAAATGTTCTCCCAGTCCAGATGAATTAACGCATCACTACACTCAGATGAAGGACTATAATATTTAACGTGGGGTTTATTCGCATTTGTGGCCTCTTCTTCTTTGTTCCAAAGACATTTGCATCATCAAGCTAAATATCAGCAAACAGGAAGTAAAAGCCTTTTTGCAGTATCTCAGGGACCACAGACTCTACTTCTGACAGGGGAGGACAGGATGCCGTGTAGGCACAAAAAGTAACAAGACCACATGCTGCTTTTAGTGATTGGTGCTGAAATACCCGTGGGAATATAGAATGCTTATAACACATACATACCCGGATGACTCATCTGGAGTTGGCACTTGGCTTTAGTTCATGGGGAAAAACCAAGGGGAAAAGAAACATAAAGCGGTTATAAAGGACATAACCTATAGAATGGTTTATCACAGCACTAAAAACAAGGTAGTATAGTTGTCCCAAAGTCCTGGGACCGTTCACACTGCTGAGATTACCCTCAGAGGTCCCCAACAGAGCTTCAGAGTTACCTGGTTTTAAAAACTCGCATTGTATATAACTAGAGATGAGCGAGCGTACTCGGAAAAGCACTACTCGCTCGAGTAATTTGCTTTATCCGAGTATCGCTGTGCTCGGGTCTGAAGATTCGGGTGCCGGCACGGAGCGGGGAGCTGCAGGGGAGAGCGGGGAGGAACGGAGGGGAGATCTTTCTCTCCCTCTCTCCCGCCCGCTCTCCCCTGCTCCCCGCTGCGACTCACCTGTCAGCCGCAGCGGCACCCGAATCTTCAGGGACGAGCACAGCGATACTCGGATAAAGCACATTACTCGAGCGAGTAGTGCTTTTCCGAGCACGCTCGCTCATCTCTATATATAACCTATTAGGGAATCCTGAATTAAGAGAGGCGAGTAAACTTCTGAGGATCTTCAAGTCTTGGACAGAGAGGACTGCAGTTATAAGAGCGTCTCTCACTGTGGAGGATTTGTCCTGTCCACCACTACTCAGACAGACCATTGATCTGAATGGACACCATGCAATACTCAAGGCCACATCACCACGGGCAACAAAAAGTGCACAATTTTGCTGCAATGCAATCGCATGAGAATATGCATGTATGTGAAGCTCAAGCTTTCCAATGGGTTCCTTCACATTAGCAATGTCTTCTCTGTTGCTATCTTGAGAGAAAAAAAATTGTGGCATGCTCTATATTGCGATGATTTGCAATTTTTTGTAGCCCAGGTTTTCCTAAGTAGCCTTTGTTTATGTTGCATCACAACGCGCAAAAAAAATGCATTTTTTTATGCAATGCGACTTTAACATTAGAAAATAAGCCCTAGCGGCACTCAAAAAAAAAAAGGAATACTTACTTAAAAGGCTCAGGCTGGGTTCTCCCACTACTCTTTTGAGCTCTGCCATGCGTCCTCGTTTGCCCACAGAAGATCACTTCCTGGTTGCGGAATTCATAAATCTTGCCTCCAAGAAGTGATAGTTGCGATTGGTTCCTCCAGAGATGCATTGATTGGTTCTTTGGCTGCTGCTCAGCCAATCAACAGCTAGCCCATTGTGGAGGCAGGATTAATGAATTGGTCAATCAATGCCACGCTCAGCCAATTCAGAAATCCTACCTCCACAACACAATGGCTGTGATTGGCTCTTCGGCCACTGCATAGCCAATCAATGCAGCGCTGGATGAATCAATTGCAGCCATCGTATTGTTTCATCCAGCGCTGCATTGGTTGGTGGAGCAGCACTCGAGAACCAATCAGAGCCATCACTTCTTGGAGGCGGGATTTAAGAATCCTGCAACCAGGAAGTGATCTTCTGAGGGTGAACGGTGAGTGCAGGCCAAGTGGCAGAGCTCAGGAGAGCAGCAGGAGGACCCAGACCAAGCCTTTATTTACTTTTTTTTGGAGTGCAGCTAGGACTTATTTTTGGGGTAGGGCCTAACCTTCTCACGATAAAATAGTGCATGCAGCAGCTATGAAATGTGCGATTTTTCACAAGAAAATGCATTGCTGACGCTACAAAATATCGCCGTGATTCTGTGGTGGCTATATCGCTGTTGTCTGTGTGAAAAAGGCCTAAAGGGCTTCCGTCAGCACTATAAGCTAAGTTGTGTCACTGAAAGGTGAGGAGGGAATAGGGAGGTAGGTTTTATACTCATCCATTCCCCCATTCCTGCTCTGTGTCCCCACAAACTTGACATACACACAGCATAACTCTTTTCAGATGGCACTGTACATAGTCTCCCATAGAGATAAATGGGAGAGTGAGAGCACAGAGTTGTCTAAAAAGTGTCAAGCTGTGTGCAAGTGCCAAGTATGTGGGGACAGGGAGCAGGGACAGGGCACTGGGTGAATATAAAACATATATCCATGGATCCCCCGTTCCTTCAGCTTTAAGCACCATAATGTTTTTTCATATGGAGTTTTCCCTTTCCGTATCATGGATGAGAATTAAGACATGCTAATGCACGTTAACGTGCTGTGTCCATGTAGAGCCTTGGTGTTCGTATGCTGTCTGATGCAAGTTGAATTTGAGTCGCTTTGGCGTGACTTGTATTCTTGGCTAGTATGCACCTAGCCTTAAGAAGAGCTTTAACCCCTTAAGGACCAGTCTGTTTTGTACCTTAAGGACCAGACACTTTTTAGGGATTTTACTCATGTGGTGGTTTTACTGCCCTATTTTGTTTCCTTTAGCTACCAAAATTATTTTTACTGCGTTTTTTTCCCCATGACATATAGGGTGATTTTTTAAATATCTTTTTTAGAGATGAGTGAACGTACTCGGTAAGGCCGATTTCGCAATCGAGCACCGCGATTTTCGAGTACTTCACTACTTGGGTGAAAAGATTCAGGGGTCGCCGGGGGGCGGGGCATGGTGGAACAGGGGGGAGCTCTCTCTCCCTCCCCCCCCCACTCCCCTCTGCAACCCCCAGCTCACCCACGGCGCCCCCCGAATCTTTTCACCCGAGTAGTGAAGTACTCGAAAATCACGGTGCTCGATTGCGAAATCGGCCTTACCGAGTACGTTCGCTCATCTCTAATCTTTTTTACTGACTTTTTTCCCGTTTTTAGTTTTATTGGGGGTAAAATGCTAAAAAAAAAATATTTAACGTTTATAGTTTTTTCTTTTTTATTTAGTGGGAATGGGTTGCTCTATTTGTTTCGGACATTTTGATATATAGCATGTATGGGTTTGGTTTACAGAGCGGATATGGCGACGGTTTTGGTTGGCGTCAGCTTTGTGTTATTTTCTTTCTTATGTATATATTGTTCTTTTATTCTGTAATTTTGTTTTATTTGTGTATGTAATCATGTTTTTTTTTAACTATGTCCCCCATGACGTCATGTAAGACCTCTGGGAGACATTCATTTTTTTTTATTTGACGCTTTCCCACTGTAGCTGGGGCATCCATATGAGCCACAGTTACAGAGGAAAACGTTAGTCACTGTCAGAGCTGGCCAGGGTCTAGTATGACCCTCCAGCTCTGCTGTAGCATGGCACCCCGGTGGTCACATGACTCCCCAGGCTCCCGTAGTGAAAGTTACACTGTACTTTCACTTTCTAGTGCACAGTGCTCATTAAGCACTGTGTACTCGGGGAAGGTAAAGACAGGAAGGGTTAAAAATCTCTTCTGCCTTCTCCTCCGAGGTATCAGCTGTCACTAACAGCTGATAACCTGTACCTGTCTCTGACTGATTGCACAGCCAGGAGGCTTAAAGCGCCGCTGTAATTTTACTATCGACAGAGCTTTAAACCCAGGACCAGGCGCCGTATATTTACCGCGCCTGGTCCTTAATGGGTTAAGAGTAATAGATGGCTCACATAAAAAAAAAAGTGAAAACTGCTTTTAAAAGCAGACTTTCTTGACTGGTATCAGTGCTTAAATCAGTGGCCTGCATCTTCTCTGCCCATTGGGCAAGTATGGACCATAAGGATTCTCAAAGGTGTCAAGCAGGCCTCCTATGAACTCTTAGGTGTTGGTAAGATACTTGTCCACTTGTGGCCAGCAGAATAATTAATTCTAAAGCATGTAACAGTATAGAAGATCTTTAACATGAATGTTGTGCCTATAATGGCAACAACTATCTATATAAAAGCTTTGCCCAATTTTCTTAAGCCACATTGGGACAGTAACTGAAATGTCTTTATTTGGCCTTAGTTATATTTAACTTTGAAAACCACCTATAAAGATTCAATAACAAAAAGCCTAATTAAAAAAATCCACTTACAATAGCACATCAGCCAGGAGTCAACATTGTATGAAAACGTACATGGAAACTACCTAGCTAATGTTCCGTTTTATATGTGGTGCATGTGAACACATTTCCTGAATGCAGAACAGAAAGCGTGTTGTTATTTATAGATTATTTTTCGCTTGGAGGTCATGTAATTCTTCCTGACTTAATTGCTGTCCTTACACATTTTAAGTAAGTTTCTTCACTGACAAATAATAGCTATTTTATATAATGCACAAACACCACAACTGACCAAGATACAAGGTTATATAGCAAATTCCGTTTTCCCTTCTAACCATTCTGCTGATTGTTGGTTGGCTTTAGTGATAAATGAAAAGTTCAAGTATACCCACAATTTCCAATGACTTTTTAGGATAAGCTGCCATGTGTACACAAGTAATAACACTTGTTTCTTGCCATCATGTGACTTGTATCGTGCATTTATAAACAGTTTTCCCCTCTGCATGCTGTATCCAATTTTCAGTTTTCTCTGGCCGGAGGATGCCGTTATGCTATCTTCTACCCATTGTGTGTCGAAAACTGCAGGTTTTGCTCCCCAACATGCTATAGCACTAGAGATGAGCGAACGTACTCTGCCAAGCTTGATGCTCGTTCGAGTATTAGCATACTCGATGGTGCTCGTTACTCGTACGAGCATCACGCCGTGTTCAACCCCGCCCCAGTTTTTGGCCCCTCCCTGCCGCAGCGAGAGAGAACACACATGAACCAAAAATAAAAAAAAAAAAGCTCGGCACCTGGCGGCCCACATGCAAAAATGCTCGAGTCTCCCATTGTAGTCAATGGAGTTCATTACTCGAGTAGAGCTCTCGAATTTTACGAAAAGCTCGACTCGAATAATGAGGACCCGAGCATTTGGGTGTTCGCTCATCTCTATATAGCACACACTTAAAAATAGCAGCATGATGGAGGACTTTGTACAGCAGTATTGAGCAGTGTAGATGTAATTCTAGTAGCTGTAGCACAGTAAACACTCACTATTAGCTGCAGCACATCTGTGCGAGTCTCTGCTTCTGGTTCCCTCCAACCCCTCTGCATACTGCTGTGGGCAGCATGACACAACACCCTCCTCCATTTCCTGTTAACTGTCACATTGTCTATAATAACAGAAACAAACTTCACTAGATAACAGGCAGTGGATAACAAATTATAAGGCAAAACCCAAGTAGAAGGAACTTTTGAGTGAATTTTCAGTACAAAAATGTAATTTTAGGTAAAGAAAGGCTCCTTTAAAACTAGCGTTTTGCTTCTGTTGAACTTTTTGTCTTTCTAGCCTGTTCTTAAAGCAAAGAAACAGAAATAAAACTGAAATAAAAACTTTTCAGGTTTTCCCCATTGATTTCAATGTGTTTTCACAAAAATTGAATGCTTTCAGTTTGCTTCAGTTCTGTTTTGCATCAGTTTTTCATTGGAACAAAAAATGCAGTCCGCTGCAAATGAGCTTACAATATGAATGGGATGAGAGAAGTAACACTGTGTACAAGGAGTACATTTTCTGCGTCTGTTCCATTTTGAGTACAGAAACGGAATTAAAATGGAAATGTGCTGATCCATTTCCACCCCCCTCAGATTCCCCTCAGGTTAAGTCATCCATACATGATTGTCAAGGGTCATTGTGGATTCCCACTAAACAGCTGAATCCAGGCACCATATTGACAGAGCAGGAAGCAGATTGTGCTGTCCCAGTTTAGTATTGCATTGATTTCAATGGGAGCTGTGCCTACCAACTTGCCCGATGCACCACAGACCGCGTAATCTGCTTCCTGCACTGTGTGAGTGGTGCTAGAATCAGCTGGCTGGCAGTGACCCCAGGCAGTGGACCCCTGTCAATCATCAATAGAAAGAAAAAAATAAAATAAAAATCACAAAAGTCTCTGCCAACTACTCGGAGCCTCAAATGCCCAATGTTAGCAACACCCCTGAAAGCATTAACCCCTTAACGACCGGGCCATAGTGTTTTTACGTCCTGCAGCTGCAGGACGTGTATGGAGGGAGGTAGCGCCGCTATCTCCCTCCATACAGCGCGGGCGTCAGCTGTTTATTACAGCTGACACCCGCGGGCAATAGCCGCGCTCGGCCGATCGCGGCTATTAACCCTTTAAATGCCGCTGTCAATTCTGACAGCAACATTTAAATCCCCCGAACGCTGTTTGGGGGTCCCGCACGGCCCCCCCGCAGTGAGATCGGGGGATCCGTGCAGGTGTCATGGCAGCCGGGGGCCTAATGAATGGCCCCAGGGCTGCCTTAGCAGACTGCCTATCAAGCCATCCACACAGGGTGGCTTGAAAGACTGCCTGTAAAAAAGCAGTATGACGTAATGCTATAGCATTACGTCATACTGCAGGAGCGATCAAAGCATCGCATGTTAAAGTCCCCCAGGGGGACTTCAAAGTAAAGTAAAAAAAAAAAGATCAATAACGTTTTTTAAATTGTAAAAAAAAAAAAAAAAGTTATAAAAGTTTAAATCACCCCCCTTTTGCCATATCTATTATTAAAAAATCTAAATCATAAAATAAAAATATATATTTGATATCGCCGCGTCCGTAAAAGTCCGATCTATCAAAGTAGTGCATTATTTTTTCTGCACGGTGAACGTCGTCCGAAAAAAAAAATAAAGAACGCCAGAAATGCATTTTTTTAGTTACCCTGTCTCCCAGAAAAAACGCAATAAAAAGCGATCAAAAAGTCGTATGTATTCCAAATTGATACTATCGGAAACTACAGGACATCCCGCAAAAAATGAGCCTTTGCTCAACTGTGTCGACAGAAAAATAAAAAAGTTATCGCGCGCACAAAATGACCGCAGAAAATAATTGAAAAAAATTTAATATCCTAAGAAAAAATACAAGTACTACAACAAAAACAATACAATATACGTTTGGTATAGTAGTAATTATACTGACCCATAGAATAAAAATATCAGGTCGTTTTTGTTGCAGTTTGTGCGTCGTAGATACAGGACGCACCGAAAGATGGTGGAATGTCGTTTTTTTTCCATTTCTCTCCGCTAAGAATTTTTAAAAAGTTTTTCAGTACATTATAAGGTACAATACATAGTGCCATTGAAAAATACAACTCATCCCGCAAAAAACAAGCCCTCATACAGCGACTTCGATGGATAAATAAAGGAGCTACGATTTTTTAAAAGGGAGTAGGAAAAAACAAAAATGGAAAAAAGCAAAAAAGCCCGGTCACTCAGGGGTTAAAGCTGTGAAAAAATACCCCTCCTCCCAAAAGGCAAAATTGTGTTGTTTTTTTTCTTTCCATTTCACGTCATTAAGACATTTCTTAAAGTTTTCCAATACACAATATGGTACACTAAATGGTGGTACTAACAGTCCATTTCATCCTGCATAAAAACAAGCACTCACGTGGCTACGTAAACAGGTCGGAAAAAAAAAAATCTATGATTTTTTTGACAGTAAGTGAAAAATGAAAACAAAAAAGGGCTGCAGTAAGAAAGGGTTAACCCAGCCATTGAGATAGCTTTCGGACATGTCCAATCCCTATTTTACCAACATCTGCTGTCAAGGGAGATTCAGGACCCGACAAAGGAGAACATATTAGAGATTGAGCGGGTTCAAAGGAGGACAACTAAAGTAATAAATGGAATGGGCGGACTACAATACCCAGAGAGGTTATCAAAATTGGGGTTAATTCGTTTAGTAAAAAGACGGCTGGGGGCAACCTAATAACTATGTATAAATATATCAGAGGACAGTAGAGAGATCTCTCCCATCATCTAGTTATATCCAGGACAGTAACAAGGGGGCGCCCTCTATGTCTAGGGCAGTGGTTCTCAACCTTATTCAGCCCAGCGCCCCCTTTAGGTATTGGGATGGTGGCCTGCGCCCCCTGAGCCTTACTAGTTTAAAGCTACTCAAAGTGTACCCTGTTTACAAAGTTAAAAGCACAAATTGAAATACAGAATACTTTTTTTGAAAAGTTTGATAGCGTTTAACAGATTAGCATTAATTGTGAAAACCTGTCTCTAAAAATTACCAAAGACGTATTTTAGTCAGCTAAATTGGAGCTCCTAAAATGTAAGTGCTAAATATTTAAAACAGGTTAATTGTGGATACAATAATAGGTTTTAACGTGTTTCCCCGAAAATAAGACACTGTAGTATATTAATTTTTGCCAGGCGTTGAATGGCTGCGATTGGTTAATCGAGCGCCGCCTTTCACTGGCTGACGCGATGCTCGATTAACCAATCACAGCTTTAGCTTGCTGGAAGTGGGATATTCAAGCCCTGCTACCAGGAGAACTGCTCTGTCGGCGTGGAGAACAGTGCGAGCGACCCGAACGCCAGCTGTTAGGTGAGTATTGTTTTGGTGTTTTTTTTTTTTACATGTAGTCTAGCTAGGGCTTATTTTTGGGAGAGGGCTTATATTTCAACTGCTCTTGTACTCTGGGATGAAATTCTTCTGCATCTGCTGAAAATGGATTGAGTACCCACTTTGGTATTTCTAGGGTACATAGATCATGAAACCTAGTTTGCATGTCTTCTTCGGCTTGTTTGAGGTGTGAGCAAAAAACGCCTGTCTGCATCTTGAAGTTTGTCTCCATCTTCATGTCCAATTTCTTGAAGACTCTGAAACTGACAGAGCTCATGTCAACTCAGATTTTTGGTATGAAAATCCAGTTTGGCAATGAAGGAAGAGATTATACCTTTAGCCTTAATGAAATCCATTTTGTTCCCTTGTAGCTTGTAGCTTTGTGTTGACCTTGTTGAGTTTGTCCAATATGTCTGCGAGATAGGCAACGTCCAAACGTCGTCGTTCGATTGCATTACAAAGGCTTGGGTCAATCGACCGAAGAAATTTGACTACTATGTCCAAAAGTTCTGTAGAAGCGTCGTAAGCACTTTCCTCTTGACAGCCACCTTACTTCAGTGTGTAGGAGTAGACGTTCGAATTCTTCATCATGGTCTTGAGAGGTTGCGGAAAAGACGTTCGTTCAAAGAGTGCGCTTTTATGTTAACAGCATTAATTACATGGCGCAGAGAATCATGTAATCTCTTACATGTTTAGCAACAAGGTGCTGCCGATGGATCACACAGTGGGCTGCCATTATGCCAGGATAGCAGATTTTAAATAGGCTATAAATCTGCGATATCGACCAATCATGGATGCAGCTCCGTCGGTTGCACAAGCAAGTACATTTGTTAAAAGGGATTTTTTTCCCTTGGACAAATTCTTCCACTCTTTTGTATATAGAGAAGCCTTTTGAGTCAGTGGTTAAATTTCTGGTAAACAACAGTTCCTTCATTACCTCTTCATTCCGATTAATAAAACGAATGTAAGCTAGCAGCACTGCTTCATTGTCTCTAACTGTTGACTCCTCAATTTGCATTACAAATTGTTTTCTTCAACATGTCCAAAAGCGTTTCTTCCATATCAGCAGCCACCTCGTCAATTCTTCTTGAAACGGTGTCATTACTCAAAGGAATCAATTTCACCATGACACACGTCAGGCCCCAGCAAAGTACTGACAATCTCTTTAACTACAGGTAACACAAGTGTTTTCTCAATAGTATGTGATTTGCCACATCGCGCTATTAATAAGGAGACTGTATAGAAGCAAGGAGACCTTTGTCAGCATTGAGAGCAGATTTTTCAAATAGCTTGCCTACAGTACTGCGGTTCTCAAACTTTGACTTTAAACCTTGGAAAAATGAAATAGGCTTACCCACTTAGTCTGAATGCATTTTTGCAAGGTGATCACTCAGTCTCGAAGGCTTCATAGCTTCATTCGAAAATGTCTTTTCACAAAGGAGGCACAAGGGAAGCTGTCTGTTTGTAGGAGAAGGAATGAATCCGTATTTCAAGTATTCATTTGAATATTGACGGTGTTTCTTCTTCTCAGCCATTTTTATAAAGCATGCTTTAAGAATGCACTGCTTATGTCGCTCTATCATATAATGATGTATGACTTTTATATCTCCATGACTCTACTACATATCAATCACACTGGATAACCTAAAGAACAACCTAACCCAATGTGTTCCATAATGCCGCTGATTGGCTGGTACTTTCAAATGTGGGGGTCTCTGGGAGTTGAAGTTCATATCAGTCTTCTGAAAAGACACTTGGTGTCCACTAAGACTACAACTCCCAGAGACCTACACAAGTGAAAGTTTGAAGCAGTCCTAGCCAATCAGCGGCATTATGGAACACAGCAGGTTAGGTTGTGCTGTAGGTTATTAAGTGTTATGAAGTGTGATTGATTTTAGCGTGCACAGCTTATTATTTTTTGCATCCCCACCTGTGGTGACGTATACATAGGAGTGCTGCTGCATCATTAACTCTTCTGATCTGTAGCAAAGTCATGGCGTTATAAAATTCATACATTATATGATAGAGACGGGCAGGCTGGACACAACTCCCATTACATGTAAGTAATTCATATGGAAATAATTGCCTCGGTTTTCGTCGGTTTTGGATTGCACTGATTGTTTTCAGACGGATTATCAACGAAAACAGAGTTACCACTACTAATTTTTAGAAAAATGTAGTTACTATATGAAAAAAATAAATAAATCAACAAAGCAAACACAGAATGCCCCCCTGCCGCCCCTTTTCGTTCTACCGCCATTAAGAAATAAAAACGCCCCCCAGGGGGCAATAACGCCCACGTTGAGAACCACTGGTCTAGAGGAAAAAAGGCTTCAACACCAACATAGAAGGGGGTTCTTTACTGTAAGAGCAGTGAGACTGTGGAACTCTCTGCCTGAGCCCATGGTGAGGTGAATTCACTAAAACAGTTCAAGAGATGGCTGGACACCTTTCCTGTATGTAACATTATTACCAGGGTCATTACTTGAACCGAATCATACGTGTCTGCAGAGATGTGAAAATTGCTGTCCGCAGATGGTCCCCATCCAACCTAACAGAGCTTGAGAGGATCTGCAGAGAAGAATGGCAGAAAATTCCCAAAACTTGTGGCATCATACCCAAGAAAATGGAGGCTGTAATCGCTGCCAAAGGTGCTTAAGTACAGAGTACAGGGAGTGAATACTTAGGTCAACGCAAAATGTTCGTTTTTAATTTTTTAAAATTTACAAAGATTTTGAATATTCTGTTTTCACTTTCTCATTATGGGGTACTGAGTGTAGACCGATGGAGAAAAACTGGATTCTTTTATTTGTACAAAGCCACAACATAACCAAATGTAAACAAGTCAAAGGGTCTGTAGACTGTCATTGCCCACTGTATTGCTTTTTCCAGCCTTACATACTGTGTTACTAGGATAGTCAACCATTCATGTAACGTGCATGGCCACCTTCAGAAAGAAGTCTAATCATGCAGGGACAAGTTCTATTTCCAGAGATCTGGAAATCCTTTGTAATGCTGACAAGTGAGATTCTTTTTATGATGTAGATGAAAAAAAGACAGAAGCTGGCAAATAAATGAATCCATAACTACTTTGTACATGAATGTATTTAGGGCTGCAACTTTGTTTCATCCTGCAGAGACGTCTAGGTACGGCTCCGTGAACGACACGAGGGTAAGATGTTCCTCTATCAGAAGTAGGAGTGCAGGATCTGTAAATTATTCATGTTAAGAATGAAAGAGCCACGAGTTCAGTTTGCAGAACTGAGAAAATAAAGCTGCTATCAGGTTTGCTCCCCCCCAAAAAAAAATCAAAAATGTTGGTGTTAGAAAGTCATTTATTGAAAGTTCAGTTCATCCCTTGAAAGTTGAGTTTGTCACATGCTCCACGGGCAGAAATGTGCAGAAACACAAACTGTTATATGCATCCATAATAGCTTCGTACAGCAGCAGAATGTGACCAAAGTGGGGGACAACTGCATCAAGGCCCGTATACTAGTCAGAAACTGGGAGACAATGTGGAGGATCGTAATGAAGTCAGTTGAATATCTCAGAAAGTCCCACCTTCACACCTTGAGGACAAAGCACTGTAAACTTACGGTACTTGGTCCTGGCAGATAGCAAAAAAAAAAAAAAAAAGATAGTAATCAAGCAGGAATAGGTGGGGTCCTCAGCTGTCAGACACAACCGAGGAAGGGAGAAGCTTTTTTTTTTTTTTTTTTAACCACTTCGCCTTCGCAGGCTACATATCTCACAATGAGTGCTATGCACTAAAAAGAGTTTCTTCCGCTATGCAACCCAGCGATCACATGACCACTGGAGGCCCGCTGTAACAGCAGAGCTGTAGTATCCTAGCAGACCCAGATCAGCTGTTAGTGACTATTCTCACTATAGGGGGATGTTTTCCCTGTAGTTGGGGCTCCTATGGCTGTCCCAGCGACTGTGCAAAAAGTGTGAATAAAAAAAGATCATGTGACTGACCCCCAGAGGTCTTATATGACATCATGGGAGACATTTTTTTTGTTTTAAAACTATCAAAGTACAAAAAGAGGTAAAAAAAATAATTGCAGAATAAAATGTCCCAGCTTTTTACCCTTAACAAAAAACAAAACACCATCTCGTCCACGAATCCATTCAAAAGAATGGATTTCATATCCATGCGAGTTTTCGGCGCATCACACAAAACGTGCGTGAGAAGATCATTTGCGAGAAAGCGCTAAGGCTTCCCTCACACAGGCGATAGTAAGCATTGTTACTAGCACACAGCTTCTTTGCACAGCGTTCAGTATCGGCGTTCGCCTGCTTTCAGCGCAGTAAGCATGTAGGCAGAGCATGCTGATGACATCACCACTTTGTTTCACTCCCGGTGGCACAGAACGCTGTGCTCAGACACGTGGTACACAGCATTCTATTGCATTTTTGGCAGCGTTGAAAAAGCACCCCATTGATTTCAATGGGCAGCGCACCGCGTTTAAGACTGCGGAAACGCCTGAAACTAGAACATGGAACTGGCTGTGCTGGTGTATGGGTCCAGCAGGGTGTGGCGTGCCACTGGTGTAGTAGTGTATTGTGTGGTACTGTGCGTTGTGCCCCGATGTAGTAGTGTGTTGTGTGGTACTGTGCAGTGTGTTGTGTAGTAGTGTGTGATGTAGTACTGTGCAGCAGCAGTGAGGGGAGGCCCTGTGTGTGTTGTGTAGTGTGTTGTGCAGCAGCAGTGAGGGGAGGCCCTGTGTGTGTTGTGTAGTGTGTTGTGCAGCAGCAGTGAGGGGAGGCCCTGTGTGTGTTGTGTAGTACAGTGTGTTGTGCAGCAGCGAGGGGAGGCCCTGTGTGTGTTGTGTAGTACAGTGTGTTGTGCAGCAGCAGCGAGGGGAGGCCCTGTGTGTGTTGTGTAGTACAGTGTGTTGTGCAGCAGCGAGGGGAGGCCCTGTGTATGTTGTGTAGTACAGTGTGTTGTGCAGCAGCAGCGAGGGGAGGCCCCGTGTGTGTTGTGTAGTACAGTGTGTTGTGCAGCAGCAGCGAGGGGAGGCCCGGTGTGTGTTGTGTAGTACAGTGTGTTGTACAGCAGCAGTGAGGGGAGGCCCTGTGTGTGTTGTGTATACAGTGTGTTGTGCAGCAGCAGTGAGGGGAGGCCCTGTGTGTGTTGTGTAGTAGTGTGTTGTGCAGCAGCAGTGAGGGGAGGCCCTGTGTGTGTTGTGTATACAGTGTGTTATGCAGCAGCAGTGAGGGGAGGCCCTGTGTGTGTTGTGTATACAGTGTATTGTGCAGCAGCAGTGAGGGGAGGCCCTGTGTGTTGTGTAGTGTGTTGTGCAGCAGCAGTGAGGGGAGGCCCTGTGTGTGTTGTGTATACAGTGTGCTGTGCAGCAGCAGTGAGGGGAGGCCCTGTGTGTTGTGTATACAGTGTGTTGTGCAGCAGCAGTGAGGGGAGGCCCTGTGTGTGTTGTGTAGTGTGTTGTGCAGCAGCAGTGAGGGGAGGCCCTGTGTGTGTTGTGTAGTACAGTGTGTTGTGCAGCAGCGAGGCCCTGTGTGTGTTGTGTAGTACAGTGTGTTGTGCAGCAGCAGCGAGGGGAGGCCCTGTGTGTGTTGTGTAGTACAGTGTGTTGTGCAGCAGCGAGGGGAGGCCCTGTGTGTGTTGTGTAGTACAGTGTGTTGTGCAGCAGCAGCGAGGGGAGGCCCCGTGTGTGTTGTGTAGTACAGTGTGTTGTGCAGCAGCAGCGAGGGGAGGCCCGGTGTGTGTTGTGTAGTACAGTGTGTTGTGCAGCAGCAGCGCGGGGAGGCCCTGTGTGTGTTGTGTATACAGTGTGTTGTACAGCAGCAGTGAGGGGAGGCCCTGTGTGTGTTGTGTATACAGTGTGTTGTGCAGCAGCAGTGAGGGGAGGCCCTGTGTGTGTTGTGTAGTAGTGTGTTGTGCAGCAGCAGTGAGGGGAGGCCCTGTGTGTGTTGTGTATACAGTGTGTTATGCAGCAGCAGTGAGGGGAGGCCCTGTGTGTGTTGTGTATACAGTGTATTGTGCAGCAGCAGTGAGGGGAGGCCTTGTGTGTTGTGTAGTGTGTTGTGCAGCAGCAGTGAGGGGAGGCCCTGTGTGTGTTGTGTATACAGTGTGTTGTGCAGCAGCAGTGAGGGGAGGCCCTGTGTGTGTTGTGTATACAGTGTGTTGTGCAGCAGCAGTGAGGGGAGGCCCTGTGTGTGTTGTGTATACAGTGTGTTGTGCAGCAGCAGTGAGGGGAGGCCCTGTGTGTGTTGTGTATACAGTGTGTTGTGCAGCAGCAGTGAGGGGAGGCCCTGTGTGTGTTGTGTATACAGTGTGTTGTGCAGCAGCAGTGAGGGGAGGCCCTGTGTGTGCTGTGTATACAGTGTGTTGTGCAGCAACAGTGAGGGGAGGCCCTGTGTGTGTTGCGTAGTGTTGTGCAGCAGCAGTGAGGGGAGGCCCTGTGTGTGTTGTGTATACAGTGTGTTGTGCAGCAGCAGTGAGGGGAGGCCCTGTGTGTGTTGTGTATAGTGTGTTGTGCAGCAGCAGTGAGGGGAGGCCCTGTGTGTGTTGTGTAGTGTGTTGTGCAGCAGCAGTGAGGGGAGGCCCTGTGTGTTGTGTATACATTGTGTTGTGCAGCAGCAGTGAGGGGAGGCCCTGTGTGTGTTGTGTATACAGTGTGTTGTGCAGCAGCAGTGAGGGGAGGCCCTGTGTGTGTTGTGTATACAGTGTGTTGTGCAGCAGCAGTGAGGTGAGGCCCTGTGTGTTGTGTAGTGTGTTGTGCAGCAGCAGTGAGGGGAGGCCCTGTGTGTGTTGTGTATACAGTGTGTTGGGTAGCAGCAGTGAGGGGAGGCCCTGTGTGTGTTGTGTATGCAGTGTGTTGTGCAGCAGCAGTGAGGGGAGGCCCTGTGTGTGTTGTGTATACAGTGTGTTGTGCACCAGCAGTGAGGGGAGGCCCCGTGTGTGTTGTGTGTTGTACAGCAGCAGTGAGGGGAGGCCCTGTGTGTGTTGTGTAGTGTGTTGTGCAGCAGCAGTGAGGGGAGGCCCTGTGTGTGTTGTGTATACAGTGTGTTGTGCAGCAGCAGTGAGGGGAGGCCCTGTGTGTGTTGTGTAGTACAGTGTGTTGTGCAGCAGCAGTGAGGGGAGGCCCTGTGTGTGTTGTGTAGTGTTGTGCAGCAGCAGTGAGGGGAGGCCCTGTGTGTGTTGTGTAGTACAGTGTGTTGTGCAGCAGTAGTGAGGGGAGGCCCTGTGTGTGTTGTGTAGTGTGTTGTGCAGCAGCGAGGGGAGGCCCTGTGTGTGTTGTGTATACAGTGTGTTGTGCAGCAGCAGTGAGGGGAGGCCCTGTGTGTGTTGTGTAGTGTGTTGTGCAGCAGCAGTGAGGGGAGGCCCTGTGTGTGTTGTGTAGTGTGTTGTGCAGCAGCAGTGAGGGGAGGCCCTGTGTGTGTTGTGTATACAGTGTGTTGTGCAGCAGCAGTGAGGGGAGGCCCTGTGTGTTGTGTAGTGTGTTGTGCAGCAGCAGTGAGGGGAGGCCCTGTGTGTTGTGTATACAGTGTGTTGTGCAGCAGCAGTGAGAGGAGGCCCTGTGTGTGTTGTGTATACAGTGTGTTGTGCAGCAGCAGTGAGGGGAGGCCCTGTGTGTGTTGTGTATACAGTGTGTTGTGCAGCAGCGGTGAGGGGAGGCCCTGTGTGTGCTGTGTATACAGTGTGTTGTGCAGCAGCAGTGAGGGGAGGCCCTGTGTGTGTTGTGTATACAGTGTGTTGTGCAGCAGCAGTGAGCGGAGGCCCTGTGTGTGTTGTGTATACAGTGTGTTGTGCAGCAGCAGTGAGGGGAGGCCCTGTGTGTGTTGTGTATACAGTGTGTTGTGCAGCAGCAGTGAGGGGAGGCCCTGTGTGTTGTGTATACAGTGTGTTGTGCAGCAGCAGTGAGGGGAGGCCCTGTGTGTGTTGTGTATACAGTGTGTTGTGCAGCAGCAGTGAGGGGAGGCCCTGTGTGTGTTGTGTATACAGTGTGTTGTACAGCAGCAGTGAGGGGAGGCCCTGTGTGTGTTGTGTATACAGTGTGTTGTGCAGCAGCAGTGAGGGGAGGCCCTGTGTGTGTTGTGTAGTGTGTTGTGCAGCAGCAGTGAGGGGAGGCCCTGTGTGTGTTGTGTAGTGTGTTGTGCAGCAGCAGTGAGGGGAGGCCCTGTGTGTTGTGTATACAGTGTGTTGTGCAGCAGCAGTGAGGGGAGGCCCTGTGTGTTGTGTATACAGTGTGTTGTGCAGCAGCAGTGAGGGGAGGCCCTGTGTGTGTTGTGTAGTGTGTTGTGCAGCAGCAGTGAGGGGAGGCCCTGTGTGTGTTGTGTAGTGTGTTGTGCAGCAGCAGTGAGGGGAGGCCCTGTGTGTGTTGTGTAGTGTGTTGTGCAGCAGCAGTGAGGGGAGGCCCTGTGTGTGCTGTGTATGCAGTGTGTTGTGCAGCAGCAGTGAGGGGAGGCCCTGTGTGTGTTGTGTAGTACAGTGTGTTGTGCAGCAGCAGTGAGGGGAGGCCCTGTGTGTGTTGCGTATACAGTGTGTTGTGCAGCAGCAGTGAGGGGAGGCCCTGTGTGTGTTGCGTATACAGTGTGTTGTGTAGCAGCAGTGAGGGGAGGCCCTGTGTGTGCTGTGTATACAGTGTGTTGTGCAGCAGCAGTGAGGGGAGGCCCTGTGTGTGTTGTGTATACAGTGTGTTGTGTAGCAGCAGTGAGGGGAGGCCCTGTGTGTGTTGTGCAGCAGCAGTGAGGGGAGGCCCTGTGTGTGTTGTGTATACAGTGTGTTGTGCAGCAGCAGTGAGGGGAGGCCCTGCGTGTGTTGTGTAGTGTGTTGTGCAGCAGCAGTGAGGGGAGGCCCTGTGTGTGTTGTGCAGCAGCAGTGAGGGGAGGCCCTGTGTGTGCTGTGTATACAGTGTGTTGTGCAGCAGCAGTGAGGGGAGGCCCTGTGTGTGTTGTGTATACAGTGTGCTGTGCAGCAGCAGTGAGGGGAGGCCCTGTGTGTGTTGTGTATACAGTGTGTTGTGCAGCAGCAGTGAGGGGAGGCCCTGTGTGTGTTGTGTATACAGTGTGTTGTGCAGCAGCAGTGAGGGGAGGCCCTGTGTGTGTTGTGTAGTACAGTGCGTTGTGCAGCAGCAGTGAGGGGAGGCCCTGTGTGTGTTGTGTAGTACAGTGCGTTGTGCAGCAGCAGTGAGGGGAGGCCCTGTGTGTGTTGTGTAGTACAGTGTGTTGTGCAGCAGCAGTGAGGGGAGGCCCTGTGTGTGTTGTGTATACAGTGTGTTGTGCAGCAGCAGTGAGGGGAGGCCCTGTGTGTGTTGTGTATACAGTGTGTTGTGCAGCAGCAGTGAGGGGAGGCCCTGTGTGTGTTGTGTATGCAGTGTGTTGTGCAGCAGCAGTGAGGGGAGGCCCTGTGTGTGTTGTGTATAGTGTTGTGCAGCAGCAGTGAGGGGAGGCCCTGTGTGTGTTGTGTATACAGTGTGTTGTGTAGCAGCAGTGAGGGAGGCCCTGTGTGTGTTGTGTATACAGTGTGTTGTGCAGCAGCAGTGAGGGGAGGCCCTGTGTGTGTTGTGTATACAGTGTGTTGTGCAGCAGCAGTGAGGGGAGGCCCTGTGTGTGTTGTGTATGCAGTGTGTTGTGCAGCAGCAGTGAGGGGAGGCCCTGTGTGTGTTGTGTATAGTGTTGTGCAGCAGCAGTGAGGGGAGGCCCTGTGTGTGTTGTGTATACAGTGTGTTGTGTAGCAGCAGTGAGGGAGGCCCTGTGTGTGTTGTGTATACAGTGTGTTGTGCAGCAGCAGTGAGGGGAGGCCCTGTGTGTGTTGTGTATACAGTGTGTTGTGTAGCAGCAGTGAGAGGAGGCCCTGTGTGTGTTGTGTATACAGTGTGTTGTGCAGCAGCAGTGAGGGGAGGCCCTGTGTGTGTTGTGTATACAGTGTGTTGTGCAGCAGCAGTGAGGGGAGGCCCTGTGTGTGTTGTGTATACAGTGTGTTGTGCAGCAGCAGTGAGGGGAGGCCCTGTGTGTGTTGTGTAGTGTGTTGTGCAGCAGCAGTGAGGGGAGGCCCTGTGTGTGTTGTGTATACAGTGTGTTGTGCAGCAGCAGTGAGGGGAGGCCCTGTGTGTGTTGTGTAGTGTGTTGTGCAGCAGCAGTGAGGGGAGGCCCTGTGTGTTGTGTATACAGTGTGTTGTGCAGCAGCAGTGAGGGGAGGCCCTGTGTGTGTTGTGTATACAGTGTGTTGTGCAGCAGCAGTGAGGGGGAGGCCCTGTGTGTGTTGTGTATACAGTGTGTTGTGCAGCAGCAGTGAGGGGAGGCCCTGTGTGTGTTGTGTATACAGTGTGTTGTGCAGCAGCAGTGAGGGGAGGCCCTGTGTGTGTTGTGTATACAGTGTGTTGTGCAGCAGCAGTGAGGGGAGGCCCTGTGTGTGTTGTGCAGCAGCAGTGAGGGGAGGCCCTGTGTGTGTTGTGTATACAGTGTGTTGTGCAGCAGCAGTGAGGGGAGGCCCTGTGTGTGTTGTGCAGCAGCAGTGAGGGGAGGCCCTGTGTGTGTTGTGTATACAGTGTGTTGTGCAGCAGCAGTGAGGGGAGGCCCTGTGTGTGTTGTGTATACAGTGTGTTGTGCAGCAGCAGTGAGGGGAGGCCCTGTGTGTGTTGTGTATACAGTGTGTTGTGCAGCAGCAGTGAGGGGAGGCCCTGTGTGTGTTGTGTATACAGTGTGTTGTGCAGCAGCAGTGAGGGGAGGCCCTGTGTGTGTTGTGTATACAGTGTGTTGTGCAGCAGCAGTGAGGGGAGGCCCTGTGTGTGTTGTGTATACAGTGTGTTGTACAGCAGCAGTGAGGGGAGGCCCTGTGTGTGTTGTGCAGCAGCAGTGAGGGGAGGCCCTGTGTGTGTTGTGTATACAGTGTGTTGTGCAGCAGCAGTGAGGGGAGGCCCTGTGTGTGTTGTGTAGTGTGTTGTGCAGCAGCAGTGAGGGGAGGCCCTGTGTGTGTTGTGTATACAGTGTGTTGTGCAGCAGCAGTGAGGGGAGGCCCTGTGTGTGTTGTGTATACAGTGTGTTGTGCAGCAGCAGTGAGGGGAGGCCCTGTGTGTGTTGTGTATACAGTGTGTTGTGCAGCAGCAGTGAGGGGAGGCCCTGTGTGTGTTGTGTATACAGTGTGTTGTGCAGCAGCAGTGAGGGGAAGCCCCGTGTGTGTTGTGTAGTACAGTGTGTTGTGCAGCAGCAGTGAGGGGAGGCCCTGTGTGTGTTGTACAGCAGCAGTGAGGGGAGGCCCTGTGTGTTGTGTATACAGTGTGTTGTGCAGCAGCAGTGAGGGGAGGCCCTGTGTGTGTTGTGTATACAGTGTGTTGTGCAGCAGCAGTGAGGGGAGGCCCTGTGTGTGTTGTACAGCAGCAGTGAGGGGAGGCCCCGTGTGTGTTGTGTAGTACAGTGTGTTGTGCAGCAGCAGTGAGGGGAGGCCCTGTGTGTGTTGTGTATACAGTGTGTTGTGCAGCAGCAGTGAGGGGAGGCCCTGTGTGTGTTGTGCAGCAGCAGTGAGGGGAGGCCCTGTGTGTGTTGTGTATACAGTGTGTTGTGCAGCAGCAGTGAGGGGAGGCCCTGTGTGTGTTGTGTATACAGTGTGTTGTGCAGCAGCAGTGAGGGGAGGCCCTGTGTGTGTTGTGTATACAGTGTGTTGTGCAGCAGCAGTGAGGGGAGGCCCTGTGTGTGTTGTGTATACAGTGTGTTGTGCAGCAGCAGTGAGGGGAGGCCCTGTGTGTGTTGTGTATACAGTGTGTTGTGCAGCAGCAGTGAGGGGAGGCCCTGTGTGTGTTGTGTATACAGTGTGTTGTACAGCAGCAGTGAGGGGAGGCCCTGTGTGTGTTGTGCAGCAGCAGTGAGGGGAGGCCCTGTGTGTGTTGTGTATACAGTGTGTTGTGCAGCAGCAGTGAGGGGAGGCCCTGTGTGTGTTGTGTAGTGTGTTGTGCAGCAGCAGTGAGGGGAGGCCCTGTGTGTGTTGTGTATACAGTGTGTTGTGCAGCAGCAGTGAGGGGAGGCCCTGTGTGTGTTGTGTATACAGTGTGTTGTGCAGCAGCAGTGAGGGGAGGCCCTGTGTGTGTTGTGTATACAGTGTGTTGTGCAGCAGCAGTGAGGGGAGGCCCTGTGTGTGTTGTGTATACAGTGTGTTGTGCAGCAGCAGTGAGGGGAAGCCCCGTGTGTGTTGTGTAGTACAGTGTGTTGTGCAGCAGCAGTGAGGGGAGGCCCTGTGTGTGTTGTACAGCAGCAGTGAGGGGAGGCCCTGTGTGTTGTGTATACAGTGTGTTGTGCAGCAGCAGTGAGGGGAGGCCCTGTGTGTGTTGTGTATATAGTGTGTTGTGCAGCAGCAGTGAGGGGAGGCCCTGTGTGTGTTGTGTATACAGTGTGTTGTGCAGCAGCAGTGAGGGGAGGCCCTGTGTGTGTTGTACAGCAGCAGTGAGGGGAGGCCCCGTGTGTGTTGTGTAGTACAGTGTGTTGTGCAGCAGCAGTGAGGGGAGGCCCTGTGTGTGTTGTGCAGCAGCAGTGAGGGGAGGCCCTGTGTGTGTTGTGTATACAGTGTGTTGTGCAGCAGCAGTGAGGGGAGGCCCCGTGTGTGTTGTGTAGTACAGTGTGTTGTGCAGCAGCAGTGAGGGGAGGCCCTGTGTGTGTTGTACAGCAGCAGTGAGGGGAGGCCCTGTGTGTGTTGTGTATATAGTGTGTTGTGCAGCAGCAGTGAGGGGAGGCCCTGTGTGTGTTGTGTATACAGTGTGTTGTGCAGCAGCAGTGAGGGGAGGCCCTGTGTGTGTTGTGTATATAGTGTGTTGTGCAGCAGCAGTGAGGGGAGGCCCTGTGTGTGTTGTGTATACAGTGTGTTGTGCAGCAGCAGTGAGGGGAGGCCCCGCCGCCACTTTCGCCCGGCCGGTCACTCTCGGTGTGGAGTGTCTAGGAGCCGTTGGCTGCACTGAACCGTTTGGCTCTTTCTCTTAGTAACAGCTTTTTACATTCTGCCTCAATTCCTCTCCAGCCTAATCACCGGCATCTGCCCCCTCCCCCACCGCCGGCTCCGGACCTACCCCCTCCCCCCGTCCTGCTCTCACCAGGGTAATAACGGCATATTAGCGGCTGCCTGGCGCTCTCGGCTCGGGGAGGGAGCCGCGTCTTCTGCCCCGCTCTGCAGGTAAGTGTCCTTGCTGTGTGTCCGGGGGGGCTGTGCGCCGGGCGGGAGGGGGATGGGCAGTGCATGCCGCCACCATCACCACCGCTGGGGTACCCGGGGCTCTACGTGGCCGCAGCGGGGAATCCCTGCCTGAGGAGCTCACTATCAGCCATGGGGGAGGGGAGCTGCTAACCGCTTCACCGCCGGAGAGGTCCCGCTGCCCATCCCCCACTCTGCTGTGTGACAGGAAGCTGCCTTCAGTGCTGCCTGCTACTACAAGCAGGAAGCACGTGAGGCTGGGGGTGGGGAGGCTCCAGGACTTCTGACCCCCATTAAAATGGTGGGAAAAAAAGTGATTTTGGTACTTGGTGATAAAGTCAGTAATTGGAGGCGCGTTACTCATGGGCGCAAAAATAAAGCTGTTGTGTTTGTTTGGACTGTACGCAGAAACGCTGCGGTCGCGGCGGTGGCGTAAAGTGGTATTCTGGGGGCGCAGTCTGTGGCGTCGGCCGCTCCGCAGAATAATACCGGTCATTACTGGATTTTAATATGTCGCCTGTTACGCAGGTTGTAGGCGAGCGTGTAAAAACGCGTCCGTAATACGGATCCGCATTACCTGCGAATGTCAATTTTTCATCCGTCTTTTCGGGGAATCACTGACCCTATTTGTCCGCTGGTAGTACAAACACGGAGGCGAATACATTGGGCTGCATTTTCAAAACAATATCCGTAAAAATGCGGTTATGTGATTAACCCCGTAGTTACATTACTTCCGTATTCCAGTACCCTCAACGCAGATGTAATACGTAGCAAAAATACGCGCGTCTGCAAGCGGCCTAAGGCTGTGTTCGCATAGCACGGATTTCCCCTGTGGACCGCCCACACGGGACGTACGCAGCGTTTACGGTAGCAGCAAAGTGGGCGAGATTTTAAAAATGTCGTTTACGCGCTGCAGAAAAAATCCACGTAACACCCGTGCGAAATTTGGCACGCAACATATTTTAAATACGCGGAATAATTATCACACCAGATTTTTGGCGCGGATTCCACTTCGTCACCTTCCTCATTAGAATCCGCATAAAAATCTGTGTCAAAATCCGCACCAAATGGAATGTGCGCGGCGGACACGGGCTCTGCGTGAACACTGCCGGAGGCCGCTTTCACACTCTGGCTTTCGCAGCGTCAGCGCCGCGCTATACGCCGTATGACGCCTCCATTGATTTTACTGGTGCTTCATAGACTAGCGTTCGAATGTCACGATTTTCGAGCGCGGTCTGGTCTACGTTGTATTTGCGAACGTCTGTGTGAGAGCGAACTTCTACACGGGCCAACCAATCACAGGTGGTCCCAGCGATGCTCGCTCCTGTGTAACAGCGCAGGAATGGTCACCAGTGAATGAAGAGGATCGGGGATCGCGCCACCCGCCGCCTCCATTTACAGCGAACAGGAGAAAGCGCTTGCGAATTCTATTTTCGTGCGTTTAAGCGCTTTATAACGCCCCTCATCGCCCATTATAATAATGGGGTGAGTTATAAACTACGGTGGAACGCTGTACAATGGATTGAAAACACCGCTCGAAATTGCGGTAAAACAATGCGTTTGAAACGCGGTGTTTTACCGCCGCCGTGTGTGAGAGCGGCCTTAGAGCTACGCCAACCAGCAAGGAGCACTATAGGGTGTGGTCACATGATTGAAATCAATGGATGTGTGTGTCAAAAATCTGCGCATTTATTTGCCTTCCATCTGCCGCGGATCTGCATACGGGTTATCCTCATTCCGTGGGCCCGATTCGCATGCAGTTAACCCAAGTCGGGGCGATATGTCACTTATTCTCCAACGTGTCTTGTGACTCCGTCAGCGCCATACCTCCTGCAGCGCGGACTCCCGTTCACACGTGTAGGACGCTTTATTTGACGTGGATTTGCCACCAATTCAATGCGGAATCTATGGCACATACTGCCGTGTGAACAGGGCCTACGGGTAAGGACGCACTTAATGGCAACCGCAATGCCGCTAACAACCCTGCCATCACACTAGTCCGCGTGACTTGCAAATCAATTGTTAACTCGCCGTCCCTCTTTAATGGCTGAAGAGGTTATAGGTGAACCACCCTAGCCATTAATTTACAGACCACGTTGACGCATACGTGAAGAGAGGTGCCAACTCTCTAGAACTTCCTGGCCGGTCCGTAAGAACGTCCCCTTTCTCCAGTGTCTGTGAGTGCTGTTGAGGCTGGTGGTTCTTGAGCAGGTTGTTATGTCTGTAGTTATATTATCATGGCTTGACAGGTCCCAGTGAACGCTGGTGATGAGGTCCTATCGGTATCTGACCTCGCGCAGAATCTTCATCAAGGTGTCCATTTGTGATTTTTGGAGAAGTTGTCCAGAAAAATTGAGGTTGGTGACCCTGAACATGGGACCGTACCCTAAGGCGCCCTGTCCACGGCTGAGGCGCAATATTGCCAGCGATATTCCGCCGCGAGGGGGGAGCGTATTCAGTGGTGAGCCTATCTAACAGATAGGCTCACCATGGAGAATCGTGACAATTCTCCGCTCGGTGACGCCAGCGCTGCGCATGGAAAGCTTCACACAGCGTGATGCGCCGGCGATTTATCACCCGCGGATCATCGCCCGTGGACAGGCAGCCTATGATAAGTAAGGTAGGGGACTGTCCCACGAAGACAACCCCTCTCTGTAATGTTAGGGCATGTGGATATCCTAGAGGTGACCCCCCTCGCTCCGTGTCCGAGTGTTACATGCTTGGCTCTTCCTCCACTATGTAACAGTACACTTCCCCTGCAGTAGCTGCCAACAATGTCTGCCTGGATGCCGCTTCCCAGCAGTCACAGCTGATTGGTGTTGGTGGGATTTCTGACTTCGAGCCCAATTGCCGGGTTGACTTCAATTTAAAAAGGGATTATCTTTGAAAGACGAGCCCCTTAATAAGTTCACGACCCCATGTGCCATTTCTCATGCAGCAACAGGCTTGACAAGTTGTGGTCCCTTCACTGTCGGGGACCGTTCACACGGGCCGGAATCGGGTCGCACCCCAAGTCAGCAGCTGCAGAATTCCACACGAAAATCTGCAGGTCTAAGTGGGTTTTTATTTGGAATTGCAGGCAGATTTTAACCCATTTTCAATTCCGCATTAAAATCTGTAGGTCGCCTGCGGATTGTGATGCAGAATTTACTGCGGTCAGCAGTGCGTCCTGATTCTGGCCCGTGTGAAAGGTCCCTCCTAGTTACCTCCTATGGTGGTTGTACAGCATTTTGAAGCTACTGCTCAGTAACGCTGCCGCCTTCTCTCGGGTTGCCGGGGTGCAGCACAGTGATGACGTTCCTGAATGTCCGCGGGGCCAGTAGAGTCCAGCGGCTGGGGCGTCTGTTGATAAGCAGCTGCCCAAGTATTGGACGTTGGTCCCAGTCTTCACTTGCGGACAGCGGTAAACATTAAACAGGAGTTCTCTGCTAGTTTTATTGGTAGGTTCTTTTCGGATATATAGATGATTTTTTTCCCCCAGAAAACAGTCAAACGGGTCATTTCAGCGTGAAAAATTCTCCGTGGTCACTTAATTACACTAGTGAAATCCAATTCTCCAGTCATAGCTGCAGCCTCCAGTGTGTCACAAGAGCCAAGTGACGGTGATACAGTTGTCACCCCGGTGTCACCCCTGTCCCATGATTCTGACCACGGGTTTCAGTTACGCTCTGACCCTCCTGGTGACTTTATGTACACATATGAATAATATGTGCAGCTACTGACAACTATGGAGCCATATTCAAAGGTGAAAAGACATATGACTCTCAAACCACTGGTTGGGGAGACTGCGTTAGGAGCTTAAAGGGTACTTAGATTTTTATAAGAAAGGTAGTTGAAAGTCCCTGTTTAACTTGTAAGATCCCTCGTGTTTGACGGACCCGTAAGAAAGAGCTGACTAGCTGCTATCACCAGTGGAAGAGCCGGAAGAGTTCTGTCTGCTGGGACATTAAAGGGGTTGTCCAATTGTAAACTATTGATGGCCTCTAATATGAAGGCGTGCCGCTGCGGTGGGAACGGGGCTGCCTGCTGAAATCGGCTCAGTGGCCCCACAAACAGCTGATCAGAGGGGGTAGCGGACCCTCGCCGATCTACTGTTGATGACTTATCCTATGGAAGAGCCTTCAATAGTTTATAACTGGACAACCCCTTTAAGTATTGCTGGTGAAGTTACTCTTTGACTCATCTATGCTTTAGGCCGAGTTCACACGACCATATACGTAAAACGCTGTGAGTCATGTAGCGTTTTACCGCTGGGAGCTGACTGTGAGCCGGCGTATTCCCGTATATGGCAGCGATTTTTGTACTGCGTTACAGTTTAGCAACAGCGTGCGTGAGATACTAGTCTGACTTTTTGTTTTGTTTACATTTCCCGCTCCGTCGCGTGTATGGGCGCCGCACATACGCAATGTTCATTACACCCCCAAAGAGAACAATGGGCTCTAGTGAACGTAATACGGGCAAAATAGAAGATGCCGCGTTCTTTTTTTACGCATGTATGGCACGCAGTGAATATCCGCAAATGTGACTGCATCAGTGAAAATTCAATGTACTTTCACTGACTCCATTCGCCGCGTATCACGTGCGTGTAATACGTGGTGAAATTACGTTTGTATGAGCCCGGCCTTGGGCTACATTCACACGGGCGAGCGCGATATCGGACAGAGAAACTTGAAGTCACGTTCGCTAGCATTCAATTTTCACGGCTGTGCAAAGCTTTTTGATTACAAGTTGCAATAGGAAAAACCGCTTCGCATCGCATGAGTGCCGTCCAATCTCTTCTAAGGCCCCATAGGAATCAACGAGCGATTCCTCCCAGGGGAATGCCCAAAAATACAACATGCTGCGATTTTTATTTTTTTATTTTTTCTCCCTTGCAGTAATAGGCCCCCTGCACACGGGCGGAAATTCCACAGTGGGATTTCCCGCAGAATTTCCGCCCGTGCCTGCCTGTATAGGATTGCATTCCAAAACGCAATCCTATGCAGACGGTCGCGATTTGCCCACATGAAAACACGCGCAGAAAACAAATCGCGGCATGTTCTATTTCTGTGCGGGTCCAGCACAGAAATGTCACTACCGACGCGCTGACTCCTCTCTGCGCATGCATCGGCTGGGCGGCAGGCAGCACATCAGAGAGCCGGAGCCGTGGGAGAAGGTGAGACCCGCACTGGTCCCTGCAGGGGCGCAGGTCGGGTCTCGCAGCGGGATCCGACCCGGCCGTCTGCAGGCGGACATAAGGAAAAAAAAATCGCTCCTGGGAATGAATTCATTCAAAAGCATGAAAATTCATATTCATGCGAGTTTTGTGCCCGCAAGACTCGCGCAATAATCTCATCTGTGTGAATAAGCCCTTAATGGGAACCCTAACCTGTTGCAATCATACGCACTACGGGGCTATAAAATGAAAACCGCCCCTTTTTACGGTACATTCACACGATGCGGAAACGTTGCGAAATAAACCACAGCAGAAAGTAAACTATTAAACTGAATGGCATTACGGCAAATCCTGTTCACATGCAGTGGCGATATAAAGGCTGCGGATTTCCTGCTGTAACTATACTGTTGGGCCTCATTCACACGACCGTATTCGTAAAACGATTTGGGAGTCATGCAGCGTTTTACCCGTCTACATGAGCGGGCAGAGACCACGTATGGCAGCGGGTTCATGAGATACGCGGTTAATTCTCCACTCGGTTTCATAGAGGGGTTGTGTATGGATCGCCGACCTCATGTAATATATCGCATACGCTGCCCATTCAAAAGTCTAGCGCTCACGCTGCGTGGTATGTGGTGAAGTAGAGCATGCTGCGATCTTGTTCTCACGTGTATCTGCACGCAGTGTTTACACGCTCATGTGAACGGATGAATTAAAGTCTATTTACTTTCATTGACTCCATTCACGGAGTATCACGCCGCTGTGCATCACATGCGTAATATGTGGTGAAAATACGGTTGTGGACATGAGCCCTAACTTCACAACAAATCCGCAATGTGTGACCGCACCAGTGGGTGTTCTCCTCAATGATGTCTATTCACAGGATACATGTTTGATCGCTGGGGGCGCCACACTGATTCCCCTGTGGTCACTAAAATTGGGGGGGCCTGAGCGCCAAACTTGACTCTTTCTGCAAGGGAAAAAAATCACAGCAATATGCTATTTTTCTCGCGTTCCTCGGAACGCATTGTCCACTGCTGTCAGTGGGACCTTACAGACATCACATGGCATTTGCAGGCCGTGCGATGTGAGGTTTCCCATTGAAATCAATGGGAAACCTTTCTGATCATCAATCATGTGTGAAAAACCGCCTGGCATGCGTGGGTAAAACATACATTGATTAGCGTGATACCGGGCAGAGTTTCTCGGGCCAATATCGCACTCGCCCGTGTGTAGGTAGTCTTTAGGGTGGATTTCCACAGGTCAGCTATGGTCAAAATAGTGGCTCAAAGCGGTCACTACAGCGAGTTGTGGGCGTATGAAGGACCTGCGCTATTATGCAGAACAATTGTTTACTCGTTGTTGTTCGCGGCCACGTTAGCGCACATCTCCCTGCACGGTTATTAGTTGTTGCGAGGCAAATGACTGCCTGTGTACGCCAGACGATAATTAATCAACCAGAGACTATTTTTAGGTGAGCTGAAGCGATTAGCGACTGGTGAACAAATTCTCGCTCGTCACCCTGTTGGCGTCCGTGTTTACGTGGAACAGCTGCTGCTTATTTCTGCTCTATTGAGCGATTATTTGGATAATAGCAGTTCTGTGTAAAGTTCTGTCTACTCGGTCACATGGGCCTTAGGGCTCCTTCACGCGGGCGTATTTGTGCACTCAATATGTAGAAAAAGGAACACATTGATGCCAATGGTTTGTTTATATTTCCGTATTTTGCGCAATACGCAATGAGAGACGTAAGGCGCTGCTTATTTCCGCTGGAAAAAAAACACTCTGGAAATCATTAGACTAATTGGACATTTCAAGTGGTGCATCAGATGAACATATCCTACGGGCGCTTCAGTGAAGTATGTGAGAAGCGTGCAAGAAAGCCTTGTTCACTGTGCATAGAAGTTGTGCTGAGGCAACTTAAAAGGGGTTTTCCCACAACTTAAAATTGCTTCCCAGCCACTCTGGCCTTCCCCGTTGCTGCTGACAGGACATGTGACTGCTGCAGCCAATCACTAGCCACAGCAGTGTGGCAGTGATTGGCTGGAGCCGTCATGTGTTCTGGTCAGCAGCAACCAGGAAGGATAGAGAGGCTGTAATACAATTTTCAGCAGTGGGAAAACCCCTTTAAATGGGATGTCTGCCCTCTTTTGAGCTGATGACCTGTTCTCTGGATAGGTCATCAATAACTGATTGACTGGGTCTGACGCTCGGGACCCCAGTCAATCAGCTGATCGTCCATCCTGCTGTCCAGCGCAGTGGGCCAGATGTTGCGGTCAGCACAGAAAGCGTGAACTTCGGCTTCACTCCCATTGAAATTAGGCGCGCCGACTTCTTCTGGCCACTGATGATGATGTCCGTCCCACAGGCTGAATGATCCACTGATGGCTGAGGGTCCCCAGCGGCAGACCTTGTCCATCAACAAGAGGAGGATAGGTCATCAGTTGAGAAGAGGGCAGACAACCCCTTTAACAGTTCATTATATCAGAGGGCTGCATACGTCACATTCAGTGTTGCCCTTTGTAGTAGTACAAGCTGCTGCCGGTGAATGATTTAGAAGCCCTGAGTAGGCCCACGGGTGGATTTAATTTGTGGAATCTGCATGGGTCACCCGCGCGGAAAATCTGCAAATCAAGCCGCTCTTAGGGATACATGGGTGTCCGCAAGTGAAATAAAGCATGCGGGTTTGATTTGTGGACCCTCTGGTCCGGAAAAAAATCGCAGCATGATGCATTTCACTTCAGATCCCGCACAGGCGGCTTCCATTGAAGTCAATGGAAGCCGTTTGATTCGTGTCCCATATGCAATTGAATTTTGGATGGGCCGCGGATTCCACGGGAAAGCAGCAGTATAAAAAAAAGCTAAGTATAAGGGGCTGCAGGGTTCTTGGCCGCGGGCAGGGTCAGTTTCTGCTGCAGTCTCCTGCATGTGGAATCCTATCCGCCCCGTGGACATAAGACCTTAAAGGAGTATGTCACCATGACTGATCCCCTTGAAGATGCCTACAGAGTTGCAGCGTAACTCCACAAACACATGAACATTTGGCTGACAGTTGTTGGTGTGTGGGCACCTTTACGGGTTTTATCATCCAGTAAATCATTAATGTGGATTATGATCGAACATCATATTGATGACTAAGAGTTCCTATTGTTCAACCAATTAAAAAAATTGACTTGGTTTGATGGGTGTAGTGGAAAGAATCCGCTTCTACAACATCACTAGTACTAGTGCTAGGCTCCCTGTATGGAGAAGAGAGGCCTTATGGACCACCTAAGGCTCCTGGGCCCGGGTGCAACCGCATCCCTGCACCCCCTATAGTTATACCTGTGCGTGCTACAATTGTTCCAGTTTAAGGGAATCGGTCACCTACTCTTAGTCCTATAAACTAAGCTTATGAGTTGAAAGTAGGTACCTGCTGAGTCCGGGGATGTAAGTGTTACACTTTTATTTTCCCGATTGTTCCCTCGGTTGAGCGCTGAAAGCCGCCGCTCAATGCATTGAGCGCCGCTGGTAAGTAATCCGCCCGTTCTAATTTTATAATGGAGGACTACTTAGCAGCTTATCTTCTAGGGCTACAAGTAGGCGGCCGTCTCTCTAAGGCCATGTGCGATGTTGGGTAGTTCCAACTCCTACACAATCTTAGGAATATAGGACTATAAAACCCAATAATTGGCAGTAGTTTCCTGCAGTATTTCACTAAACCTGTTTGAGGGATGTAGAAGAGCTTGTGGATGTAAAATCCCTTGTGATTTCATTCAGTCTGCATAACATTCTCACCTGCTAGGTTGGCTTTGGATGTTAATATTGTTGGGACTCGCCAAAATCAGTGCGGGTCCAATGGGCGGTTCAACATAACTGTCCTTTTGTTGTAGAGAGATAAGCTAGCAGGAAGTGTCTGGTAACAGCTTCTCCCCCGCACCCCACTAAAATAAACATGCCAGCTTGAGCATGCAGGCCTATATTTATGGGAAATTCGAGAAGAGTTGGCCAAATTTGCGCTTGGCTAGCCAAAGGCATAACTTGAGGCTTCTTGGACCCGATGCAAACTTTATAAGGGTACGTCCACATGGGATATAATTTCACTGTGGATTGGGTGTAAAACCGCAAACAAACACATCAAAATCCGCATGTATTGCACATGGTTTGGTTGTGGGTTTTGCCCCTTTGCATTGCTGTGAAATCTGCCGCGGCCGTGTAATCTGACTGGGTGTCCGTCCCCCTGCGGGGGTTTTCCACAGCATGTGGGTGATATTCGGTAAACTCTCAGCCCGGTGGCCTGTATTGTAAACGCTGCGGTGCGAAAGCTCCATACAGCAAATTCTCAGCATTTAACGCCATGCTTGATCGTTCCCTAAGGGCTCTCTCGCACGAGTGTTTTCTTTGGCGCGCCACAGGCGCACCTCCCGCATGCCAACAAATCTTCATACACTATCTTGGCGTGTATGCGCCTATAATGTGCAATGAGATAGTACATGTCGCATTTTTTTTTTGTACGCCCATTTTGCGCGCTGGTGCGAGGGACCATTGAAATTAATGTGAAGCTGCTTATCACATGTTCAGCGTGAAAAACCCACGCTTGTAATACATGGTAAAACCGCTCGTGTGAGAGGGTCCTATCAGTTCTCTTTATCTTGGGGCCCGGGCCCACGGCTATAAGCGTAAAATGCTGCTGGTCTGCCTGCAGGTTTACACTTCCGGCAGCGACCACGTATGGCACTGCGCATGCCCGTGACTCACATGTTTACAAACATGCGCAGTGGGTTTTTTTTAATTTCTTGCTCTGTTTAGAGCAGGGATGCTTATGAAAATGTTGCCATACGCAATGTATTGTGTATGGACAGCATATCGTACGCAGCCCTTACTAGTGTATAGGCTCACACTGTGCAGATATGCAGATAAATAGAGCATGCTGCGATCTATTTATCTGTTGGATAATGTAAGAAGTGTGATAAAATAATTCCTTACTAGTAATTATGATATGCACCACTAATGAGTGTAATACTAGGGGCGCTGGACATCAATCTTATTAAAGGTGTTTTCTGAAATTTTTTTAAAATTAGATTGCCCATGTCAAAAAATAATATTAACCCTTTCCAATCCACTGACGTCTAAAGACATTCTGATTGAAGGCTGTACAGCTCCGATGTAGGAAGACGTCTGTCAGGGTATTCTTACTGTAGATTACTGGCCGCTCTGTTGTTGGGGGACCTCTCCAGCACGTCACATACCGCAGTACTGGCTTTAGCCAGCAGATGGCGCCATTGTGTAATGGCAGAAAGAGAAAGCAACCTAGGAAACCCTGAATCCAAAATTGGATGGCAAAGGGTTAATAATAATAAAAGCTCCTACAGTCACCCATCCGGGGTCAGCACTGCATCATGCGTTCACGGGTGTGACTGGTGAGTATTGGATCTTTTATTACTTTTGAACATGAGAAGCCCATTAAAAGAAGTGGGAAAACCCCCTTAAGGTCCTGTGCAGGAAGCGTTTGTCTCTGTTTCTCTCTGATGGTTTATATATATATATATGCAGTCATTTTGCAGTTGTGCTGATTACAACTTGCTATCCTGTGAGCCTGCGAGTAATCTGGGCCTCTCACACTAAACCACGCGCCTCGTTGGCCTTCAGAAGTTTCCACAGGATATGACATCTCATTACTCTGCGACGGCAGCATGTTTCTCATCTGACTATCCCTCGCTACGTAACTATCTGTCATGTAGCCGGCAATTAGAGGTTTGCTGCTATTAGATAACGTGACCAACGCGGAGGTGATCCGCCTGGTAGGTTACTCCTCCATTTAGACAATTGTCTTTGATACAGGCAGACCAATAGTTATGTTTCTAGACCTGTCCCTATGGGAATCCTGATTGTGGCACATTATGTAAAGAGATGTAGTTTCCGACATTGAATGAAAACAGTTTGGTCTTGTCGCTATGTTAAGTCCTCTTTATTAATGGGGTCGGCCTAGTGAAAGAGTTCCTTTTAAAAGGAATGCCGAACACAGAAAATGCATAAATGATATCCCAGATCATATGTACAGCGACCTGGAATCAGTGGTGCTTCAGAACCAGTAATGGTACTACTAATAATACCGTGTTTCCCCGAAAATAAGACAGTGTCTTATATTAATTTTGTTCAAAAAGGTTTAACTTTTTTACATGTATACCTGCCTGGACACTATTTAAATTGACTTTCTTAATTAACTGTTAGCAGGGCTTAATTTTGGAGTAGGGCTTATATTTCAAGCATCCTCAAAAAGTCTGAAAAATCATTTTGCAACCTCAAAAATTCTGGAAAATCACGCTATGTCTTATTTTCAGGGTATGTCTTATTTTCAGAGAAACAGGGTAGCTATTCCTCTTTTAATCGCATCCTTTCCTTTGATCCCATTTCGCATCATATTTACAAATTAAGAGTTTTTTCCAGGTAATTTTTATGGAGGATGTATCCTCAGGATAATCCACTCATCGATAGTTGATCAGCAGGGGTCTGCTGCTTGGACCCCGACGGGTCAGCTGTTCGGGCTCCAATTGTCAGTGCCACAACACACAGGAGCAGAAGCAGATGAGTCCGACCCCTGTGTAATGGGCGGCACTGGTAATTGCAGGCTCCGCTGTGGGAGTTTATGCCTGCAATTACCAGTGCCGCCCACTACAGAGGTAGAGCAGTCTGCTTCCAGTCCATACCCTATATGTTTTGCCAGTGATGGCAGGAGCTAAAACAGCTGATTGGCCAGGGGTTCGAGCATTGAATCAACTATTGAGGACGTATCCCAAGGATATGTCCTTAAGAAAAATTGCCTGAAAAAAACTGTTAAAACTGTAATATGCAGTATATAAAGAAATGTTCCCTATATGTCCTAGGAGATCAGCCATGTCCTCCCTCATTACGTTCCCTCTCCTGGGTCAGTAAGCTTTCTCTCCTGTCCAGTCTGCAGCAGAGAAAAAAGGTTAAGCCCCACCCCCTTTCTAAGCCCTGCCCCTCAGAAGACTATATAAAAATTGATGAGATCAGTAGAAGATTACCCCCTGTGTCTTCTGTACGATTTCTGCAAGCCTGCTTGTTTTAGGATCATTCAGAAAATACTACAGACTGACAACCGGTGAGGGTATATACCGTATATACCGGCGTATAAGGCGACGGGGCGTATAAGACGACCCCCCAACTTTCACCTTATACGCCGGTATTACAGTGGAGAAAAAAAAAATCATTACTCACCTCCCCCGGCGTTCTGTCGCGCTCCGGCAGGATGTCGCTCGCTCCTCGTCCCCGGCGCAGCATTGCTTTCTGAATGCGGGGCTTGAAATCCCCACCTCCAGAAAGCTAATACACACGCCGTCAGCCAGTTACATCCATTCAATGACATCATTGAATGGCTGTGATTGGCTAAAACACACGTGCGCCTTCAGCCAATCACAGCCATTCAATGATGTCATTGAATAGTGTGATTGGCTGAAGCCACGTGTGTTTTAGCCAATCACAGCCATTCAATGACTGGCTGACGGCGTGTGTATTAGCTTTCTGGAAGCGGGGATTTCAAGCCCCGCATTCAGAAAGCAATGCTGCGCCGGGGACGAGGAGCGAGCGACATCCTGCCGGAGCGCGACAGAACGCCGGGGGAGGTGAGTAATGATTTTTTTTTTTTGTATTACCGGCGCATAAGACGACCCCCGACTTCAGAGCAGATTTTTCGGGGTTCAAAAGTCGTCTTATACGCCGGTATATACGGTAGTTCCATATATATGTATACTGATCCAGAGGAAGGCAAAAAATCCCAATGAGATAGAAACCAATTTTCATCATTTTAGGGGGAAAATTTTTCTTTTTACTCCCAATAATCCCTGGATCACCGCCTCTTCTGAAGTAATCAGTGACTATAACATGTAGTAATGTTACACTAACGAAAGGCATCCAGGCCCCTCATCGAGTTTACTATCACCACGTCCTCAGGCAGAGCGTTCCATAGTCTTACTACTCTTACAGTAAAGAACCCCCTTCTGTGTTGGTGATGAAACCTTCTTTCCTCAAGACATAGAGGGCGCCCCCTTGTTACAGTCCTGAGTATAAACAGGTGATGGGAGAGGTCTTTGTATTCGCCTCTGATATATTTATACATAGTTATTAGGTCGCCCCCTCAGCCGTCTTTTTTTCTAAACCAAATAACCCAAATTTTGAACACCTCTCTAGGTATTGTAGTCCGCCCGTTGTGGCAGGAATGTGACTACCTCGGCTACTATGTCCTGAGTGCACTGGCATTCTGGCCTATGTTCTCTACAGGAACATGATACATTTTGAGACCTCTGTGAAGTCAGCACCCCATCTTTCAAAAAAGTTAATTTTTTTATAAGTTCTGGATGCACCCCAAAGAGTTCTAGAGTTCCCAATTAATTTTAAAAATAGTTCTAGCGAATTAGGCAAAAAAATCAACAATGTATCTCTGCGGTGCTAACTTCCAAAAATGATATTACTAAATCAGCAAGAACTTTGTAAATATGGGTATTAGTGCTTTGAGCAATGAGAGTTTTTTTCAGAACTCTTGAGGTGCTACCCAGAACTCTTATAAAATCGCAGGATTTCCCCCAAAATTATTCACACATAATAACTGAAATTTTTTTGATCCAGCATCTAAAAATCAGCGAGAACTTTGTAAATATTGGTTCTAGAGCTTCGAGCATTTAGGGCTCATGTCCACGGGCAAAATAAGAATTAAAATCCGCAGCGGATTTTAACTCTTCTTCTGCCGCGGATCCGCACCCCATAGGGATGCATTGACCACCCGCGGGGTAGATAAATACCCGCGGATCGTCAATAAAAGGAATTTTAAAAAAAATGGAGCATGAAAAAATCCGGACCATGCTCCATTTTCATGCGGGTCTCCCGCGGGGCCGGCTCCCGCGGGCTTCTATTGAAGCCTATGGAAGCCGTCCGGATCCGCGGGAGACCTAAAATAGGAATTTAAAAGAATTACTCACCCGGAGCGGGCGCTGAAGGTCTTCTCTTCCTCACGGCCGCATCTTTCTTGCTTCGGCTCGGCGGATGTGCCCGGCGCATGCGCGCGGCACGTTTCCGACGTGCCGCCGGCGTGACGAATTCATCCGCCGGACGAAAATGAAGATCCGGCCGTGAGGAACAGCTGACCTTCCCCGCCCGCTACGGATAGGTAAATGCTTTTAAATTCTTATTTTCAGCGCTCATGTCCGCGGGGCAGGAGGGACCCGCTGCAGATTCTACATGTAGAATCTGCAGCGGATCTGATTTTCCCCGTGGACATGAGGCCTAAGAGTTTTCTTCAGAACTCTTGAGATGCTACCCAGAACTCTTATAAAATCGCGGGATTTCCCCCAAAAATATTTACACATAATAACTGAAATTTTTTTGATCCGGCATTTGAAAATCAGCGAGAACTTTGTAAATATTGGTTCTAGAGCTTCAAGCATTAAGAGTTTTCTTCAGAACTCTTGAGGTGCTACCCAGAACTCTTATAAAATCGCAGGATTTAAAAAAAAAAATTATTTACACAAATCCGCATGCAGCCACTAATCCCGGGATTAGCCAGCCATGTGGACGAGATTTCTCAGAAATCTCATCCACACGGGACGGCAAATCCGCGCCGCAGCGGCGGCTTCTGCCGGCTTAGACGCAGCGGATTTGCCGTCCCGTGTGGATGAGATTTCTGAGAAATCTCGTCCACATGGCTGGCTAATCCTGTGATTAGCGGCCGCATGCGGATTTGCCGCGGCGAAATTCTGCACAGAATTTCCGCGGCAAGTCTGCCCCGTGTGAACCCAGCCTTAGAAACCTGATTATATCAAGCAAACATGGAGTGGGAATAGAAGTGAAATAAGATGAGAGAGAAGGAGAAAAGGAAAGAAATTAAATGAAACCATGTGGTTAGGTCCGGAGAAAATCGAAACTGGTTCCAGATCATCCAGATAGAGGCACATTTCTCATGTCCTAGTTCGTCTCTGGCACTGAGCTCTTCCATATCTTTCAGGTGATCTAAAGCTTCCCACCAGATTATTCTAGAGGGAGGTGTCGTAGATTACCATATTCTGGGGATTATCTGTTGCATGGCCAGTATAAAAAATCTGAGTAGGGAGCTTTTGAAATGTGCCACTGATCCTGGGAACATAGACAGTACTACTATTTCTGGCGTAAACTGGATCTGAGTTCTGCATACCATGGAGTAAAGAGTGTTGATCTCCTGCCAGAGGGGGCGCATCAGAGGACATGACCACCAGAGGTGAACAAATGACCCTCTTTCCGATTGGCATCTCCAACATTTATCCGGATACTGGGGGAATATCCTGGCTAGTTTCACTGGGGTCTGGTAACATCTTGTTAGTATTTTGTAGTTTAACTCCTGCATCTTGCTAGAAACCGACATTTTATGTGACAGGATGTATGATTTTTTTTCCAAGACTCCTCTGGGGGCGCCACCTAGTTCTCGCTCCCAATTCCTTTCTATGTCTTTCCCGCAATTGCGCGTGTCCGCCTCAACCAACATCTGATATAAAGTCGATATTGTTTGTTGTTCAAATCCCACGATTTTATAAGAGTTCTGGGTAGCACCTCCAGAGTTCTGAAGAAAACTCTTAATGCTCGAAACTCTAGAACCAATATTTACAAAGTTCTCGCTGATTTTCAAATGCCGGATGCAAAAATTTCAGTTATGTGTAAAAAAATTTTGGGAAATCCTGCGATTTTATAAGAGTTCTGGGTAGCACCTCAAGAGTTCTGAAGAAAACTCTTAATGCTCGAAGCTCTAGAACCAATATTTACAAAGTTCTCGCTGATTTTTAGATGCCGGATCCAAAAATTTCAGTTATTATGTGTAAATAATTTTTGGGGAAATCCTGCGATTTTATAAGGGCTCATGTCCACGGGGAAAATATGATTTAGGATCCGCAGCGGATCTCCCGCATGCGGATCCGCATCCCATAGGGATGCATTGACCACCCGCGGGTAGATAAATACCCGCGGATCGTCAATAAAAGTGATTTTAAAAAAAATGGAGCATGAAAAAATCTGGACCATGCTCCATTTTCATGCGGGTCTCCCGCGGGGACGGCTCCCGCGGGCTTCTATTGAAGCCTATGGAAGCCGTCCGGATCCGCGGGAGACCTAAAATAGGAATTTAAAGCATTTACTCACCCGCAGCGGGCCGCGAAGCTCTGCTCTTCCTCACGGCCGCATCTCCCTTGCTTTGGCTCGGCGGATGTGCCCGGCGCATGCGCGCGGCACGTCGACGACGTGCCGGCGACGTGCCGCCGGCGTCAGGAATTCATCCGCCGGCCGAAAATGAAGATCCGGCCGTGAGGAACAGCTGACCTTCGCCGCCCGCGCCGGATAGGTAAATGCTTTTAAATTGCTATTTTCAGTGCTCATGTCCGCGGGGCAGGAGGGACCCGCTGCAGATTCTCCATGGAGAATCTGCAGCGGATCTGATTTTCCCCGTGGACATGAGCCTTAAGAGTTCTGGGTAGCACCTCAAGAGTTCTGGAAAAAACTCTCATTGCTCAAAGCTCTAATACCCATATTTACAAAGTTCTCGCTGATTTAGTAATATCATTTTTGAAAGTTAGCACCGCAGAGATACATTTGTTGATTTTTTTGCCTAATTCGCTAGAACTATTTTTAAAATTAATTGGGAACTCTAGAACTCTTTGGGGTGCATCCAGAACTTATAAAAAAATTAACTTTTTGAAAGATGGGGTGCTGACTTCACAGAGGTCATTTTGAGCCTTCTGACAGCGTTAGGATCTGCCACAGATGTGAAGGAAATTACAAACACATAAAAAAGGGGTATTCTGGTTGTGAAGCGAATTTTTAGGAATTTGAGTGGTGATTGCACCAGATTTTGTCTGAAAAGGCAAAAGTGTGTTTCAAGTGATTAAACATTACCGTATGGTATTCTGACTCTACTGAGACTTTTGGGTCAGGATTTTCCTGAAAATAGTGTAGTAGAGGTGGGGAGTGTTTCAGCCTCTTAGGGTCCCCACTAGACTTTAGTCATTGAACCCACCGATAACAGTGGGGCCGGACGTTTCTGATGTGTGTGGAAGCAGCTCTATTTACCCCTGCCGGATGATGTCATGGCCGTTAAATGTCAGTGTTGTTCCCCAGGAGATAATCATCAGAGCTGCCTGGCTGCGGCTTACCTCCCTGATCACATGAGTGTTTGGCCGGGCTGAGAGTTCATGTGTATGTGACAGATGACCAACTAGAAAGTGACAGCAGTCTGACAGCGGGGCATCAGGTTTTCCGGTGGCAGACTGTAGAGCGCACCCTACTGACTGATACTATTTAAATTTATGGCTTATGTCCTCAGGCGGGTTGGATCCTGCATGCGGTAGCCCACAGCAGAATCCGAACCTGCCCGTGGCCGGTAACCCTGCTTACCTGTCCGGGTCTGTACTGCTGACGTATGCAGAATCGCAGACCAGCGCACATGAGCAGTCCTTTTTTAAAAAAAAAAGACTCCTGCTTTTCAGCAGAATCCACGGCCGTCCGCAATGTCAATGGAAGCAGTCAGTGGGGAACCGCACTAAAATGGAACATGCTGCGATTTGTTTTCCACACGCGGAATCCGGAAAACAGATGCGCATGCCAAAATTCAAGTGCGGATGCCTATGGTTTCCTATGGGCGAATCTTTCACGTGGCTGCACCGCGCGGACTCCGCAATTGAAATTGGCCCTTTTACTTAGTCAGGCTCACACGAGCAGGTCGGATTCTGCATGTGGAAGGCCCGTAGCGGATTCTCGTTGGGAGCCCGGCCGGTGACCCTGCGTACGGCACTTACCTGTATTGCAGATGACTGTGACGGCTCGCAGACAGTCATGTGCGCTACTTCTTTTTTCTTCTTTGTTTCTACTATCCGCTGTTGCTTAGCGAATATCTGCAGCCCATGCGGAATGTTAATTGCGGATGGGCTGCGGGTCTGACGCCTCCATTGACATTGCAGATAGGGTGCCCACGGCCTATCGATTAATGTCAATTCCGGATGGGCCGCAGGTTGGACGACCTCCATTGACTTTAATGGATGCCAACTGCGCAGAGTCTGCAGCAAAATAGAGCATGCTGACACGAAAACTGCGAGCTGTAGATAAACAGCATACGTACGGCTGTGGGAGGCTGAGATGTAATGTCCTCCCCCCCCCCCCTTCATATCCAGCTCGCAGAACTTACTCTTTTTACAATTTTTTACCAGTTGAGAATGCTTATTTTTCTAGGATTTAGACTGGGATTAATGGGTGTAATGGGAATAGACTTGTTTAGTTTATTTTTACTGCATTTAAATAGGAAAACGTTGTCTCATCCCCGCTTCAGAGAGAAGGAAGCTTTTGTAAAGCCGCGTGCTAAGGTGCGCATAAATGATGAGTATTCATTATCATGATGTCACTGAAATACTCAGTTCTCTCCAATGGAAATCTGCTCCAGCATTACTACTGGGGGGGTGGAGGGGAATCACCATAAATGTAAAGGCTGACTGAGGCTGCATGGAGGCGCTGTGGTGCCCTAGTAGGATCCTAAAAGAATGGCCCCCAATATGGCCGTGTACAGTGGTACTTTTAGTATGGGACTCCATGTGCTACCAAAGGGCTCCTGGCTCTGGAAGGAATTAGGGGCTGTGTAAATTAGTCTTACACCTGAATTTTCAGCTTTTGTATGAAATGGACTTTAAAGGGGTTGTGTCATTAGAAAACAAACATTCTTTACTCCCCTATTTCTCCCCTGTCAGTCTTCTTACTGCATCTCCCCCCCCCCCCCCCGATCGTCCCCTGCAGTCCCGCGGGTCACCTCACTACAAGCCGGATGATTTTTCTTCTTCCAGTGATGAAGCGTCCATCCTCTGCAGTCTCCTTCCAGCAGGTCAGTGTAGGTTACGTTACTAGTGATGTAGCCTAGCAGGGAGTGCCGAGCTATTGTAGAGACTGTGCATGTATGCTGTCTCTCTGCAATAGTATATGAACTCGCACATGCGCAGTCTCGGCAATAGATTGGCATCCCTTCCTAGGCAGTGAACATAAAGTCACTAGTGATGTAACCTACACTGACCTGCTGGAAGAAGAATGCCGAGAATGGACGCTCCATAACAGGAAGAAGAGGATGCATTCGGCTTGCGGTGAGGCGACCTGGGGACTGGAGAAGATCACAGAGAGAAGATGCTTGAAGAAGGCTGCCTGGGGGAGGAATAGGTGAGTATTGATTTTTTTTTTTTGACTAGCAATTATACATCAGTAGGAGCAGAAGTGAATGTGAAGTCATATCTGTACATACTATAGAGGCAACATCCTCTAATACTTTAAAGGGGTTTTCCAGAATATAAAAAAAATTGTAAGGCCTTAAAATCATGTGAAATGAACAAAAAGTGAATATTCACCTATTCCGGCGGCTCCCTATCCAGCGCCGCAGCCTCCGTGCTCGCTGTATGGAGGTGTCCATGGAAGAATCGCTGCTGAAGCCTGTGACTGGCTGAGGAGTCACTATGAACGGCACGTCACGTTCCTGCTCGCCACTTCCTCCGGGTCCTGTGCGGCGGGAGCTGCCAGAATTGGCTGGGTATTCATTTTTCATTTTCTTTACACTACTTTAAGGCCTTAGAATTTTTTTTTAAGTCCTAGAAAACCCGTTTTAATGTTGTATTTGCTGAGTTGATATTCTCACGTGAGTTTTAGACTTCGGGAGATGCATGAAACGAGCACAAAAATACAACCCATTATTTGCAGTGGGTGTATTTACATGTGCGATTTAAAAAAAAAAAAAAAGTATTTTTTAAAATTTTTTCAGCGATTCTGCGAGATAGAACGTGCTGCGATTTTTCCATTTATTTTTTTGGGGGTAATCTCAGACTATTTCCTGTGGGAGTGAAAAAATATCGCATTGACTCACATGGAGATGCCACTTTTCATGCGAGTGCAATGCAATTTCTATTTTTTCTATAGGAGTAATGTGACTTTCATGCATGTGAAACTTGTATGTTCTCACGAAACACATCGCACTTGCAGGCAAACTCACGTATTTGTGCACAAGCTATTGGCCCGAGCTATAGACCAATATTGCGCTCACCTGTGTCAATGCACCTTAAGGCTACCTACACAGGCAAGCGTGATATCGGCACAAGAAACTCGGCCCGATATCGCGCTTGCCAGCTTGCGTTTTTATGCTGATGTGAGGCATTTCTCTGGCAAAACCGCCTCCCATCACTTCTGTGAAGTAGCGACCCTCTGGCGCAGCTTTCAGCCACGTTGGGGGGGGGGGACGGCTAGTGTTTTCCATTGTTTTCAATAGGACAACTCGCACTACCTTGCGTGTGATGTGTTTTACTGACCCATTGAAAACAATGGGCGATGCGTTCCGAGGAACATGAAAAGAAAGGACATGCAAATGGGGTCATATTCACGTGAGATCGGGGTGTTTTGCAATAGACAAATCTTGCGCAAGTTTCTTGGTCGTGTAAAACCGGCCTAAAGCAGATCTGTCAGTTGAATATACCGTCCTATATAAAGAGAGCATATCAGAGCTGTAGGTTCATACTACAAGTAGTCAAAATGGCTAATAGGAGGGCTGAAATAATATAGTGGACTCCTCATCACTTTTTGTTCCTAAAGTATAGACCTCTAGCCGTTGTATAATAATATACATATATGGCAGTATATCCAGCTGACAGCACCTTAAGAATGACTGTGAAGGTGAAGAAGTACTCACAAGACTATGCACTTGGTAGACTATCTATTGTAGGGGTGCACAACTCTACTTCAAGGGCTTGTGTTAAGAGGCTGTGTGTCCCGATACCTCCCAACAAGTACTCTCCAGTCTTCGCAGGACCACCTCCTCTGCTCTCCCCTGGTGGGCTCCAAGATGTCGCCTGTGCATTACCTATACTCTGGAACTCGCTACCCCAACACATCAGACTCTCTGCCACCCTGCAAAGCTTCAAAAACAATCCGAAAAGCCTACGATCACCAGTAGAGCTGTGCAAGGACTTGTTTCTTGCAGGGAGAATTGTAGTTTTTACTGGTACCATTATATTGTCAGGCTTTTTCAGAATTACTTCATTTTTTTTTCCAGTGGATCAAAAAAATCTTTTTTTTTCTTGTGATGTTCATATGCGTGATAAGGCAACATTTTGATATTTTTTACTTTTTATAGATGCAGCAATACTAGTAAGGGTTATTTTTCTAAGGCCTCATGTCTACGGGCGGGTTTGATTTGCAGCTCCCGCGCAATTCAAGCCGTCCATAGGGAAACATGGGCATCCGCAATTGAATTAAAGCATACAGATTTCAAATCACAGCATGTTCCATTTCAGTGCGCTTCCCACAGGGTTGGCTTCCATTGAAGTCAATGGAAGCCATCCAATCCACAGCCTGTCTGCTATTGACATTGCAGATGGGCCGCGGATTCCACGGGAAAGCAGTAGTTTAGAAAAAAAAAAGTACTGCACATGTGCGCCGGCACTTCCACACGCATCCGCAGTACAGACCCGGACAGGTTGGCAGCGTAGCCAGCAGCAGGCAGGGTCAGATTCTGCTGCGGGCTCCTGCCTGCAAAATCCAAACAGCCCATGGACATGAGGCTTAAGGCCTCATCTCCACGGGGAAAATCAGGCTGGCCGCGGATTCTCCATGCAGAATCCCGCAGTGGGTCCCTCCTTTCCCGTGGACATGAGTCCTAAAAAGAAGAATTACTCACCTGTCCGGACGCTGCGGATCTGCTCTCTGTCGTGGCCGGATCTTCTTTCTTCGGCCCGGCGGATGTGCTCGGCACGCCGGCAGCGTGCCGCGTGCCTGTGCCGTGCGCTCAACTTTATTTTTGGAACTCCTGCTCTCCCGCGCCGAGAGCAGAAATTCAGTTGCGGGTGTGCCGCGATAGAAGCCTCTGGAGCCGTCACCGCGGGAGACCCGCACTAAAATGGAGCATGCCGCGGGTGTTTCTCCGCACGCGCAATCCGCGCCTCTGGGGAAAATGACATCCGTAGATATTTAAATATGCATCCCTGTGGGGCGCGGATCACGCGTGTGGGAGAAAAGCTGCGAATTTTAAATGTCATTCTGCCGTGGACATGAGGCCTAAGTGTTTTGAGTTTTTTTTTTTTTTTTTTATGTGAAAAATAGAAGGTATTTATTTTTTTTTGTTGTTTTTATTAAACAGATTTTTACTAAACAGATATTTCCCACGCCGTCGCTTAGTGATGACGCGGGTACCCACAGCCCATACGCAATGTTAATTGCGTATGGGCTGTGGGTTGAACGCCTCCATTGAGTTTTTTTCTTATCCGCGAGTGTGAAGGAAAATGCATCTCTCTATATTTGTGTTGTATTGTGGAAAGCCTGCGTAAGTGCCAATCGCTGAATCCGCTATATAAATCCGGTCGTGTGAGACCGGCCTTAGCTTAAAATAACCTCTAATGCTTAGCAATGTATGTTCTATGTTCACACGGTCATGATGGCTGCTTTTTAGAACAGAAGCAATGATGATGTGCTGGATCTTTGGTACGGTGGATGAACCCAAATGACCTATGAATGGTTTTGTTGGAATTGCTCCCATTTTGAGGACAAGATTAGTGTGTCCAGAGCTATAGAGCGGATTAGTCATTGCTGAAAAGGGTTGCCCAGTTGTAAACGATTATTAGCCTATCCTCAGCAAAGGTCATCAATAGTAGATTGGTGGTTCATCAAAGACCTCAACTGTCAGCTGTTTTCTGGGCTGGTGGACTAAACTGATTTCTGCAGGAAGCAGACAGCTCTGTCACCACCTCAGTGGTTCGGCTTGGTATTGCAAGCAAAGTTCCTATCCATTTCAGTGGGAACTTAGCCTGCAGTACCAAGCCAGTCCTGCAGAAACCCGCTTTGTGCACCAGATCAGAGAAGTGATTTGTGGGATTCCCTCGCGATGGATCTCTGACTCCTGAGGAGAGGCCATCAATAGCTTACAACTGGACAATCTGTTTAAGATCTGTTGAATTAACGTACTAAAACCTTACCAGAACAATGCAAATTGTAAGGTTGGACTCCAGTTCTAAAATGCATCATAGTCCTAAAATTCAGATGAGCACTAAGCATTTTCTTAGTCCTTCTAAGTGCAATCTGTCATATTGCATTAATGTCAGGTGGTTATTGGTTGAGATTGTTCTGTTCCGATCAGGTATTTGTGGATGTTATCTACTTATCCGTTTATCCACAAATACCTGATGATGATGGTGTCGTTCCCCCTGGCCTAACAGCATCTGACTGTTGCGCAGCCGTAGGAGCTTCATGTGCCATAGAGCGTCTCCACCGTTGCATGGACAATACCTCGAATGTTGGATAGAGCATGGCGCTATTTTTTTACACTGGATTTACACTGCATTTGATACTCTAAAAAAGGCACCCAGAGGTACATTTTGGCCCTACAAAGTGCTCTAATACAGGTCTGTACAACTCGGAGGTTGTATGGTGATTCCATGTGCCTAGTAGGCCAGAAGGTTGAGTTCCTGCTGGAGGCCTAGGAGTTGCTGTTCTTGGCAGAACAATAGAACAGAATACAAGCGATCGGATTCCCCTTTTTCCCGCCAGCATCAGTAGCGACGGCCGACCCTAGCTTGTCAGAGTATTTGGGGTAAAATCGTTTTATTAACCACCATTCAATTATTTTTAAGCATTCATTGTCGTTCTTAAAAAATAAGGCTGAGGAACATGAGTTTTTTTTTTGGTTAATTTAAGTTGATTTTAGTTGAGGTTTTTCTAACTGATGATGAAAGATAAGTGAATTGCAAAGCGGTAGAATTTTTTTTTGTAAGATTTGTTTTTATTATCTTAAGAACCAATATGGCCATTTCCACTCTAACTCCATCGTGTACTTTTTTTGTTCCCCTACTTTGGGTTGTCTACTGGAATTGCACCTGTTCATCCTACTAAGTATGAGAGGGAGGGTTCTATCTGCAAAGCCTAATTTTCTGTAGCACGCTGGTAGATGTAGACATCTTCTCGTCTTGGTCAGCAGAGTTGACTTGCGATATTGATTCATGTTCTGCGCTTATTTACTGCCTGATTTGTTGGATATTGAGGCTGCTTTCCCACGTAGCGGTTATTGTTGCGATTTTTAAGCCCAGTTTAAAATGCATGCAGTTTTTGAAACCATGCACAGTTTTTGATGCGGTTTTCAAAAGCGTAAGGGCTCTTGCCCACGGGTGGATATTTGCAGCGGAATCCACTGCGGGCATCCGCACCGCAGATCTGCAGCAAGTGGTGCCCATAGCATGCTATGGGAAATCGATTCTTCCTGCACACCAGTGGAAACCAATTGCGGTTTCCGCAAGCGCAGGAAAAATTGCAGCATTCTCCATTTTTGTGTGGATTCCGCAGATTCCACATCATCGCTTTGCAATGATGCGAGAACAGCAGACTGTTTTAAAGAAAAGGAAACTAAACAGGTACACCCGGACGCTGATGCTGGCAGAGCCGAATTCTGCATGCAGGGGGCCTAACAACTGCAATTGAAAACGGCAACCAAAAACGCTATGTGGAAATACAGTCTGAACGAAGCCTACTCTAGAGCAGGGGTGTACAACAATTGGCCCCGGGGTCACATGTGGCCCACAATGCCATTCTCTGTGGACCCAATAATCTGGATACAGAAATATCTGTGTAGCTGATCACTTGTAGTTTTCATGTCAAGTTGAAGAGAAGTGGCACATAAGGCAACAGCAATAGACCAGTACTAAGGGTGCACTGTGTAGCCATGTCTCGGTTCCCTACATATTAGGACAAGTACTAAGGGTACATTGTGTAGCCATGTCTGGGTCCCTTATATATTAGGACACGTACTAAGAGTACACTATGTAGCCATGTCTAGGTCCCCTATATAGAGGGACAAGTACTAGGGGTGGACTGTGTAGCCATGTCTGGGTCCCCTATATCTTAGGAGGATTAAGGGTCTTGACCCATTTGGCACTCCAGAAATGAGTGTATAAGTTAGGGGCATCATATATACATGCAGCTCTCTCCATTGTAGTTTATAGGACTTGGGAAATGCCCGGCCGTTACCTTGACCTCTATCATCTACAATGGAGAGAGCCTCATTCTTTGTCTCCTCCTCTCTGGAGTGCTGAGAAGTACGTGACCCCCAATCTCCCAATAGGTGAGAGTCCTGGAAGTGGAACTTAGTTGGATTTATTATGGTATATAGTTAGGATATGCCAGAATTGTCTCACCTGGCATGTATAAGACTGGTTTGGGGTGGCCATCCACCTTCAGTAGCTGTCCAGATGACTTATTCCATCTCTCTATGTGAAGACAGCCGCTGTCAGACAGCTCTAGCAGTGCTCTGTATACAGGAGAACAGAAGGATCGGTTCTTGTCCTCGACATCATCTGTCCTGAGGAGTTGGGGGCCCTCTACACATTAGATAGGTTTGGATGACTTTTCTCCACACATCACTGTAAATCTATTCGTTTTTTCACTGGCATTCCACCATCATTACGGCGATCTGCAGCTTCTAGTAAACGACATCTTTTTGGTGTTGTACTGGTGAAGATCTCTGCCACATTAATACCACCCCTATTAATGTACCCTAAACACTGTCCGCACCCTTTCATTTCCCTGTTGCAATCCCTGAATGATAAGTGAATGAATCATCGTTCATCAATCAATCGTTCATCTTCGCTCATTAACCCTTGGATCACCCTAGGCGAGTCTCTCGGACTCGTGCCATGATGTTCTTGAGAATTTGCGGTACTTGCTTTTAGTTTTGTGCCTTATCCCCTTCACTATTCCTCCATCATGTGCAACGTATACGACATATAATACAACGCGGCGGTTCTGCGTAGATCCCACCACAATTATAAGATACGTTGAGCACCAGTCACCAGATAGTAGTAGTCGGAGAACGAGCGTGTGTTCATAATTTCCCCCCTGCTGCTAGTGTTTTGCCATGTCGAAAAGAAAACTGAGTGAAGCAGAAATAACTTGTTTGCTTGCGGAAGAAGACAGCAGTGACATACAGTTCAGTGACAACCAATTTGATGCCGAGCCAAATGACAGTGAAGAGGATCACGTGAGTCCCAGACAAGCAAAGTGCCGAAAATAGTGGTAACAGCGCTGCACTGCCGCCGCTGAAAAGTCCTCCTATGTAGGGAAAGACTACTTTTTGTATGGAGCAGAAATCCGACAGCGCCATGTAAAGTGAGAAGACGCAATGGACCTTTGAATATACTGGAGAGTCCAGTGGGTGTTCTCGATTTGTACATGACTAGTGTTCATTTTGAAAAAATTGTTGAGTACACGATTCGGAAAAAGAGAGAATGTATAAAGGAAAAAAATGCATCGTTCATGCGGGAAAAATGCCATTCAGTAGAAATTCGAGCTTTGATTGGATTGCTGATCCCTGCAGGCCACTTGAAGGGCAATTTCTTAAACGTCTGTATTCTGTGGAGCAAGAAATACGGTCCACCTATTTTCCGTGCCACGATGAGTAAGGGAGGATTCGAAACACCTAATGAACTTTTTGAGATTTGATGAAAAGTCGTCAGGAACTGTTTGAATGGCTACAGACAAAATTGCGCCTTTTTGTGAAATATGGGACCAGATAAATCACAATCTTCAAAAGTATGAATTTTCACACGGGGCTTAATCTGACCACTGATGAACCATTGTCCCATTTTGAGGTCGCTGTTGCTTTCGCCAGTACATACGTTCAAAGCCAGAAAATCTGGAATAAAGACCTTCTGGATATGTGACTCCAGCTACTTTTACCCAGTCAATGGCCTGCGCTACCTGCGTAAAGAAGGCAATGTGAGGGGAACGAATATTGCATTCAAGGAGGTCAAAACAGGGGCTGCAGGAAAACCTCACCTGGTTTGAGTCAGATACACCCAAGGAAAGAAGGTGCTGCTTATATGATCCCAAGAAAGGACGTATGCCAATAACTGTATGTGATGGTTGTAAGAATAATGTGTGCCGTGAACACTCTTCAGTTACAAGGAAAAGCCAAAAAAAGTTTTGTATTGGTAACACTAGTTTCAATATCTTGTGTAAGAAAAGAGGATAATAGTTTCATGGATGATTTATAATGTGTGTGTAGCCTCATTCACACGACCGTATTTCCATGCATTACCGTGTATCTCATGCACCTGTCATGCGCAGTGTGACTGTCAGGTTGTGCTCTTGGGATCGGTAGTTCTATGGGTTTGCAGGAGCAGCCAATCACCACCCGTCTGCTGCACATAAGTAGCAGTCCGTCTTGGGTGCTGGTCATTTATCTTTATCCTCATTCCATTCCAGAACCCTTGTGTTTAGAGTCATGCATATTTTGGTTGATGTTGCTGAATGAATGAGGTTCTGGGTGGCATTCCCTTGTCTTTTGGTGTGAACAGTGTCCCGTTCAGCTTGTATGTTCACAATTTAGTGTGAGCCAGGCCCCTAGGTCCCATCGTGGGGCCGTCCCTATTAAGATGATCGCCCTGCTTCCAGGCAGGACTCCTTGGGGGGTGAGTTGTCTTGTTAAAATAGGAACTCGCGAGACAACAAGGACCCTTGTCGTGGGCTTGTGAGCTTAAGTATCTTAGCCAAAATACAAACCAATACCTTCTACGTACTTTAGCCATTCCATGTCTGTGTGTTGGTATTTTAGGTAAGTGTTTTGGCATTTGTCAGTTGTTGCTAGATGTCCGCGCGCAAGTCCCATTTATTATTGCACAATTGAAGTGGATGTGACTGGGAGTTTGTTGTTTTTTTAATTTCCCCGCTCTGCAGTGTCTGGCACCATCATAACCCCCAGACGGCATGCCCGATGCCTTGGGGTCACACTGGACTCTGACCTCTCCTTTACCCCCCATATCTCTGGCCCAAACATGCTACATGCACCCCAGAAATATTGCTAAAATACGTCCGTTCCTAACCACGGACACGCTAAAGACGCTCGTGGTTGCCCTCATCCACTCCCGGCTTGACTACTGCAACTCGCTACTCATTGGCCTTCCCCGCACTAGACTCGCTCCACTCCAATCCATACTAAATGCGGCAGCTAGACTCATTTTTCTATCCAGTCGTTACTCAGACGCCTCTGCATTATGCCAGTCGCTGCATTGGCTGCCCATCCACTGCAGAACTAAATTTAAACTCCTCTACCTCAATCACAAAGCTCTGCATGGCGCTGCGCCACCATACATCGCCTCCCTACTGTCAGTACACCACCTAGCCCGCTCACTCCGATCGGCTAACACCCTCAGACTAAACACCCCTGTAATACGAACCTCTCATGCTCGCCTACAGGGTTTCACCAGAGCAGCACCCATCCTCTGGAACGCTCTACCCCAAGGCATCCGGACAATTCCCGATGCACAAAATTTCAGACGTGCCTTAAAAACGCACCTCTTCAGGGAAGCATACCAAATCTCCTGACCTAGTCCCTCGCCCCTCCCTATGGTGCCCCACCCCGTTTGCCTTCCAATAATTGATCTGCACATGAAATTTCCTATTGCCTGTGTTCCCCACCCCCTGCACCTCCTGTACCACCCTCAACCCATTTGTGTCTAACCCAACGTATTTCACATTGTAATTGTTTTGTTTTGCATTTATCCATGCCTGAAAGCGCTGCGGAATAAGTTGGCGTTATACAAATAAAGATGATTATTATTATTATTATTATTGCGTATGGACAGCGTTGCATACGCTGCCCATAGAAAAGTATAGGGCTCAGGCTACGTGATGTGCTGAGAAATAGAGTGTGCTGCAATCTTTTCTCACACGTAGTTAATGGATCAATGAAAATCCATTTCCTTTCATGGACTTTATTCACCACGTATTACGCGCGTGATGTACACATGCTTAATACATGGAGAAAATACATATAAATATGTGAATGATCTCAACTACTTAACGGTGAAATAACAGAAAGTAACAAATGGTTCAGAAAACTGTTCTTTGAAGCCATATTTGCTATGAAACATGCGATACAGTGATCAGAGTTAAGAGATTCTAACAGCCTCAGATTGGGGAGCCACGTGAGTCAAAAACTTTAGGAGTTCCGGGATTAAACAACTTTTTTGGGGACGATGTTCATTCCGTGTAAAAGGGTCTTTAGCTACACCCTCTCAGTTGGGGAGTCCTTGCTGTGACTACCATTATGAGTCCTTGCTGTGACTGAATTTCTTTAATGGTAGTCACAGCAAGGGTTGTCCCAGTTCACCCATCCCCCTGGCTAGTAGTCACAGCCACGCCCATCCACTTGTACAGTAGACTCAGCCATACTGTTTGTCTCCACTACCATTAGTAGATTTTTGAGTTGTACCTATGACCGGGTTATACCCTGGCATAACATATATTATGAATGCACTTGCCCATTTCTTGGGATGACTGTTAAAGAATGGGGGGGGGGAGAGGGGCACTCAGCAGAGAAGACCCTGAGTGCTTATACCCAACCAACAGGGGCCATCAACCATCCGCTGTCTTCTCTTTATTCTTCATGGCCAAGGTTGGTAGAGGAAGAGTTGCTGCTTGTTGAGGAATGTAGTTTTGGGGTCACTGGCAATATCCTCTTGTTAGTTAGAGACTAATTATTTCGAATGTCTCCGAGGCACCTTAAGGTACAATATATGACTATGAAGTATGGCACTATTGCATGGGCACTGGGTCCCAGTGTTGGGAAATCTATGAAATGTGAGTGCTGCTGGTCATCCAATAGGCACATGGTCCTCAGAGACTCTGTATTGTAGAAAAGATGATATTCGTAGAGGGTGTTCTGGAGTGTTGGCTGCAGGTTTATCACTCTTATAGTCCATATAGGGACTAGTAACAGATTTAACTAACAGAAGGAATCCAGTTTTGCAGATGTAACTTTTTTATTTATTTGCTAGCTCAGCAGTTTTTTGCTTTCATATATTTGATATTTCTTCTATACCCCCAAACTCTCAAAGTGAGGAAAAAAACGAAACAAAAAAAGGTACTGTAGTGTGGTTTTATATTTGTTTAGGATCTACAAGCAGCATCTAGCCGCAGAGGTTTTTTGCCTAAAATAAAGGGCCATTTGATAAAAAAGAAAGCAAACTTTTTCTGAAATTGCCTTAGTGTATTTTTTACAGCATTTCTCCTGGAGTTTTTCAGCCCCTCCCCCCCAAAGTTAGGCTATGGTAAATATGCTTTCACATGCTCTCATGGACATCTTCACCAAAGTCTGCATGGCTAATTATGGATTTTTATGAAGAACCACAGTCAGAATTCTACCAGTAGAAGACCTCACCAAAATCCACTGTTGGCCATGCCGATTCTGCGGTGCCCTGCTAATAAGAAGGCATTAACTTTATAGTGTTTTTTTACACGCCCCCCCCCCCTTCCTTACTCCAAGGGAACAAAGCAAGGAAACCCTGTGTGTATGAAGCCTTATGCATATTCCCTATGGGCTGTAGAGACCTTTTAGGCCTCATGTCCATGGGGGAAATCAGATCTGCTGCAGATGTGTAACGCGGATTTCTGCTGCGGATGAGCTTAAATTCCTTTTTTTTTCGTGCAGGAGATCAATTGAGCAAGAGCTCCCGCACGAGCGATCCGCGCTTAAATGGAGCATTTCGTGTTTTTTTTCACGCACATGAAATTTTTAAATAACTTTTAAATACCACCCGCGGGTGATCCGCTGCGGATTTTAAATATTTTCCCAGTAGAAATGAGGCTTTAGGGGAAACAGCCTTTTTCTCTATTTAGCGGAATAGTCCACTATAATGAATTATCTTGAATTTCACTGTTATCTATTTTTTAGGACAGGCAGAGTAAATTTACCCGACTATAGCCACATGCACACGAGCGGTTGGATTCCACATGCGGATTGCGGCCCTGGCAGCAGCGGCGTCCATGCGTACCTACTTGAATTGTCTTCTTTCTGCACTGCGGTTGGTCCACACGGCTCGCCGCGGACATACGCAGTACAGAGTTTTATTTTGAAACTCCTGTTTTTCCCGCTGAATCCGCAGCCCATCTGCAATGTCAATTGTGGACAGGCAGCGGGTCAGAAGGCTTCCATTGACTTCATTGGAGGCAGTCTGTGCGGAATCCGTAGGAAAATAAAGAATGCTGCGATTTTTCATCCGTGGGCGGAAACCGCAATTGGTTTCCACTTGTGTGAATGAAGAATCATTTTTCCATTGCATGCTACGGGTGGTATTTGCTGCGGAATCTGGAGGCGGTCGCTCCCTATTGTAGAGCTGACCTGGTTATTGACCTTCATTGGACATCCCCTCTGTGGCTTTATTAATTACAGCCCAAAATCTATTGACCCCTAACTGATGAACATTAACATCACTACAAGCGTTGGAAATGATGTCTAGACAGTATGTCACATATCTATAGACGTTTGTTGCTGCGGTTTGTGATATATGCCTCACAAATATGTGATCGAAGTTTCACTATATTGCGAAATATGGGAGTACCTGGTAGATGGAATGGGTGTTTGTGTATTGTACCGTACGGTCTAGTGGTGAGGTCAGGGGATGTGTCCCACAATCATGTGATTGAAGCCTGGCACATCACGGGACTTGGGCAGATCTAACTAAGGCCACTTTCACACAGGCGTGTTTTTACAAGGCTTGTATAAAGAATCTTAACTTTGGCTTGTAGGAATTATGCCTTCCAATAGGTGGCGCTGCAGAGGTATTGTTCCATCTCCCTTATTTACAGCATTTAACACGCGTTTTCAACGCACTGTTGCTGTACTAAGCCGCCGTTCATTTCAATGGGGCTTCTCGGATGAGCGTTTTAGGGCAGCGTTTCTAATGCGCAAATAAATGAATGTTGCATGTTTTTTCTTCAGTTTTTTTTTAAACATTTCAGCGCCTTTTTGGCGCTATGCATCACCCATTGAAAGGAATGGGGAATGCTAAAGATGCTGTAAAAAAAACGCTGTCAAACAGCATTTTTAACGCCGCTTAGTATGTCACCAGGTGGGGCATGTCATCAGTGATGTCATCAGCTTACTTTGCCTGCGTTGTCACTGCACAAAATATGCCATAAAAACGCCGGCAAACGCTGTAAAAAGCAGCATTTTTACAAACTCCTGTGTAACAGTGGTCTTAGGGTGGTTTCACACAGGTGAGAAAATCGCGCAATTTTCGCATGATGCATTAGTCCGTAAAAAAGCGATTTGGGAAACCACTGATTTACAATGGTTTCCTTCCCATCTGCGATGTTTAGACTGCAGAGAAAACCATGGCAGCGTGCTCTATCTTTCTGTGATCTAAACATTTCTTTTTTTATTAATCTTACATTTCCCTATGGAGCGTGCATTTTATCGCAATGCAACAAACGTGCGTTGGGATGCGATTTTAACATTAGAAAGTCCCACTGACTCAAAAATCGCACTATTTTATTGCGGGCGGCAGCAATGCGAGATTATTCGCTAAAAAAAAAAGCATCGCTGACTATCAAAAATCACAGTGAACAGAATTATCCCGGCAAAATCGCGATCGCCCGTGTAAAACTGGCCTCAGAGAAACAAATCTCACGGATATAATGCCTTTTGATGTCTAAAAAATATTTGGATGTTAAACAGTAAACTTTTGAGACTCTAAGGCTTGTTTCACACGGGTGTTCATCATTTTGTCGCAAGAAAATCGTGGCAAAATTGCGTCTTTGTTCACTGCGATTTTTGAGCGTCAGCAATAATCTCACATCGCTGCCGCCCGCGATAAAATCGCACAATTTTTTATTGCAGAAGTCAGTGGGACTTTTTAATGTTCACATTGCATCACATCGCATGTTTGTTGCTTACGATAAAACGCAGGCTCCATAGAGAAACATGCGAAATAATCGCACATTGCGGAAAGATGGAGCATGCTGCAATTTAGTTTTTTTTCTCTCTCAACATCACATAAGTGAAAACCTCTCTGATGGGAGGAAGCCATTGTAAAGCATTGGTTTCATAAACTGACTAATGCATCAGGCGAAAACCGTACAATGTGAAACCACCCTCGAGACGCCTGCACACAGGCGGATTTGCATTGTGGAATCTGGAGCAGGGTCCGCCTCCGGATTCCGCAGCAAATGTTGCCCATAGTATGTTATGGCAGAACGCGTTTTCCTTTCCACGAGCCGAAATCAATTGGAATTTTCTGCTCACAGAGAAGAAATCGCAGTATGCTCCTTTATTGTGTGGATTCCGCATGGATGGCTTCCATTGAAGTAAATGGAAGCCATCCGAACTGTGGCTCTTCTGCAATGATATTGCGGAAAGTTTGCAGATTGTGCGTCATCGCCTAGCGACGATGCAGGGAAAAGCCAGGATTTAAAAAACAAAACTGTACTGTGCTTGTCCAACAGCGGGCCGTGCAGACCATCCACAGTACAGCTGGAGAAAAAAGAAAGTGGGTACGTGCGGATGCCATCCGGGCATTGCACTGTGGGCTCCCGCATGCAGTATCCAACCCGGTTGTGTGCAGCTGGCTTTAGGCCTCATGACCACGGCACGAGCAAATTCCATGCAGGGAATCCGGTACGGAATCCAGCCCTGCCTGCGGCTAGTGGTCCTGGTTACCTGCATTCCCCGCATGGATCCCTCTACTTCAAGTTCACTATATTGTGCATGGTCCTCATGGCTCACCGCCAGATATGCGCGGTACAGTTTTTTTAATCTCCTGCTTCCCGCCTATCCAGAGCACGTCCACATTGTCAGCTGCGGATGGGCCGCGGATCGGACGGCTTCCATTGATTTCAACGGAAGCCGTCCGTGCAGAAACTGCACAAAAAAGGAGCATGCTGCGATTTATCTTCCGAACCAAAAGGTCCACAAATCAAATCCGCATGTTTTAATCCATTTGCGGATGCCCATGCTTCTCTATGGGCGGCTCGATTTGCGGATCTCCTGCGCGGATTCCACAAATCAAATTTGCTCATGGACATTGCGCCTTAGGTTTGTTCATCAGGCATAGTATATTAGCAGAGCAACATTGTATCCATTGGAGCAGAGGAGGAAGGTCAGTGAGGCTGATAACAGATATCAGAGGCCCCCAGTGAGAACTACAGCTGACCACACACTAGTGATTTCTGTCATCCAGAATGACTGATTTTGACTTATTGCTGTTAGTAGCACTATTTTCATGATCCAAAAGGCAAAGCTATGAAAACCTCTGACTTGATGATCCTCTGGGTATCTATTGATGATTGGTTTTGTAACTTACGGCATTGTTATGTAGATCAGCCTTCACTAACCGACTGTGAAAGACTGCCATCTAGGCTGGCTGCACATGGCCGAGCCGGAGCCCGCAGCGGAATCCCACCCTGACCGCGGCCGGCGACCCTGCGTACCTGTCTCTTTTCCTCTTCATCTGTACTGTGGACGGTCGCAGTGAGCCGCCATTGGACATGCGCAATACAAATTTTATTTTTTTTTCAAATGTTTATTTTTCCCACACCATCATTGACGATGACGCAGAATCTGCGACCTGTCCACAATGTTAATTACGGACAGGGCGCGGGTCGGACTGCTTCCATTGACTTGTATGGAAGCCGGCAGTGCGGAATCTGCACAAAAATAGAGCATTCTGCAATGTTTTTTCCCCTCCGCTCGCGGAAACTGCAATTAGTTTCCGCAAGTGTGCCGAAAGAATCATTTCTCATAGCATGCTATAGGCTGGATTTGCTGTGGATCTGCGGTGCGGACGCCTGCCGTGGATTCTGCAGCAAACATCCGTTTGTGTGCGGGCGGCCTTTGAAATCGGAAATCTACAGTACTGCAGCGTTCCCCGATCTGTGACTTGTTATAGCCAGGTACCTTGGCAACTGACAGTTCTGCAAGCATATTGTCCCCATCAATCAGTGCATATTACATACAATACGGATTTCATCGTATCACCGCATATTTACAACTCTGACTTCTTGTTTCAGGGGCGCCAAACTCATGTTCACCCAGGGCCACATCAGCAATATGAGGCAGTTTACAAGGACTCCTTCACGCGGGCGTATTTGTGATATATTGTATGGATATGTGTGAATTCACGTGAAAGGGTATTTCACAGGTGGTGGATTTGCATCCATACTAGAAGCTGCCTAACGGGGTACTACAGCCCACCGTCTAGTTTTCCGCAATGAATGATCCTTTTGCTGTGATATTGTAATCACTTAGGGTACTTTTACGCTGAGCGATTTATTGTTCGCGCGAGCAAATGATGAGAGGTCATCTGTTTATACAGGCAGATAAATCGTTGGCTCACGAATCGTTCACACTCCCTGTACCAGTGAATGGGAGCAACTAAGGCCGCCTGCATGTGATTCAACGCAGAAATTAATTTAAAATGCTTCTGGACGATCGTCCATTTGAGAGTTTTTCCACCCAAATGTACGTGGATCGTCTGCGCAGAAATTTTTTTTTTGAGCCCACGCACTGCCTTTTTCCGACCTCCCTGCTGGGTCGCCGAGCAACCTGAGAAGTATCCGCCTAAAAATCCGCAATGTAATGGAGCATGCTGCGATTTTTATTTATTTTTTTAAATCAATATTTATTTGAGTTTTTTTGACAAAATATACTCATAATACAATACAATAGAGTTCTGGACTCCGAAGACAACGTGCATGACAGCCTTACAAAATATGCCCTGATAACGAAAAGAAACATTTCAGGCCGACTCTGAACCGTCCAAACAAAATGAACCGGAGCGGTGCTCGTGAGCTGTGGAGGCCTTTCCTACTATAATGCAGGAGGCTACGTATGTTGGTCTCCACTACCTTTTAACAAAATGCAGAACTAACTGACACGGAACGAACAGGGGGGTAGGTAGAAGGTGGGGGGTGGGGTGGAAGGCGCCGAAAGGTTGGAAGAAAAGTGTGGGGGGGGGGGGGAGGGAGGGAAAGGGGATAAAGGCCCACTCCACCTAGTCACCAGGTTTCCACACCACTGCCCTCCAGGGGGACCATGTCTCAATAAACTTATTGTTTGTGTGCCCTTGGTCCAGCTCGATAACTCCTCTAAATTGGCAAGGAGGTTCACTTTGTCTCTCCAAAGCTCAATTGAAGGGGGATTTTTCTGTTTCCACAACGTGGGGATAAGAGCCTTAGCTGTATCAATAAGTAAAGCAACCAATTTGTGCTTAAGGGGATGAAAGGCCGGGGACGGCCTCCACAGGAGAACCACCTCAGGGGAGAGCGTCAGACTCGGCAGCATCTGTTTTAGGATCCCCTCTAGTTCCCTCCAAAAGGAAGTAATGAGGGGGCACTCCCACCATATATGTAGGTATGAACCAGTATCCAACTCGCATCTCCAACAACAATCCTGGGCCAGTAGTTTATAGTCAGCCAGCCATTGGGGGGTTCTATACCATCTTGCCAGAAGTTTATAATGCGCTTCCTGGGAGATGACGCATGGGGAGAGTCCAAAAGCAGTCTTCAATATGAGTTTACACTCACTAGGAGTTAGGGATATCCCGAGCTCCCTTTCCCATGAGACAAGGAAGGCAGGTTTCGTCTCCCTCGGGGGGGGGGGGGGGGGGGGCAATAAAATGTTTGCGTATGTAGGAGACTTTTCTGGTAGCCAGATTAGATCCTTTCAGCGCCGTCTTGAAAGGGGTAGGGGGTCTGACATCCCTATGTCTTCTTAAGAATCAGTTTATGATTTTTAACAGGTGTGTGGATAATAGAAGCGGGGTTGAGCAATTAGGGAGGATATCCTCCAGGGAGGATAAGGGAGCCCGATGTGCTATAGAGATCACATCCTGAAAGTTTTTGTTTTCTAGGAGCTTCCATACTCTAACTGAACAGGGATCTAACATAATAGCCATATATCTGTATAGTGCAGATAGCGGCGTGTATGGTGAGGGGCTAGGAGCCAGAGTGTTCCCCAAAGTAGACCGAGTCTCAAGAGTCCCCCTTAGGAGCGGGTTCCTCCTCCTCTGCCCCCCCCCCCCGGGAACCAAAGGTCCGCGTCAAAGGTCTGGCCGTAGGCCCCTCTGGCAAGAAGCTAAATCATGGGGTCCCTGCAGGGGCATGCTAGTTCCATCCAGTGGTCTAGATGGGCAGCCAAGTAGAACTCTCTTGGGCATGGTAGGTCCACTCCCCCCTCCGAGCGCCTCCTGATCAACATGCTATGGGCCAGCCTAGGCCTCTTTCCCCTCCAGATGTACCTGGAGAAGATTGTACGGAGAGTTTTGAAAAAACTGGAGGGGATAAAAATTGGTAGAAGCCTGATTTTATAGAGGCTGATGGGAATAACATATGATTTTAATATATTTTTTCTTCCCAACCAGGATATGAAGGGCTTATCGTAGGCTCTTAACAATTTTTTGATTTTGGGCAGAAGCGGGAGGAAGTTAGTAGAGTATAGGTCCTCAGATTTTTTGGTGAGCTTTATGCCCAAGAAGTCGATTGTTGAATCCGTCCAAGTGAAGGGGGAATTATTTTTAATGTCCCTAAAACGGTTAAGGGGGATGGATATGTTTAAGGCGATTGATTTGGCTAGGTTGATTTTAAAATTGGAGAGTGCACCGAAGTCCTCCAGCAGCGAGACTAGGCGGGGGAGGCCCGTCTCCGGGTTAGTAATAAGAAAGATGATGTCGTCAGCGTAGGCAGTGGAAGAGAGCTTCTCCCTACCGACATTCAGGCCTTGTATCAAAGGGTCTAACCTTACTTTCTGTAAGAAAGGTTCAAGTGCCAAGATGAATAAAGTAGGGGAAAGGGGGCAGCCCTGCCTTGTACCGTTATATATATTGAACGGAGGGGAGAGTCATTAACTTTGAGTCGAGCGTGGGGCGTCGCATATAAGGAGAAAATTGCTGCTATAAATTTGGGAGGGATGTTGTAGTGCTTTAGGACCTGCTCCATGTAGGTCCAGTCGACCCGGTCGAATGCTTTTTCGGCATCTGTGCCGATAAAAGTGAGCGGGATGTTGTGAGTTTGGGAATAACTGGCCGCGTGGAGCAGTCTAAGGCAGTTATCTCTACCTTCCCTGCCCTTAACAAATCTGGCTTGTTCGGGATTTATCAGATTCGTGATGTACTTTTCAAGTCACTTGGTAAGTATTTTGGCCCAAAGTTTTACATCAAAATTGATGAAGGAGATAGGGCGGTAGCTCCCGCAAGATTCCGGATCTTTGTTCTCCTTATATACTAAGGTGATATGCGCCTCTTGCGCCTGCTTAAGTAGAGGAGTGCCGTTCAACAAGGAGTTAAATAGTTCGGTTAGTTTAGGTATAAGTGTGGATTTGAAGGCCTTGTAGTAACTAAGAGGCAGGCCGTCAGGGCCAGGGCTTTTACCCGGTGGGGAGGAGTTTATCAGTTCTTCGACTTCTTGGGCAGTGATAGGGGTTAGCAGGTCAATCGAGTCCTCCTCTTTTATTTTGGGTAGGCTGAGTTCTTCAAGAAAAGAGTCTATCCTTGCCTTAAAATCTAGGGTGGACTCTGGAGAGAGAGGGTCTCTTAGGTTATAAAGATTGGAGTAAAAACTTTGAAATTCCCTAGCGATTTCGGGAGTAGCGGAGACCGTCTGACCCGTTGTCGTTTTGATGGACTTTATAAGGTTTCTCGTACGTGCTTTCTTTAGGAGCGCGGAGGTATATTTGCTTCCCCTGAGCATAATTGACGTCTGAGGTGCAGGTGCTTTTTATTGTATTTCGCCTCAAGGATGAGTTTAAGTTCTCTTCTGCGGGAAGCTAGTTCCTCAGAGGAGGACTTACTAAGAGTTTGTTTCGTCATGTGTTCGAGTTTAGAGATTTGGGCCAGTTTATTATCAATTTCTATTTGCTGTTTTCTCTTTGCTCTTGTCCCTGCTGCGATCAAGAGTCCCCTCATAAAGGCCTTGTGGGTCTCCCATATAAGTGGGACAGACAGGTCGTCCGACTTGTTTAACTGGAAAAATTCTTCCATCATATTTTTTAGTCGCGTTCTTTCCTCCTCCTGATCGAGAAGGGAGGGGTTGAGTCTCCACCTCCACTCCCAAGGGGGGGGGGCAGTTGGCAGGCGAAGGTCTAGGTGTACCGGGGCATGGTCAGTGACTAATATTGAGTCAATCAAGGCTCTCTCTACCTGCTGGAGGAGGGAGGATGATACGAAGACATAGTTAAGGCGCTGGAAGGAGGAGTGGACCTGCGAGAGGAAGGTGTTAATCCCTTTTAGTCGGGTTCCAGTATCTCCAGCTATCTATCAAATTCATCTCCGCTAGGGTACGAATCAGTTTGGCTAATTTCCTTTGGGGTATACGTGACTTTCCTGTTGAGGAGTCCACTATAGGGGAGAGAGTGAGATTAAAATCTCCCCCTAGGATGATCTGGCCATCCGCAAAGAGTTTGAGGACCTCTAACTGTTTGACAAGCCAGGTCACCTGATCAGTATTCGGAGTGTATAAATTCGCGAGGGTTACCTTGGTATTATTTAAAAGACCTCTCAAGAGGAGAACCCTGCCCTCCTCGTCTGAATGGCGTGCCTCACAGGTGACATTGAGGGATTTGTGGAGCAAGATGGAGACCCCCTTTGAGGCGGAAGATGGATGTGAGTTGTGGAATGCGAGTGGATATTGCTTACCTGGGAGAGCCAGGCATCTGTCGCCCCTGAAGTGGGTCTCCTGCAGAAAGACCACGCCCGACCCGTACCTCCTTAGTAGCAGAGCTACGTGATGCCTCTTCTGAGGAGTATTCAAGCCATTAACGTTGAGCGTCGTGATATGTAGGAGATCATCCATGTCTCGACCTTGGGGATGGTAGACCCTTCCTCTCTTTGTCGGGAAGGAAAGAAGCAGATGTTATACAACGAGGTTAAGCTTATCCTAAAAAGCCTAGCTCTTCTCTCCTAGGAAGGGGGTGTAGAGTGAGCTGACTGGGAGTTTGGATAAGTTGGGGGGTGGAGTAAGGGAGAGGAGGACGGGAAGGGAGTTTACAGTAAGGGAAGAGTACAGACAAACAATAAACAAACAGCAGTTACTAACGAGTAACCGAAGTGGGTTAGCGTCCTCGAGTCCAAAAGGTTTAGGCTCGGTGCTAAGTGGGAGCGAGTCGTCTGTGCTCTGGGAAAAGAGGACAGAGGACTATGTGACCAGCCCGACACTCACTAGGTCTCAAAATTAGAAAAAGAAAAATATGTAACAGCCACTGAGAGGGAAAACCCTCTCACTGGGGGGAACATAATAGAACAACAATCAGAGTAGTGGTTTTACTACTCGCGAACAACCATTCAAATATAACTGAGCAGAAGGGGCTGTATCCCCCTAGGAGACCAGGATGGCGAGTGGATCCTCCTGGGGGAGACTATACGTGGCGTGATACTGACTTAACAGAATAAAAGTCCTTTTCACGGTACTTTAAGCAAGGCCCGTGGAGGGAACTCACAGGATACCAAACATGGGAAAAAAGGAGTCAACACAGACTCAAGTGTCGGAGTTAGCCACAGAGTCCCTAGCCTTTTTCTTCTTCCCTTTCAGGGATTTGAAGTTACCCGCCACTTGCCAGGCCTCAGGAGGGGTCAGCTTCGGTAGTTTCGGGAACTCCGAAAGGGGGAGCCAACAAGGCAGCTCAATTGGGTCCATGTCCAAGTGTTCCCAGCAGTTGTGGAGATCCTCTGGAGAGCGGACCATGAGTCTGCTATTCTTATAGAAGATGCTAATGACGAAAGGGAAAAGCCAGGCGTAGCGTATATCTCTTGCCCTTAGCGCTTCTAGAAGAGGGCGCAGGATACGTCTCTTCGCAAGAGTAGCCGGCGAGAGATCTTGAAAAATCTGAATGGGAGAGCCCCCGTAGGTGAGTTCTTTGCATACTCTTGCTGCTTTTAATATAGCAGAAGTGTCCTGGAACGATAGCAATTTGCAAACAACATCGCGCGGCGGGTCTGTCGGGGGAGGTGGCGGTCTGAGAGCTCTATGGACCCTTTCCACGGTTATTGAGACTGCTCTTTCTGCTCCCAGGAGCTGTTCAAAAATTTCCGCAGTAACCTTACTGAGGGATTCCGCAGCCCAGGATTTCGGGAGGCCCTTAAGACGTAAATTACACCTCCGATTCCGGTTTTCTAAATCTTCTTGGAGGATAAGGGCACGATTGAGGTGTTCATGTTGCTCTTTCAATATGCTGGCTACAGCAAGGACATGGGAGGTGATGGAAGCAGAAGCAGATTCTATATCTTCTATTCTGCGGCCCATGTATTTAAAGTCCTCCTTTATTTCTGCTAAATCCTTTTGAAGCCTTTTGACACCATTTCTGTGTCCTCCTCATCTGAAGAGAGCTCTCCCTCCCCCTCCTTACTGTAGTTAGTTGCAGCTCCCTGAGCCGGCGCCGTCTTGGAGGACGGGTGCGGGGAGCGGGAGCTCCGTTCTTTAAGGTACCGCTGCACGCCCGTCTGGCTTTTGGAGGTTTTCGGTGTGCAGGGTAGTTCCCCTCCTCTGTCCTTCACTGCTCTTCTCATTGTAGCGGCTGTAAATGGTGCTGGGAGACCTCTGTGAGCGCTGTACTGTGGGAGCTCCGGTCTCAAGCGGCCATGTTGCTCCGCAGTCAGGCTCCGCCCCCGCGATTTTTATTTTTGCTTATGGAAACCGCTATTCAAATCCACATGTATGCGCGGAGCTGCAGAATCCCATGTTTTCCTGAGAGCACGTATTACCGCGGACTGTCCTTGTGGGGGCCGATCGCGGATTCCGCTATTCAAATCCGCCCGTGTGCAGGTGGCCTAAACGATTGCTGGTTACACTCAATGATGATTTTATGCCTGCATACAATGAACTGAGGAACAAATTCTCGTTCATCGTTCCAATATTGCCCGTACCTACGCTTCAACGACTATCATTCATATTCGACATTCCGGCAAAAAAATTTTATTTTTTTTTACGATCATTTTGCAAAAAGCATCCTAACCTCCATCAACGCTACAATCACACATAAAGTTTCATTTAATTATGACAGCTGCTTGAATTTTTTGACAATGAACGTATTAATTATATATATATATATAATATATTTTTTAGGGGGGTGTTAATGTGGAAGAACTGAATAAGAAAATATATTATTTTGATATTGTTGTAATCGTATCAAACCACAGAAAATTTTCATATTATTTTATGCTACACGATTAACATTGTTAAATAGAAAAAGAAACAATTGCAGAACTGATGTCTTTCTGTCCCTGCCTTTCAAAACTAAAAAAAAGTCCTATAATTGTATATACCGCAAAACAGCAAAATGTAAACTACAGCCCACCATGCAAAAAGCAGGCCCTCATATGGTCACATTAACAAAAAAATAGTTATGGCTTTTGAAAGTGGAGCTGAAAATCCCCCCCCATCCCCAAATCATTACACCCTTAGGCCTCATGTCCACGGGGAAAATCAGGCCCGCTACGGATTCTACATGGAGAATCTGCAGCGGGTCCCTCCTGCCCCGCGGACATGAGCGCTGAAAATAGGAATAAATGAGAATAAACTCACCTCCCATCCGCTCCGTTTCTTCTCTTCGCCGCGGCGTCATCTTCTCTGCGTCGCGGCCGGATCTTCTTTCTTCGGCTCGGCGGATGTGCAGGATGACGTCGGTGACGTGCCCCGCGCATGCGCCGGGCCGAAGCAAAATGATCCGGCCGCGACGAGAGAAGATGGCGCCGCGGAGAAGAGAAGAACCGGAGCGTGTGAGTAAAATCAGATTTTAGGTCTCCCGCGGATCCGGACGGCTTCCATAGGCTTCAATAGAAGCCCGCGGGAGCCGTCCCCGCGGGAGACCCGCATGAAAATGGAGCATGGTCCAGATTTTTTCATGCTCCATTTTTTTAAAAATCACTTTTATTGACGATCCGCGGGTATTTATCTACCCCTCGGGTGGTCAATGCATCCCTATGGGGTGCGGATCCGCGGGCAGGAGAAGAGCTAAAATCCGCTGCGGATCTTAATTCTTATTTTGCCCGTGGACATGAGCCCTTAGGCTGGATTCAGACAAATGTATATCGGCTCGGTTTTCCCGCCCAGCCGATATATGTCGTCCTCATCTGCAGGGGGGGGGGGCTGGAAGAGCCAGGAGCAGTGCTCTGAGCTCCCGCCCCCTCTCCGCCCCTCTGCACTATTTTCAATGAGGAGAGACTGGATGGGGCGGGGCTAATTCTCGGAACTTAGCCCCGCCCCACCTTTCATTGCAAATAGTGCAGAGGGGCAGAGAGGAGGCAGAGAGGGGATGGGAGCTCAGTTCCTGCCCCTGTCTTTTCCATCCCCCCCCCTCCCCCTGCAGATGAGGACGACGTATATCGGCTCGGCGTGAAAACCGAGCCGATATACGGTCGTCTGAATCCACCCTTAGGGTGACTACCCACTACAGTTATTTTTCACTGCGAAATTCGCTGCGTTTTTTTTTTCTGCAGGAGTCTATGGGACTTGCGATTTTGCGCGATCGCGATTTTAAAATTACAAGTCCCATAGACCCCTGCAGAAAAAAAAACGCTGCGAATTTCGCAGTGAAAAAATAACTGTAGTGGGTAGTCACCCTTAGGTGCAAAAATAGGCCGCGTCATGAAGTGGTTAAAATATGGATGCGTCCCAGAAGGCTAGCTGAGTATTGATTTTTTTTCTTCGGCATGGGCTGAAAACGCAGCCAAAATGTTGTCAAAAATGGATGACAAATAGGGATGAGCGAGTATACTCACTAAGGCACTTCTCGTTCAAGTAATGTGCCTTAGCCGAGTATCTCCCTGCTCGTCCCTAAAGATTCGGGACCGCCGCAGCTGACAGGTGAGTCGCGGCGGGGAGCAGGGGAGAGCGGGCGGGAGAGAGAGATCTCCCCTCCGTTCCTCCCTGCTCTCCCCCGCAGCTTCCCGCCCCGTGGCAGTACCCGAATCTTTAGGGACGAGCAGGGAGATACTCATTTCAGGCACATTACTCGAGCGATTAGTGCCTTAGCGAGTATACTCGCTCATCCCTAATGACAAACTTTGAAAAACGCTGCTAGGTAAGTATTACTTTTTTTTCTTAGAGCGTTTAGTGCAGCGCTGAACGCTGTACAAGAACGTCTGTGAGGGGGGCCTTACACAGGGCGGTCATCGTTCGTTCAGTGAATCGCCGGATGGTGCACAGCTGACCACCTAGTGTGAACACAGCCAATGGTTGGACAACAAATGTTTATTCGCTCACTTTACGTCCGTCCATTGTAAGCAGCCATAAACATCCGAGTGGAGGCTCTCCGGCGCTCTGCTGCATTCAGCGAGGGGTTTGTGGCACCGTGTGAAAGTATAGGCGTGAGAATGGTTGGGAAGACTGTCAGGCACTTGGCAGTCCCATGTAAAAAGACATTGCGTTGTACTACAAGCAGACCTTCATCTGCCGCTGCTCATCTTTACAAATCTAACACAACAAGAAGGTCACATCCCTACAGTGATCTCACCCCGAGGTATAGGGATTGCTCAGGCCTGTATTGTGGACTTCTGTTACTTTCCGGTCCTGCACCCCTCTATCCCATCTCTGATCTTCTGCACTTCGTCCTGTTACATTGGGCTGTATGTGCACTTTAGTTTTTGGGCTGTGCCGCTCTGTTAGGAGCTTTGTTTATCCCTGTAAGGGTGAACGCCCACGGACAGATTTGCATCGCGTCTCCCGTGGCGGAAATCTGTGTGCGACTCCGCAGGGGCAAGGTTCTATTGAAGCAAATAGCTTTCTGCCTGCCAACGCACATGCGGATTTGTACCGTGGATTTCCGCGAGTGTGAAAAGTGAGATGTTCTATTTTACCGCAGGAGGGCTCCATTGATGTCAAAGGAAGTGAAACTGCGGAAAAAGGCAATCACTCGCTGGCACGTGTGTTTTGATTCGCGGTACTCCCGCAGCATAAATCCGCGGGTGTATTCCACATCGCTCGTGGGCGTGAGCCCTAAGTTGCCTTTAGTGACCGTCTGCCCTTACTGTGGAGCACATGCTGGCGCTACTTCGAATTGGAAGTGTTTTTTTAATGAGTACATGTTTATTTTCTGACTAATGTTTTTTTTTGGGTGCACAACAACTTTTTGGGTGTGACTTCTTGCTGTGCCATGGTTACCTCCACATGCTTTTTCGCACCCCTCATTTCCTCATAATTGTGGTGCTCATTTTTACAAATCTATTGAAGGTACCGTATTCTCTCCTTTCTTTGAAGCATGCTTAGTGCTTAACGCGGAGTGCGGGGACGGGTCATTCCGCGGAGTGCGGGGACGGGTCATTCCGCGGAGTGCGGGGACGGGTCATTCCGCGGAGTGCGGGGACGGGTCATTCCGCGGAGTGCGGGGACGGGTCATTCCGCGGAGTGCGGGGACGGGTCATTCCGCGGAGTGCGGGGACGGGTCATTCCGCGGAGTGCGGGGACGGGTCATTCCGCCGAGTGCGGGGACGGGTCATTCCGCCGAGTGCGGGGACGGGTCATTCCGCCGAGTGCGGGGACGGGTCATTCCGCCGAGTGCGGGGACGGGTCATTCCGCCGAGTGCGGAGGGGTCATTCCGCCGAGTGCGGACTGGTCATTCTGTGGCGTAGGTATGGGTCCTAAAGAGATTTTTTTTTTTTTTTTTACATGAGCCGATCATCAGGCAAATATATGGTTCTAAGGGCCCTTTTACACGGCCTGATCATCATGGAGATTCTCGCGGGAATCCAAGTGATGGGACCGTGTAAATGCCCGCAGCGACCGAACGACGATTGAGGATGCGTTCGTCCAGTTTTTGCAGGCATCCCATGATGATCGGCTTGTGTAAACAGGCAGCCGCTCAGCTATGAATTACTGCCTGTTTACTGATAATGGAGGCGGCGGCCGGAGATCGTTCCATGTAAAAGAGCCCTTCACCATCCCCACTGTTTGTCCAATGTGAACAAGGCGGTGATGAGCTGACGCATCGCTGTGTGCAGTCGGCCTATAGTTGTATTTTTTGCACACGGATGTCAAGTGTTTTTGCGCATGCAAAAAAAAAAAAAAAAAGGGGGTCAGTAATGTTCCTATGGATCTCAATGGGCTAACACGTTACATCCGTGTACTCTGTGCTGTGCACCATACGCATCAACATACAACGTGTACAGTATTGGTTGGTTGGCACTACATGCGCGCAGAATCCGCTGCTGTGAACGGACCCAATGCGATTGAGGGCTGGATCCCCCGTGTGATCTGCTGCACTGGGCAGCTATTGTCTCGTGGGTCACGTGGGAAGGACTATTGTGTGGGGCGCAAGGCGCCGGCTGCCGTCACACCAGCCCCGCCCTCGCTCTACGTGCTGACGTCACGGCTCCGTTTCCGGTATCCTCTTAACCAGGTTACAGCGGGTCTTTTTTTTTCCTTCCCTTTTGAACCGGAAGTAACCTTCAACGTCACTTCACGGAGCGACACCACCTAACCCGGAAGTGCGACGCGTCCCACGGGCGGTTGTTGTTGAACTCCTTGAGGGGGGCTGTAGTACCGCGCCCCCGGCCCCCTATCCCTTACCGGCTTGCGTGTGTAGAACCAAGTAACCGCCTGCCGCGGCCTTGGGGGCTCGGGGAACATGGACATGTGACCGGAGAAGAGGAGTGCGGCTGCACACGTGGTCTGCCATCACCGCGCCAAGTACGTGCCGGGGCCTGCGGGTGGGGGGCTTGTGGACCGGCAGCTCTGTGCTGCTCGGATGGCTGCGGGCGGCTCTGTACCTCCCGTGCAGCAGGCTGTAGTGTCGGCCATGCGGCAGCGTGGAGGCTTGTTACTCCGCTACAGCTGCTTGGCACGGGAGGTTAGCGGGCTGTCTGATGGGGCCGCTGGTCTCCCGGCATAGGGGTCCCGCTGCTCTGTGGAGGTGGCTGAGGCTGGTGCTCGCCGCCGTGTCACGTACTGGATGCAGCTCGTCTTCATGATCTGCGGGACCCTTAGCAGTCCTATGGGAATACAGAGCGCCCCCAGCAGGCAGGCAGGGAAGCTGCTGTCTACCTGATGGCCGCCCGGAGGTGATCTAACATGTGGACACTTTTTTTTTTCACCCATCATTGTAAGCCTGTAGTGATTGCTACATATTTGTAGGTGTGATACAGAATGGCGGTAGTTACACTCTGCGCTGCCCAAGTATCTTCAGTTACTCCACGGACATTGGGGGGGGGGGGTTATTTTTATGGACTATCAGGAAATTTTTTGATGCTTGCGCACCTGATTAACAAACCCTCCGATCTTTCCCCCCAATGCACGGTAGGCGTGACTACTTGGGCCCCCTTTTCACGGGCGACCAGTTGGGCATGTAGGCGTCCGACGGTTGTCGCAGTGATGATTATTCCTCGGTGAATGGAGGTGGAGCGGTCGGGATCATTCCGGCCCGCCTCGATTCACAAGAAACAGGTAGTCAATCCCAGCTGCACGACTGCCTGTTTACACCGGCTGATTGTTCGTTAAGCTTTTATGTTGTCCGAAACTGAGCAGCGGACCGTAAGTGAAGGCATTATCTATCTTCAGTCGGTGCTTACACTGAACAATAATCGATCGGGGTCTCGTTGGATCGTGGGGATCTGAACAACTATCTGCCCGTGTAAAAGGGCTCCGAGTATTGCATAGGAAGGGCAGCAGGCCCACAGATGTGGGGCGCACCATGCAGGTGCCTGGTAATGACCCCCCCATATGATAAGTCAGGGCTGGCTCCCCCAGTGTTATAAACCAGACTTCTTGCTGCAGAAGTAATGATGAATACGAGGTTTTGGTTAATACGCACAGCCCACGCCGGGGGTCCTTGTCAGTGCATGGACTTGTAAGATAGCATCACAGAGAAAGGACAGATTGAGATATCCCTTTTCCATAAGATAGAAGAGGAGGACCCAAGGCTCCACCAAGAGCAGGGCAGTCGGGTCCAATGCCCGCCTTATGACAGAGTGGCCACTGCTCTGCTGAGATTGTTGGGGTCCCAGCAGTCGGGCGATACCTGTTTTTATGGCCTGGCAGATGTAGGTGGGTATGTAAAAAGGGAAAAAAAAGCTGATTAATATGTGGCATCTGTTCCATCAGTAACATATGGAACCTCTGTTAATGTGCTGCTAGTCCGCTCAGTGTGACATAGTGGTCGGGGTTAATGGCAGATGCAATATTCCAACAATGATTGATACGATCGTGAGATGATGGCACGGCTTCTGTTCCACTTCTGAATTGGAAAGCTAAAAATGGCTAAGCGGTTAATGTAATGGCCACCTCTCCTCTGCAGGGACGCTTCACATGCACGGATCCCATCTTCAGGACAGAGAGAATATCCTTATCCATCTGATGTGCCCCTTTCTTGCCTGCCTCCACTCTGTGCCGCTGAGCACTGCCATGACCAATGACAAGTAATATAGGAAATAAAGAATATTCTTATTTATTGGGTTTATTGATACAAAGGGGGCTGATACTGAATGTGATACTGATAGCGGGCAGACAGTCGTCATATTTGGGTTATGGAGATGATACTCTGAGCCTCTCCAGTATCACCCACGATCAGTCCCTCCTGTACCATCTCACAGCCGCTTATATGCCCCCCTACTAGATTCCCTCAGTGTCACTGAGCTTGTTAGTGTATGGCTGCGAGTATACTGCACACGGCTGCATATCACATGGACATGCGCAGCGTGAGGTTTTTATTTTCATTCCCTGCTCTGTTTCATTGCAGGATATGTATGAAAACTCTGTGCATATGCAATGTATTGTATATGGACATCATATCCTAGGCAGCCTATACAAATGTATAGGGCTCGCGCTGTGTGGTACGCAGAGAAATAGAACATGCTGCGATCTGTTTCTATTGCATGTGTCTGCAGTGTTTCATTGATCCTTGCATATGTGTATGTAAAGTCCATTGACTCTATTCACTGCATGTCACGCAGTCATGCAACGCATGCGTAATACTTGGTGAAAAACCGCCCGTGAACGTGAGCCCTTACAGATACTATAATGCATGTGTATCTACAGCAGAACCAACTGTCCTGACTATTCCCTGGGAGAGGAGAGGTGTTGCAGACTTGGGTGATTACACGGGAAACCTGCATATTTACACAAGAAACCAATTGCTTACGCGGGTAAGAAACACAGCTTGAAATGCGCCGGGTTGAGTTTGTAAGTACGCAGTGTATTTACACAACCGGAATACTTCGGCCCGTGTGATTGAGCCCTCGGCTTACAGGCTGCTGACAGAAGGGGCATACTGTACATTTAGCTGTGTACTAGTTGTACACCGCTCACGTCTTCCTTCAGGTGGTATAAGAAGCCGGACCGCTCCCTATGCTGTATGAAGGGGGCTGCGCACGCCGGAGAAAGGGGAGCTCAATGCATACGAAGGGAGGACATAGTTATTTTGGCATAGGGCAGTCTAGATATGCATGTTATGAGGATACTGGGCTTTATGTAAAAACGACTGACACTGGGACTACCTCTTCTTTTTTTTTTTTTTTTTAAAGGTCTTATGTCATTAGAGAAAAAAATGTCAATGCTCTCCTATTCCTCCCCAGACAGTCTCCACATCTTAACCTCACCGATCTTCCCCTGGATCCTCCAGTCCCCCAGGTCACCTCATTGCAAGCCGACTGGATCATCTTCTGCTGATGTAGCGTCCGTTCGCTGCACCTCCTGCATGTCTGTGTGCACTACGTCACTAGTGCCGTAGCCATCACTACCTAGCAGGGAACGGGGACTCCTCAGCAGATGGACAACTACCCAAAAAGACTTTGACAGCCTTCAGTCTAAGGGTACATCAAGAAAGTATTAGTTCTAGGGTGTGCATATTTATGCAACCACATTGTTTTTTCTTTATTTTTCCACCCTAAGAGATTTTGGTTTGTCTTTCAATGAATTGTACATAATCCCATAACTGGGGTGTGCAGACTTTTTATATCCACTGTACAGTGGACTTCATCTGGTACTTGAGTATTGACAAGTTACCCTGAGGCTAGGTTAGCTGTTATATTGGTGTGGGGGTCTGGCTCACGGCGGCTGCTTGATGGGCCGCAACCCTGCGGTGTTGGGTCACATGGTCCTTTCTGCAGTTCACTCCCATTCACGTGACTAGAGGTGTACTACCAGGCACAACTGCTTTAAACTGCGCAGCGCTGTGCCTGGTATACAGTAGTTTCAGCACTCACTTGAGCGCCACAGCCGCTTCATACCAGGCCTGTGGAGTCGGTAAACTAAACTTCAACTTCTCAATTTTCCTGGACTCCGACTCCTTCCTATATGACTCGTGAGTGCGGGCATGCCCAGTTCCACCTTCTTCCTCTGCCCTGTAGAGGAGGAGCTTCGCTACTGAGCATGTGCAGATAGTGCAGCCCAGACTCAACTGAAAGCCTTCTAGAAGCCGTATAAGAAAATGTAGTCTAATGGGGAGGAAAGGCAATAGAAAATCAGTGTTTTTGATAAATTGGGGTTTAGATGAATAGAACATGTATAATTATAGGACATTTCATATTTTTCAGAATTCCTTGATGCAACAAATTGTGCATTGAATGAACTATTATATAAATGTATGTATGTTTATAAGCTGAAGTTGGTACATTTCTACAGACTCTGATTCCAGATATCGGTATCTATATATCAGAATAACCTTTTTAATATTGGGATAGGAATAGAGATGAGCGAGCGTACTCGATAAGGCAAACTACTCGAGCGAGTAGTGCCTTATTCGAGTACCTGCCCGCTCGTCTCTAAAGATTCGGGTGCTGGCGCGGGTGACAGGTGAGTTGCGGCGATGAGCGGGGGGGAGAGAGGGAGAGATAGATCTCCGTTCCTCCCCGCTCTCCCCCCACCGCTCCCCGCCCCCTGCTGGCACCCGAATATTTAGAGACGAGCGGGCAGGTACTCGAATAAGGCACTACTCGCTCGAGTAGTTTGCCTTTATCGAGTATGCTCGCTCATCTGTAGATATGAAGTATTCGCTCAGTAAACATCTAATAACATTGTGCATTTCTAAAAGTTAATCTTGTAAATGGTGTTTTCTTGGACAAAAAACTAAGCAGGAAATGTAATAACATCAAAAAGCCATACTGCCCTCCTTAAAAGGGTCCTCGGCCCCGCGCAGGAGCCCGAGTTGTGGCAGAAGTTATGTTGGTCATGTGCCGGTAATTGCAGAAGTACGGTTGAAGCCTGTGATTGGCTGAGATGGGGACGCTGGATTGGAGCCCTTTAGACCAGTGGTACACTGCTGTACTTTCAGGTTGTGTGCGGTTTGTGTAATACTGAGCCTACATTGGGGTCCTTTTACGCGGGCCGCTTCTCAGTCCGGTATAACGAGCACCAAGCAGCAAAGTATGCCGATTGGCGCTCATATGTGCCTCCTAGGCTGGATTCACATTGGGCGGAAATCTCACAGAAAGTCCACAGTGGGACCGCACGGAAATTCCACAACATTTCTTCAGCTGAAGTCCTCAGACATTTGGCGCGGGGTTGGAAAGCAGCTTATTCTGCCGCAGCCATCTCTCCCCATAGAAAGAAGAGAGCCTGAAGCGGAAAACGGCGATACAATTGATATGTCGCGGCTTTGAACTCCATGCGGCATGTTAGTTTCAGTCTGGCTTAGCTGCAGCGGACTGTCCGCAGCGTGTGGATGAGATTTTTGCAAATCTTGTCCACTTTGCTGCTTAGGCTCAGCCTTAAGATTGCAGGCGGAGTTTCCGTTCAGAAAGTCCACCCGTGTGAACCCAGCAGTACATGGACGGAGGCAAACGATTGTTACTGCGAGTGTTTGTCCCCACTGATCTTCCCATTGATACAGGGAAATGTACCGCCGACCAGTCAGCATGGTTTTGATTGCTTGACCAACCGATGCCCTCGCTTGTTCATTGGCTGATCAGTGGCCCTTTTGACATGGCCTTATGAACTGGCGATGTACCCAATAGTCGGGCCGTGTAAAAGGGTCCATAGCTTTTTAGTATGGAGCTGTATAGGTTCCATCAGACTGAAAATCTTCCTCCAGTACATGTGTATGGGGTTTTACCACCCCATCCGAGCGTACGGTGCTGTAAATTGCTGTGGGTAATAAGTGCAGAATATAGTTGTTCCAAAAGGGGAAAAAACATTGGATTTTTAGAATATTTTTTCAACAGCGGTGTCTGATTGACTTGCCTTGTTTTGATTTCTTTAAGGTACCTTTACATGGGCCGACTATCAGCTGAGTAATCTCTCAATAGAGCAAGGACTCACTCACACGACCGTATCCATAAAACGGTGTGAGCCCGCAGAGTATCTCACGTGGTTATGCGCAGTGTGACTTTCTCTTTTTTTTTTAACTTTAATATGAACTGCTGCCATTATTGCTTGCTCATGGGCAGCCCATGCAGAAGTATAAGGCTGTGTTCTCACAGGGCGAAATACCGCCGGAAGTCTCGCCGTTTTGCTGCGGCGAAAAGCCACAAGATTTTCACCAGGAAAGTACAGCTTCAAAACCTGCTGGAATTAGAGCGGCTTGGCTGCATGCTTTTCCGTTGCAGCCGGCGCCCCCCATAGAGAGCAGCGCGGTTGCAACGGGGGGGGGGGGGGGGGGGAAATATACCTGCTGCGGCTTTGCCGCATTGGATTGGCCATCCCGTGTGGATGAGATTTTTGACAAATCTCGCCCACATGGCTGGCTAATCCCAGGATTAGCAGCCGCAGCGAAAAACCCGCACGGAATTTCCGCAGCAAATCCGCCCTGTGTGAACCCAGCCTTCGGCTCACGCTGCGTGGTACACAGAGATATAGAGCATGCTGCGTTCTTTTTCTCATTTGTATCTGCATGCAGCGTATACACACTGAACGGATCAATGAAAGTCCGTGTACCGACTCCAATCTCTGCGTGTCACGCAGCTGTAATACATGCCACGCTTGTGTGAATGAGCCCTAAATTCAAACAAATTGTTCAGTGCGAACACGGCCACTGACTGGCAGACGAGCGACAACCTGACTGAACGTGAAAATGAATTTTAATGGGGATCCCTCTATGAACGATATCTGGGACAACAACTAATGGACAATTATCACTCTGTGTAAAAGTGGATTAACGACTGTCATTCATACGCTTCAACGACTCTTCTGAGTGACCGTCTGAATGCCAGTCCTTGGTATAAAGGTGTCCCTAACATTGTGCTGACTCTGTACTCTCTCCCATGTGTCATCGCCACTGGCTAGGCCTACCACAAAATACAGCTGTAGTTCTGTCTTTCCAGTTCTCCACCTACTATTAAAATGAGATTAGATAGAAGATAACTGTTGTAAACAGTTCAGTCAGCCCCTGCCAGTCTGGGATTTTATCCCTTTGGCTGGGTTCACACAGGGTGGATTTGCCACGGAAATTCCGTTCGGAATTTCGCCGTGGCAAATCCGCATGCGGCTGCTAATCCCGGGATTAGCCAGCCATGTGGACGAGATGTCTCAGAAATCTCGTCCACACGGGACGGCAAATCCGCTACGGCTAAGCAGGCAGAAGCCGCCGCTGCGGCGCGGATTTGCCGACCGCAGCATGTCCATTTTTTAATCTTTTTTTGCTGCGGCCGCGCTCTTCTCTATGGGAGCGCCGGGCGCAGCGGAAGAGCGAGCAGCTGGGCTGCTTCAAAACCGCCGCGGGTTTTGAAGCAGCAGTTCTCCCCGCGGAAATCTTGCGGTTTTCCGCTGCGGCCAAATCGCAGGATTTCCAACGGGAATCCGCCCTGTGAGAACCCAGCCTTTGTGTTGACCGCTAGAGCAGTTATATATATATATATATATATATATATATATATATATATATATATATATATATATATATATATATATATATATATATATATATATATATATATATTACACTGCTCTAGCGGTCAACACAAAGGCTGCTTATATATATATATATAAATATAATTTTTTTTTTTTTTTTCTATTTTGCCAATAGTGTACATTGTAAGATTAAAATGGCATGCACGACAAACAAAGCCCCCCCCCCCCCCCCCCCCCCCAGTAATGTTACAAAATAATCTGAGTATAGGCCTGGCCTTTAAAATACACTTTTGATGATTCTCATATTAAAGGGGTTGTGCCAAGCTCTAAAGTTATCCGCCATCAATGGGATGAGGGATAACTTTGTGATTGGTGGTCTGACAGTTGGGACCCCCACCAATTCAGAGAGATGCCCGGTTGGTCCCCGAGTGAATGGAGCAGTGATTGCGCAGGCACACTGCCCCGCCACATACTTCAGTGACAGCGCCAGAGATAGCAGAAGTGCTTGAGCTCTGTGCTGCCACTCTAGTCACTTGGGGACCAACTAGACCTCTGTTCTTGGGATCTGTTGGGGCCCCAGGGGTCAGACCACTACCAGAGAGGGGGGTCATTTAAAAATTACACCTTGTCCCCAAAAAAAGCTGTGTCAACGAGTTATGGCTCTTGCAATGCGACAATAAAAATCATTTTGGCTCTGAAGACAAATGGGCTTGCCACTAAGGCCTCATGCACACGGGCAGATTTGCATGGCGAAATCTGGAGCGGTTGTCCGCCCCCCGGATTCCACAGCAAATACCGCCCATAGCATGCAATGGAAATACACTTTTTTTCCTGCACATGAGTGGAAATTGCAGTTTTCTGCTCGAGAAAGAAGCCTTGCAGCATGCTCTGTTTTTTTGCGCGGATTCCACACCGACTGCTTCCATTGAAGTCAATAGAAGCCATCTGATCCGTGGTCCTTCCGCTATTGACATCACGGGAAGGTCGCGGATTTTGCAACATCACTAGGCGATGGCATGGGAAAAGCAGGGGGTTTAAAATAACAAAACAAACTGTACTGCGCATGTCTGACGGCTCGCCATTTGCACCATACGCAGTACAGATGAAGTGAAAAGACACCAGGTATGCGTGGACACCACTGCTGCTAGGGCTGGGTTACGCCGTGGAATCAGCCCCACCTGTGTGCATGCAGCCCTAGGGGGTTAGATATGGTTTCCTCCGTATTTGATTAGTGGAGTTCTCTTCTCTAGGCTGTCACCAGTAACCCACGGTGAAGGGCTTGTAATGGGAGATTGGGGCCCCACTTGTCAGTGTCAGGCCTGTTCCTGGCTTGTGCATATTTGGGGCATGCTTCCCATCATTGTGTCATCAGTATAGCACACGGACACATTATAGCCTATCGGGCTATTCATATGTGCGAGTCTTCACATGGACCGATGATCCTTCTGCGGGGAAACATGCAACATGTCCTATTCTGGTCCATTCACATTACTGACTAAACAAGGGTCCGTTTAATTAAATTGCTGTACTCAGACGGGCGTCTTTTCGGTTTCTATGCATGTCTGAACATTTAAAAAAAATAAATCCCCGCATGTGTCCTATTTTCTTGCGGGAATAGGAGGGGGGGGGGGGGGGGGAGAATTGCTGTGAAAACGGATGCCAAGTGTATATTTACTGTTTCTTATGTATGTTGCCAGAAGAATGTGGAAAAAACAATGGCATCAATTAGGCAGCCTGGCGCGGTTGTTTTTTTTTTTTTTTTTTTGTGCATAATTTAACGTATGTTTCTGCTGCATTTTTGAAGTATTTTTTCAAAGACTGCTTATTTTAAAAATCGCAGCATGTCCCATCTTTTGGCTTTTTGACAAAAAAAAATCACAACCCCCCCCCCCCCCCATCATATTAAAAAAAAAAGCACACTAGAAATGGCGATATTGGCTGGGTTTGACGGCACTGTATTGCGCTTGCCCGCGTGCAGGAAGCCTCAGTGCCGTTTGTGTGCCTGTTGGTAACTATGTATTCGTAACTTGCTGTAGAAACAACTTTCTGAAGCTGCAACCATGAATGAGACCGCCCCGGTCCGTATACCTTATTATGACAGGACTCCCCTCAGGACTCAAAGCTTTCAGAGTCTTGTCTATCTGAACGGCTGCCATGTAATAGATTCCTCAGTCAGCCGCTGCCGCAGGGGAAAAGTCTGGCTGGCTATGGCTTTCCACACTAAAGGCAACAGTTTGCAATGGGTGTCGGGAGCAGGACCCACAATCAGCTGACCGCCCCAGGGGCCACATTCTGAAAAGACAATCCCTTAAAGCAAGTTGCCAGGCTTTCTTCTTGGACCAGTTTCACACGGCCAAGAAAACCTCACGAGATTTGTGCATTGCGAGACGCACAAATATGAGCCTCATTCTTTTGAACGGGGTCATATATTTGAGCTATTTTCTTTATTTTTCCCCGCACCGCAGTGCAGGAAAAAATTGGGTCATGTGTTACCTTTTCACGTTCCTCGGAACACATCGCCCATTGTTTTCAATGGGACAGGAAAATACATTGCACGGTACGCAAGTGCGATGTGAGGTCTCCCATTGGAAACCCTTGGCAATCCGCTGCCGCTGCTGAAAGCCGTGCTGGGGAATCGCTACTTTACTGAAGTGATGGGAGGTGTTTGACATAAACCAATCCCATCTGGTATGGCCGCGTCCATAATCAGACCGCATTCACCGTGCAGTAGAGGCATGTTAAATAAAATCTGCAGTTCTGGCAAGTTTTTATTTTGATCTATTCACAGTAAATGGGCTGTTCAGAGATTAACGGCAACCTTTTTACACAGAACGATGCCGTAACAGACAAACTATGATTTTTAGGTCTGCATGAAAGATCAGATCAGTGATTTATTGCTAATCAATCTTTCACCGCTTGTGTTCACAGCAACAAGCAATTTCCACAATTAAAGGGGAAAAAAACATGCAATTTCTCAATTTTTTGCGGGTGTATTTATTTACTTTTTTTTTTATGGTGTACACACTGCGGCAAAAATGACATCGTCAATATGATGCCAAATTTATTTACCGGTGGTGTTTTTTTGCTGAAGTGCGTGTTCGTGTATTCTCTATCCATCCATCTCTTTACTTTTAGAAAAAAGAAATTATATAACATTTTTTTCTTTTTTTCATTTGCCATCTTCTGACCACCATAACTTTTTCTATCGATAGGTCACCCCACAAAAGACAATCCCTATGATTTCTGTTGGTACTGTTGACTTTTTAATTGCTTTTATTTAAATCTTTTTTGACCCAAAAGGTGCAATTCTGGCATCATGTATTACTTTTTTTTTTTGCTAAGAAGTTCACCAGGTGATGATAATAATGTGTTACTTTGATGGGACTTCTACGAATGCCACAAAACTCAATATGCGTTTATTTTTGTAATCTTATTTTTTTCTTATAAATATGGGATTTTTTTTTGTCTTAATTTTTGCTAACTTTCATTTGTGCTAATAATTTCTAATAAAACCTTTTTATTCACTTTAGTTTTTTTGTTTTTTAGTCCCTGTAGCTGACTTGATTGCTCATACAGTATAATACCATAGTATACAGCATTTTGACAGTCCGTGTCAAGGCATGTCACAGGCACAGCTTAGCAGGCACTCATTCATGGCAGGCCTTGGAAAGACCCCCGACTGCCATGGCAACCGAACGACACCTTGTAATCATCATGGTGGGGCCCGTTCAGGACTCTCAAACCTCAATCGAGACATTTAAATACTGCTATCAGAACTCACAGCGGCATTTTAAAGGTTAACAGTGTGAGTGCTGATTGCGGCTGATGCCAGCAGGTGTCGGCTGTGAGAAACGGCAAACGTCCGCCCTGGATGAAGTGCGGTTGGCTACTGATCCCGCTCCATACCAACCGACACGGGAGGGCATACATGTACGCCAAAAAGCGTCGAGCGGTTAAACTGCTGTGGTAAAACGAAAGCTGGCCTGTGATTGGTTGCTATGGGCAACAGACTGTTTGTCTTTTTCTAGACTGTTTTCATAAATGTATTACTGTGATACTTTTCATGTATGTACGGATTAGGCTTCATGTACATAAACCTGGTACAAGCCATTTAAGGAGAACCATCGCCCCCTCTTAAATGCCGCCACCAGTAAGGCTGCTCTCGCACTCCCTGCTGTCTACAGCATTCAGCACGGTGTTTGACACTCCAGGCTAAACGCTGTACAACACCTCCATTGATTTCAATGGGACTTCACAGGCAACATTTCTAATGCAGCGTTTTTGAGCGCTGTCTGCTCTATTTTGGTGCATTTAAGCCCTTTCTGATGCACCACATCACTCATTACCATGATGGGTGTGTTTAAAACAACGCTGTACAATCCATTCTAAAGCGCCACTTAAAATCACGGTAAAACGGGGCGTTTTCGACCCTGGCGTTTTGCTAACTCCTCTGTGACAGCGGCCTAAGCTGGTGTCTTTTCTGCAGGTCTGTGGGGGTCTTCAGCTTCTTCACCCAAAGCCATCTTTTTCTTGCCATCTTTCCAGATGCATTAGGCCACCTGCACACGGGCAGATTTGCATTGTGGAATCTGCAGCAAATACCCCGCCCATAGCATGCTTTGGAAAAGCGTGTTTGTTTTTTTTCCCTCCCCCCTGCACAGAAGCGGAAATCAATTGTGGTTTTCCGCCTGCGGAGGAAAATCTCATCATGCTCCATTTCGGTGGGGATTCGCACAGACGGCTGCCATTGAAGTCAATGGAAGCAGTCTGACCCGTGGCCCTTCCGCGTGACATTGTGGAAAGGTCGCAGGTACCCATGTCATCACCTAGCGACGGCATGGGAAAAGCAGGGATTTAAAAAAAAAAAAGTACTGCGCGTGCCTGACGGCTCGCAGCGCAGAAAAAAGAATGTCAGGTGCGTGCGGATGGCGGCGAGGCACAGGGTCGGATTCCGCTGCAGGCTCCCGTATGTGGAATCTGAGCGGTGGTGTGCAGCCGGCCTTAGCCTAGCGCCCACTTCTTATGCTATGGACTTATGAATGATTGTGTTTAGTGACATGTCCCTCCTTGTGAGTGCGGCGTGCTCCTTACTGACCGGCGCTCCGCCAGCTTGTAGAGGGACTTGCTGTATAATCTCATCTGGAGTAGTAGGGGAACTGAATGCATAACTGGAGGCTTGTATTGTTGCCATGGCAACTGCTTCCGTACTTGGCGATGACCTTTGGATACCTTCTCTATTTCCATCCACATCAAGCACATTATTTAAATCCAGGCAGACAAAAATTGATCATGTTTAAGGCACCAAGAGTTACATTTCAGTATACAGTGTCTGAAAGCCTTCCTTGCTCTCCTCTGATGCCTGGGGTCTGTTCACATGGGGTGCAGGACCATAGATTTGGGCTGGGAATGTCTGTAGTGGCAAAGTGGTGAGATTAATGCGCAACACTTTTTCTTTATTTATTCATTGATGATCTAGCTATCCCCCAGTATATATAAGTGGACTACTGGTACCTTGGTTAGTGATTTGCTTTTGGTCTGAAACTCCTGCCCCCCCCCCCCCCCCTTCATGTGATCTAAATTTTGACCACCTCACGTCTACTTGGGGTTATAATGGCTGAAATTAGTCAGATTCTCAGTTTGTATAATGGTATTGCATGAATCCTACCACATAAACTGCCTACAGGGGGACACAGACACTCTTGTCAGTTACAGATGATGATCGCACAGCTCCTGTCACACAGTTATAATAGAGGAGTTCACAGCTCTCCCGCCTAACTGTATACTTATATGTTGTAACTTATTTATGGGAATATAAGCGGTAATGAGGATTAAACTGTCCCGTGCTCCCCACAGGCAAAAATGGTATATCCTTATGGCCCATTTACACGCAATTAGCGCTCAAAATTCTAAAGAATGAATTTGAGCGTTGATCGTTCAGTGTAAACGTTAACCAACTGCGAACGAATAGTGATTTTTTTTATCGTAGACGACCCTAGCGGGGACGTCCGCACCGTGCGCAGTCGCTTAGACTGTCGGCCTGTGTAAAAGGGCCATTAACTAATGCTTCGTTGGTGCATCATGGGGTAGATGTGGAACTGAAAGTAAAAAATAAAATCTCAGCACCAAAGATGGTGCTTGATAAGGGGTCTGGAGTGTGACAGGCAGTCAGGTGAGGGGGGGCAGGCATGGAAAAATGTGTTTTAGCTGGAGTGGCCCTTTAACAAAGCGCACCCACATGTTACAGTAATTTAGTGGATTTTCACCTGCACTGTGGATTTTTAATTATGCAGCATGTCCATTGCTGGTGTGCATTTTCCTCATTGATTTTAAAGGAGAAGGCAAAATGCATAATAAAATCTGAAAGACTATATTGCTGTCAGCAAATCCATACTTGGGGTGCCTACCCACTACAGTTTTTTTTTTCACTGCGAAATTCGCAGCGTTTTTTTTTCTGCAGGGGTCTATGGGACTTGTAATGTTAAAATCGCGATCGCGCAAAATCGCAATTTACAGCGAAATCCACGTGATTTGGTGCAAATTTTAACCTGATCGATTTAACCCGGCCGTTTACCGTGCATGAATGATGAGGCCATCCTGAAGTGCGGCAGACGGATACAGATAGCGCTGTAGCGGTACTTCTGTGGCGCCAAGAGTGATAAGCTGGTGCCAGACAACTCTCTGGAGATAAAATCAATTTAAGCTGCTCCCACATACTTCAAATTGGGCCTGAGTCTACCAGAAATCCCATCATTGTAGTGTTTGGCTAAAACACAGTCATGAGAAATGATTGATTTTTTTTTATTTTTTTTTTATTAAATATAATTTTGGGGAAATCCATGACAATATCATTGACGTCTGCTGTGATGCATACAGCTCATCCCCTGCTCGCTGTGTACTCCGCGCTATTCTTCTGGCCTCCAGGTCACATGACCAGCATTCTGACAACTGTCCTGCAGCTAGGGCTGGCTTACACTACAGTTATTGATTTCTGTTGCTCTGTTCTGTTTTTGGAGCAGAGAAACAGAAATCAAACCGAATTATAAAAAAATTTTTTTTTAATGATTTTGATTTCAATAGGTTTTCAAAAAACAAATTTCTCCAAGTGATTCTGTTTCATTTCCGTTTTCAAAACATTACATATAGTGCAGGATTTGTGCCATTTGTTTTGAGATGCTTCCGGTTTTATTTTGAAAACTCCTTGAAATCAATGCGGGAAAAGACAGATGTTTAATTCAGTTTTATGGCCATTTCTCTACTCCAAAAAGGCATGCAAATCAGTAACGATAATGTGAACAAGCCGGGGCAGGTGGAAGGATGTTGGCTGCCATAAAGAAAACTGTCTTGCTGATGGCGACGAATCACAGAGCAGCGTACATTTCATCTGCTCTTCAGAATGAAAGCCGTGCAGTGATTGGTTGCTGTAGGCAAGACCGTTTTTTCTTTATGGCAGTTGATTGACAAGGGTGTCCAGCAGATAACAGAGCAGATGTAACTGGTCGCTTAGTCATTTGATCTATTTTCGTTCCATCTAAACTGGATGCATTTAGTGGTCGCTCTGGCTAAATATCACCTGTATTAGGTAGTAGCCCACTCATTAAGGCTGGGCTCACACCAACGAGACGCATCAAGCATGCGGAATCTGGCTGGGACACCGGACGCTGACCACAAGTATCTTCTCTTTCTGAATTGCAGATGCTCGCTGTTAGTCATGTGCAGTACAGATTTCATATATAAATATATATAAATTATTTTTGTTTTGTTTTTCCCACGCCATCACTAGGCAATAATGCAGGTCCTGCAGCCCATCGCACAACGTTAATTGCCGATAGGCTGTAGGTCGGACCGCCTCCATAACAAAATAGAGCATGCTGTGTTATTTTTATTTATTTTTTGTTCTTTTTACATACCTTCAATGCATGCCATTTGCTGCGGATTCTGCAGTTCAAATCCACCCGTGTGAGACCGGCCTAAATATGGCTGCCCCACGTGCGCATTTGAAAATATCATAGGAGATCGTGCGCTATCCCACAGTGGGAGCCGGCTGTCAGTGATAGCCGGCCTCCTGCTGCAGCAGCGGCGGTGCATCGGGTATGTGCCCCCTGCTGTTAACCCCTTCACTGCCGCGATCTATGTAGAAAGCGGTATGGGAAGGGTTCACAGAGGGAGTGCACTCCCTTTGTGATGATATCGGGCTCTCGCGATATAATCGCAGAGAGCCCGGCAGGTTGCATTGGTAACAGGACGCCAACTACTGGTTTCCTGTATTACCATTGCCTTTGATCGCTGTAATAAGCGATAAGGCATTGCAGGAGAGAAGTCCTGCAATGCCTTATCATAGCGATCATCAGTGGTATGATGCAAGTCTTCCACAGGGACACAAATGGTGTAAAGAAAAAAAGGTAATAAAAATGTAAAAAAAAGAGAGCATTTTCTCATATTAGCATAAAAAAAAAACTACATATTTGGTATTGTCATGTCTGTAACGACACGTACAATAAGTTGAGCATGCTTTTTATCCCTCATGGCAAAAAGCATTAAAAAAAAATGCTAAAAACGCAAAAAATAGGCCCTTATAGAGCTCTGTCCATGGAAAAATAAAAAAGTTATAGGACTTTAAATGCAGCGATTTAGGAAACAAAAAATTAAAAAAAATTTTTATTACGGAAAAGTGGAAAAGGCTAAAAAAAAATAATAATTTGGTATCCTTGTAATCATACCGGCCCGCAGAAAAAATGTATTGTCATTTATGCTGCATAATTAACGCTTTAAGAAAAAAAAAACTATGGCAGAATTGATTCGTTTTCTCTCCCTGCGATCATAAAAAAAAATGATACAAGTTTTACAATATAGCCTATGTACCCAAAAATGGCACCGATAAGCTACAGTTGGCTACGCAAAAAATGGCCGCGTCGGCGGAAAAATGAAAGATATGGCTTTTGAAAAATGGAGATTAAAAGCCGCCAAAAATCGTTGTTTTTAAGCCCAAAATAGGCCATGTCATTAAGGGGTTAAGGACTGGAGTGCCTGACCTTTCCTGGTAGGAGTCATTTGGGCGTTGCCGTTGAATAATTTGCATATTGTGCACTGTTATGATGATTGATTTTCTAGGTTGTGCTGCATCTGCAAACAGTGACATCTTTGGAAGCCTAGGCTAGTCATAAATTACAGCATGGTGTTCCCTATTAAGATGTCTGCAACATAGTATTAAAATCTTGCTGCTAAGGATACTTGGACAGCCGGATCACACCAGTGGCTACAGCAGTTACTCGTACAGAAACTTTGGCTACTTTTAAAGTTACACCTTATATTGCAAAATCTGCTTTCTATCTGCTGGCTTACTAATACATCAACCCTTTCTTGTTTTCCAGGTTGCTCCATTCTCTTTTCTCGAGCCTTTACCAACGATTGGGAAATAATCTGTTTTCTCTGGTGAGTTGATGGATTTTTGGTCACAGTTAGAGGGGCTGTCCAGCAGTTGGAAATTTTTAAAAAACTGCCAGAAATGTTCTAACGCGATAAAAGAAGCACTACTCGCCTGTCATTTCCCCCGGCGAACCAGTGCTGAAGCTCCTGCAGTCCTCCTGGGCTCTGTTCAGATGATGGGAGCCATGATGCCAGGGGTATGACGTGACTGCTGTGGCCACTGAGTGGCTTCTGCGGTTACATGGTAGCTACTGTGCTAGATCACTAGAGGAAAGATCAGGTGAGTAGTGCTTCTTTAGTAGTTTTACAACATTTGCAGTTGTTTTTTTTTTTTACATTTCTGACAGTTGGCTTACACTGTCAAGTTGTGGTATTTACACTGTGATTTTTACTTTTTCTCTTTAAATGTTTTTATATTTTGCCCATACTGCCCCATTAAGGGGAGGATTTTGCTTTGCTAAGTCGAGATGCCAGAGGTTTGTAGATGTGCCATCGTGCAATAATCCAAGTGGGCGCACGACACGGCGGTGGGCTGAGAATGTATTTTTTGAGGGTTGGCTCGCGGCATGACTATGGACAGTTCTGTATAGCCTCAGCATTAACTGTGAATGTGTTGTAACCTTCTGTTTACAGGTATAATAGGACAACAGCAGCCATGGGGCACAAACTGCTGTTGTGACCAGTAAAATAAGGGTAGGGCTGCACTGCCACTTTATGCAACAATGTTGATTGGTTTTAATTATCAAGTGGTAGCTGCATTTCGCAGGTTTGCATACACCTCAGGGGATACCTTTTGGACTGGAGCTTGACCGTTGGGGTAAATGCACATGAGCGGAAACTCTGCAGTGGGATTTCCCGCAGTATTTCCGCCCATGCACAATGCCATAGGATTGTATTACATAATGCAATCCTATGCAGACAGCCGTGATTTGACCATGTAAACCAATTGCGGCATGTCCTCGCAGAGGACCGCACAGAAGCATCACCGCTGACGCTCCGGCTCTGTCCTGCGCATGGCCCGGCTGGGCGGCAGACGGAAAATAGCAGAGTGGAGGAGGTTAACCGCGGGGGTCACTGCAGGGGCACGGCTCGCATCCCGCTGCGGGAATTCTTGCAGCTGGACCCAACCCGGCCGTCTGAATGGTGTCCATACCCCTCATCCGCAGGAGTGATGTTCTACCCAGCTTGACTGGTAAAGGGGCTTAGCCTGAAACACGGATCTGCTGGATCTTTAATAAAGAGTTTGATTTGTCCTACTGTTTTGTGACATTCACTGGAGAGCAGCGCCTAGATACTAGGTTTTTAGCCTTCACATGTCTCTAGAGACTGGCATCACTTGACAACAGGCAGTGGCCAGCAAACTAGAAGGAAGGAAAACCTCCACTAGTCAGCACTTTAGAGGGATTTTCCAGCACAAAAAGCTCATTTTGGGGTAAATAAAGCTCTGTGCACTCTTTTTAGTTATCACATTGGCACAAGTTGTTTGAAAATTTAGTGACCATTTAATCCCTTAAGAACATGGCTTATTTTGGACATAAGAACGCAACGAGTTTTGGGGATTTATATATCTAGTTTTCAAAAGCCATAACTTTATTTTCCCATCAACCGGGACCGTATGAGGGCAGTTTTTTTCCGTGGCAAACTATTTTTATCAGTACCTCCTTTTTTTTTTTTTTTTTTTGTACATAAAATGTATTGCAAAAGTTTCATTATTCATTTATTTTTTTAGGAAGGCAAGGAGAGTTTTGCCATTTTTCTCCCCACAGCTTTAACCCCTTGGTGACAAGCTTTTTTTTTTCCCTTTTTGTTTTCCTTCCCCACTTTAAAGAATCATAAACTTAATTTATCCATCGACGTTGCAGTATGGGGGCTTGTTCTTTGCGGGACGAGTTGTATTTTTCAATGGTACTATTTAATGTACCATATAATGTACTGAAACGTAAAAAAAAATTAAGTGGAGAAAAAAAAATTTTTTGTTGCATCTCGTTTCTACGGCGCACAAAATACAACGAAAATTGCATAGCTTTATTCTATGGGTAAATAAGATTACGATACCATACATAGTGTTTTGTTTTTTTTTTTTTCTGTGCTGCTTGTATTTTTTTCCAAAGCTATTTAATTTTTTTAAAAATATTTTCTGCCGCCATTTTCAGCGCGCAATAACTATTTTATTTTTCCGTCGACATAGTTGTGCGAGGGCTCATTTTTTTGTGGGGGGGTTCTGTAGTTTGTGTTGGTACAGTTTTGGAATACATACGACTTTTTGATCACTTTTTATTGCATTCTTTTTTTAAAGACAGGGTGACCAAAAAAGCGCATTTCTGCTGTTCATTTTTCTTTTTCCTTTTTATAACTTGTTTTTTAAATAACTTGTAAAACTTTATTGATCTTATTTTTCCTTTTTTTTTTTTTTTTCTAGTACCCAGAGGGGACCACAACAAGTGATGCTTTGATCATTTCTGCAGTATGATGTAATGCCATAGCATTACAAGATGCTTTGATCAAGCAGGCAGTCTATCAAGCCACCCCATAGGCTTTCAGAAGGCCCGTGGCTGCCATGACAACCGCACAGCTACCTGTGAACTCCTCACGGGGTGCCATATGGGACCTTCAAACATTGGGGGGGGGGGGGGGGGATTTTAAATGCCGCTGTCAGAACTGACAGCGGCATTTAAAGGGTTAACGATTCAGATGAGCCGCACGGCTTATTGGAGCTCTTTGCTGTCAGTGTTGGCTGTAAGAAACAGTTGGCAGCCGTGATGTATGGAGGGAGAACGCCTGTCAAAAGGCATATCAGCGGTCGTTAAGTGATTAATCATGCAGCATAAATGACATGATGGGTTTTTTTCTGCTTGCTTGTACAATTACGATAACAAAATATTTATTTTTTTGCACAATAAAAAAAACCCTCTTTTAAAAATTAAATGGAACTGTGTAAAAAAATAAATTATAAAGTCCTCCAATTTTTTTTATTATAGCATGGATGGAGCTCTGTGGGGGCTTGGTTTTTTGCGCGACAAGCTGTAGTTATTAGTAACTTTACATACGGCTAGGGGTACGTACGGCTTTTTTGTGCACATCGTTACGGATATGATACCTTAAAAAATTTTTTTTTCTTATTAAATTTCTGTTTCTGTAGGGGACTTGGACTGTTAAAGCTATGCTGATGCATTGCAGTACTTCTGTATCGTAATGCATTATCGGTCACGATAGCGATCGCAGACAATGGCTGGCCCAGACACGGCAAGCCATCGGCCCTCTGCCATTAGATCGCAGAGTGCTTTGCCATCACAGAGACTGCGGTATGCAAGGGGCTAATATCAGGGACCGATTCACAGCCATCCACAGGACATAACAGAACCTAAACTTAAGTGCCCCCTAGGCAGGACAGTAACTTTCCCGTTGTGGAGTTAAGGACCCGTATATACTTTCCACTTTTGTGTTACAAGAATAACTTTTTTTTTTCTGCTTCAGTGTAGTTGTTTTTTTCATAGTGCCAGTTTTGCGTAACATAAAATTTTTATAACTTGCGTATAACTATTTATTTTTTAAATTTTACTTTTTGGGTGGAATGGAAAAGCTGCAGTGGAATCCGACCCTGCCCGTGGCCGAGGACTTTTTTTTCTTTTTAAACTCTTGCGGAATCCGCGGCCCGTCTGCAACTCATTTGTGTTTGGCCCGCAGATTGGACGGCTTCCATTGACTTCAATAGAAGCCGTCCATGTGGGGATCAGCACTGAAATGGAACATGCTTAGTTTTTTTTGTTTTTTTTCTATTTCATTAGCGGACACCCAAGTTTCCCTATGGGGAGACATGCAGCTGAGCTATAGGAGAGATTATTTTTTGCAGGACAACTTGGAGTTTTCATTTGTATTGTTTTGTTTTGGGGGAAGTAAGGTGAATAGAAAACAGCTATTTTTATAGTGTTTACTGCACAAGATAAAGTAATTTATAATATGGATTTTTCTTTTCTCAGTATTTAAAGCATTGTATAAGAGGGAAATTGTTTTTCCTAGTGAAAGCACTTTGTTGCCTTGGTAAGCATTATGCTGCAGTCATAGGGGTGATTAGATGAGAATGTGCTCCTCTTCTCACTCCTTTCCTGGAAGACATTCCCCAATCAAAGATCAATTATGCTCTCTGATAAGGGGTGAGGGGGTGATAACATGAATTTGCTATTTAGGTTGAATCCCCATTTGCCTATATTTGCGCTTATTACCTGCATAAAACACACTAAAATAGGATATTCCCGCATCAAAAAAAAATGCAGGCGTGGGTGGCTCAGTAGAAATCAATGGGATTTTAGCAACACTTATTATGCGCATGAAAAATATGGGTACAATACTTGGGGCATATATGCCCGTGGGAATGAGCCTCAGTAGGAGCAGGATGTGTGCCTCTCCTTGTCTCTCTGCGCACAGGATCAAGTGAGAGCTGCAAGTATATGAAGCTCCCTTTTCAACCTGCTCTAACTCTGTCTAGATTACAACTGTGATTCTGGTCTTGTTTTAAAACCAACACGCTTAGCAGCTCTAGCCACGATCGTACTGAAGCTACAACCTTTTTAGATGTAGCTACCCCCGCAGCCAAAGTGCTGGATGAGCCATGTTCACAACTGTAATGTCCCTTTCTAGTTGAATGAACAGAGCTTGTCCTAATCGGGAGAGGAGGGGTGGGGGATAATTCTGTTTCTTCTAAAGGCCCATTTACACGCAACTGTTATATCGCTCACAATTTGTTCAAACAATTGCATATGAGCGATAATCGCTGCGTGTAAGTGCTGCCATTGTTCACTCTTCAGCTGACCGATTTTCAGGTGGGCCTAAAATCATTCAGCCAGAGAGAGATAACAGGGACGCTGTTTTGCACGGGAGTCAGAGATTGCATTGTTTTCTGCGGACCGCCTGTGCAAGAACAATGGAGCTGTTTGCAGAGCCCAGACCACATGCTGTGCTCCACAAACAGTTCCAGGAGGCCCTTTTACGCGCAAATTAAGCTGACAGTGTTAATAGACATTAGTGTCCGTTAACACTTTATGCAAAATGATCGCTAAAACTGTCAATCATTCAAATGATTGAACGATTGTCTTTGCGTGTAAATGGGACTTTATATTAGGTCTTGTTACTGAAATTGATAGTGTACAATTGTCTTCAACAAATCCTGAGCGATTGAAATTTGTTGTTTGCCACTGAAGTAGATGACTTGTGTATACATCCCAGCTGCACGTTGCACCAACAGTTAGGCCTAATTCCCACGGGCGGATTTCCCGCAGCTATTAGGTTCTATTGAACCTAATAGCGCAATGCTCATGGTACGGAATTCCACCGTGAAATTCCGCCCCGTGAAAAAACCCGTAATCACCCGCGGCATGTTCTATTTGCCGCAGGCATATGCGCAGACGGCTTCCACTGCAGTCAATGGAAGCCGTCCGTCACAACAGCGGAAGATAGCGTGAAAACACTTTCCTGCCCAACGACGCCCGCGTCATCTGACGCTGCCGACACGGCATGCGGGGCGTCGGGCAGCGGATACAGAGGTACGTATAGGGTCTCGGGGGGGGGGGGGGGGGGGGGGCGGCGCCGTCGTGATGGACACCGCTGCGAAATTCCGCTTGCGAAGCCAGTCACGGCCGTGGGCACTAGGCCTTAGAACAGATATACACTCATTGCAGAAAAAAAATCAAGCAACTAGAAATTTTTGGAGTCAAATGAATCTTTCTATATGATTTGTAATAGTGATATGATTTATATTACAATATCAGAGCCTAAAGATAATTTTCTGTGGAAAACTGAACACCTGAGGGGAAGCTCTAGTACCCTGTTGTACTGCCTCTAGCTTGGATGTAAGATGTGATACAGGTGGGCATGGAGGCTCTAGTACCCTGTTGTACTGCCCCTAGCTTGGATGTAAGATGTGATACAGGTGGGCATGGAGGCTCTAGTACCCTGTTGTACTGCCCCTAGCTTGGATACAAGATGTGATGTGGGTGGGCATGGAGGCTCTACTACCCTGTTGTACCACCTCTAGCTTGGACGTAAGATGTGATACGGGCGGGCATGGAGGCTCTAGTACCCTGTTGTATCGCCTCTAGCTTGGATACAAGATGTGATATGGGCAGGTATGGAGGCGCTGGTACCCTGTTGTACCGCCACTAGCATGGATGTAAGATGTAGTATGGGAGGGCATGGAGGCATACAGGTTCCTTATGGTATCATGCAGCATATTAGGCTACATTTGCTGTATCTGAGCCTTGAGAGAGAGCAAACTCCTAGGCTGTCTGTTGGTCCGTTCCATAGATATTCTATTGCCAAGAAATTTGGCAAACCGGCAGGCTACGGAAATGTGACAATGTTGTGAAGGCTCCTGCTTTATAGCGTCTGTCTATAGTTATAGTCCATGAGAAGGATCACCTATCAGTTCTTCATGGCTGTGTTGTCTCTCTAATAAGGTTTCTTTTACACTGGACATTGTGCAGTAGTCTGTTCGGACATGGCAATAGTATTGATCAGAGGGGTACCACTACTTGTTTTCAGCTGAAGACGGCCCTATGGAGATCTATACACCTCTAATGTCCCAAGAAAAATATTGTTTGTTACTAAATGCAGTCCGTAATTTATATATATCTCTTTGTATTTGCACTTATTGAAAAAATGTTTGTCTCCAGGCATACCAGGACTAATGTTAAAATGGTGCCCCCTGCTGTGTCCACCGAAGTGATGGCCTGTTTACATGTAATAATTGTCAAACGAGTCGTTCAAAAATGTGTGCTAATCCCTAAGGCTAAATGCCAGCCCCTGCGCACTATTCATTGACTTTTTGTTTGTCACTCAGTCTCAGCCTGCATAAAAATTATCGCTGGTTCGCTGACTTCTCGTTATGTGTAAACACTCCCCGCTCCCATAGAATGTGAAGTACTAAGTGAGAAGTGAGCGATGATCTGCCTGTCTAATAATTCTGACCAAACGCTGACAATTAGCGGTGACGTCTCTCTCTCTCCTGCTCTCGTTTAAACAGTCGTCCCATGTAAACGGGGCATAATTGTTCCAAGGTGGTACCACACGCCTACTCAGTCCTGCTTCTCTGCGGTATCGCTGTCTTGCTCTTTTATCACCCACTCGGTATCTATTTGGATATCAGAGAAGATGCAGCAACTTCAGAAGCAGCCGCCCACCGCACCAGTGGTCCCTCCACATACCTATGGAGCAGAGAGAAGCGACACTGAGCATGTGCGACCACCTTAAAACCATTACTGACCTGGACGCTGACTAGGAACAGGTGAAGCTGTTCTAACACTAGTCCTGCAATATCTGGGGATAGAAATATGCCATAGTTTTTGCTCTATAGGACACACTTTCCTTCCCCAAAGTGGGGGAAAGAAGTCAGTGCACTTTACAGAGCGAACGTGTCCTTTTTGTTCGCGCGATCGCGAGTTTAACATACGATTGTGCGAACAATCAGGTGAAGCAACTCAGGATCAGTTAGGAGAGCAGTTCTTTGCACTGCTGCCCATACATACCACTGATTGGTGGTGAGCTCCGGCCAGAACTGCTGCTGTTGCTGCTGCTCCCCACCTCCACCAATCGGCTTGTTCCCTTCCTCCTGCCATACACAAGCACCGCTGTAACACAGAGCTCCGCTGTTTCAGAGCTCTGCTGCTCCGTCGCCCAGCACGATCGCTCGCACTGTCCCTGAGTGAGTTCATAATATTTTCCCCCTACTTTCCTCCTCTAAAGTGGGGGGTGTCTTATCATCCGGAGCGTCTTATAGAGCGGAAAAAAAAACAGTATTTTTTTACGAAGTGTAAATACGAAAATAATTATGGGGCTGGATTTAACTATGCAAATTTTCTTAAAGTGTGTGTCTCGAAAAAATATTGTTTAGATGCAGTAACCTAGGTATAAAGGAAGCCTTATTTCTTTATAGCGTGTGCCTCTGTTCTGCGCTGTCATGGAAAGTTATGTGCTAATTACATAGAGCTTGCACCTTGTACTGAAAATCTCATTCTGCTCTTCTTTGCCTCTTAGGAAATCATTGCAGTTTGCTGTGACCTCATGGTTTAAGTGGGCATAAAGATGAGTATAAGCAGTGATGAGGTCAATTTCCTGGTATACAGATACTTGCAAGAATCGGGTGAGTAATTCTTCACTAGTTCGGTTATTTCCAAATCTACAGTATATAGTTGGCGAAGTGATCAAAAGACAACAGCTCTGGCCTTTTGTTATCTTATGGTATGCAGGATATGTAACGTTACATTCTAACACTGTGTACTTCTATGGGTGCAATGATGCCAATTCTAGTTTTTGTCTTTTTTTTTTTTTTTTTATTTATTTTTTTTATTTTTTTCCCACATCACGGGAAATTTTGTTTTGTGTGTGTGTATATATGTGTATCTACTTGTTTGTTTGTGTGCATGTTAAATTATCTTATAGTGAAAGCTATCCAAAAGAAACCACCATTTTTTCTGGGACAGATTTCTAGCTCCATGCAGGACATCCTCTTTGTGAAGACCGCTTATTTTTACAATTTTGGGTTGTCCTCTCAAGTGGGTATCACTGTATGTATGTGTGTGTATAATACGAGGTTTCTATACAGCGCAGACCTGTTTGACCGCTGGCTGCCTTAGCAAGCCGTCGGAGCCTTCGATTATGTAGCTGGGCTAGTGGGGTGATAAGAGCGCACCTCCGTCTAACTGCTTGGAGTCTGAAGTCACTAAAGACTGCAGCATCTAAGGGGTTAAACAGCTGGAATCCCTGAACCGTCAGCCAGATGTCACGTGTATAACCCAGCTGGCACCCGCTGTACATTGGTGCAGGCTCAGCTCCAGACCCCTGCACCATACTGTTATGATAGAGGCCTCTCTTTGGTCTCCTTTTCACACATTTTCCAGCCCTCTCCCTGCTAAGGATATACTTTCTATGCTCTCGCACTTCAGTTATCAAGACCCATAGGCTTAATTAGGATTACTTCAACAACTCCATTTAATTAAGAGAGTAAAACCATTATCTTTTAGTTACATAAGGATTTGAAAAATAACCCAGTGTCTTGCCTTAGGGCTCATGCACACGGGCGGATTTGATTTGCGGAATCTGTGATCAGCACCTGTGCGGGAGATCCGTTGTACTAGTCGCCCATAGGAGAGCATAGGGCTTCCTCAGCTCCATGCGGATGTGATTTGCGGGTTATGCGTGTGGCAAAAAAAATTGCATGCACCATTTTACCGCGGATTCCCCTCGGATGGGCTTCATTGATATCTTTGGAATCTGCAATTCAATTGTGGAGGCATTGCGTATTTGTAGGCAGATATTTCTGGTTGCTTGAAGACCAAGCAGGGAGGAGGGGGAAGACGGTCACTTTGGGCTTGCAAATTTTTTTTTTTTCCTCCGCGCGGACGATCCACTGCATCTGTGCAGAAAAACGATCACATCCGCGATTGTCGGCAAGATGCAGAAATCCGTGTGCATGAGGCCTTAATGGTTTTAACCTCTTCTTTGACCTGGTATTGTCCAGATACTATATTACTATTCTCTTCTGGGAAACCGATTTTGACCATAATAGAATGGATGTAAACAATAGTGTGGTTGGCTCTGTTCACACCGGTGCCTCCCTTGTGGGTCCCGTATGTTTGACAGCACACTGATCTGAATACTAATGGTTCCCAATGACCTGTCAGCTCTAGTAGAAATAGATGTCCTGATGCTACCGGTAGTGTGAACGGAGCTGCAGTTGTATTAATCCAAGGACAGATATATTTGGGAATATTTTTTTTTTTTTCTCTTTTCAATACCAGCGGTTGTTGGGGGAAAAAAAAGCTGTACCAGAAGCCAAGGGAGGATTCTGGTCTATGTTGTGTTTTTTTTATACATAAATTATTTATTCATTCTTCTAGGGTTTTCCCATTCAGCTTTTACATTTGGTATAGAAAGCCATATCAGCCAATCCAATATCAATGGTGCCCTTGTGCCACCTGCTGCTTTAATCTCCATTATTCAGAAAGGACTGCAGTATGTAGAAGCCGAAGTTAGCATCAATGAGGTAAGATGTTTTCTGTCTTGTATGAATGGGATATCACTTGCTTGTTTCATGTCCTTTCTGTATCCAGTATCTTGACACATACAGACTGTAGTTGAAACAATTGGTTATAAAGATATACAAGGCCTTTAACCCCTTAAGGAAACGGCCCTTAAAGTGAACCCGTCAGGTGTTTTATGCTGCCGTGTCTGAGAGCAGAGTGTGATGGCGGGAGAAGCTGAGCGTTGTGCTATATGTAGGTTTATAGGATGCTCAAGCAGCAGAGGAGTAAATGGGAGGGTAAATCCTGAACTAAGAGATAGTGAGGGCTGCTTTCCTACCCACATGTGTAGACTGATGCAGGAAAAACTGCCACATTGTATGTGGGTGGAGAAATCAGGACTCTCAGTCTCTCCTAGGAGTCCTGCACGATTTTACCCGCCATCATATCCTCTTAAAGCAGCACAAATCAAAGACAGGCTGATGGGCTTCTATTTAAAGGGGGTTTCCAAGATGTATAATTTACATGATATCCAGCTCCCCCTAACATAATGCTTGTGCTTGCCTGTCCCCGCTCCTGCTGTGTCCCACGCTGACGCCGTTGGTCCTGCTCCCGCTATTTGTGTACAGGCTGCAGCCCCATTTGTTTTACGGGGCGTCACAAGCAGCACAGCCAATAACAGCTTAGCAGTCGAGTTCTGAGCTCCATTATTGGCTGCAGCGCCTGTGACATCCCGTAAATTGGCTGGGGGAAGCCTGTAAATGTGACATCTGAGTTTGAAATATCTATGCACCTTTGGATGCTGCCACATTTTTACCGTTTGCTACATTTTGGGACCTGGCCCAAACCAAGGTGGCTGGTGCATCATATAACCGGTTCCTACCCATCTTTGGGAGTATGGTGTGCTGCTTGTGATACTCTTGTATCGTTGTTTGTATGTTACATGCTCCTGTACCCGTGCCATCCCAGCCCCATGCATTTATGCGATTTTTCGCTTTAAGGTCTGTCTGTCCACGCAGTAAATGTACAGCGCACAGCAGGAAGGGATTGACCTTTTTGGCTTCCAATGTTACGCTCTGTGTTTTAAATAAGCAATTCTCCTCACAATGCAAGATGTAGCCTAGAAGTATGTAACTTAGGCCAATATGTAAGTGGCAGGCTATCTATGTCTTCGGCAATCGGGTGACCTAGAGGTCAGTGATCTCCTTCTGGTAAAGGCCCTTTTACACAGGTCGATTTTATATTTCCAGTTGTTTAGGCTTCCGCATGGTTTTGAACGCTAGTCGTCCCATGTAAAAGCATGAAGAAACTGGATGAGAATCCTCCAGTCGTTCCGTTTTAAGCAGCTCAAAATCCCGAACGACCATCATTCAGTGTAAACAGCAGCCGTTCAGTGCTGAACGTCCACTGCTTACAATAAACTGAGAGGGGTGGGGGAGAGCAAGGAGAGAAATCTCCTGCAGCCGTCCTGCCTCCCTGCTTGCCTCGCTATCAGCGAACCAGCGATACTCCTGTGTAACAGCACGGGAGCAATTATACACGGGGACAAGTGTCGGGGGCATCATTTCCATCAGACACTCGTCCCGTGTAAAAGGGCCTTACCTCTGATTCAGGGAATTGTATGGAAATAGGATTTCCTGGCTCATTCTGATCGGATACTTAGGGTACATGGATGAAAAGTTGGTAAATGGAGGGCTGATTTATAAAAGTTTTTGCTTTAGGACTTATTATTGGAAGCTGGCACAGAATTTTGGCCAAAAGACTAAGGACTTATTCAGGCGGCCATAATTTCAGGGCGTATGCTGTCCCTGTATTTGTTGGAGAGCACACAGCCCTATTACAGCCTATTACGCTTTACTAGTGGGCTTTTTTTTCTTAAGTTTTTTTTCCTTTCTCATACAGACTCATGGTCTGTGTGAGAAGTTGCTGCATGTTCCATTCTTGCTTTTTTTTTTCCTTTGCAGATTAGAATAAGACATGCAATGTGCAGTGTCCGTGCGGATCAGCCTCAGAATGATCTAACTAAAACTTTTCCATACTTCTGCTCTAATTTTTTTTTATATCTCAATGTCTTAGTTTATTAGTAGAGATGAGCAAGTATACTCGCTAAAGGCAATTGCTCGAGCGAGCATTGCCTTTAGCGAGTACCTGCCCGCTCGAGACTGCAGGTTCGGCTGCCGGTGGCGGGCAGGGAGCTGCGGGGGAGAGCGGGGCGGAACGGAGGGGAGATCTCTCTCTCCCCCCGCTCCCTCCTGCTGACAGCCGCTACTCACTGCTCCCCCGCGCCGGCAGCCGCACCTTCGGTCTCGAGCGGGCAGGTACTCGCTAAAGGCAATGCTCGCTCGAGCAATTGCCTTTAGCGAGTATACTCGCTCATCTCCATTTATTAGCAGTAGCACTTTAGGAAACGCACTCTATGTACAATATCTATATTGTTCTTTGCATGAATTGAAGAATTGGTCTATTAGCAGTTTTGACAATAACTTTTTTCTTTCTCCTGAAGGATGGCACACTCTTTGACGGGAGGCCAATTGAATCTCTTTCCCTGATTGATGCAGTCATGCCTGATGTTGTACAAACGAGGCAGCAAGCATACAGAGACAAACTTGCACAACAACAGGCGGCAGCCGCCGCCGCTGCCGCAGCTGCAGCCGCCGCGACGGCAAACAACCAACAGCCGTCTACCAAGAATGGTGAAAATGCAGCAAATGGCGAGGAGAATGGAGGACATGCACTGGCAAGTAGGTGTATTCAGAAAACGTCACCTCAACCTGATGCTCTGTACAGGATATATGCACCATGTCGTGATTACGCGCTTTGTCTTACAAGGCACAAACACGGTTAGCGGTGGCTGTCCTATGATAAGTTTTCTCTCCATTTAAGTCAGTAACAGGAAAAATGGCACAGAATTGAAGGGCAGTAGGTTACGCTGTATTTTAGGGAGAAATGCAGAAATCGGGGTTGTTCAAGAGCTAAATAAATTTTTAGTAAAATTAAGAAACTTGTTCAATCCACCATCGCTGCGTCAGTGGTGTCTGTGTGTCCCGCTGTACTTTCCTGCAGCGACGGCGTGCCGTACATGCAAGTGCCTGTTGTATCCGAACATTGGTCTCCGCAGTGGTGATGCTTTTGCATATACAGTACTAGACCGCTGAGGCTAATGACTGGTTGCAGCACTCACCTGCATGTGAGGCATTGAATCACTGCAGGACAAGTCAACCAAGGCTGGCAGGCAGCGTGGAGACACTGAACAGGTGAGTGTAGGGTTTTTGTTTTCGGTTTCAGCAACTTTCCTGCTCTTTGCAAAAATTTGGTTTTGATCCCAGACAACCTCGTTAACTACTATATGAAACCTTTCTGCACGGCGTTGTGGTGACAAGAACATGTTAATTAGTTCAGTGTGGTTTTTGAGCAAAATATTTACAGACCTGTGCCAACCAAAACTTTTCAGTAACCTATGTATCACTGGGCAGCGGCTGTTATGTAGGACTGTAAAACTTTACAGTACATTTATATGATCTTTTAAAACAGGTTTGCTCATGGCTTCCTGGAACCTGTGATTTAAGATGACGGCCAATTTGGCCTTGTGGACGCAGAAGGAAAGCATAAAAAAAAACGTACATAAAGTAACATTTCAGATCCCCAAACTATGGCAATGGCCGATCTCGCACGGACGAGTTAGATTCAACATACGGGAGCCCGCAACAGAATCAGTCTCTGACCGTGGCCGGCGACCCCTGTATACATGTAATTTCTTCACTGCGGGTGACCTACGATCTCCGGTCATACGCTGTAGAGATTTTTGCTTTTAAATACTTGTATTCCCCCTGTCATCACTAGGCGATGCCATGGGTACCCACGGCCTGGTCGCCGTAGGTACCCACGGCCTGGTCACAATGTATATTGTGGACAGGCTACGGGTCGGACGGCCTCAATTGACGTCAGTGGAGGTCGCCCGGATGGAGTCCACAGCAAAATCGAGCATGCAGCGATTTTCCTTTTTCCTCCACTCACGGAAATCAGAATTCATGTCTGCAAGTGTGAAGGCAAAAGTGTAAGTCCATACCTTGTAATGCATGCCTTTTGCTGCGGATCATCCGTGCGCCCGCTGGCTGCTGATTTCACAATGGAAATCCGGTCTTGGGAGACCAATCTAAGTGATCCTGCCATTATTTTACTGTGGATTTTCAGCTGTGGACAATCTGCACCATTTTCCGCCATGTGTGAATGTATCCTTGGGCACCTGTAGACGAAGCAATTATCCTTGAGTTAGTCACTTAGAAAAGCCGAAGAGTTCAAACAGAGCGATGATCATTCGTTGGTTTTCACTAAGATATCGTTCATAGAGGGGATTTCCATGCAAATTCATTCACAAGTCGTTTAAATAAGACTTTCCACCAGACTACTTTTGATCAACCAGCGACTTTTTTTTTTTTTTCTTTAGTAAGCTGAAAGGAAGTTTCTAGCGACTTATCGCTCCTCACCCTGATGGTGGCCATGTTTACACTGAACTATTGTTTGAATTCAGTCTTTCGAGCAATTTATTTGGCCACTACTTGTTCTGTCTAAAGTTACCTTTAGTGGTAGATTTTATTTTATAAAATAAAGAAAAAAAAACTTTTTTGCAAATTTGCACTTTTTGGTTCATAAAGTGGTTATATCATACAAAAAGTAGTTAAAGGTGTTGTGCCAATTTTGTAACGGGATAGGTGCTAAGTATCTGATCACTGGGAACGGGTATACCCCCATATGACTTGAGGTACAGTTGAGCATGCGTGTGACCGGGGCACTCCTCTCTGCTGGAGATGGCAGAGCGCTCTACTTGGCTCTACGTGGTAGCTTCTACCACTGTGAAAAGAGCTCTCGATTATGCTGATTACTGGCTTTAGAAACCTCCTACATGTGGACTTAATCTTGGCATGGGCATATGACAGGGCTTGCAAATAAAAGAGCACTTGTTGTACCACTCTTTTGGCTTTTTAGGTGGGGATTTTGTAGAAGGATCAGATACTATTATGGTGTATTTTGGGCAACATACAGACATCCCTGTTGTATACTTTACTAAGAACATGTTGGTTGTTTTATTTGCATATTACCCAGAGGAGCATGAATGGCTTTTTGAGACTCCTCACTCAACCTTTCATGTGCTCTCACTAAGGATAAAAGATAGTGTTCCTGACCCCGGAGCTTTATGGTTACCTATGACCGCCTTCTAGATTATAGACTGTTACAAGTTGTCTGTGAACTCCCAAAGTAGAGCAGAGGGGACCAGGTTACAGGTCAGTAGGGTTGGTGCAGATGGCAGACAGAGGCGCCTCTACTTGCTGATTCCTTCCACATGCGGCTGCTGGATTGCAGACATTAGCCGTCACCTCTCTCATGAATAGACAGTTTATTGCTCCATTAAGTTTACTTTGTAGTTTCCGATTTTGAAGTATTGGAACGCCCAGCCATGACATGAAGGTGTTGTGTGCAGGAGAGGAAGCTGCCATTCAGGACTCTGTATCCCATCTACGGTGCAGTGACGTGTGTCCCAATACACGGTGATGGTTTATGGTTATTTCTATGACAGAGTGTCCCAATACTTGATCGCGTTCTCCTATAAAGGGCTATGTATTCAACAGGGAACGGATATTAACGCTTTAACCCCTTAAGGACATGGCCTATTTTGAGCTTAAGGATGCAACGCTTTTTGGCAGATTTCAATCACCATTTTTCAAAAGCCATAAATCTTTTTTTTATTTTTCTGTCGACATGGCCATATAAGGGCTTGTTTTTTGCGTGGCGAACTGTAGTTTTTATCAGTGCCATTTTTGGGTACATGGACTATTGTAAAACTTTTTTTTTTTCTTCTCTTTAATGAGAGAAAACCCATAATTTTTTTTTTTTACAGCATTAATCGTGCAGCATAAATGACAATTCCCCCCGCGGGTCGATACGATAACAAAATTCAGTTTTTTGGGGGTTTTTTCCCCACTTTTCTGCAATAAAAAACCTTATTTGGATTTTTTTCTTCTAAATCGCTGCATTCAAACTCCCATAGCTTTTTTATTTTTCCATGGATGGAGCTTTGTGAGGGCTTGTTTTTTTGCAAGACAAGCTGTAGTTTTTATTGGTACCGTTTGGGGTACATTACGGCTTTTTTGATCACTTTTATTGCGTTTTTTTGGGAGGCAGAAACGCTAAAAATTAGCATTTTGCCTCAGTTTTTTAGCGTATTAACACTTTGCCGTACAGGATAAAAAGCATATTCAACTTATTGTATGTGTCGTTACGGAGACGACGATACCAAATATGTGGGATTTTTTAGTTTTTCAAATCCTAATGTGAGAAAATGGACAAAGGGTGGGTGTGGGGGGGTTACATTTTTTTTTTTTACACAATTTGTGTCCCCCTGGGAGACTTACACTGTAGCAGCGATGATCGCTATGATAAGGCATTGCAGGACTTCTCTCCTGCAATGCCCTATCGCTTATTACAGCAATCTTAGGCAGTGGTAATACAGGACGCCTGTAGGCGGCGTGCTGTTACCATGGCAACCAGCCTGTTTCTCTGCGATTATATCGCGAGATGACGTTACAGAGGGAGCACACTCCTCTGTGAACCCTTCCCATGCCGCGATCTACGTAGATCGTAGCAGGGAAGGGGTTAACAGCGGGGGTCTCATCTCTGATGCATACTTGCTGTTGCAGCGGGAGGCCTTATATCAGCGACAGACAGATCCCGCTGCCGATAACGAGAGATCTCTTATGATCTCGCTCAACCCACATGATGTAAGGGTGCGTGCAGTTGCGGGAAGTACCCCACTGCTATGACCCTTACGTCCTGTGAAGGGAAAGGGTTAATGATTTGCCCCCCTTATTGATTCAAACAATTGTCCTGAGCTTGTGGCTAGCACTCTTGGCATCCGCTGACAGCCTGCACTTTAACATGCAAGGTCCATAATGCTTTGACATTACCTGGTGGAGAATCTTCTTGAGTCTCTATAGGGAACTAGCCTGCCAAGGGAACCCCTTTCCCTAGAGGTCGGTGCAGTCAGAGATCAGCACTGGGTTTGTTGTGTTTTATCATTCTAGGCACAAGTTTTTCTTTTTTTAAATTCATTGAGAACTTTTTAAAAACCTCTGAAGGGCCCGTGTGCGTGACAGATGAACTGTAGGTGTAGAGGGATAGTCTCCCCTAGAAGTAGTGCTTGTATGGGAGACTACCTCCACACATATGCCGTCTGATGGTTTCTAAATCTGAGGCATATCTCGGTGGGTGTGTAAATGTATATGTGTGTGTATATAACGGGTCTGTTATACATGTACACAAGCCCTAACCTGTAATGTACTTTACAGAAATGTATCTGCTGTTGTGTTATGACATTTGTGGCTTTGCAAAGCTGATACATACCATATGAGACACTGATGGTACAGTGCCACCCAGTGGCCAGATACAGCAATTCATCAGTCTGCACTACAGTTTACGTAATCAGGACCCGGAGGGAGGAAATATTGTATTGAAAAGAAGTTGGGTTGCCATTTTTATTTGCATAAGCCCCATTATTATTATTATTATTATTAGGTTCAGATGTGTAAGAAGCTACAGAATTACATTTTGAAACCTTCACTACTTAACAAAACAAGCCCATATTCTAGGAAGTAGAACACAGCATTTGTATGTAATGTTCTTCTGTAGTTGATAAAACCAAAAAGCCTTTCTCCCCCACTTCTTGATTCCTATCCGTACATCTGCTAGTTAACAAGCTGAACAAAAATGGATTGTGTAAAAGCGTCCTTCGTGGCGGGCAATTCTGCGGTAACGTAACTTCAAGTTCATCTGCAGTGTGTCTTTAACTGCCCATTGGTTAGTCTTTCTTGCGCACATACTCATGATCTGTCTCCTTGCTTTATCCAATATCTGCTTGTGCTGCACGTGTAATACCTGACCTGCTGTAAAATTCACTTCATTTGGAGGTCAAGCAGTGAACATCGAAAAGTACACAAATGTAGAAGTTGAGAGGCTGCAGCAAAGTTTTAACACTAATATATTTATCTAATATCTTAATTGCTTTAGGTTGGAATACAGGGTCCATCTATAGAATCTGTAGGTCTAATCAGCAGATTTTTTTTTCTTGCAGATAACCACACTGACATGATGGAAGTCGACGGAGATGTAGAAATCCCATCCAGTAAGGCAGTGGTTTTACGGGGTCACGAGTCAGAAGTGTTTATTTGTGCCTGGAACCCTGTTAGTGATCTGCTCGCCTCAGGGTACGTCTCTTACTCTATTCCTGTGCCTTAAATCACATGTCCTTGCACCACTAACTAAAGGCCCATTTAGACACAAAGATTATTGCTCAGAATTCGCTCAAAAGCCGTCTTTTGAGCGATAACCATTGCATCTGAATGTGCGGCCATCGTGCCCTGTTCGGTCATCGCTCGTTTCTAGTTAGCTAGAAATTAGCAATGAGACTTATCAGCACCGTCCACTGATTTTCTCAGCGGGCGGTGCTGATGGCATTCTTTTCAGTTGGTATCCCGTTGGCAGTTCTCAGCAGGTCACTAGCTGAAAGCGCCGAGAACAAAGCAGCTGTTTGCATATACAAAACAGCTGCATTGTTCTCGGAGCTATCACGGCGGTATCCCGCTCCGTCTGAATTAACTCTATAGTAGCTAACTGGCTACTTAGAGTTATGCAAAGAGGATTGCTCAAAACTGTCACTCAAACGACAATTTGGAGCTTTCATCGTTTCGTGTAAATGGGCCTTAAATCTAGTCAACTGCCAAAATCGCTGCAACTATAAGTGTGCATTTATTTGTGTTGGGGTTTTTTTTGCTTTTTTTATGCTATTTTGAAGTCAAAAGAAACCGATTAAAAATAAACTTTATCCTTTTACAATCCACTTCTGACTAACTTCATGGAAACCGCCCGCTCATGTGAAAGCACAGTAAATGGGTGTATTTTACATCACTAATGGACATGTAAATCACATCACTAGATCCAAACAAGTTATTCAATTACACAGCAAAAAAAGGTGTATAAATCTATTGCTCATGCAAACGAAGTTGTCACTATGATGTCATACAACAATTTAATCCAAATCTTCATTTTAATTTTGGGTGGAGTTCTCGCTGTCTCTGACAATCTGAAGTTGAGGTGATAAAGAAATATGATGAGAAAGCCTCTCAGTTAAACTTTTTCTCCTGTTTTTGTTCCTGAAACTTGACAGGTCGGGAGATTCAACAGCCAGGATATGGAATCTCAGTGAGAACAGCACTAGTGGATCAACTCAGCTGGTCCTACGACACTGTATACGAGAAGGCGGACAAGATGTTCCTAGCAACAAGGACGTAACATCTTTAGACTGGAATGTAAGTATGCTTGTCCATCGTCAGCACATGGTTAAGCCCTTGGTACATTCAAACATACCTGTACATCCAGATGCACAGTAGGTTAGGCATGTAAGGGTATGTTCACACGTGTTGGGTTTTCTACAGAGGAAACCTCCTAAGCGGCGGATCTGCACCAAATGGTATAGATTTTGAAGTGGATTTCACCTCCTCAATTGAAAGGATAGAATCCTGTCCAAATTTGCACCACTCGGTCCGGATTTATTGTGAAAAATCTGCACCAAATCCGAAAACGTACCCTATGTCTGTCTTGAGGCTTTCATTTGCTAAATTTTGGGAATACCCCCTTTTAGTCCCTTGGGCTGCTCTCACACTGGATGCTTTTTACCGCGATTAGCATGGTGTTGGGAATGCTTCAAAGGGACCTCGCAGACTAGCGTTTGAAAGGCCTAGATTTTGTTAGCGCTGTCTGCACACTTTTTAACGTACCTCATCACCCATCACAATGATGGGTGTGTTAAACGCTGTTGACTAGAGTGACGTGCTCGAAAGCGCAGTTCAAAATCGCGGCAAAACTCCGCATTTTACTAATGCGTGTGTGAAAGCGTCTTAGTGACACATCCTGTTTGTGCCTTAACCATAGTCGCATTCCAAGTACCATAACTTCTTAATTTTTGTGTCGGCATAGCCATATGAAGGCTTATTTTTTGCGGGGCAAGTTGTATATTTTTTAAGGCATCATCTTGAAGCACATAGAATTTCTTTTTTGCCTTAATACATCATATTTGCTTTTTTAAATTTCATTTTTACGGTGTTCAGTGTGCAAAATAAATGTGATAACCTTATTGTCTGGGCCAGTAGCATTCCAGTGGACCCAAGTTTATACGGGTTGTTTTTGTTTTTTAAATTTTGTTATTTTTATACAAAAAAAAATTATTATTATTTTGGAGGTCAAGCTCTACGAGGTCTTGTTTTTTGTGGGATGAGCTCTAGTCTTCATTTATCTCATTCTTGGGAACATATAGTATCTTGATTTTGCTTTTTATTCCTTTTTTTTCTAGAGGCAAGATTAACAATATCTGCATTTCCAGCATGTTTTTTATGTGTAACCGCATTCACCGTGCAGTATAAATGTTAAATTAATTCTGCAGGCCAATTCGATTACACAAATACCAAGTTTTTATAGTTTCTTGCAACTGTTTTAATTTTATATATTTTTTTTGTGTTTAATGCATATTGTTATTGCTGCATTCAAAGACCCCCTTACATTTTTTTTTTGTCTGTGATGCTATGAAAGGGTTTTTTTTTTTTTTTTTTTGTGGGATGAGTTTTACTTTTTAATAGTACTGTTGATCCATGCAACATTTTGATCATTTTCTATTCTGTTTTTTTGTAAGGTGAGAGAGGCAAAATGATCTCTCGCCGCCATGTTTTTTGTATTTATTTATTTAAATAGTAAAGGGGAGGAAAGGTGGGCTTTTTGCGCTTTTTTAAAAATAATTTTTTTTTTATTTTTTTTTTATACTTCCCATTTTTGTCCCACTGGGGGACTTTATCATCACTCTTTTATAATATTTTATCATTTTTTTAATACACTACTATACTTCATAGGCCACCGTAGCTGTCGGACTCGGAGGCTATAACTAAGCTTTTGGTTACCACAGCAACCCATTGGGATCCCCGCAATCACATTGCCTCTTCCCTCTGTCAGCCTTTTACTTGCCGCGGTCGCACTGACCTTGGCATGTAAATGGTCAAACACCAGGGATCTAAAGTTTCTTCAGTCCCTGGTGTTAGAGCAAGTACCAGGCTGTCATTCGTCAGCCAAGCACTGCTTTCCCCCCGGGCACTGGAGACCCACGCTGGGCTTCTAATGAAGCGTTGTCCCAAAACGGTGCTGAAGAATACAACCCCTTAATGGCCGCTGTCAAGACGTGTGGGCTGTCAAAGGGTTAAGGACAGGTCATCACTTTTACAAAACTGTAAAACCCCTTTAACAGACCCTCTGCCAATTTTGCAATACCATCATTACATCAAGTGTTTACCATTTTGTGTTACTCTTTATAAAGCTGTGAGGTTATCTAGGTTGATTTCCTCCTTTGAGTTTAGTGACTAAGGATTTGCTGCGGATCCTTATGTATTTACTTATGTATTTTCACTTTAATAGAGTGAAGGAACACTTCTAGCCACCGGGTCTTACGATGGTTTTGCCAGAATATGGACAAAAGACGGTAAGCTGTGCATTGCACATCGTGCCTTATACATTGCTTATATCCCGGTGTTATTGTGCTTAAATCCTAAAATGTAAAGATCAGCAAAATGTCATTTATTTTAAATGTTTATTTTCTGGAGGTGAGATCAAGAAACTGAGAATCATGTTTTCTAGTTCCATATGTGTAGCACGGTTAAGCCTGAGTACTATGTATTTGCATTATAGTAGTAATTCTTTCCCTTTAATTTACAGGAAACCTTGCAAGCACCTTGGGGCAACATAAAGGACCTATATTTGCATTGAAATGGAACAAGAAAGGAAACTTTATTTTAAGTGCAGGAGTTGACAAAGTAAGCTTTTCCATGACACAAAATTGTGTTTTTCACTAATTTGTGATAAATCTAGCTGCCAGGATTTTTTTGAATAATAAGTAATAAAACACAAGATTGTTTAACTAACAAATAGGGATGAGCGAGTATACTCGCTAAGGCACTACTCGTCCGAGTAATGTGCCTTAGCCGAGTATCTCCCTGCTCGTCCTTAAAGATTTAGGGGCCGGGGCGGGGAGCTGCGGGGGAGAGCGGGGAGGAACGGAGGGGAAATCTCTCTCTCTCCCGCCCGCTCTCCCCTGCTCCCCACCGCAACTCACCTGTCAGCTGCGGCGGCCCCCGAATCTTTAGGGACGAGCGGGGAGATACTCGGCTAAGGCACATTATTCGGACGAGTAGTGCCTTAGCGAGTATACTCACTCATCCCTACTAACAAACAGAAGTCAAAAAAATCTAAAAGCTAAATAGAAATTCATAGCAAATACACTGGTATGTACTATTGTCATGGTCAGTGGGAAGTCTGATATGCATTAACAAGTTACTACACCAAAACTACAACCTCTTATGTGACACTGTCATTTTTGGAGAAGTCGTCATAAATTTTTTTGCACTTCTTGCACACGCGCGCTTAATAACTATGTGTAAAGGTTTAACATTGTGCGTGGAACCTTCTTCTACGTTCAAGGTCCACCTTAAAGGGCTTCCACACTTTGGATGATCACTGCTTGTTAGAAAGGCTCCTTCACAATAAGCTGATTACCAAGTGTATGTCTTCCTGCTAGGACCCCCACCGATCAGCTCTAATCTGTGGGGAAAGCTTGTCAGTAAGGGCTCATTCACAGGGGTGTATTGTCACCGCGTATTGCACACACGTATTTACAGTGCATAACACTCGGTGAAAGCCTATGGACTTTCACTCTTCCATTCACCTGCGTTGGGTGGATACTATGTGGATACAATTTTATTGTATACCTCTGTATGTCCTCAAAACTCCTTTTATAGCAAATACTCCGCTTTTATAATGAATCATTGTTTTACCTATATGAATCTTTTGCATAGAATGTTCAGGACCTGTTAATATATTATGGTCACAGTAATAGTCCACAGCTACACTCACAAATCTGCAGGCTTCAGAGCTGAAATCTTTTAGTATTCCTTGCTGACTCAATGCCTCAGAGCGCCTGTACTTGTGATAAGCATTCTGAGGATAGTTCTTTTTATAGGGAAAGATGATTGTCCCACTGCATTATAAGAACTCAGCTAAGCTGATGTGTCAGACAAAAAAACTGCTGATTTCTCCAATAATGTCCAGCAGAATAGTGAATTCAGCTCTGGACTAAAATAGACTTAAACTTGGTGCAAAATGAATAATGCAATGTTTTTCAAGTTGCTTAACCTATACACATTGCTATAAAATATAGAAAGGTGTGCGTCAGAGAGTTTATTTACTCTTAAAGGAAATATGTCACTAATGTTAGCCCTGTAAGGTAAGTAGGTGACCTACTGTCGTTTCCCCAGTGCGGGTGCTGAAAGCCGCTGCTGAATGTGTTGAGCGATTGAGTGGCACTGCTACGTAATCCGCCCATTCTAACTTTATAATGGGAGGACTACTAAGCAGCAACACTCAATGCATTTAGCAGGGGTTTTCAGCAATCACACCAGGGGACCGACAGAAGGTAAGTATAAAACTTGCATCACTGGACTTCACAAGTCGCCTACTTTCAGTCCATGAGCTTGGCTTGTAGGACTAACAGTAAGTGGCAGACTCCCTTTAAGGTCAAGTGTAGGAGTATTGGGTTACTATTTACTGTGTTGTGTTTTCTTCACAGACGACCATAATCTGGGATGCACACACAGGGGAAGCAAAGCAGCAATTTCCTTTCCATTCCGGTAAATATTAAGAAGCTGCTGGACTTGCATGCAATTGGCTATTATGGCCACGGAGGGGAGGGGTAAAACAAATCCTATTGTGTATAGTTGTATTTCTGGTATCTTACTGCTCCTGCTGTAATAGATTTTTGCTGTATTGTTGTACAGCAAATATTGATATAAGCCATTTACAAAGTGTTCTTTTTAATGTTACAGCACCAGCCTTGGATGTGGACTGGCAAAGTAACAATACATTTGCATCGTGCAGTACGGACATGTGTATCCACGTCTGCAAACTGGGGCAAGAAAGGCCAATAAAAACATTCCAGGGACACACAGTAAGTGTAATAATATGGCCATTCTGATGTCCTCTTTACATCACTGGGCAGAATGCTTTGTTTGCTTAAAGGGGTTATCTAATCTTGTAAAATTGATGGCTTATCCTCGGGGTAGGCCATTAATATCTGATCATTGGGGGGGGCAGCTGCTTGAAACTCCCAACGATCAGCTGATTGAAGGAGCTGTAGCGCTCCTTCCAGAGCCGCGGCCTCTTCAATGTTTACATCTGAGCATGATCATTCTCGTAGTGCCTAAGGCCACATTATCGATAGCAGCTATTCTGACATTGAAGTGAATGGGACAAGCCTGTAGTACTCAGAATGGCCACTATCAATAATATGGTGGTCTGCAGTAGATCAATCATGTTCAAATGTAAACATTGTAGAGGTTCCTCGATTCAGAAAAGTTGAATAAACTCCTTAAGTCCTTAGAGTTTAGTGTGTTGTATCAAAACTCGTTGGCTCCATTCACATCTGCGGCATGGTTTCTGTTTACAATGGATACCACAATGCAGTGGCACATACGTCACAACTGATGCCGCTTGACATACCATAGCTCTACTTTTCCCATAGAGTACAACGAAATCTGTCATGGCGCTTCCAACGCAGATGTCGGCAAAGTCTACAGCGTTTAATATTGTATGTGGGCCTTTCGAATGAATGCATGTGGCCGGTCTGCTACGCGACATGTACAAGATACTACACTGCTATAGGAGGAAATACATAGACTTGGCTACTCCCTGCCATAACATCTGATGGCAGGAAATTGAAGACTTGAGACATGACCTTGTAAAGGCATTTTTAGTTTTCTGTTAAAGTGTAATGAAATTTATGTTTCTGGTATTTGACTAGAAGGTCGATTCCTCTACATTTTCAAAATCCTGTCTGTGAATGATGCTGTTTTTATTGTTTCCATTGTGACCAGACTATCCTCTATTTATTTTCTAGAATGAAGTGAATGCAATAAAGTGGGATCCTACCGGTAATCTTCTGGCATCTTGTTCTGACGACATGACATTAAAGGTACATTTTCCACATGCTTTGTGAATAACAGTACACATGTGAGGTTCTCTAGTCCCAGCTGAAGAGTAGGACAGTAATGAAGAGTACCATGATACTATATTAAAGAATCAAAATGTCTGGATATTCTAGTTTTAGTCCAGCTTTAAGTGTATTTTTCCTAATATTTTACACTGTAGATCTGGAGCATGAAGCAAGACAGTTGTGTTCATGACTTACAAGCACACAACAAGGAGATCTACACCATCAAGTGGAGCCCCACCGGGCCAGGAACAAACAACCCAAATGCTAATCTAATGTTGGCAAGGTAAATAGGATTCCGGGCCATCTACAGACTTCCAGAGAGGTTTTATACTGTAACCGGACAATGTGTTTCTTTTCATTTTACAGTGCATCATTTGATTCTACAGTTAGATTGTGGGATGTGGATAGAGGAATCTGCATTCACACCCTGACTAAACATCAGGAACCTGTGTACAGTGTAGCCTTTAGTCCGGATGGCCGGTACCTGGCCAGTGGTTCCTTTGACAAATGCGTACACATCTGGAACACGCAGGTAGGACTATATAACACACAATACAACAAAAGGAATTGTGCAACTTTGGATACAGAACCCCAAATTACTTGTATAGACAGTGTTCTAAAATCGTAGCTGCCTGCACCCGCTGCTGGGGGATGCTCAGGAGCATCCTACATACCATTCTGTATTGAATTTGGTAATAATGCAGTAAGCCCCTAAACTCCCCCTAGTGGCAGCTGCAGCCAGATGTTTTTGTTTTTTTTTTGTTTGTTTTTTAGTTGAGTCCCATACATCACTTTTTTGGCATCCTTTCATTGGTAAGGATAGTATATACTTTGCGCATGTGGTTAATTAAATTTTGTGCCATAATCGCTCACCACTTTGTGATCCATGTGAGCATGGTTATTGGTTCCGTTACCTTAGGACTTTTTCATAAACATGGCTATCTACAAGCCACAGCTATAGTAGAAGCAGCACAGTTTTTCCTATATAAGGTGTGGCAAATGTAACTCATTGTGTGCAACATTTTAAGTTTGTCATCAAACCCTACAAAAATGCAGCATAGGGTGAGAGGACTGACACGGGTTAAAGGGGATTTTACAATAAACCGCAGGTGCTACTAAAATAAGCTGGTATCTCGAATTCACCAGTAAATCCAGCTTTTAAGTGATCCCTACAGTAGAAAGTATCCTAGTCATACACTTTAGCTGACCACTTAAAGGGGTTGTCCCGCGCCGAAACAGGTTTTTTTTTTTTTTTTAAAACCCCCCCCCCCCCCCCCCCCGTTCGGCGCGAGACAACCCCGATGCAGGGGTTAAAAAAACCACCCGCACAGCGCTTACCTGAATCCCGGCGGTCCGGCGTCTTCATACTCACCTGCTGAAGATGGCCGCCGGGATCCTCTGTCTTCATGGACCGCAGGGCTTCTGTGCGGTCCATTGCCGATTCCAGCCTCCTGATTGGCTGGAATCGGCACGTGACGGGGCGGAGCTACACGGAGCCCCATTCAGAAAAGAAGAAGACCCGGACTGCGCAAGCGCGGCTAATTTGGCCATCGGAGGGCGAAAATTAGTCGGCACCATGGAGACGAGGACGCCAGCAACGGAGCAGGTAAGTATAAAACTTTTTATAACTTCTGTATGGCTCATAATTAATGCACAATGTACATTACAAAGTGCATTATTATGGCCATGCAGAAGTGTATAGACCCACTTGCTGCCTCGGGACAACCCCTTTAATTTTATTACTATAATAGGGGGTGGGGGTCCCAATTGTCAAGGGAAAGAAGAATCATGCAGTTCGACTTCATCATGCCCAATCCTTTTGTTCTTAGATAAGATAAGCCCGCTGCCAATGGTGGCTTCAGCCAGGCATGCCTGTGCATGGGGGTTGGGAAGAATAGTTGTTGGTTGTTCCAGCGCATTCGTACTGTCCCTGCAGTGTTTGGTGTATGCTTTAGGAAAGCTCCCAACATATAGATCAAGCATATCCATAGATACCCATTTATCCGATTGATTCAAAGAGTGTTTCCTATTGGCCTTTATCCGGCCTGTATTCATTGGTATACTTTATTATTTTTTTTTCCTTCGACGAGAACCTGACATTTTTTCTAACTTTTGTTTTTATTTTCTGATTTTGTAGATTTTTTTTTTTTTTTTTTTTATGCCCTCTTCTGTACATGTCTGAGGGAGGCCATATTGTCAGACTATATTAGGCTTAGATTGATTTCATGTTTGCATCTAGCGCTGGCTCCATCCAGGTTTCCATCCTGTATGCAGGAAACTGCATGGGGAACCAAGACTGCACCTGGATGGCACCCTGGGGGGTAAAGATGTGAGGCAGAGACTTCATTCTCACATAGTTTCGGTCCGTGTCAGTCTTCTGCACTGTCCCATAAATCTGTTTAAATAAGTAATTGTTTTGTCTTTCTCCTTTTTTGTCTTTTCATTAGACAGGTGCATTAGTTCACAGCTATCGGGGAACAGGGGGTATATTTGAAGTATGTTGGAATGCAGCAGGAGACAAAGTTGGGGCAAGTGCATCTGATGGTTCAGTAAGTATCATTGGGACAACTATCTAGTAGTGCAGGCGTATTCATATTTTACAGCGCAATAGAGTAGAAAGACAGGAAATATAAGCATTCAGGGAATAGCTAAATATATTTTTGATAGGAAGAGTGAAATTTATTAAGACTTGTTTTAAACATCAGTCTTGGTATTATTCCTGTTGGCGCACAATGTGGCTAACGTATACAGAAGCGCACACCTTCATATATCGGGCGCATCTAGTCCCAGCGCCTACACAGAAATACACCATCTAGCTGCTGGAGTAGATTTTTACACCAGTTTCTTGCATAAATTATACATAAATGTGTCAATTCAGGGTGGCCATGCCCCCTTCTAGGGAAATTGCCGTGGAGCAGTGTAGATGTCAAAAATGTCTTGTCGCGGCGGAGCTGGTCAGGGCTCCCAAACTCCTATTGGGGTATGTTAAATACTGCTGTCCGAATCAACAGCAACATTTAAAGGGTTATCCGCCTCAATCAGCGTGAGCGGTGATCATGGCTGTTGCTGCCGAGTGTCAGCTGTGAGATGCAGCTGGCATTCACGTTGTATGGCTCCTGATCCCCCTCCATACAAGCACTGAACCGCCATGATGTCACTATTAAGTGACATAATTAGCCCTCTATGCATGTGCTGCTTCTGTTAAAAGGCAAATTTCTCCAAAACTGCTACACAAATACACACAGCAGACATATCGCTGTAATCAGTTTGACTGTTGCTAACTTATGCTGCCCTGAGAGGTGCAAAAAAATTGTAACAGCGGCTCTTAACCCCTTAACGCTCCATACAATGTGGGTGTCGGCTGTTTCTTACAGCTGACACCCGCTGGCAACAGCTCCGATAAGTCGCGCAGCTCATCAGAGCTGTTAATCCTTTAAATGCTGCTGCCAATTCTGATAGCGGTATTTAAATCCCCCCACCGATGTTTCAGGGTCCTGTACCCAAGAAACAAAATGCACTCATAGATGGCACAATTTTGTTTTTTTTTTCCATTACTTAGATTTTTGTTTTTAAAGTTTTTCAGTACAATATATGGCACTTTAAATAGTACAATTACAACTCGGTCCTGCAAAGAACAAGCTCGCAGATAGCGGCAGATAAAAAAGTTATGATTATTTAAAAGGGGGAGGAAAAACCGAAAATGGTAGGGAAAAAAAATCCTTAAGAGGTTAAACAGTGTTGTCCAAGAAATTGGAGACAAATGGTAAAAAATCCCAGTGTCTACAGCAGTATAAATCAATCCCTGAATACCTTTTTAGTTATTTCTATCTGCTCTTTTGGACTAAGTGACCATCACTGGAGAATGAAAATGACTGCTAAACGTAGGACTCTGTTTGGACAGAGAGCTAATCCCTTATCTAAGATCTCCTTGCTCCTCTGTCTGTAATGATCCAATGTGAATGAAGACAAACTACTTTAGTATGTGGTTCTATCTCTGCTGAGGTAAAATCTCAGCTGTGTCTGTAAGCCAAAGGATCATGGAGCTTTTACGTTCCAGCCTGTGAATCCTAGTCCTGCTGAAATCACACACTGTTAGCAGACCTCTTCCCATAGCAGCCTGTCTCCCCAGTGCTGCTGCTCCTCACACACCTCCCCATAGTAGCCTGTCTCCCCGGTGCTGCTGCTCCGCACACACCTTCCCCATAGTAGCCGGTCTCCCCGGTGCTGCTGCTCCGCACACACCTTCCCCATAGTAGCCGGTCTCCCCGGTGCTGCTGCTCCGCACACACCTTCCCCATAGTAGCCGGTCTCCCCGGTGCTGCTGCTCCGCACACACCTTCCCCATAGTAGCCAGTCTCCCCGCTGCTGCTGCTCCGCACACACCTTCCCCATAGTAGCCAGTCTCCCCGCTGCTGCTGCTCCGCACACACCTTCCCCATAGTAGCCAGTCTCCCCGCTGCTGCTGCTCCGCACACACCTTCCCCATAGTAGCCAGTCTCCCCGCTGCTGCTGCTCCGCACACACCTTCCCCATAGTAGCCAGTCTCCCCGCTGCTGCTGCTCCGCACACACCTTCCCCATAGTAGCCAGTCTCCCCGCTGCTGCTGCTCCGCACACACCTTCCCCATAGTAGCCAGTCTCCCCGCTGCTGCTGCTCCGCACACACCTTCCCCATAGTAGCCAGTCTCCCCGCTGCTGCTGCTCCGCACACACCTTCCCCATAGTAGCCAGTCTCCCCGCTGCTGCTGCTCCGCACACACCTTCCCCATAGTAGCCGGTCTCCCCGCTGCTGCTGCTCCGCACACACCTTCCCCATAGTAGCCGGTCTCCCCGCTGCTGCTGCTCCGCACACACCTTCCCCATAGTAGCCAGTCTCCCCGCTGCTGCTGCTGCTGCTCCGCACACACCTTCCCCATAGCAGCCGGTCTCCTCTGTGCTGCTGCTTCTCGCACACCTCCCCAGAGCAGCCTGTCGTCCTCTGTGCTCTCTGCCTCTTCACATGAGGTAAAATACTCCATGTTCCTCTGGCTAACAATTGCAGCTAAAAAATTATCTCAGCAGTGATAATATATACTATTGTGGTCTGTCCTGTGTCACAGGGGTCACTGGTGTAGGGAATTATTGACAGGCAGCGGAGCAAGGAGCGCTTAGATAGGTGCTCGACTCTCTGTCCTGACACTACCCATCCTAGCAGGATGCATATCTGCTTTTTACACCCCACCTCCACACCATTCTCAACCTGATTGGTTGTTTGGATTTACTCAATCACGGTGATTGTTTTTCGGTTGGCTGATTCATGGTGATTGGTTGTTTAGGTTGGCTCGAGTAGAGGTGGGGTTGAATAGGGATATGCGCTAGCAGGATAGGTCCGGTGTTTAGCAGCCATTTTTATTCCCCAATGATTGTCCCCTAGACAAAACAATCAATTAGAAAGGACAAAAGAAATTAGGTAATATCAGGTTCCACTTTTAATTAAATCCTTTAAATTTTTTCTTTTGAATAGGTTTGTGTATTAGACCTACGAAAATAGCGCTACTGGTTGGAAGCCATGGACCGACTATGAATGTGTACATAGCCAAAATGACTGTCCCTGACCCATGTACTGCTATAGTCCCATTTAACCATGGCCAGTCCACTACAGCCAAACTGAAAATAATTCTATACATAGATATTTAAAATGAAAATTGAAAACAAATCCCTGAAAGAAAAAAAAAAGCGTTGCACCTCAAAGAGGATGAAATTTCTTGTCGCATCTGGTGAATTGTGTGTGTGCTGGAACCGCTTTCTTCGCAACATCTGGAGAGGAGGTGCGCACCGGACAAACACGCATAGAAAACTTAAATGTACCAAATTTGGAAGATGGTCAATATGCATTCAACATGTTTTTATTTTTCCCATCCTCGGTGTATTTTTGTGGGTTTTTTCCCCCATTTCTGAACAGTTTGCCTATACAGAGAACACAGGACGTTAAATCAAGCAATAGTTTGTTCTTGGCTTTGAAACCTTCTATTTGGGGCATACAAAGAAATATCTGATGGCTGCATAAAATCCCCCTTATTCCTATCTTTTATTTCCCTTTTACTTCTGCTTTGTATACAGTAATTCAGTTTCCTCGCAGGTATAGGATGATGGGCATGACTTGGTACACACTTCTGATAAATGGGGTGGCATAAAAATGCCTCCAACACATAAAAACATGTCAGACTTGATTCAGAGTTGCCAGCTTACAGGTAAATTTCTTTATGGTGACGTGGCTGAATGCTTACTTGGGACATAATTCTGCCAAAACAGAAGGGCACAAATAATAAAGATCAGGCAGCGGACACAATTTGTGTCTGTTTCTTTAGACCATAAACCTGGTATGGTTTCCTTGTGCACTATTGTAATAGGAGCAAAACACCCCCTCATTTTTCCTATTTCTATATTTTTACTTATCTCAGTGTAGTAAAAGAAATGTCATTCATTATGATTTTTTTTTTGTTTTTTTTTTTAAGACCGGGATCATTTTAAAGCAACCTAGAAATACCAGTATAGACAGTTACAGTGTGATGGAATCTTCAGGTTCCAGTGTTACAGACCTAGTATACTCATATCATTAACCTAGAAGGAAGAGCGAACATTTCGTCACGTTTTAGGCCTTACTTTTCATGCAGGTTTTAGGCTTCAGGCTCGGTAACTAATTTTTACACCTTTTACGAGGAGTTAAAAACTACATGACCATACATGTCCTTTGCTGCTATTAAAATAGTAACACCGCCTGCTTTCCCCATTTAGATTTTGTAATGATTTTCATATGTAAAAATATATATTAGAAAGTTAAAAAAAAAAAAAAGACAAATCCACGCCACCTCTTGACTTCAAAAGCATAGTTGAGCTATGTTCCCTGTTTTCAGTAAAGTTGCGGTGGTTGGGCTGTTAATGATGTTCTGATGCATTATTGTACATTTACTGAGCATGATGATTTGTCACAAGCCTTTTATCTGAATTTTTTTTAATTAAAAAAAAAAAAAAAAGTTAGAAAATATAACCACTTATGGACCATATAGATCTGTGTGACTGGAGCAATTGTAGAGCAATGTACTGCAGAGGATGACACAGGCGCTGCGAATGTGCGCTACGCTCAACTTCGGAGTGTTTCTTCTAGATCCGTGGTACCATAGTGCAGCGTTAGAAGTCTCTGATCGTTTTCCGAGAATCTTAACGAGATGGTTTTAGTCCTCTGTTTTTTTGTTGTTTTTTTTTGTTCTGCAGAATTGGGGACTTTTATGAAAATCTGTGGGCGGCGAACATACAAGCCAGTCTGCTTTACTTTTCCTAAACTGCAGTAGGAAAAACAGTGTTTGTTTGCACACAACAACACGTTGAATTACACGAGATTTGTTAAATATTTGATTCTCTTAAGGGCATGTTCTATCGCAGCAGCAGTTATCCTACAGAAGTGAAAAGAAAAATCTAGGAAATAAATTAACGGCTGCCATACAACTCATTTGCATTGGGTTACATGCAAAAAAAAAAATAGCATATCTCCTGCCTAAAACTGCCATTTCATATAGTGATTCTTGGTGACTAAAGACTCACATCATTTTCCATATCATTTTTCATAGCAAAGGTGTTAGATTCCAGCTGTAAGAACTTTATACCTAATAAGTAGAATTTGAAAAAGGGGGGGGAAAAAAAAAAGTATTACGCGCTACCTCTATATTTAGTATATTTTAGAAAGTTTTCCTTCTATATCACAAATTGTACTGGAGTGATTTTTTTCTTATTAGGTAAAGCTGAACTATAAGTTGAACATTTTGCAAATTTCAAAATTTATATTTTTTAACACCGTTTTAATGCTCTACCCCCTTTTCCTCTTTTCTGTTTTTGTTATAAATCTGGTTCAGTCCAAACGCAGCTAGAAAATTTGTTTTGGATTTTTTTTTTTAAATACTTTTACATATTCAATAATTTTTTAAACTTTTTTTTTTCTTTTTTTTTTTTTTGCAATTGTAACAGTTAATCTCCAATTTCTATAGAAACCTAACTTTGCTGTACAATATTTTTAGTGTGTTCAAGGATGTATTTTTTTTCTTCTTCCGAATGCAATCTGGCTGATTTACCTGTAAAATTGGTGCAATAATGATAGAGAAGCACGTGCTCCCAGGAATAGGCACAAACGTTTGGCGCTATTAATTGGTGTAGTGTTGTCTTCACTTAAATATAACCAAGAAAACACCATAATTTTTTTTTTTTTTTTTTTTTTTTTTTTTTTTAGCTCTCCATATGGTAAAGACTTAAAAAAAAAAAAAAAATCAAAAGGCTACATGCTTATATACAACGGTTTCATGCCATGTGATTGTATACCAGTAGTAGAATAATAAAGGACAACCATATGTTAGAAAAATTTATGGAAACACTGAATAGTTCAACTACATCACAAATTGAATATTGCTTTTATAGTGGCACTTCAGCTGTTTGTAGTATGAATGACTTCTTTTATATACCCCCCCCCACCCCCTTTCCTTCCCCTTTAATTGGTACTTAATCCCATGTCCTGGTTCCTACCCTTCTACAGTGGTGCTTTTAATTTTGCAAATGTGCGAGTAAGGCACATAAAATGGTTTACTATTTTTATTGTTTTATGTTTAAGCATACCGGTCCCCGTGCAGCCATCATTAAATACTTAGCTATACGGATTGAAAAAAAGAGAAAAAAAAGTGCATTTTTAAGGTGACGACGCAAAAGTATTAGCATATCGCTGAAATCCAGCCTTGAATTTTCTCTGTATACATATGAGTTTCCTGTTCCTAATCCTGCAAATCCTTTGAGTCTAATTCTGTGAGCCTATCAGCAGCACTGGAGGCACGAGTCGGCATCATTTCTTGTGCTATTCAACTAACAGATGACATGAACCAGCCCACTGCAGTTTTTGTACATGTTAAATACTTTTTATTGTTTGGTTTTCATGATAACGTGTCTAACAGATGACTTTGGTGTTCTGTACTGTCCTGGACCATTTTAATTACACTTTGATGTTATTTGGTTCCACATCATAAGTTTTTCCCGGTCCCCATCCTGATTTAACCGTTTTGACACTTTTTTTTTTTTTTTTTCTTGTTCCATTTACCTTTTGCATTGTATTGCTCTGACAAATGTAATTTGAATCAGATCTGAAAGAGGTCCAGAATAAAATATATTTTGATATTAACTTCTGTGTAATTTTATTATTTGTAAACTAAAGTTATGGAGGGAGATGGTAATGCTTGGTAAGGGAAGCCACATTTAGAAGATTATGGCTGGGTTCACACGGGGTGGATTTGCCATGGAATTTTGCTGCGGTGAATCCGCCTGCGGATGCTAATTCTGGGGTTAGCCTGCCATGTGGACGATATTTGTCAAAAATCTCATACACGCAGTGCGGACAATCCGTCGCGACAAAGCCAGCGTGGATTCCCGGGACGCAGAATGTCTTTTTTTTTTTTTTTTTTGTTGCGGCCTCACTCCTCTCTATGGGAGAGCCGGCCGCAACGGAAAAGCATGCGGTGAAACTGCTCCAAATCCCGCAGCTAAGTGCCGCGGGTTTTCTGCTGCGCTTATCCTGTGGAAATCTCTTGTTTTTTTTCCTGCGGCAGTACCGCAACATTTCCACATTGAAACAGTCTCATGGGAACCCAGCATAAAGCCTCATGTCTACAGACTGATCTGATTTGCGGTAGATCCGCGAATCAAGCTGCCCATAGGGATGCATGGGCCATCCGCAAATGCATTAAAGCATGCAGATTTGATTTGCGGACCTTTTTGGTCTGGAAAACAAATTGCAGCATACTCCATTTCACTGTGGATCCGGCACAGACTGCTTCCATTGAAGTCAATGGACGCTGTCTGATCCGCAGCCTGTTCGCAGCTTACACTGCCGATCCCGTGGGAAAGCAGGAGTTTGAAAAAAGAAACTCCTGCTTCACATATGCATCTGCCAGCGCGCCCGCACAAATCCGCCATGAGGAAGAAAGAAGATCCGGACAGGAAGCAGAAGACCGACACTGGATCCGCACAGGTAAAATAGTGGTCGTGGGCAGGATGGGAATTTGCTGTGGGCTCCTGCATGCGGAATCCAACCCGCCCGTGGACCTAAGGCCTTAGGGACCTTACACACAGAATGGAATTGATCCACAACACAGAGTGAAATTAGCTGCTGTGGAAAACCCTGGATTTTGATGATGGATTTCAAGCAGAATTGTCATTTTCAGTTCCACATATAAGACGTGGGCTTTTGGTGCAGAATTTGGCAAATTCTGCATCCGGCTGAACAGTTCTGCAGATGTGAAAGGTCCTTAAAGAATCAAAAATGTACATATCACTGTGAATTTTTAAATGAGGTTCACTCATACTCCCCTCCGGATCCGTTGCCCGATGTTCCGCATCTCGTGCTGGCGCGCATGCGCAGTGCAGCACATGATGTGCCTGCAGTGTCATGTGACGCCCACAGCGTCACATGACACGCTGGCCGCGTCGAATGACGCAGGCGTCGGTGGGCAGGGAAGCATTTTCACGCTATCTACAGCTGTGCTACAGTGGAAGATAGTGTGACGGACAGCTTCCATTGACTGCAATGAAAGTCTGCCACGTGTACGCCTGCGGCAAATAGAGCATGCCGTGGGTGATTACGGGTGATTTCACGGCGTGGACTTCCGCACCGTGAGCATTGCGCTATTAGGTTCAATAGAACCTAGTAGCTGCGGATTTCCACCACGTGATACCCGGTGGAAATCCGCCCGTGGGAATTAGGCCTTAGGGATTTACCTCTTTTACGTTATTTTTCAATAAAACATTAACTGGACAAAAAGCTTAATTGAAAATAATTGTTAGAATTACACCAGTTCCAAAATTAAGAGCAATGCAGACAAATTTACACAATCTAGATTGTCGGGAGGTAGAAAATGGGCAGATCAAGGTGTCCCACAATGCAATATTGCATTAGTATTTTGAACCTGAGTTCAGTACAGCAAGCTGTAAAGGCACTTAAAAACAAGGGATTGTAAAACAAATGTGAAAAGAGCCTTAGGGTGAATGCACACGGGCAGAAATTCCACCAGTGCACATTGGCCTAGGATTGCATTGGTTTATGCAATCCTATGCAGACAGCCACGATTTGACCCTGTAAAAACTCGCACGGTAAACAAATTGCGGCATTTCCTATTTCTGTGCGAGCCTCGCAGAGCTGTGAAATATGTTGACGCTATATGAGAAAAAAAATAAAGTACAGCAAAAATTTTAGGCAAATGTGGAAAGATCTTCCAAGGGAAAACCGCTGTGCCCAAAGCCTAAAGGCCCATTTAGACACAACGATTCTCTCTCAAAATTCGCTCAAAGCCGTCTTTTGAGCGATAACCGTTGTCTAAATGCACGGACATCGTGCAGTTTTCGTGCACAAGTCGTTCATTGTTCAATTCTAGTTTTCTTGAATTGAGCGATGAACTCTTATAAGCAATGCAGGCTATCACAGTCGACATTGCTGATGAGATTCTTTTAGCTGGTGTCCCGCTGGTAATTCACAGCGGGACACGAGCTGTAAGCGGGGAGAACAACACAGCTGTTTACTTATGCAGAACAGCTGTATTGTTCGCCGAGCGATGGTGGTGGTGTCCTGCTCCGCCTGCATAGCTCTATAGACTAGAAATATTGCTATAGCTCCAAAAGGGTTCCCTGATGTGCGCCTCATGCATTTGAGATATAGTGTGTACACGAGAATAGCACCAATTACAAGAAGCTACTATGCTTTTGTAGGTTTGAGTGAACTTTCTCCTCCTATTTACAATTTATCTCGCCATAGGGGTGATGTCTGTCTAAAGGCCCATTTACACCAGCAGATGATCTCTCAAACGAAAGTTTGAGTCACAGCTTTGAGCGATCATTTTGCATAAACTATTAAGTAGCTACTCAGCTACTTAATAACTATTAAGTGTGCAAATAAAGCCTTAGCTGAAAGCAGTTAATAGCCCTAGGGCTCTTATCTGCATTCAGTACCTTTGTTCTCCAGGGGGAAACAATACTATCAGCACTACTTGTGGAGAACTGCTGATAAGACTGCAGGACGATTTTTAGGTTGGCCTGAATTTAACGATCTGCTAGCAGTGCATGAAAAGTGCACGATGGACGCGCGTTTAGACGCAACGGTGATCGCTCAAACTATCGCTTTTTAGTGATTTTGGAGCGATCATCGCTCCGTGTAAATGGGCCTTAATGTGTTTCTTAGTTAAAGCCTGCTCAAGTTGGTTTTTAATAAATTCATCAATAAAGGTTAAGTTTTAATGGAAAAAGATAAGAATCAACTCAGTGAAATTTAAAATACAAGGGCAGGTATAGAACCACATCTCAGCATGCAGACAGCCAAATTGCCATATTGATGAGTATTGCACAGTATTCCACTAGCATACCTACCATATAGTGATGGGGGAGAGCGGATGCTTAGTTTTGTACTTGCACATAGTTAAGGCATACAAAGGGTGCCAGGCCAACTGTATCTATGAAGTGAAAGTGGTTCTGATACTGTGTATATGTACCTGGTTCCAGTACCATATCTATGCAGTAAGCTTGGTTCTGGTAGCATATCTATGCAGTTTTCTTGGTTCTGTTATTGTACATATGTATGTGGTAAGCTTGGCTCTATGCAGTAAGTTTGGTTCTATTCTACCTATACAGTAAGCATCAGATCAGCAAAACTTGTGGGCGGGGGTTCCACAATTTTATTAGACTCCATGGTTTCATCTGCCTCTGGACACTGCACACACAATGTGGATGTCCTATTAGAAGTCTGAGGAGGACGCTCTTAGCTCTTGTGCCTTTCGGCACCACTGTCTGTCTGTTGGATTTGCAGAATAGTGCTGGCTGGGCTGGAGACTGGTGTTTGATATTTCAGAATTTGAGGCCCTGCTTAGTCTAAGACTGGCCCCGGGTGGGGGACTAAAAGTTCTGGGAGATAAGGCACCAAGCTGCCCTCGGCATGCTTGAGCGCCTTCTCCATGAGTAAAACTGTTTGTGGCTTTCCAAATACATAACTATTGAAGAGGTAGATCCAGTCTAGTGATACTGTGTACCTCAGCCCTGTAATGCATGTGATAGGCGGTTTCCCATTGAAAACAATGGAAAACAGTAGCCTATCCTGTAACACGGATGAAAGCCGCTCCGGAGGTTCGCTACTTCACAGAAGTGATGGGAGGCGGTTTTGCCAGAAAACCACCTGGCATCGACGTAAAAACGTACCCTGGCAGCCTGATACCCGGCCAAGTTTCAGACTCGCATATTGCAAGTCATCCATAATATGGCTATGTTACAGATTACATTGCACCACGTGTCATCAGTACTTCATCATTGTTTGCTCTTGTTTGCTTCCGTATTTGCTGTCATTAGTTTTATTTTTTACAGGGCAAACAAATTGTATTTTCCCAATAGAAAATACCAGAAATGAAAATACAGGGGCAAAAACAGACAAAAATAGGTCATACTGTGTTTTTTGTTTTTTTTAAAACATGGTTGTGGAAAATCCGGCCATGTGACTAGATACATAGATTTACATTAGTTCTGTATTATGATCCGCAAAACATGGATCAAACACGGTATTAAAATATGCTTCTCTGCCAGTGGCCTGAAGCAGAGTATATAATATGGCTATCAAACGGTAGTGCTGCTACCTCTTTCTGAGTCTACATGTAAGAAATAGCAGATCAGGAGCTTATAGAAGGCGCAAATGTCCTCAGATGGAGGTACTGCCAGAAATGGGAGTCCATTAGCCAAGCAAACTTACTTTTGTCTTTTTTTATATAAAAATATTTAGCACCATTGAGAAAGTATTATAGAGGTTATACCTTTGTTGGCCAACCAGAACAAATCTTTATACAAGCTCTTGAGGCTACTAGGTCACTTCGTCAGGCTATAACACAGAAACCAAGCAGCCTATTTAATACTTTTGTCTTTTTTATGCAACAATATTCTACATTTTTTTAGGTAACGCGGTACCCTACAATTTTTTTCTCTACAACGGGAGCAGGCAAACAAAATTGTCCATGGAAGTCTGTCAAAGGGTTTCTCTGCATCAAGAGCTAGAATCAATATAGAGGAATGATGGTAATGACCCTGCTGGTGTTGTCCCTGCTGTATCATTGGGTAATAAAACCTGTCTATTCCAGGAGAATGATAAATGGAACTAGTCACATGGAGATAATCTTCTCCTTCAATGGAAGTCTTCAAACAGAGGCTGGACAATCATCTGTCTGGGATGATTTAGTTAATCCTGCACTGAGCAGGGGGTTGGACCCGATAACCCTGGAGGTCCCTTTCAACTCTACCATTGATGCTATGACTACTATTAGCCCCATGGACTAAAGTTAGGGTTCATTACAACTGGATGCTGAGTGCAGGGATGTCGCTCTCATACTCGCCCTCCTCCCTATTTTCTCCTGTCCGCCTGCAAAGCTGCCACTTAGATATAGTGGACTACTTGTGCATGTGCTTATGATTGGTCTAGTCCTCTTTATTAGGAGCATGCGCATATGTACATTGCTGTATACTAGAAGCAGTAGCTTTGTGGGCAGACAGTGCGGAAATGTGGAGAAAGAGGTGTAGGGGTGTGACAATTCCATTGAAACACAAAGTGAAATAAATTGGGGTGGAAAAATAAAATAAAAAATTATGTGGTTGCATAAATATACATACACAAAAACGAATACTTTGTTAATGTAACCTTTGACATTATGACAGCATTAATTATTTTGGGTATGTATCTATCAGCATGGCACGTCTTGACTGCAATCTTTGCCCACTCTTCCTTGTAAAAATGCTCTGAATCTGTCAGATTGCGAGGGCATCTTGTGTATAGCGCCCTCTTTAGGTCAACCCACAGATTTACAATGGGATTCAGGTCTGGGCTCTGGCTGAGCCATTCCAAAACTGCGATTTTATTTTGGTAAAACCATTCCTTTTTTTGCTTTGGAGATCTGCTTTGGGTTGTTGTTGTGCTGAAAGGTGAAATTCCTCTTCATCTCCAGCTTTTTAGCAGAGGCCTGGAGGTTTAGTGCCAACATAGATTGATATTTGGAACTCTTCATAATTCCCTCCACCTCGACTAAAGCCCCAGTTCCAGCAACAGAAAGACCCCCCCCCCCTCCACCCCCAAAGCATAATGCTGCCTCCACCATCTTCACTGTGGGCATGGTGGGGTTTTTTTGTGATGTGCAGTGTTTGCTTTGCTTCTAACCTACCTTTTGGAGTTCTGGCCAAAAAGTTTTAAGTCTCATCAGACATACCATGTTCTCCCACATAATTTTGGCATACTTAATGTAGGTTTTGGCAAAACTCAGCCAGGCTTGGATGTTTTTCTTTGTTAGAAAAGGCTCCCCCCCCCCCCCTTCAATACCCCACAGCCCAGAGATATGAAGAATTCGGGAGATGGTTGTCACATTCACTACACAACCAGCACTTGCCAGAAATTCCTGCAGCTTCTTTAATGTTGCTGTCAGCCCCTTTGCAGCCACCCAAACCTATTTTCTTCTGGTCTTTTCATCATTTTCTGAGGGACGTCCAGTTCCTGGTAATGCCACAGTTGTGCCAAATTTAAGCCACTTCTTGATGACCATCTTCACTGTGTTCCATGGTATATGTAATGCCTTGGAGATTTTTGGTCCCCTTCTCCTGACTGATACCTTCCAACAGTCAGATCCCTTTGATGTGGTGTAAGATCTTTAAGGCTTTTGCTAAAAAAATGCAACTAAGAAAATGTCAGGAAAATCCTACTAGAAAAACTAAACTTTTTATTGGGTAAATCAGAATCACTCTACTTAATGACAGCGGAGTGCTGACTACTATTTATCATGAGTTTGAATGTGATTGGCTAAATTTCAACACAACCACATCTCCAAAAAAAGAGGGTGTTCACACTTGTGCAAATACACAAGAAACATGCTTCATAGGCAATAACCACTGAACTTAGCCTTGAAAATACCGCTATCAGTCAAAAACTATAACTAAAAAGGTTAAACATACCATGTTTTCTGTTTTTCATGACAATTAGCATTAAGTAGATCGATTTATTTAACTCCAAATGACTTTCTATTAACCAAGCACCAATCTAACATTGACTTATTTGCTAAAACTAAACAGTGAAAGCAAAAAGTTGGATCAGGTAGATTTTCTACTCTTTGATGCCAACTAGTGGCACACAAGACATATGATGTGAATGGTCCTTGACATACATGTCTCACCATGTTTCTTTCCTAGAATGGCTTCCAGCCTAATTTGATGTTTAGCCTGTGCATATAAATAAATGTAGTGGACTTGTAAAGAATATGACATATGGCATCAGGAAGGTCTGATAATTATACAGTCTTTAAATTAATTAACAAGCCAAAGGCAAGCAAACATTAACGTCTATAAAAAGCTCTTTCTGCATTAGCCACTAATGAGTTCATTTAAAGCTATCAAGCAACGCATTTTAGAAAGCATGGCCTACGTTTAATCATATCCAATCAGATTTAATAATTACATCCTGAACTCAGGCCATTGTTAAGCATGAAATTACCATAAAATTGCAATTGTTGAACATAGATGTTTTGCCTAGGTTTTACAAGCCACTAAACATTAAAGTAAGTACACTGCTTGCATTTTCAGAAGTACCTTGGTGTGATATTTCAGGATTTCCCATTTACTTAATATAATCAGTTGCCAGGATATTGCACTGTTAACATGGCTAAATGAACAATGTTTACTGCAGCATCAAAACAATTTGCAATTAGAGGGGTTTGCTTCATTAGGCAAAGATATCCCTGTAAATAAACTGTACAATAGTTTCTCCTGCTAGAGTTATTTTCATGTGCACAATTACAATAATGTGCTATTAGCGGTGTCTCTGCAACCATGTAATGAGCAGGAGTTATGTCATTCAACATGGTACTGCCGTACGCTGAATCCTGCTATTCCATTTATTTCAGGGGTGTCACACATCCCGAGGGCCGCATCAGCATTATGGTTGCCTTCAAAGGGCCATTTGTAATTATAAGGCTGTATTTTACAAGATATGTTAAAAAAGGGAGGAGGAGACAGATGGACCAGAGCAAGTTTCTCGTCCAGAAAAATTTGGACACAAGTCCCCACAATACAGACTCTAAACTGCCAGATAGTCAGAGAAAAGCAAAAATTATGGGAGTTAGCAGAAGCTGGTGAAAAGCTCCACAAAAATTCCTTAAGGCACAGAATATGGACAGGCAGGCTGGAACAGACTGTCCTCTACAGGATGGTAGTGTGGACGAGCTGGGATGTACAAGCCGCCTTATAGTCTGAGCCCGGGCAAGCAGTGCTGTATAGCAGGATAGGCTTAGTGGGAGACAGGAGTGCCAATCAATGCAGCGCTTGATAAACCAATGTGAGGCCTGTGATTGGTTCATCCAGCTCTTGCAGAACCAATCACGTTGGGGAAACAGGATTTATAAATTGGCTAAGCCACAGCATTTATTGGCCAATTCATAAATCCTGCCTCCCTAACATGATTGGATCTTCAAATCTGCTCAGCCAATTAATGCAGAGCTGGATCAACCAATCGCAGCCAAACATTGGTTTATTGAGCGCTGCATTGATTGGCTGTGCAGCACTGGATGAACCAATCAGAGCCATCGCTTCCTGGAGGCGGGGTTTTGAATCCCGCAACCAGGAAGTGATGATCTGTGGGCAAACGAGGACTGCCGGATGCCCGGTCCAGCTCCGGACAGCAGCAGTAGGACCCAGACCATGCCTGCTAGGTAAGTATTCACTTAGGCTAGGGCTTAACCTTTTCGTGATAAAATCGCTGGCAGCAGCAAAGCAATGCACGATTTTTCGCAAGAAAAACGCATCAATGACGCTACACAATTGCGGGAACACAGCTGCAATATCGCTGTACTTACTTTACTGTCTTAAGTTCCTGCCTAAAAAAAAGCTACAGCCTCTACATGCAAGTATACATAAAGCACTAATTTATTTACCAAACTATGAATGTAACATTGTATCATCTATCATTACACATCTGCAAATCCATCAGTATAAGGCCTCCTTCCCACGAACGGATTTACGCCGCGTAATTCGCGGCGAAAATCCGCTGCGTTGCCCGCTGCTATTAGGTTCTGTTGAACCTAATAGCACAATGCTCACGATGCGGAATTCCACCGCGGAATTCCGCACCGTGAAATCTCCCGTCCTCACCCGCGGCATGCTCTATTTGCCGCGGGTGTACGCGCTGACGGCTTCCATTGCAGTCAATGGAAGCCGTCCGTTCACGCTATCTCCCGCTGTAACACAGCGGAAGATAGCGTGAAAACGCTTTCCCGCCTACCGCCGGCGCGTCACGTGACACGGCCGGCCGCGTCATGTGACGCGGTGGGCGTGTCACAAGACGTGACGGCGGTGGGCGGGGAAGCGTCTTCACGCTATCTTCCGCTGGTAAGTATGGGGGTCTCTGGGGGGCGCCGTGACGGGCTTCGCCGCGGAATATTCCGCGGCGGAGCCCGTCACGCTCGTGTGAAGCCGGCCTAATGCTCACAGCGGGATGTGGACCCATCCGCCTGCAGAGGCCTGCGGCTCACCTGCTCCCGGCGTCTTCTGCCTCCTGCTATGGGCTGGCTGACAGCTGGCTGGCGCATGCGCAGAGAGACCCGCACAGAAATAGAACATGCCGCGATTTGTTTTCCACGTGTATTTTCACGCAGACAAATCACAGCCGTCTGCCTAGGATTGCGTTATCTAATACAGTGGGCCTATTGTATTTTTTTTAAATTCTAACAGCAGCAACCTGAGTGCCAATAGTTATTCTTCTTTATCTAATAAAACTTCTATTCCTTTCACTTGTGTATCACTCACACAAACATTTGCCATGTGACCTGTCCATGGAATATCATAGATGGCCCACAATATGTCGACTAGTCTCAAATACGAACAGAATGAGAAGACAACCTTGCATCCAGGTTATGTGATCTGAGGGTCAACCAACATGAGCTGCATGCATGGCAAATAAACGTCTTGGTACAGATAGATAATAACTGTATTACAAGGGACTTGTAGGTCTTCCATACTTGATCTGTATGCAAGATACTTTCTCTTTTATTCCTGATGCTATTATATACACTACATTCTACAGGGAGATTGTACGGTCAAAAAAACGTTCTTTTATCCTTCTTCAAAGGACAGAGATGAGTGCAGTTTTTATGTCCCCAGGCAGCTGACCCTAAGAAATGATACCATTAAACATTTCAAACATAATAGAAGAGAGGGCGGGCTGCAAAGCTTAAAAAAGGATTCAATTGGAAAGATGTCTATGCTGGATGTGTTCCCTGCAGGTACACACTTAATGGTGCTTTTCGATATCCTGCAGGCTAAAGATACATTTATCTTTTACTATCATCTTGGAAATAAATTTTACCGCTGTCTACTAATTTTCTAGGGCAGTCACTAATATAAGAGTTTTGCTGCTAGAAAATAACTCTATATATTATGTGCTGAAATTTATTTTGGGAAACAAACTCTTGGGGCCTAAATAGGTGTCCTGTATATAATTTCTTATTGTGTGACTTTGTTATTCTTTACATGATGCCGAATGTGAATTTCCCTGCAGTGCACAAGTTGCAATTGATATCATATTTCAGTGAAACTATAGAAAAACAATTTTGCTTCTTTCAAACCCTTAAAGGGCCACGCCAGTGATTTTTTTCCCCCCGTCGTGTAACTAGACCCCCAGTATACATAAGTTAGCTAGTGTTGCCTTGTTAAGTTATTACCTTCTATCTAAAACTTTCTGGAGTGATGGTCATGTGATTTAATTCTGACCTTCTCAGATTTACTTGGCTTTATGTATTTTCAAACTAGTCAGTTTCTTAATCGGCATAATTCCTGCGTGATGATGTTACATGGACCCTACCAAAGAAGGTCTATAAAGGAGACATAGACACTCCGATCACAGTTACTGAAGATGATCACACAGTGATAATAAAAGAGATCACAGCTGATTCTACTGACTGTATACTTATGGTCTGTAGCTTATTTAGGTGAATATAGAAGGTAATGGCCTCATGGGATTGATAGCATAGAATTGTGGAAGTAGGGTGAAATCTGAGCATCAAGATGGTGTCTGATAAGCATCAAAGAGGAGGCTGCCCTGCGTGGAAGTGACAACAGAAATCACAAGTCAATCAGCAGCAGAAGAGTAAAAAAAATCTCGTGTTATAACCCTTCAGGGCGAGGAGGAGAAAAATGCAGGAGCCACAGTCGGATCAGGACCAGACTCAAATATCATCCAGCAGTGGTTTATATAAAGTCCAGGGCAGCATATGATGTGTATAAAAATGTCCAATTTTTATTCCTCCATAGAATAAAAAACTGGCGATATTTCGACCAAAAAACTGGTCTTTATCAAAGAGCTTGACCAGTTTTTTTGGTCGAAATATCGCCAGTTTTTTATTCTATGGAGGAATAAAAATTGGAAATTTTTATAGACATCGTATGCTGCCCTGGACCTGATATACACCACTACATGGAAGTGACTGCAGTACACAGAGGAGACCATTATGCTCCTTTTACATGTGACGACAGTTGTCTAAATAAGCACCACCTTCAACATAACATCACTAGCGTTCGTGCAGAGTGTTTAGACAAAGGCAATTGCTGGATGGTTGGATTCTCGCTTAGCGCTTCACTTTTTATGTGAAGCGCTGAGTGGGGAACATTTACCAATGAAGACAAGCCAGCGATAGCTTTTATGTTGACTGAAAGTCAGCGATCACGACAAGTGAACAAATAGAGAGCGTTTTGGGGGGGGGGGGGCGTTAACACTGAACAATTATCGCTGAAATTTGTTCATTTGAATGAATTTTGAGCCATAATCATTATGAGTATATGGCCCATTACAGTGTAACAGGCAAGTGGGTGAGGGATGCAGAAATTTTTTAAAAAGTGTTTTCATCCCTTTAACCTCTTAAGGACCAAACGCAGTAAATATATAGCGCTTGGTCCTGGGCTTTAAACCCATCCAAAAGCAAAAATACGACGCAGGATTAAAGGGGTTGTCCCGCGGCAGCAAGTGGGTCTATACACTTCTGTATGGCCATATTAATGCACTTTGTAATATACATTGTGCATTAATTATGAGCCATACAGAAGTTATAAAAAGTTTTTTACTTACCTGCTCCGTTGCTGGCGTCCTCGTCTCCATGGTGCCGACTAATTTTCGCCCTCCGATGGCCAAATTAGCCGCGCTTGCGCAGTCCTGGTCTTCTGCTCTCTTCAATGGAGCCGCTCGTGCAGAATGCAGGCTCCGTGTAGCTCCGCCCCGTCACGTGCCGATTCCAGCCAATCAGGAGGCTGGAATCGGCAATGGACCGCACAGAAGAGCTGCGGTCCACGGAGGAAGAGGATTCCGGCGGCCATTTTCACAGGTAAGTATAGAAGTCACCGGAGCGCGGGGATTAAGGTAAGCGCTCCGGTAAGCTTTCTGTACGTCCCTGCATCGGGGTTGTCTCGCGCCGAACGGGGGGGGGGGGGGGGGGGGTTGAAAAAAAAAAAACCCCGTTTCGGCGCGGGACAACCCCTTTAAAGCCTCTGTTCTGTAATCAAGCAGGAGCAGGTCGGGTTTTCGGCTATCAGACACAGCTGAGCACCCAGAGGAGAAAGGTACATAGTGCTCAATCACGTGACCGCGGATTCTACCCTGGCACAGCAGAGCTGCAGGGTCCTAGCAGACCCTGATCAGCTCTGCCAGTGACTATTCTCACTACAGGGGAATGTTTTCCCTCTAACTGGGGCTCGTATGGATGCTCCCATCTACAATGCAAAAGTGTGTAATTAAAAAAAAAGACCATGTGAATAATCCCCAGAGGTCTTATATACATCATTGGGGTCATAAATGGTAAAAAGAAAAAAAAAATCGTTACAAAAAAAAGCCCCCAAAAAACCATAATAAAATAAAAATATATACATAAAAAAGAAAATTACCCCAAACCGTCTCCATGTGCGCCCTGTAATTCAAAACTATACATAATCTATATCAAAAAGTCCTAAACAAAATAGGGAATCAATTCATGTACTTTATTTTAGCATAAATATACTAATTTTAAAAAAAAACTATAAATGTTTTTAAAAAATCTTTTTTTCAGCTTTTTACCCTCAATAAAACTAAAAAACGGAAAAAAAAATTTAGTGAGAAAAATATTTTAAAAATACCCCTATATGTCATGGGGAAAAAAACGCAGCAAAAATAATTTTGGTAGCTAAAGTAAATAAAATAGGCCAGTAAAACTACCAAATGGGTAAAATCTAGAGATGAGCGAACGTACTCGTAACGAGTACTTACGCACCCTAGTACCGCCATTTTCGAGTACTTCAGTACTTGGGCGTAAAGATTCGGGGGGCGCCGGGGGGCTGGGAGAGGCGCGGCGGTGCGGGGGGGAGCAGCGGGGAACAGGGGGGAGCCCTCTCTCTCTCCCTCTCCCCCCCACTCCCCACTGCTACCCCCCGTGCCGCCACGGCGCCCCCCGAATCTTTACGCGCGAGTACTGCTGTACTCGAAAATGGCGGTGCTCGGGTGCGTAAGTACTCGTAACGAGTACGTTCGCTCATCTCTAGTAAAATCCCCAAAAGGTGTTGTCTGGTCCTTTACATACATACAGCCCGGTCCTTATTGAGTTAGAGCGTAATTGTACTTTCCAAAAACTTTTTACGTGTCAGAAATTTTGATTGGTGAGGATCTGGGTGCTGAATCTCCTCTGTTTTTATTTTTGCTTTACAAATTTTTATTAATTTTGTACAATTTATATTAGTTTCACTAGTGGACTTGGACATGCAATTGTTTCATTGCTTACATAATGCACTGCAATACTTCCTGCTTCAGTCATAGTTATGTCACTGGTGCTCATACATCATGGCAGGCCTGGGTGCCTTCTATTAACCCCCAAGGGGTTAAAATCCATAAATGTAACACTATAGTAACATTAAAAGCTAAAGTATGGATAATAATTACTATTATTTTCCACAAATTTCAGGAATTACTATTTTGACAAGCTTATATATTTTGATAGTTAAAGTGACCTTCCGGGCCTGGAGAAACAAAGATGGCCAAATGGCTTCTCTGACTACCTGATGCACACTGTGCCTAGTATGTGTTGGTAGTCTAAGACACTACATGCTGCTCTGACTGGGCAGTACTGTTCACATGAGCAGCACTAGTTAATCAAAGCATGTGTAATGTCTTAGCCTAATGATGCATAATTATTGGAGAAGAGCGAGCGTACTCGGAAAAGCACTACTCGCTCGAGTAATTTGCTTTATCCGAGTATCGCTGTGCTCGTCCCTGAAGATTCGGGTGCCGGCACGGAGCGGGGAGCTGCAGGGGAGAGCGGGGAGGAACGGAGGGGAGATCTTTCTCTCCCTCTCTCCTGCCCGCTCTCCCCTGCTCCCCGCTGCGACTCACCTGTCAGCCGCAGCGGCACCCGAATCTTCAGGGACGAGCACAGCGATACTCGGATAAAGCAAATTACTCGAGCGAGTAGTGCTTTTCCGAGTACGCTCGCTCATCTCTAATAATAATACATAGTGTGCATCAGGCAGTCCGAGAAACTGGTGTGGCCATCTTTGCTTCTCCATGCTTGGACAGTCACTTTAATACCAAAGTAAATCTTTACTTAACCTTTCAGCTAATGGCTTGATAGGCATTTGCTATTTCTTAATTATTGGTTTGCACACTAATGTTGTCAAAAGTAAAATGGATTAGAAAATGGACACATTTATTGCCATTTTGAGATACAGCTCTGACTGCTGGTTGAACATAAAATCTATTCTGTGAACTGGATTATGACACTGCGCACTGTTTAGACTGGACAATGCTGTCCATGTGAGCAGCACCCGGCAGTCGCAGCAGTATTAAGTGTCGTAGAGTACTGATATATACTAGGGCACAGTGTGCATCAGGTATTCAGAGAAGCGGCACGGCCATATTTGTTTATCCAGGACAGGAGGGTTGCTGCAAAGGAATGTCTCTGCAATGATAAGAATGGCCTTTAGTCATTCTTGTTATTGCAATTTTCAAATTCATGATCTTGCAGAAAAAATGTGATTCAGAGAATTGTTGGTACAGCAGATTGTTTTTAATAATTTGTCTACTGAGGAAAACATATATTTGCACCTTGTAAGTAAGTAGATTTGAGAGTCCTCAGTAGTTAATGAGTTTCAATATCTTTTAACTGAAATGACGATGGCACATAGCAGGTTTTTAAGACTACTTTCTCTTCATCGTTCTTCTTCATTCATTTGTGTAGAAAAATGTGTCTCTTCAGATTTTGTGTTAAACTGTGCCTTGCAAAAAAAAAAAGAAGGCTTAGAGGAGACTTAATAGCTGTCTACAAATATCTGAAGGGTTGTCACAGTGCAGAGGGATCAGCCCTATTCTCATTTGTACAAGGAAAGACTAGAAGCAATGGGATGAAACTGAAAGGGAGGAGACACAAAGTAGATATTAGTAAAAACTTTCTGACAGTGAGGGTGATCAATGAGTGGAACAGGTTACCACGGGAGGTGGTGAGTTCTTCTTCAATGGAAGTGTTCAAACAGAGGTTGGACAGATATCTGTCTGGGATGAATTAGTGGATCCTGCACTGAGCAGGGGGTTGGAGCTGATGACCCTGGAGGTCCCTTCCATCTCTATGAGGAAAAGAACTTCATATTCTAAAAGGTATCAACTGTTAAGGACTCTCCCTTGTCATCTTCTATTTGTTACTAACCACCCTGGATTTTCATTGCCTGCTTCACTTGGTTTTAGTGGCAACCTGCAAGTCCCAATTAAATTACCTTAAGTGCCATATTTACAGGGACATTGTTTTCCATAACTTGCCTAAATTTAAGGTCAGTGACCCCTGACTGATTGCATTTACAAACGTCGTTTGCTACGTTCACATATTTGCTTCTACTTTGCTCTGCAGATTTATTGCCTTGTGCATTCCTTATAATCTGTTATCGGTCTTTGCCTGGCGACATCCGAGGAGACGGCCCCAGCTTAGGAGACAACAGGGTAGAGTTTGGGCCCTGTCACGGTGGCCCTACCGTCTCCCACCCGAAGGGTAACTAGTGACATGTCCAAGGAGCCTCAGGCAGGCTATTAAACAGGGAAACCCAATGATGGATTACCTTAGTCCTTTGTGTCACGCGTGACGCCACCGGTTCATCCTCTGCAATGAATCCACTTGTTGGTAATAAAGAGTCCAAACACAGGGATTTAACTTTCTGAGTCAAACCGGGACTGGTCGGTGAGACTCATTTAATTGAAACAGCTTGAAAATACACGCCAGCAGGAAAACACAGTGCAAACTTCAAAGTGGTGTGACAGGGAGGATTCTCGAGCGAACAGGAGAAACCACGATCCTGTTATCGTTGGCATTGTGGGCCTTTACACTTCCCTGCTCCCTGCCCCTGGTTCAGGCAGGGGGGTGTGTTTTCTCTCATGCTGTTGGCTCCCTCCTCGACTGTGGCAGTGGGCTGGCGAAGGAGTTTGTCTCCGGCGCTGGCATCTTCTTGCCTGCTTCTCTCTACTGGCTGCACTTCAGACAGGGAGAGGACGGGCTTAACATTGTGACCGCTGGCCACTTCTGACACTTACATTGCATATGGGCAGTGGGTATATGTACCATCAGTAAGCAAATACGTGGAAAATAACCCCCCCCCCCCCAAAAAAAAAAACAGGTGTACTGTGCATGACAGCACGTGTGAGTATATGATCATGTGCAGTTGAATTTCGCCTCCATACGTGTGAACCTGGCGTAAAGGGGAACGTTGCAGGTGTTACCCTCTTACATACAAACAGGAAATTACAAGTGGTCTGGGTGTATGTAATAAATGCCTATTATTACAGCAGCCTGGCATGGCGTGGAGCAGTATGCTATTGTGTACTAGTGGGAGAAAGAAGGAAAGGGAAATAAGTAGAGATGAGCAAGCCTACTCGGTAAGGCAGTTACTCGAGTGAGAATTGCTCTTCCCGAGTAACTGCTTAGTGATCCCCGCAGCCCACCCGAGCCTGCTCGGATCACTAAGCAGTTACTCGAGAAGAGCGATGCTCACTCGAGTAACTGCCTTACCGAGTAGGCTCGCTCATCTCTAGAAATAAGTGCAATTTGAGCTGGAAGGCTTTTATAAACAGTGATAGTGACCCAGCTTTAGAGCAGTCTAACATGACTGGATTTGTATTGTGGAATCCTCACGAACGATCAGCAGTATTCCACAAACATTAAAAGAATAGAACATTCTCACGTTTTCTCACCTGAGCGGACAGCGATTGGGATTTCTGCTTGGGGAAATAAAATTGCAGCATGTTCTTGTTTCATGCAGAGTCTGCACGGATGGCTTCCATTGAAGTGAATGGAAGCCGTCCGACCCGCGGCTCATTCACAATTGACACTGTGGATAGATCGCGGGTACCCACGTCATCGCCTAGTGATGGCGTGGGAAAAACACAGATTTGAAAAAAAAAATCTGTACTGCGCATGAGCGACAGCGAGCTGCCATGGTTATCCACAACACAGAATATACCAGGCACGCGCGGTCGACCCGACCGTCTGAGACAAGCCTTTGTTGCATTATATCTGTTTCATGGCAGACAATGATAACAGATACTTGTTAGTGAATAAGGAGTTGTACAGGGAAGAGATCCACACAGGTACCGTTAAGATTTTGTGTTACTCTGGAGGTACGTATTGGCACTAATATATGTTACATAATAGCCAGCTATTCTTTATCCACCAAATAGTTCTCTCTTCAGCCAATGGCTGAGCATGTCTTGGAGATGGGAAACATGGGTTGTGATGGCTTTTAGTGGCCGGTTTGACAAATTGCACCCAGATGTTGCCTCCTATATGTTGTGCTTTGCTAGGCTGTTGGGAATTCGCATGTTGGAAGGTCCTAGAACAGAGACGCAGAAAGAAAGGACTGAGCCTGCTGATGGGACACCAATTTTCCCGCTGTGTAGTGTGCCCTGGCTGAAGGGGAGTCATTAGCTCTGGAGAATAAGCGGAGCAACTAGTATGAGCAGGAGCAACTGCTTGGCTCTTTATACTATAGGGGACAGCAGCGTTGTGGCCCTGAGTGATAAGGGTCTGACGCCAATGGCAGAGCAGGGACAGAGCTAACTGGGGATCATGATATCAGTCCTGGGGAAAGGCAAGGACTGTTTCTGGCCAGCACCAGATAAGGCACTTAATGTAACAAACTGTAAGTGAGGGCGGCCTCACTTACATACATAAAAAGCAAATTAAGCACTAGTCAGCAGGCATGCTGTAGGGAAGAAATCTTATACTGAGTTCACTGGATTTTTAGCAAGTTTCTTGTGCTCCAGCCTTTGTGATATTTCTTAGCAAAACAAGAGGAAAATGTTGCCTGGAGTGTTGAGCACGTCGTAACTGAGGAAAACAGTGTAAGTATATTTTGAGATTTGCCTTTGTAATAAACAGCATTGCTAGTAGTACAACCCCTGAAGAGAAACTATATATTATATCCTACAATGTGTATTTTTAAGAAAGTGTACCAATACCAATGAAGTGTTAATATTATTTATAGGGTATTGTTATATACAGATTGCTCAGAAGGTAAGATTATTCCTAGGTGTTGTAGTTAGTAGTAGATAGTGCTCAGGTATTCAAAGGTAAAAGTGAATTATTTAACCATTATAATTTTATTGTCCGCTTTCATTTATGTCTTTCTAAATAAATACTGTATACTTTGGTTACTCCATCGTATCCTGAATCCTGCATCACTATACTGCAACCCGTGACATATGAAGCTGCATATTTTACCTGTTTAATGTGAAGGTGTGTTCATCTGTCTGCTATATTTGGATTTGGGCTGGATTTTCATTGACTTGTTTTCTGATAGCTGCCTGGACTGACTCATATCTGTATTAGAGATGAGCGAGTATACTTGCTAAGGCACATTACTCGAGCGAGTAGTGCCTTAGCCGAGTATCTCCCCGCTCGTCTCTAAAGATTTGGGGGCCGGCGGGGAGCGGCGGGGGAGAGTGGAGAGGAACGGAGGGGAGATCTCTCTCTCCCTCTCTCCCCGCCGCAACTCACCTGTCACCCGCGCCGGCCCCCGAATCTTTAGAGACAAGCGGGGAGATACTCAGCTAAGGCACTACTCGCTTGAGTAATGTGCCTTAGCGAGTATACTCGCTCATCTCTAATCTGTATCCATAAAATCAAAGGTTTAATGACCATGCTGCTTCTTTGCAATTCTGTAGCTCTCATTTTTACACCCTCTTCATGCCACTAGCAGCTGCTATAACAGACTATTCTGGGGACAAAACCTATTAGGGGACGTTTAAAGGTGAAGATGCAAAGTTCATTAGACTCCATCCCACATTTTAGCCCTTAGTCAAATCTAATAGCAACCCCTTGGCTTCACTCCATGTCCTTGGGTAACTTAATGACATTACCTCTTTGTATTAAGGCGGCTTGTCATTAGCATTTTTCTAAATCCTGAAGCGTCGACAAGTATATTCACGGGTTTTGCTAGATGTTAAGAAACAACTGTGTTAATGCTGTGACTATTTTCCCTTGCATCACATTTTCACATTTAACAGACCATGTAGAGAAGAGCAAACACAACGGAGTGTGAAGATGTTCTTTAAAGTTTACGGTTTTAGATATTTCTCAGATAATTTTGCCTAAACGAATTCCATATGAAACGTATAAAAAGAACAATGTCTGTTTCCATATCACAGACATTTAATACAAAAAATGCTTTTATTGACTGGCGTTAGAAGTAAAAGCAGAGCCATGGACAATGGCAGAACTGTGACAAACAACCAGACAATGGTATTCCAGTCTTTTGTAGATGTGCCCAACTGACATTTTAGTATAAACAATTATAAATTCTTCATGCCAACAATGAAGTTTAATTACTCATTAAGTTAGAGAGCTGTGACAACAAAGAGATTCAAAGTAATTGCTCTGCTGACATTCATGCAGAAAATGTTTTCAAAACATAGACGATGTGGAAAATATTGCTCACGGCCGGCATTATTGGATGCCTTTTGGAGAACTATTCAGAGAGCCTTGGTTGCAGATGTTTCCACCATTTACTGCTCTAACTACAACCTGCTTAATATGCTCTTAACAGTCATGAAGATTTTTTCTCTAGCGCTGTATTATTATTATGATATAAACAGGGCACTACACTGTTTCACGTCTCTATAGCAGCTGTAACATTTATATCCACATAACTTCCATTTTGTTACTTTTTCAGTTTATCAGTGTAGTCGTTCCATTTTCTATCAGTACACACAGCTAGGCTTACCCTTACTCAGGGGATATTCAGTTTAGCATTCCACAATATGATAGGCAATATGATAAATAGGAAAAGGGCAAATCTGTTTAGTTACCTAAAATGAAGTATTGTGCTAAAGAATTCCTCTGGAATGCTTGCCATTAGGGGTATTCCTTCCTTCTAATTTACCATCCACTTCTGTTGTCATGTGAAGTCCCTCTCTAGTAGCAAAGATAACAAGATAACAGAAAGTGGAAGAGGTTGCTGACTCATGCTACACAAAGACGTCTATGGAGAGCAGACAGGAGGAGGGAGGAGACAGTGACACATACAGACAGTGGTAGAGCTAACTGAAAAATACATATTTAGCCTACATAGGGTAAACCTAGTGAAAAATGCAGGATACAAGTCATATACTGGCCAGAAACAGTGTTATTTCTCGTGTACATATGGAGAGTTATTCTAAAAAAAACCATCATTAATACTGTATAGCAGTAAGAATACCTATATACACACTTTACAATATGCATTCTATAATAAACATATATACCTAGACATGTACCCCCCCCCCTAAAAAAATCCTCATAAGCATTTACTCTAAAAGGGAGATATAAGACATCTATAGCACAGATAAGACTGCTGGCCTGGTGACCCCCACCAACAGTAATTCAGGGACCATAAACTTTCACTCCCTTATCAGTGCCTAGTTAAAAAAGTTTGCTTCTGTTGCAGTATTCCTTTTAAGTGCAAACCAATCACATCCATGTCTGTGCCTTATCATAAGTATGTATGTTATAAATGTGTATAAATATATATTCATGCCTCTTCAGATCTATTCCATTTTAGCCTGACGAAGAACCCGAGAGGTTTGCAAGCTCGCTATTACATCATGTATTTTTGTTAGCCATTAAAAGGTATCATATCTACAAGATTACTTGGTTTCTCTTGCTGGGAACAATCACATTTTGCTCTACAGGCTAACACGGTGCCAAACCTTTGTTTTCATTAAGCATTTACTATATACATGCATAGCGCTCAATTTGTGATGACCACTAGGGGAAGCGTAGGTGATGTTTGTGTAAACATTATGCAGCAAGCTTCTAAATACAGTTCAGGATGTGCATTTACTTTATAGTATCTGTATTAGCCATCATAATTATTATCCATAAGAATGATCACATTGTAAAGGGTTATCTGTAGAGATGAGCGAGCACCAAAATGCTCGGGTGCTCGTTACTCGAGTCGAGCTTTTTCTAATGCTTGAGAGCTCGTTTCAAGTAACGAACCCCATTAAAGTCAATGGGGACCCGAGCAGTTTTCAATGGAGCCGCGGCTGCTGCTGGTGGCTCCATTGAAAACAATGGTCTGCCGACACCCCTGCATTGTTTTTCCTGGAAGGGCTTTACATATAAGCCCTTCCCTGAAAAACAAGGATTTTAGTGTAAAAAAAACAAACAAAAAAAACTTACCTATCCGCCGCTGCCGTGTCCCCTGCGGGGATGAAGTACACATCTGCCGCATGCGATGCAGCAGAGGAACCCCCATCAATGGATTTCAGGGAAGGGCTTTAAATATAAGCCCTTCACTGAAAATCCAGGAAAAGTAGTGTAAAAAACAAAAAAAATAGATACTCACCTCCCTTCAGCTGCCGGGGCTCAGCCGCGACTTCTTCTGCTGTCCCCTGCTCTGTGGTGCTGATCTATCAGCAGGCGGGGATTTAAAGTCCCCGCCTGCTGAAAGAGCTAATTGTGATTGGCTGAGGCACTCAGCCAATTACAGGTAGCTCTCGCCTGTCATTCATTCATGACAGCTGCGGTAGGGAATTGAAGAATTTCTCTTCTGCATCTGTCACAGATGTGGCAGATGCAGCAGCAGGGAATTCTTTTTACTATCGGGGATGAAGGAAACATCTGCCGCATGTGGCAGATGTGTTCTTCATCCCCGTGGGGGGCACGGCAGCGGCGGATAGTTAATTTTATTTAAAAAAAAAAATTGCACTGAGCATGTCCAACGATGAGCCGTGTGGACCATCCGCAGTATAGAAAAGCCAGAGAATGACAGGTACACAGGGCCGTGGTCAGGGACTGATTCCATTGGCCGTAATTCGGACATGCCAACTGCATGTACCCTAACCGAGCTGGTCACAAACTTTTCACATAACATACCTCTTGAATTTTTAAATAAGAGGATTAAGGCCGGCTGCACACGGCCATGACGGCGCCCCCCAGAGACCCCAATACTTACCCGCGGATCTGGCGTCCTACGTCCTGCATGACACTTCGGCGTGACGCGCCGCAGCGTCATATGACACGCCGGCCATGTCACATGACACGCCCACAGCATCACATGACGCGGCCGGCCGTGTTATATGTGACGCGGCGGCGGTAGGCGGGGAAGCAGTTTCATGCTATCTTCCGCTGTGCTACAGCAGAAGATAGCGTGACAGACGGCTTCCATTGACTGCAATGGAAGCCGTCCGCGCGTACATCGCAGCAAATAGAGCATGCCGCGGGTGAGGACGGGAGATTTCACATTCTGCACCGTGAGCATTGAGCTATTAGGTTCAATAGAACCTAATAGCTGCAGGCAACGCAGCGGAATTCCGCCGCGTATTACGCGGCGGAAATCCGTCCGTGGGAAGGAGCCCCAATAATAAAATCTCTAGCTCCACATGCAAAGAATACTGATTGGGCATACATAGAGAGTTCTTTAGTTGGCCACGACCTGAGCAGTACCTCACAACTTTTGAGCAATAAAAAGAGGGACAAGTATAAATTTTTATGATAGGCCACGCTCATTTATGCTAAGCCACATCCCTCAGCATCCCGTAATATTACCCTTTAGTGACACCCTCACACCAGTGACCGAATCTGGGACTGTCCCGCCAAATTTGGGATAGTTGGGAAACCTGCCCAAGTAGTGTAATGCAGTTTACGAGCAATCGAATGATCGCCACTTCAAGTCCACTTAAGGGACTAGAAAGAAAAGTAAATAAGGTCTAACTAAAAAAAGAAAAGAAAAAATTATTTCCTACAAAATTCGTTTTTGTTTTTTTTTTTGTTTTAATACAGATATGAGTTATTGTTGTGTTCATAAAGATCTGGACTCTAAAAATATGATGTCTCATATACCACATGGGGAATGGTGTAACAAAAAGAAAATGCCAGAATTGTTATTCATCCACCTTCCAAAAACTGCAATAAAAAGTGATCAAAAAGTCACATGTAGCATACAATGGTATCAATGAAACCTACAAGTCTTCCTGCAATAAACAAGACCTTAGACGACTGTTGTTGGAAAAATATTAATGTTTTGGGTCATTGAATGCAATTATTGAAATACATTCTTTTAAAGTTTTTTTTTTTTTTGCAAAACCAGCAACAACAAAAAGTAGTAAACAAATCTTTTTTTTTTTTAAATCAAATTTTTATTAATTTTTCAATAAACACAAATGTATACAAAACAAAGTTGTCTGATATCTCTGGAAAAACAGAAACAGATATCACCATGTTAGCACTATCAGCAATTCAGCTTATCGGGTGATATTGCGCGAGATAAAACACTATAACCCGATAAAATACTAACAATGAATTAAACACAAAAGAGGGGGAGGAGGGGGGGAATGGGAAGAGGGGGGAGGACAAGGGGGGGTGGGGGGATGGCCTTAGGATATGGTGAATCCCTGCCTATAAATAAAAAATAGTCAGATAGTAGGTGTACCTCGTCTCGTTAGTCCCACAACGCCAGGAGCCGGACCTCGCGCCATGGTGCCCAGGTTATGATAAACTGGTCATACGTGTTGTTTGTCCAGCTGTGCAGTTCCTCCATAGAGTATAGGTTATCGACTCTCTCCCTCCATTGACCCATCGAGGGGGGGGTGTTTTGCAGCCAAAGACAGGGGATTAGTGATTTAGCTGCGTCTAGAAGTAGGGCTATCAGTTTGTTCCTTTTAGGGTGAAAATGTGTCTGTGGCCTCCAAAGAAAAACTAGGTCTGGTGAGATTGTCGTCTTTGGGGAAATCTTCTTGATAATTGTGTCTACTCCCTTCCAGAAGGGGGTCAGGCGCGGGCAAGACCACCATATGTGTAAGTATGTCCCCTCTCCGGCCCCACATCTCCAGCAGGTGTTCTGGGTGGCAAGCTTGCGGTCAAAAAGCCACTGGGGGGTCCGATACCACCTTACGAGCAATTTGTAATGTGCCTCTTGGGCTATGATGCAAGGGGACAGGCCGAATGACGTGCCCAGGATTGATCTAGACTCTTCTGCATTAATGCGTATACCCAGTTCCCTCTCCCATGAGGAGAGGAAGGCTGGCCTGCATGAATGTCCTGGGGAGACAAAGTTCCTCCTGAGGTATGAGATGCTTTTTTGGGACGTTTTATTTCCCAGCCAGGCCCTCTCAAAGGGAGTATGAGGTCTCGTGGATTTAAATTTATTGAGGAAAACCCTTAGCGTGCCCGCTACCTGGGCCCTCTCTAAGAATGTGAAGTTCTCTTCAGGTCGCAGCAACTGAAGAATGCTGTTCGGATCGCAATGAGCTATGGCCTGTAAGTTATCAATGTGAAGGGGCCTGAGTTTCTCCCACACTGGCGCTCTGTCCCCTCTCGACAAAGGATTCAGTATGTTCGGTACGGAGGACAACGGTGACATTGGAGAAGGGGCCGGAGCTAGTGTCTCTCTAAGCCTGTCCCAGACCTCGCAGGGGCCCCTAAGTAGCGGACTGTAGTTTCTGGACTGATAGCGTGCTCTCACTGGAAACCATAGGTCGTCATCTAAAGAATGCCTGTTGTAGCCTTCCGCCAGGCTCACAAGAAGCTTATCCCCCTCCCTCTGAGTAAGGTCCCACCAGTAACGGAGTTGGGATGCTTTGTAGTAGTCGCAGAGGTTGGGGAGATCAATGCCGCCCTCCCTACGGCCCCTTATCATAAGGCAATGTGCCAGTCTCGGTCTCCTCCACCTCCACACAAAGCTCGAAAAAGCCGCTCGGAGCTCTTTGAAAAAGCTCGAGGGGAGATGGATAGGGAGCATCCTGATCTTATATAAAATGATGGGGAGAATGTAGGTTTTAATGATATTTTTTCTCCCAAACCACGACACACACGGTATGTCGTAGGATTTGAGGAGCTGTTTGACCCTGTCGGTAAGGGGGGAAAAATTCACATCAAATAGATCTTCCGCTCTTTTAGTTAATTTGATACCCAAGTACTCTAGGTAAGAGGGTGCCCAGGCCAAGGGCGAGTTGGTTCTTATTTGCTCAAACTGCGCTGATGGGATGGAAATGTTTAATGCCGTCGACTTTGCTAAATTAATCTTAAAGTTTGATATTCCGCCGAATTCATCCAGGATTTCTAGTAATCTGGGTAAGCTTTTCTGGGGATCGGTAACTATGAATACCGCATCGTCCGCGAAAGCCGCCACTGAAAGTTGTTGTCCACCAATGTCTAGGCCCTTGACTCCCATGTCCTGTCTTATTCTCAACAAGAGAGGCTCCAATGACAGAATAAAAAGGGAGGGGGAGAGGGGGCACCCCTGCCGAGTACCATTTTTTATAAGGAAGGGAGGAGAGAGAGTCTCGTTTACCCTCAATCTTGCGTGAGGGCACGCATAAAGCGAGAAAATCGCTTGGATAAACTGTGTTGGAAAATTAAATCTATGCAGCACCCTCTCCATGTATAGCCAGTCCACCCTGTCGAAAGCCTTTTCGGCGTCAGTACCTACTAAGGCAAGCGGGATCTTGTGGTGTTGAGCGTATCTGGCCGCATGGAGGAGCCTGAGACAGTTATCCCTCCCCTCCCTCCCCTTGACGAAACCTGCCTGCTCTCTGTCTATCAAAGAGGGCACCCAGGGAGCCAGTCTGTTTGCAAGCAGTTTCGCCCAGAGCTTCATATCTTGATTGATCAGAGATATGGGGCGGTAGTTCCCACATAGTTCGGGATTTTTGTTGTCCTTCTGAATTAGGACAATGTGGGCTTCCATGGCTTGTCTCGGCAGGGGCGCCCCTCCCATCAGGTCATTGAACAGGGTCGAAAGTCTCGGGCCAAGCACTTGAAGGAAGGTTTTATAATATTTGAGAGGGAAACCGTCAGGGCCCGGGCTTTTATTCGGGGGACTGGACGCTATCAAGTCTTCAACTTCTGATATTGTTACTTGGTCAGTCAACGAGGAAGTCTTAGCCGAGTCGAGTTTAGGCATTCTAATCTGTCCCAGGAACCCATCTATCAGGGCGGCCATGTCCCTCGGAGGGGGAGCATCACTGTCTTTTCTTATGTTATATAAGCTCGAATAATATTTTCTGAATTCCTCCGCAATGTCTATGGAGGAAGTCATTACTACCCCCTCCGGGGATCTGATGGCCCCGATCTGGGTCTTGGCCCGGGATTTTTTGATCAAAGCTGACATGAGTCTACTGCCCCTGTTACCTTGGGCATATATCTTGTGTCTGAAATTCAATTGTTTCTTGTTGAATTTAGTGTTTAATAATAATTTCAGGTCGGCTCTGACTTCCGCTAGCTTACTCAGATTTTGTTTTGTTTGGGACAGTTTCGCAGAGAGCTCCAGTTTAGCAATTTGAGATAGTTTATCGTCTACGGCTTTCTGCAAACGCTTTTTGACCCGGGAGCCCAGGTCAATCAGCAGGCCTCGCATGTAGGCCTTATGGGCTTCCCATACCATCGGAGAGCTGGTCTCCTCTACTGAGTTAAGGAGGAAGTACTCCTCGAGCTGCTTAGACAGGTATTCCCTGTCCTCAATTTGGTCAAGGAGGGAAGTGTTCAGGGACCATCTCCACTCTTTGACACATGGGTGTAGTGGGCGAATCGTCACATGCACGGGGGCATGATCCGAGATTGTCATAGTATCTATATCAGCTCTGGTCAAAGTCGCGAGGAGGGCGGAAGAGATCAGGACGTAGTCCAGCCTTTGGTATGTTGAGTGTACCGAGGATAGGAACGAGAAGTCCTTCGTGGTGGGGTTTAGAAAGCGCCATGCGTCCACTAAGTCGAGTTCCCGAATCCGTCTACCCAACTTCCTCAGTTTTCCCTGCGAGATCTGGGACCGGCCCGAGGACGAGTCCAGCACCGGGTTAAAGGTAACGTTAAAGTCCCCCGCCAAGATGACCTGTCCTACGCTAAAGTTTTTCAAAATATCTAGCTGCTTTAGCAACCAGGGTATCTGATCTATATTAGGGGCGTATATGTTCGCGAGGGTAATCTTAGTGTTGTTCAAGGTGCCTCTCAGGAAAAGGACTCTGCCCTCCTCGTCCCGGAATTGAGCCTCCTCCACAAAGTTGACCGATTTGTGTAGAAATATGGAGACTCCCTTCGAGGCCGACGAGGGGTGAGTGCTGTGGTATGTAGTAGGGAAGCACTTCCCCGGAAGGGAGAAGGATTTGCCTCCCCTATAGTGGGTCTCTTGGAGGAAGAGAATCTTTGTACCGTACCTTTTCAGAAGTAGCTCCAGGTCGTGGCGTTTTTGTGGCGAGTTGAGGCCCCTGACGTTGAAGGAGGTAAGGCGCAAACCGCTCATATTAAGACTCCTGTTCTGAGAGAAAGAAGGACCGAAAATTACTGACAGTTATAGGACCTCTCACTCGCAGGTGACAGGTCAAAGGGACTCACACGGGGCTCCTCTGTGAGAGCACCACCTTAGACAAGGGAGGGGTAGCCAGTCGGATTGGGGGGGGAAAAGGAAAGAAAGAGGGGGAGGCGAGAAGGGGGGGGGGTTTGGGAGAGGGTGTGCACCAGTCACACTTGTTAGAAATACGAGCTAGATTCCCTGTCCAGGGAAACTCGGCTACAAGTGTATCTAGTGGACAACCGACAGTGATTGAGCAAAATATGCTCAATATCTGGGGACGGGATTCCGAAGTCCCGGGGAGTCGCAGACTCTGACGGGAGTACGGAATAAATGCAACTGCCTGGACAGTACAAGCAGTCACCCAGCGGCTCCTCTGGAAAAAGGGCGGGTGGGATAACACCCGCTAACAGAAAAGAAGACAAGTAAATATTATGCAACGGCATAAGCCCCTAAATAATGCATTCTGGTGCAAACATGAAAATATTGAAACATTAGCAAAAGTAGCACTAGTGGCATTAATAGGACTAATACTAATACTTCTATACGGGCAAAACTTCGAGGTCGTAGTCACCAGTCCCATGTCATGAGCCGGGGAGGGGGGTAGCAGGGGAATAGAGACCTTCAGCGTCTATCTGGAACAGATCTTTACCCTCCGACTCGGCCTTAGAAAAATATTGCTTCAGAAATCTGGAGAAAGAACGTAATAAAGAAAAAACGTGACAAAAACAACCAGTAACAGGACAGTGAATGCAAGCCCAGCAACAGGGCGGGAGCAAGACCCCCTCAGTAAGCAGACACTGTAGATGGAGCTAGGTCTGCCTCTGGGGTATGCTCCGCTTCCGGACAAACATGGTAAATGGGTCGAATGAACACTATCATTAGGATCACGGGTCCTGACGTGGCTTCTTCTTCCTCCCCTTAGGGGATTTGGAGCAACTTGCTACCAGCCAGTCCCCAGGGTCCTCAAGCGGTTGGAACTGGATCGGGTCTGGAATTGATTGCCAGTTTGGAAGGTCAATAGGCTCGATATCCAGAAGCTCCCATAAATTATGCATTTCCTCCTGGGTGCGGATGTTGATTCGCTTGCCCTGGATAGTGATGCTAATTCCAAACGGGAACAACCAAGCGTAGCGTAGCTCCCTGGCTTTGAGGATCTCTAGGAGCGGGCGCAAAGCCCGGCGTTTAGCAAGGGTAGACGGTGCCAGGTCCTGGAAAATCCGGATCAGCGAGTCTGAATATTTCAGGTCTCCGTGCATTCTGGCTGCCCTCAGCACTGCAGTCGTATCTGGAAATGCAAGCAGCTTGCAAACTACGTCTCTGGGGGGTTCCGCATTGCCAGGAGGGGGTCTGAGAGCTCTGTGAATTCTCTCGATATTGATGTCGGATGCCCTTTCTTCACCCAACAGAATAGCGAAGATTTCCTTGGCAACTTTCGCTAAACATTCGCTCGCGTAAGATTCGGGGATACCCTTTAGGCGCAAGTTGTTGCGCCTATTTCTATTCTCCAAATCTTCTTGGAGTAGAAGCACTCTGTTGAGATGCAAGTGCTGATCTTTAACTGCTTGCTCCAGTTGCAGGGAATGTGATACTATGGCAGCGGAAGAAGTCTCTAAGTCCTCTACTCTGTGGCCCAACTGTTTCAGTTCGTTCTTTATCTCAGACAAGTCTGAGCTGATGGGGCGCAGTGCTTGGGAGAGTAAGCTTTTCATAAACCCTCTGGAGACAGACTCACCCTCCTCTCCGTCCGAGGGCAGCTCTTTTTCTTCCTCTGTGCTGGATGCAGGGATGAGCTCACGTGCCGGCGCCATCTTGGCTGGGGGACGCGGGGACCGGGCCTGCCGTTCTCTAAAGAAGCGCTGGACGTCTGCCTGCACTTTGGCCGGTCGAGGGGTTCCCTGCAGGTCTGTGCTTCTTTCCCTCGAGGTCTTGCCCATTTTTGAGGCTGTTTGCCGTTGCTGTGAGGCTCCGTGGGTCACTGCCTGTGGGAGCGCGGCTCTCAGTCAGCCATCTCGCTCGGCGTCCAGGCTCCGCCCCCGTAGTAAACAAATCTAAATGGATAAAGCTAACAGATATTATTCATACCACACGGTTTATGCTGTAGAAAAGAAAAAATAGAAAAAGAGACAATGCCAGAAATGCTGCTTTTTGGTAATCTGAATGCCAATAAACAAAATAAAAGTGATCAAAAAGTCATATGTAGCCCAAAATGGTGCCAATAGAAACTACAACGCACCCTACAGCCATCCTCAGTGGAAAATGGTCACATGATCTTGCCAGTTAGCCTGTGGCCATTGGCTGCTGCTGTTGGTATGTCTTGGCCACATGTAGTCAGATGGACATTGCGGTATTAACCTGATGCCAGTGACACACCGACCTGATCGTCTCACAAGACTACAACTCACTGCAAATCCTGAATGTTTAGACCTGCCAGGTCATACTGGAAGTTTTAGTTCTATCAAAATCTCAACAGTTGGAGGACCTACAGTTTGACAGAATTACAACTCCCAGCATGCCCTGACAGTTGTGAGTTGCAGTAGTTCGAACTCCCCCACTAGCAGCAGTACTTTATCCCCTAATCATCCCTCCTCCACTGGCATTATTCCCCTTCACTCCCCTCAGACCTATATGTGATGCCATTGCAGGTCCTTCATCCACTGTACCTTAGTAATTGCACTGAGGAGGTGGGGGAGGGGCAGGACATGCATCATGCCAGCGTCCTGAAATCGGGATTGTCCTGCAGAATCTGGAACGGTTGGGAGGGCTGGCAAAGGAGCTGCCCATGTGAAGACTTCCATTGATCTCTTGAATTAGGCAAGTACAACTTTCGGAGTGGGCTCAGTTTTTTCCCCCGAGAGAGTACTTTAAGTGGGTCCAACACTATAAGGAGTTACTGCACTTTTTACAAACTTTTGAAGCGTCAGAGTGACATGTCAAAAGTTTTGATCAGCGGAGGTCTCGTTGCTGAGCCCCCCACTGATTGCTGAAATGAGGGGGGTTCCAGTGCTCACCCAAGCACTGTGCCACTTCGGCTGTCCCAGTTGTTTGCTGGCTCCTTTCAGCAGCTGAAGTTGGATGTATAAAGGTCTATAGACATCTACTATAGACCTATATGTGTCTGTCTTCAGCTGCCAAGATGAGCCGACAAGCAGTGAAATGGCCAAAGGGGCATAGTGCTTGGTGAGTGTTTCAGCCCCTTCGGTTCAACGTCTCAGTAGTGGGTTCTCTACTGATCAAAACTTTTGACATGTTGCTCTTACATGTCAATATTTGTAAAAAGTGCAGTAACTCTTTAGGGGTATTTTCAGACGAGTCTGCTCTGCTGCGGCAAATCTGAAGCAAATAGCGTGAATTTTGGTGCAGATCGGCCACAGATTTCACTCTTTTCACTGCACTGGGTGAAATCCATGGTGTAGTCTGCAGCAAACCACTGATATGCTGCAGCATATATCATTCCACTGCAAATGTGTATTTTGTCCTCACCACATAAATGAGATTTGTTAAAATGCCATCCACATGGCTTGTACTGCAAGTACTGAGGATTTTCCATGCAGAAAATCCACGGTATTTACACTACTTGTGAATGTTACAAGAATCCGCCCTTTTCTCACTGTGGACACGCTAAAAATGCTCACTGTTGCCCTCATCCACTCTCGGCTCGATTATTGCAACTCGCTGCTGACCGGCCTTCCCCGCACTAGACTCTTCCCCCTCCAATCCATCCTGAATGCATCAGCCAGGCTTATCTTCCTGTCCAGCCGCTACTCGGACACCTCTGCCCTGTGCCAGTCACTGCACTGGCTGTCTGTCAAATACAGAATACAATTCAAACTCACTACCCTCATCAATAAAGCCCTCCATAGCACCGCGCTGCCCTACATTGCCTCCCTCATCTCAATCCACCACCCAGCCCACGCCCTTCGCTCCGTTAACAAAATCAGATTAAGCTCCCCTTGAACCTGAACCTCTCATTCCCTCCTCCAAGACTTCTCCAGAGCAGCACCAGTCCTCTGAAACGCGCTACTCCAAACTATCTCTGACACACAAGACTTCAGGCGTGCTCTAAAAACGCACCTCTTCCGGGAGGCATACCATATCCTCTAAATCAAACCCCTCTGTACTCTGCCTGATAACATGCTCCCTGACCTACTGACTGCAATCCCTGCTAGCTGCTATCACCTGCCCCCTGCAGTCATACTGATTCAGCCACTATACAGCCCAATCTGACCATTGTCTATGTGTATAGCATCCCCCACTCTCCACCCCGCCATACCGTGCACATCTCCAGCCCCTTTACCTTCTGTATCACCCCTTTGTCTGTAGTTTGTAAGCTCGTTGGAGCAGGACCCTCACCCCTACTGTTTCCATCAATTGATTACTTCATGTAACCGTGGTTTTCTATCTGTTCCTCCTGTTTTGTAAGCGCTGCGGAATATGTTGGCACTATATAAATAAAGATTATTATTATTATACCCAAATGGTGCTTGATCGTTCACAAAATTCAAAGCATTTATTGCACAAGAGGCTAGGCCAGATTTGCACTTTATCATAATAGCATATTCTAGGCAATCAGCATTTTTCTTAGTCAGATTTTATATGAGTTGAGCAGTGCTGTGCATCCTGGGAAATATGTATTCCTTCAAAGAAATGGGAAAAAAATCCTCAGATTTTTTGAGGATGTCCATAAAAAGTATACTCAACTGAAAGACATGAAAACAGAAATAAAGGGAAAATAAAGCTGCATAGCAGTCCCTGGAGTTGTAAATGAGAATACCGCTGCTCTTTAAGCTTAACTTACTCTTTCTTCAGAAGGATAAAGCAATTAAACAGTATAATCCTTTTACAGCAAGAATTAATGGGTTTAGGTACATTGATTAGACTTCATTTTTCACTTGAGACTCTTGACTATTTCCCTGATCAGCAGATCTCTTTTTCTGACAAATATCACAAACTGCTTTGGTCTGAAGAAGATACTTGTAAAGTCTTAAAAGCTCCTTTATAAACTGGCAGATTAGTAATTCTCTGTAGAGTTCATTCAAAGATATCATATATAAAAGATGTATTTTATGTCCTTATGCGACGCCTTTGTAAACGTTCCTTCGTGGACCGTGCGATTAATACAAATGTGAAATCGCTTTGTGATGCATTTTGTGATGAAAAATTATTGTGCATTTTCAATTCTGCAATATTTGGGACAATCTGTCATCCTTCTCTGTGACTCACCAATTCATTGTAGGAATTTACCTAATAAACAATGTTGTCGTTGGTATTATGTTCTGCACAACGCAGTGTAATTACCCAGAGTAGATGTTATGTGGACAACATGTACAAGCAGTGGCAGGTTCACTTTTGGATGTTTTTCAGTCATTGGACTTAACACAGAATAGTCATTATTAGAGATGAGCGAGCGTACTCGGAAAAGCACTACTCGCTCGAGTAATTTGCTTTATCCGAGTATCGCTGTGCTCGTCCCTGAAGATTCGGGTGCCGGCACGGAGCGGGGAGCTGCAGGGGAGAGCGGGGAGGAACGGAGGGGAGATCTTTCTCTCCCTCTCTCCTTCCCGCTCTCCCCTGCTCCCCGCTGCGACTCACCTGTCAGCCGCAGCGGCACCCGAATCTTCAGGGACGAGCACAGCAATACTCGGATAAAGCAAATTACTCGAGCGAGTAGTGCTTTTCCGAGTACGCTCGCTCATTTCTAGTCATTATGATAGAAACCTGCCTGTCATGATCGGAGCTTCCCTGCATGGAAGTTAGACGAGTGACCTTGAAGTACAACATAAGATCAGGTGAGCAAGTTTTCTGTGGATCAGGGCTTATTCACTTGGTAGCGTATATCGTCCGGCGTTTTCACGACCGGCAGATATATGCTACTGTGTGATGCACGGGCTCAGCGTATATGCCTTCAGGCGGGCCCCCTTCCCTCCCCCTTGCTGGCTCACCTCCTCTCTACTCCCGTCCCCTCCCCTCCGGCTTTTTGCAATAGGAGGGGGCGGAGCTAAGCTCCATCCCTGCCCATTGTCGGCAGCAAGCAATGGGAGGGCGCGGGGTGGAGCTTAGCTCCACCCCTGTCCGACATACTCCCATTGCAAACAGCTGGAGGGGAGGAGAGAAGGGGGAGGGAGTTTAGCAGGCTCCATCTGCTGAGCTCCATGTAACAGTAAAAATGACATAAGAGAGATTCTATACTTAGGAAATAATACCTTGGTATACTGGGATACTAAAGCATTACAAGGCCGGGCGCTTTTACGTTGTGAAAATACGCCTGTGTGTTCTGATGCATTGAAATCCAATGCATCAGATGGTAGCGTATATTGGTCGGCCTTGAAAACGGCGGCCTATATACGCTCCTGTGAATAAGCCCTTAGTTTCAGTGTGAATCCATTTTAGAACGGGTAAATCGGTCAATCTGAGTGACTTTGAATGGGACATGGTCATCCGCGCTAAAATAAGCTGCTTTTAGACTGAATGCTATCATTCAGAAAATCTCTAAAACGAGCAAAACTGGACAACGAATGATAATTGTGAGGTTCTCGCTCATCGTTACATTTCAGCCTGCATACAAATCAGCGTCAGCTCTGGCACTTGTTCAAACTCTCCACGTTCAGTGCTTCACATAGGAATTCGCATTTGTGTGTGCAAAAAACACACCGATGCTCCCAGCCATTGAAGTGGCTAATTATTCTAATAAGCTCAAGATGTATTCTTTTCCTACACAAATACTCAGCACGTCACGCATCTCCTAGCGTATTGCACCTGCATTTGCGTGTCTCCATTGACTTCTATGGTGGAAATAGAGCATACTCGTACTGTGTATTTTTTTGCTCAACCAAAACGCACAGGAAAAATATGCCCACGGCTGTGGGCATGAGGCCTTACTCTACGGAAAACCGGTAATTGGTTCTGAAGCACCAAAATATCACCCAAACATACTACTTGATGAAGATTAAAGAAAATTAAGCAGATAACTACTAAAGATAAAACCAATCCTTATGTATAAAATTCAGAGAGAGCTGCTGAATTATGAAAATCACTTTTATATTGTGGAAAGGAGCTTCCTTGGAGTACATGGTGTTCAAGAAAAGTGATATGGAGCCACCTCTCCAGGTGTCCAAAGGTACTGCTGATCCTGGCACGGGCAAAGACCAGGAAGCCAATCAGTGCATGCCATTCAGTAATACAGAGGTTGTGCCGGTAAAATGCCCATGCTAATTGGCTGGATCTTCCAACAATCAGACATGCTGAAGATCTGGACTGTCTGTGATATTGTACTGTTAGCAGTAACGCTAATTGTTTGTTAGCAGCCACCCCTCCCACAATTTGAGCTGGGTGGCTGTATACTAGTCGCCACATGAACATTTAGGGCTTTTACCCACTAGCTTTTTTTTTTTTAATGCTGCGATATCGCTGCAATTTTTTTCATTGGGACTTTCTAATGTTAAAACCGCATCACACAAACTTGCGATTTTTGTGTGATGCGATTTTAGCATTAGAAAGTCCCAATGAAAAAATCGCAGCAATGTCGCAGCATTAAATAAACGCTAGTGGGTAAAAGCCCTTAGCACGCTTATATTGCAATCTCACCGTCTGCATTCTACCAGGGGCTATGCTGATTGGGCCGCCCTGCGGTTTATCAGATGCTGCATTCTTGGCTTCTTTTTCTGTGAGTTATATAATATCAGACACAGCCCATGAACAAAAGGGGTGTTGTTTCTGGAAACGTAGGCTTTCGTACAGCGCAATCGATTGCCTGACAGTTTTAGACTTAGGAAATAATACCTTGGTATACTGAGCATACTAAAGCCTTACAAGGCCTCGTTTAGAAGAGCGCTGTCCGTGCACATTAGAGGTGCGCACAGAACGAGCTTCTATAGGAACCAGTGGTTTCTTATAGAAGCATTTACATGAATGAATGTTAGACGCGCTAAATTCGTGCACCTAACAAAGATAGGACATGCGACTACAGGTTGCATCTAAGCTCCGTAGTGCGAGAAAAGATAGGACCTGACCTATCTTTGGTGCATGCTTTCCATGGACTCCTATGAGAGCTGGATAACATGCAGCTCGCACCTCACACTGTGTGAATGGGCTAATTACAATAGCTGGAATTCACCCGTTCATACGATCTTTAGTGCAGTATAGCAGCGATCTATACGGCACGCCCACAGCGCTCGTCTGAATGAGCCTTAAACTGATCAAATGATTGCACTGTGACACCCCATAAGGACGAACTAAATAACAAAATAAATGTTAACCAAGTTTATGAGAAAATGTACATAGTAAAAAAATAAAATATTTTATTCCATAAAAAGTGGTATTGTTTGTAAAAATGTTAAAACAATCTACACAAAATGTAATCAATTCTCACGACATGTTATTTAACCCCTTAACGCCACATGGTGTAACTGTACATCCTGGCACTTAGTGCAACTGGCCGTACAGTTAAGGATAGTGCAAGATCAGAAGAGATCCTGCGCTATCCGACAGCGAGAGCAGGCTGTCATTAATAGCTGGGCTCCTCCTGCAACAGTGGGGGTGCATCGGGACAGCGACCCCCACTGCTAACCCCTTCTACATAGATCGCGGCATGTAAAGGCTTCACAGAAGGAGCGCGCTTCCTCTGTGATGTCATCGGACTCTTGCGATATAATCGCGGTGAGCCCGACGGGTTGCCATGGCAACAGGACGCCAGATATAGGCATCCTGCATTGCCAATGCCTATGATCGCTATAACAAGCGATAAGGTATTGCAGGACAGAAGAATGCCTTATCATAGCGATCAAAGCTGCTATTGCACAAGTCCCCTATAGGAGCATAAAAAGTGTAAAAAAAAAGATAAAAATAATGTAAAAAAAAATGGACCATGTCGGGTTCTGCTTGTGCATGGGGTGACCATCATGGATTTTTATTCTGGAAAAGTGGAAAAACCTAAAAAAAATATAAGAATTTGGGTATTGTTGTAATTGTACTGACCTGCAAAAAAAATGTATTGTGTCATTATGGTCTCCGGCACACGGGCGGAAATTCCATGGCGGGATTTCCCGCAGAATTTCCGCCTGTTCCCGCTGCCAAAGAATTGCATTAGATAATGCAATCCTATGCGGACAGCCGTGATTTGTCTGTATGAAAACTTGTGTGGTAATCAAATCACGACATGTCCTGTTTCTATCTGAGCCTCACAGAGGCCCGCATAGAAATGTCACGGCTGATGTGCCGGCTCTGCACTGCACATGTGCGGCTGTGTTCAAGCCGGCACATCGCAGTGCAGAGAGAAAAGACGCTGGACGGGTGAGTATAAGGTCAATACCGGGGCACGGGTCGCATCCCGCTGTAAGAATTCTCCGACCTGGCTGTGTGCAGGCGTGATTAACCCCTTAATGACATGGCCTATTTCGGGCTTAAGGACGCAAGGATTTTTGGCGGATTTTCTTCTCCATTTATCAAGAGTCATAATTTTTTTATTTTTCCATCGACGCGGCGAACTGTAGTTTTTATTGGCGTAATTTTTGGGTACATTTGACAATATTATAAAACTTTTTTTTTTTTTTTTTTATGATAGCAGGGAGAGAAAATGCATCAATTCTGCCATAGTTTTTTTTTTTTTACAGCGTTAATCATGCAGCATAAATAACACAATCCATTTTTTCTGCAGACCGGTACGGTTACAAGGATACCAAAATTCTTACATTTTTTTTAGGCTTTTCCACTTTTCTGCAATAAAAACCCTTTTTTTGGAAATCTTTTTTTCTTCCTAAATCGCTGCATTCAAAGTCCTGTAACTTTTTTATTTTGTGATGTACGGAGCTCTGTGAGGGCTCTTTTTTTGCGAGACGAGCTGTAGTTTTCATTGGTACCATTTTGGGGTACATACGGCTTTTTTGATCACTTTTATTGCGTTTTTAGTGAGGCAAAATGCTAAAAATTAGCATTTTGCCTCAGTTTTTTAGCGTTTTTTTTACGCTTTTTACCGTGCACAGTCAAAAGCATGTGCAACGTATTGTACGCATCATTACGGATGCGACAATACCAAATATGTGAGGGTTTTAATTTTTTTACCTTTTTTTATGCTAATCTGAGAAAAAGGATAAAAAAGGTTTTTTTTTTAACTTTTTTTTCACTTTTTTTACCTTTTTTTTCCTATTCATTTTTTTAATCTTTTTTTTTTACAACATTTGTGTCCCCCCTGGGGGACTTTGACCACAGTACTGCCCATCGCTGTGATAAGGCAGGGCAGGGGTACTGCCCTGCCATGCCTTATCGCTTACACAGCGATCTCAGGCACTGGCAACAGGACACCAGTGTCTGGCGTCCTGTTGCCATGGCGACAGGCTGGGCTCTCGCGGTAACATCTGTGAACTCTTTCCCTGCCGCAATCTACTTAGATCGCGGCAGGGAAGGGATTAACAGCGGGGTGCATCTCCGATGCCCCCCCCCCCCCCGCTGTTGCAGCGGGACGCCAGCTGTGACTGACAGCCGCCTCCTGCTGTGGGATAGCGCGGGATTATATGTGGTCCCGCTGTGGGATAGCGCGGGATCATATGTGATCCCGCGCTATCCCCAGGACATAAGTTTACACCCTGTTGCGGGAAGTACCCCGCTCCCAGTGACGTGCTTTCTCTCCTAGCTATCATAAAAAAATTAATAAAAGTTTTACAACATAGTCTTATGTTCCCAAAAATGGCACCAATAAAAACTACAGTTCGCCATGCAAAAAACAAGCCCTTATATGGCCGTGTTGATGGAAATAAAATAAAAAATGTATGGCTTTTGAAAAATGGAGATGAAAATTTGCCAAAAATCGTTGCATCCTTATGCCCAAAATAGGCCATGTCCTTCAGGAGTTAAACTGCAAGGCCTTGATGAAGGACCCTGAGAGATCTGAAAGCTTGCATAAACATCATGTATTTTTGTAAGGCATTAAAAGGTATCATGTCTACAAGATTACTTGGTTTCTCTTACTGAGAACAATCACACTTTGAGCATTTCTAACACAAGCAGAGCTAGGGACCTTTAACAAATCACTGAATATTTTGCAGCAGCATTCCCACCAAAATCCGCCCTGCTAACTGTGGATTTTGATACGACATTGCTCGCAGAATTCTGCTATTTTCAATTCGGCATGTTAGCAGTACGGATTTTGGTGCTGAATATTCTGCATGAGGTCTTATTCCGCAATGCTGTTGTCAAATATTCCTTCGGGCTTATTCAGACGTGCGTATATTGGCCGGGTTTTCACGGTCAATATACACTGTCCTTTCCACTCACCGACTCTCTGCTTCTCTCCTCCCCTCTGAGCGGTCTGCAATGAGAGTGGGTGGGATGGGGGCGGAGCTAAGCACCCCCCCTCCCTGCCCCTTGTCCATAGCCAGCAATGGGAGTGGGCAGGACAGAATGGAGCTTAGCCCCGCCCATTGCAAACACAGGAGTGGAGGAGAGAGGCAGAGAGCCGGTGAGTGGGAGGGAAGGGGGGACTGCTTAGATGGAAACGTATATCGGCCATCAGTGAAAACACCAGCTGATATACGCTCGTGAGAATAAGCCCTCACTGTGTGAAAAGTCCCCTACACACATTGCGTACAGCATCTGCACTGGTCAATTCAATCACCATGATGAGTCCAGGCATCAGCTGCAATCAACATTTCTCCCCCTGTGTTTTGCAAGGGAGAAATGCTGCATGTAATAACACTTCTTGTCCCACATCAATGTCAAATATCACAGACGAGGAAGGACAGCACACGCTGTTCTTTATTGTGTAAAGAGCCTTTGGGATGTTCAGATAAGGGGATTGGTTTGATGTATAAATCAGATTCATCTGTTATTGATGGATTGCTGCGGCAGAGATCCTAAAAAAGATGCTTGCCTACAGGAATGTGACCTGCACTAAATTAATTGTATTGAAATGTGTTTTGATGACAAATTAACCCATTTGTTTCCTAATGTGCTCCTCCTGCATGCATATACACAACAAAAAAACTTCCGCCAACTTTGAATTATAAAGTTATATGCCCTCAGACATTAGACATAGTAACAAAGTTCATCTTACTTGACTTGTTCTTTGGAGGCGGCTCCATCTGCTGAGCTCCATGTAACAGTAAAAATGACATAAGAGATTCTATACAAATCCTGCAGCCAGACATAAATAGCAAAATAGAGCAGGAACAGTTCTTTAATTTAACATTTTATAAACCAAGAAGTCTGCTGATACCTCGCATTTCAGAAGACTACCAGCAGAAAAACGAGGAGCGATAACCAATTATTGAGACTCCTGATTAAAAAAAGGAATGGTTTGTATTAGTGTCACAGGTGATGGTATCGTGACGCAGATTCAGGATTGGATGCAGCAGAAGGATTGCAAAGCGATACAAAATGTATTTGCGAACAAAGAAATGAAAATGAGTAACATTGTAATAACAAGCAAGCAGTTCAACTTCTACTGTACATTTACCTAATGCGAACTGCAGCTAATTATATCCTAAAATCAATAATACTTCTCGCAAAACAAGAAACAATGCTGGCAAAACTGTATCAATAGGAGTTCAAGGAGCAATTCTGTAGAACAAATATACAATTTATGTGATGTAACGGACAGCTCGTATTTAACCCCTTAGTGACCACTCCATAGTGTTTTTATGTTCTGGCTTGCTGGGCTTAATGCCTCCTGTCCACGGGGAAAATCAGGCCGGCCGCGGATTCTATATGTAGAATCTGGAGCGGGTCCCTCCTGCCCCGCGGACATGATGCCTAAAAATAAGAATAAACTCACCTGCTGCGGGCTGTGCGTGTCTCCCCTTCTTCGCTGACGGATCTTCTTTCTTCGGACCGGCGTATGGGCTCGGCACGCTGGTAGCGTGCCGTGCGTATGTGCCAGGCACATCCGCCGGGCCGCAGAAAGTAGATCCGGCCACGAAGAAGGGAAGAACCGTATCGCCCGGAGCAGGTGAGTTTAATTCTGGTACGGGAGACCCGCACTAAAATGGAGCATGTCCATTTTTTTCCTGCATGCGGATCCGCGTCTGACAGAAAAAAATGACATCCGCAGGTATTTAACTACCTGTGGGTGTCTAATGCATCCCTATGGGGCGCGGATCCGCTTGCGGGAGAAACGCTGCGGATTTAAAGCCCGTGGACATGAGGCCTTAATCCCCAGGGAAGTAAAAACATGCTCCCTGCAGGGATTAAAACCCTGCAAGCTGTGGACGTGACGGTTACTGGAGGTCGCCAACAACCTGGAGCTGTCATCCTGGGCTGCGGAACCCACCCCCCAGGTCACATGATCAGTGGCATTTACTGAATGCCGGCAATCATATGAAAGTCAATAAAAAGTACAAAGTGTTCACCCCCATCCACCGAGATGTACCGCAGCGTTCTGGCCTCCCAGTCCTGACAGCGCCTCCTGCACATGCATGCCTGACGTCATACGTCGGGCACATGCACAGAAGGGCGCGCGGCCCAGGAAATTTTAAATCTCTCTGGCTCCAGGCCAACGTGTAACTGGAAGCAAACAGATATCACCGGGAGCCGCTGTATGTGGTTTCCAGTCACATGATTGCTGCTATCCAATGGATAATAGTGATCATGTAAAGTAAAAAAAAAACTTTAAAAAACAAGAAAAAAAGTTTGTTTCATCTCCCCTCACGGATCATATCTGTGAGGGGAGATGAAATTACGTACTCAAGGCCCCCCGATTTATCCGCAGAACTCACCGCAGCTTCTGCGCATGCACGCACCACCAAAGTAGCGGATGCTTGTGTTAAAGCTGCGGATTGCCAGGGTAATTTAAAATCTCCCTGCCCCTGGCTAACAAACGTAGCCAAGAGCATGGAGATTTCAGGGGCGGGAGGGCGCAGTACGCTGTCCCTGGTCACGTTATCACCGATGTACAATAGAAAATGGCAATCACGTAAAAGTAAAAAGCAGTTAAATCTTTATCTGCAGGCCCTTCCCCAACTTTGGCGCATGTGTCAATCAACAAAATGGTGGATGCAAGCGCAGGAGCTGGGGAGGGCCCGGGAAATTTAAAGTCTCCTTGCTCCTGGCTACTAAAGGTAGCCAAGAGCCTGGAGCACTGACCGAAGGCCGTGGTAAGCGGTCACCAGTCACATGATAGCCATTATTCAATGAAAAATAGCGATTACATAAAAGTTAAAACACACTTAAAATTTAATGCTTCTTTCGGTTTGGGCCCTGTTGTGCATACGGAAATAATGATATGGCCACATTGGGTATGTTTCTGAACACAGGACAAATAGGGGTATCCATTTTGGGGTAAAAGTCTTCATTCATATGTGTGCTGTACAAAAAAAAATGTTTTTAAAATGACACAATTGCCAAAAAAATAAAAATGTTTCTTTTCTGCTTTGCTTAGATTCATTCAAATCTATGGGGTCAAAATATTCAGTACACCCCTAGATGAATGCGTTAAGGGGTCTAGTTTTCAAAATGGGGTCATTTGTGGGGGTTCTCCATTGTTTTGGCTGCTCAAGGGCTCTACAAGTGAGCAATGGGGCCTAAAACGCCTTCAAGCAAAATGTCTGTTCTGAAAACCACTAGCTGCTCCTTTCAGTTTGGGCCCCGTTGTGCATATGGACAGAAGATTAGGGCTACAATGGGTATGTGTCTGAACACAGGACAAACAGGGGTATCTATTTTGGGTTCAAATCCTCATTTTCATGTGCACTAAAATAATCATGTCTTTTAAATGACATATTTGAAAAATTAAATTGCATAAATTCCTGAAAAGAAACTGTGGTGTCGAAATACTCCTGACCCCCCTCAGTGAATACATTAAAATGTGTATTTTTTAAAATGGGTTCCCTTATGGGGGGGATCTATCATTCTGAGACCTATGAGCCTTTGTAATCTTGGCAAGCTTGGTGAAAGAAAACAAAATACTCCTCATAATGTTAATAATCAATGTTAAATTTGTATGTCTCCTAAATAGTTAAAGAAAGTTTTTCCAATGTGCTTCCAGAATACAGTAAACAGATGGAAATATGTATCTCATCAAAAATTTGTACAGTATGTTTGCACATATTTGGGAAAAATATTGAAAATGTGAAAGAATTATAATTTTTTCAAAATTTTCCCAATTTCGACTCTTTTAATAAATAAACACAAATTCTATTGATCTATTTTTACCACTTAAATGAAAACAATGTCAGAATTAGAGATGAGCGAACGTACTCGTAATGAGTACTTACGCACCCGAGTACCGCCATTTTCAAGTACTTCAGTACTCGGGGGGGAGCAGCGGGGAACAGGGGGGAGCCCTCTCTCCCTCTCCCCCCCACTCCACACTGCTACCCCCCGTTCCGCCACGGCGACCCCCGAATCTTTACGCGCGAGTACCGCTGTACTCGAAAATGGCGGTGCTCGGGTGCGTAAGTACTCGTAACGAGTACGTTCGCTCATCTCTAGTCAGAATCACTTGGATATGCAAAACCTTTACGAAGTTATTCTATGTTAAAGTGACACATGTTAGATTTCCAAAATTTGGCCTGGTCATTAAGCCACAAACAGGCTTGGTCACTAAGGAAAAGGGGGGACCTGTTATTTGTATAGCGCCAACTTATTATGTAGTGCTTTCAGGTAATTTGTTTATTAGAAGCTTCCACTCTGACCTCTGTGTTATTGCGGCGCTGACAGAATGCGCCCGCTTAGCTGATCGATCGGGGTCCCGAGCGGTGGACCCCAGCCAATCAACTACTGATGACCTATTCTGATGATAGATCATCAATAGTATTTCACTGGAAAACACTTTTAACATAGGAACTTTGACCTGGCCTTACAGGTAACTCAATGTATCAAACTGAAATGTTATGATTTTACGTCGGTGGGGAGGATGTCACAAATCTAATGACACCAAAATCATCCACCAAAGTTGGATGTAGACTTTTTTATATTAGATATACTGTATAAATGTGAGGTTCTTGGCTTCCATTTTGATCAATTTGTGAGTGACAAAGTGACTCTTTGGATCCTACCCTAACAGACTCACCACTCTCTGGGCCTTGGGGCTTCAAATGAACTAGAGCATGGAGGATCCAAGCTTCTGTTTAATATCAGCATTGGACAAATAGGAAAGAGTGCACAATGGAGAAGGCTGTGCAAGAAAACAAGATAAGGCAGCACCTCCAAAATGAAATACATATATGTAGGTGTACCTCAATCTGCAAAACTGGTATCATACAAACAGGGTATAACAGTACGGTACAAGTGCAAAGAATAAGACAACATTGAATTTATGAGTTTTGAACTTCATTATTATTTTTACTATGCATATAAATTTGAGGACCTTTTTTTAAAATATACGGTATTTAGGCTAACAATACCCAGCTATTTAATCTCTCTAATATTAGTCTCTGTCAGCTCACTTGTCTCAAGCTTTGCAAAAGCTTCCAAAACTCTGTCTTTCCTCTATGTGTCTGTCACAGTGTGCAACGTTACCAGCACTATTTTATGCTAAGCGTGGTATCTTGAGACATGAATTAAAATCTTTTCCTCAATGCCTAATTTCAGTCTCTCACTATTTCATGGCGGTTTCAACTTAACCCCTTAGTGACGAAGCCTGTTTGCGCCTTAGTGACGGAGCCAAATTTTGGAAATCTAACATGTGTCACTTTAACATAGAATAACTCCGTAAAGGTTTTGCATATCCAAGTGATTCTGACATTGTTTTTTCGCCACATATTGTACTTCATTTAGGTGGTAAAAAGAGACCGATATAATTTGTGTATATTTATTAAAAGTGCCAATATTGGAAACATTTTGAAAAAATTGTCATTTTTTCACATTTTCAACTGTAATATCTCAAATATGTCCAAACATACTGTACAAATTTTTGATAGGATATATATTTCCATCTGTCTACTTTATTCTAAATGCACGATTGAAAAACTTTTGTGTATTTTTAAAACCATTTAGATGACGTACAAATTTAACATTACTTTTCGGCATTTTGAGGAACACTTTGTTTTCCTGCACCAAGCCAAGTTTGCGAAGGCTCATGGGTGTCAGAATAATAGATACCCCCCCCAAATGACCCCATTTTAAAAACTACACCTCTTCATATTTTCACTGAGGGGTGTCATGAGTATTTTGTCCCCACAGTTTTTTTTCAGGAATTAATTTAATTTAGAGGAGAAAAAATAAAATTTCATATTTTTGCAAATATGTCATTTTAAATACATATTTTTTTTCCTATAGTGCACATGAAAATGAGGATTTACACCCCAAAATGGATACCCCTGTTTCTCCCGTCTTCAGAAATATGCCCATTGTGGCCCTAATCTTATGTATGGATGCACAACGGGGCCCAAAATGAAAGGAGTAGTCAGAGTCTTTCAGAACATGAATTTCGCTTGAAGGCGTTTTAGGCCCCATAGCACTTTTGTAGAGCTCTTGAGCGGCCAAAACCAGAGAGAACCCCCACAAATGAGACCATTTTGAAAACTACACCCCTTAATGAATTCATCTAGGGGTGTACTGCCCATAAAAATGGGCACATTAAAAAAATCCCCCCCCCCGCACCCTTTTCGGCATTCCCCAAACCTTAGATAAAAGTAATAATGTGAACTGTGTGGTATTTCCAAAGACAGGGGTAATTACGGAGGCTGGTCGGGATGGGCACATGGGGCAATAAAACCGGGTATTCCCCCCCCCTCATGCTTTTTGGGGGGTATTTCGTGACCTCAGCGGCAGGTATGGGGTGTAAAAAGTGGCTCTCCATGAGTCTTCGTAAGCTTGCTGAGGTGCGGCGGTCTCACACAGAGGGCGCTCAACAAGCTGCTCCTGGAACTGCACGAAGGTGAGCGTTCCCAGGGCTTCTTGTAAATTACATATTACAGGTAGCGGTCTGAATAACACCGGGCTCACACTTTTTTTGTTGTTTGTATTTCCCGCACCGTTGCTTAGCGATGACACGGGTACCCGCAGCCCATACCCAATGTAGTTGCGTATGGGCAGCGGGTATATCCGCGACCATGATGCACAATGGGCTCTATGTTGCGGATAGCCGCGGTAAAATAGAACCTGCTGCGTTCTCTTTTCTGCGAGTGGATTACGTAATTCCGACCCACTAATGTGAGCGGAATTGTGTAATCCAATGCGATTGATCTGCATATTACCGCGGATCACAGCATGCGGAATCCGTGATTCCTATCTGGTCATGTGAGACCGACCTATGTTAGATCGCTACCTTTTTACCACGTGACCGGCGACCGATCAACAAGGTCACTGCTCCAGGCTCTCGGCGACCATTGGTCGCTGGGAGTAAGGAGATTTTAAATTTCCTGGGCTCCCCGACTCCTGCACGTGTCCGGTGTTTTGCTGGTGGTCGCATGTGCAGAATCTGGGAAAGTTCACGAAGGAAGATCGTGTCGGGGTTCCAATACGGAGGCCTCCGGTAAAAAGTTTCATCTCCTCTCACCGATCGCATCGGTGAGGGGAGATGAAGCTTCACCTTTTTTTACTTTTACGTGATCGCCATTATCCATTGGATAACGGCGAACACGTGATCAGGAACCGCTCGCGGCGGCCGCCCCCCCCCCATGATATCTCCAGGCTCTCGGCTAAGTTTTGTAGCCAGGAGAAGGGAGACTTTTAAATTACCCTGGCAATCCACGGCTTTTGCGCATGCGTCTGCCATTTTGGCGACGGGCGTGTGCGCAGAAGCTGGGATAAGGTCCGCGGATAAATCTGGGGGCCTTAGGTATGTAATTTCATCTTCCCTCACGGATATGATCCGTTAGGGGAGATGAAAACGTAAGCTTTTTAAACTTTTTTTAACTTTTTAAAACTTTTTTTTTTTAAACTTTTTACACTTTTTTTTAACTTTACATGATCACTGTCATCCATTGGATAACAGTGATCATGTCCCCAGTGACATCCCTCTGCTCCTGGCTACACATGGCAGCCAGGAGCAGAGAGATTTTGGGTCCCAGGAGATCAGGACATCGCCAGAGGACCTGAGGTGAGTATTTTCACTTCCCCTCATGGATCTGATCCATGAGGGGAGGTGAAACTGACACTTTTTGAACTTTTTAAAAACTTTTGGATAGCGGCGATCGCGGGCCCGGGGACCGCTCTCCGCAGTCCCCAGGGACATCTCCTGGTTCCCGGCTACCTTCAGGAGCCGGGAGCCAGGAGATTTTGAATCTGCCGTGGCTCCCGGCCTTTTGCGCATGCGTGTGACGTCATACGTCTGTCGCGCATGCGCAGAAGAGCGCGGCGCCGGGTCCCGGAGGACCCATTCACCGAGGCAGACTTCACGGAAAGCAGGTGAGTACTTTCAGCTGCCCTGATGGATCCGATCCATCAGGGCAGCTGAATATCTAACTTTTTTCACTTTTTTAAAAACGTTATTGCGATCGGCGCTATCCATTGGATAGCGCCGATCGCAATGCCGGGGGGGGGACTGCCCACAGCCCGGAATGACAGCTCCATGCTGTCGGCTATCTGCAGGCACTGACAGCACGGAGCTGTCATGTCCAGAACCTGAGGGGTATTAATCCTAAGAGGACGCATAATTCTACGTCCTCTAGGATTAAAGCCCACTCAGGCAGGACGTAGTTTCCCGATGGGGCTGTCACTAAGGGGTTAAAGAGCTTATCTAGTTTTAAAAAAACATTTTTTTTATACCCCACTAGGGTCCTCTATTCAGGATCCATATCCCTTGGCCTGATTGCAGGGTAGTTACAGAGTTACTTTGTGATTAGCTTATTGTCACAGAGCCTTTCTTACAAATAGACGTAGGAGAACAGAGAACCTCCTTTATCAGGCACCAACTGAAGGCTCCTATTTGTATCCTAAATAGAGATGAGCGAGCGTACTCGCTAAGGCAAATTACTCCAGTGAGTATTGCCTTTTGCGAGTACCTGCCCGCTCGTCTCAAAAGATTTAGGTGTCGGCGTGGGGCACTCACCGCAACTCACCGCTCCCCCCCCGCCAGCACCCAAATCTTTTGAGACGAGCGGGCAAGTACTCGCAAAAGGCAATACTTGCTTGAGTAGTTTGCCTTTGCGAGTACGCTCGCTCATCTCTAATCCTAAATAAATAGTTTTATCTAAGTTTTGCAGGTCTGGATCCTAAGACGCGGCTTTGAGTTTGCACTTTAGACCGGTCTTCTTATTTGGAGCCCTCAATGAAGTAAATTCTTTTTATTTTATACCAATACTTTGATCCTGCTGTTTGACCAGTGGAGTGCTGGTATTTATTACTTTCTTTGTAGTCCTGTATGTTTACAACCAAAGTTGTTTCTCCTTCGGATACCCTATTGATGCTCTACTTTATCAGATGTTCTCAGACACGAGGGGTGCATTTAGTGGCTTTATTGTTTGAAGCAAGTTTGGACTGAGGTGTGACAGCCTGCATATTACAGGCGGAGTCATCATACCGGGTGAGTACCCTCCAGTTTGGAGAATTTTTTATTTTATTCATATTTTAACCTTGGATCACTATCCTTGTTTTAATTCTATTAGGCAATCCACATTGTCCATGGACAGGCGGATGTGTCTGTCAGTTATCACAGATCCAGCTGTGCCGAACACCCTTTATGATAGCACACTGGCAGCAAGGCAGGAAAACAGCTCTAAGGTATGTTGTGCAAGCTCTGAACAATTCTCCAATTTAGACACCCAGAAGTCAAATGGGCCAATACCATGTCTGAGTAGATCCACGTGCAAGCTGACATACTCTTGGACCAATATGGATAAGTGATGTCTGTCCTACTCTGTGCTTTTTCTGCAGGCTGCGATGGGCTGAAAAAACTATGCCACACCTCTGTTAGTCTTCCACCGCCACTGGCGGTAGTGCATTCGCCATGGCAGCAACTAACAGAATGGTATTTAACAAGGAGAAATGCAAAGTCCTACATCTGGGCAATAAAAATAAAAAAATAGCACCTACAGAATGGGAGAAATTGAGCTAAGCAGCAGCACATGTAAAAAAGACTGAACCTGAGTCAACAGTATGATGCAGTAGCAAAAAAGGCAAGCACAGATCTTGGATATATCATGTGCGGTAATTATTACCCTCTACTCTTCCTTGGTCAGACCTCATCTAAAATACTGTGTCCATTCTGGGCACCCCAATTTAAAAAAGACATCAACAAACTTAAAGGATTTAAGAATGTTTAGCTTTCCAAAAAGAAGGCTGAGAAAAGACTTAATAGTGGTCTACAACTATGTGAAGGGCTGTCACAGTGCAGAGGGATCAGCCCTATTTTCATTGGCACAAGGCAAGACTAGAAGCAATGGGATAAAACTAAAAGGGAGGAAACAAATTCGATATTAGAAAAAACTTTCTGACAGTGAGGGTGATCAATGAGTTGAACAGATTGCCACAGGACGTGGTGAGTTCTCCCTCAATGGAAGCCTTCAAACAGAGGCTGGACAATGTCTGGGATGATTTAGTGAATCCTGCATTGAGCAGGGAGTTAGACCCGATTACCCTGGAGGTCGTTTCCAACTCTACCATTCCATAATTCTATGACAAGGATGAATGTTACACAACTCTTAGGGGTACCATGAAATGTGGACCACCACTTTCGATTTCATGCCCAACTTGCATGACATTGATCCAGAGTGCAGGATCAATGCAAGGATATGTAACAACCCTAGAAATGCTTGCTGGATCACATATCCATGGTCAGGTGCACCCTTCTACTGACAGCATTCTTTAATGCCAGGGACATGTTATCATTCACATGGGGGTGTAAGGCAAGGCCAAGAAATTATAGCTGAGCATCTGGTATTGTGGGTTAGCATGGGACATCATGTTGCGGAAGGCTTTTTTGTGCACCAGATTTCCATTGCAGACTCTGTCCTTCTGAATGGTTGGGGTGGTATTTTTTTTCATGTTCCCAAAGCTGGGGGGTCGAGGGCCGGTTGCTGACCTGGGATATACTGGAATATGGGATAGATGTCAATGTTGGTGAAGGCGGTAGTAATGGTGTCGACTCAGCTTCTGCTCTACGTTTCCCACTCCTGGCTCTGAAGCCTGCAGCCTGATTGTCAATTATGGAGGAGAGGCCTGAATTAGACATGCTCATTCCCCTACACAAAACTTCTGCTCAGAGGCTATTGCATAAACAGGTAGGGAGATAGAAGAAGAGGCAGTGGGAGCAGGAGAAGGATGAGGCTGACTCTTTGCCCTTTGGCCCAGGTGGGCACTCCAAAGCAGTAGGTGGTAGGAGATCATATGACTGTTCATACATGTTGTGCTAAGGTTGTTTATGAGCTTTACGTGTTTTAAACACTTACTGCAGATCTTACAGATGACCAATCGTCTGTCATCACATGTGGTTTCAAAGACTTCCCAGGCTGCACAAGCCCTGTGGCCAGATGTAGCTGCAGACCTGATGCTACTGCTGCTACAACTAGTAGTAGCTGAGGGTGGTGGCACTGCTCCTTTAATCTTTTGCAACACCATACTCATTGCCTTGAAAGGGTGCTGCCCACAATATACACCTCTTTCTCCCCATCGGTGAGCTCCTAACATGACTCTGCCAGTCTGTCCATGTTGGGTCCAAAACCTCATCACCCTCCATAATTGAATTCCCCACACCCTACTGCTAGTTGCGTAAAGGCTGCAAATAGTTTGTATTGGTGACTTTGAACAATGTCTGAGGCCACAAACAGAGACCTGCAATGTTCCCCATTCCAAAGCGTATTTTGACTGTCTGCTTTGCAGCTGTATACGCTGACAGCAGCAGAAATATACCATCTCCCAATATGCAGACCATGTTTCCTATAGGCATATAAATGTGGTGCAGCAACTTTCTCTGCTCCTTCTAATAGAACCCCATGTAAGTTCTTTGCTGGTATACAAGTTTTAACACACAGCAGTAATATATCCTCTTTAGAATATCTGTCCCTATTAGCAGCAGACCATGTGTTATATAGGCATATAAACATGATGTAGCTTCTCTGTCTTGTGCTAAACTATAAAATGGCCGCTGGTTACACTGTTCCTATGCTATATGTGACTAGGTCATGTGATTCAGGTGTCCAATGAAACTGCTGCTCGTATGCAAGATGGAGGACACATTTGGTGACTTCAGCAAGGCGCCCTGCCCTTCACGCTTACCTCTGCAGCAAGCATTATACTAAATACTATTTTCCAGACATTTTCGCCAAAAATCGGTTTGGACTAACTCGACTTGATCTTGCAAAATCAGGATGATTTTATCGCCTGGCAGATCAGGATGACCAACACAAGTAATAATGCGCAATGACAAACAATGCATAACACAACATAGCATAACTCTGTATAACCTGTCTCAGTTAACTTAACTGGAATATTTGCAATCCATCATGCAGTAGGGCTGGGTCCACACGGGGCGGATTTGCAGCCGAAATTCTGTCTGGAATTTCGCTGCGGCAAATCTGCCTGCGGCCGCTAATCCCAGGATTAGCCAACCATGTGGATGTGGCTAAGTGCTGTGGGTTTTAAAGCAGTCCTTTCCCCGCGGAAATTCTCGCGGATTTTCACTGCTGCCAAACCACGAGATTTCCGTCCGGATTCCGCCCTGTGGGAACCTAGCCTAAGAATGTCATGCTCAGACATGTAAAGTACTTGGTAAGGTGGTGCGGAGATACATATTACTCTGCACTTCCAGTAAAGAAGGAGTGAAACATTACATTGTATCTGAGACCTGTCTGTTTCCAGTCCTCACCTTACATCCTGCACATGAGTCTTGGGGAACACAGTCCACACCATCGAACACCAGGACCTGGCCGTGCAACAATCAGCATCGCTGTCACTAAGCGGCATTTACATTGATCAATCAAGCTACAAATACCAATTATTTTTATAGCATCCCACTGATGCTCAACAATAAACGTTAGTTTCATCGATGACCTTTTCCTTATTAGCACTAATTATTCGGATTGCTCAGAAATGAGTGAATCATAGCGATAATTGACAAGTATAAATGTGCCTCTAATGGGGCTGTATTCAGACATACTGCCTTGGGTGTGAGCTGTAAACAGCCCTGATGATTGATGCAATGATGGAACAAGAACTGTATTGGTTTTGCATAGTTGTTTACTATCATTCTGTTTATTGTACAGAATAGTATTATAAACATGTTAATTCATTATAGGCTTCCTCTGTATATTAGGATTATGTTTCAGCTGTACTGTGTCATTTATTGTTACGTGTTTACAAGAATTCTTAACACTTGTTTAACTGAAATAGTGAGTTATATGCCACAGATGGAAGGGTTCCTCATGCTGTTCAGGAGACTGGTGACCTTTCTACCTGGGATTGTCTACACATGAAGAGTAGAAGTGAACAAAGCATTCTGTACTCTCCAGTACTTTGCAGCTGGCATATTGCATTGCAATAATATATAATGTAAGATTCTAGTGTTTTTGGCTCCTACATAGGAAATGAAAATAGAAATAGCAAAGACTTTGGGCTGTTTTGTGCAATCCAATTCCATCACAAAGCAGTTTCATTGCAGGCACTGTCCCTGGCTGTCAGCATGCATGTCTTTACATGCTCTTTTCTTTTTCGGTGTATCTTGCCATGCTCAAGCACATGTCTCCATATTACTCATTTCATCTGAATGCTAATATAAGCAGAGTGGCAATTCTGGTTTTCTATTTCATGCTTTTCTTGCTTCTGACTATACTAGTCTTCATTGACTTGATCTCTAGTCTTTGGCATTGCTTTATATTTGACAGCTAATAGCCCTGAGAGAGGATAGCCCAGGGCTGAACCTCTGAGCATCTTTGCATGGAGGCCAATTACTTCCAAACTATCAGGAGTCCATGGTACAAATCTAGGAAGTCATTAGATTCCTGCCCCAGGTAAGCTCCTCTAAAGCCACTTTTATAGAATCAGCCCACTGGCTACTTATGGTTGTTAAGGAATATGCTGACTATAAGTGTAATGATATATTTCCCTAGTGCATGACAATAGCCTTCGCTTTATTCATTATTTTTTAGAGAATTGCACAAATAATTTATTTATCAAACAAAAAAAAAAGCAAATAAAATTGGTAAATTAAGACGGGACTAAAATTAAAGCTAATCAGAGACTGTAAGATGACCCATTACAAAGTTGGTAATTTCTGCTTATATATACCATGCAAAGTGTTTTGTGTTTAAATTTCTGCAGTATCTTTTTGAGGACAATAGATGGCGCTAGTGTTTTATGTTTACCATCAGAACTCGTTGCAGACATTTTATTGATTGTAACTCAGAGCTTATAATGGTGCTTAGAAATGTGATTTTATAATAGCAGGGAATTAGAACATATCTAATTATCGCTATCAAATGGGCTTGGTCCATTGAAAACTTAATCAGTACAATTCACAATACAGGTAATATGGATACAGGGTTTTATAGAAGCGTTGCTATCAACATTACAGTTTAATGGAATATTGTGCACTATATTCTTTTTATTGAATGGCATAATTTATATTTATACATTCACGTTGTGCAATTAACTGTAATGGAAGAATACGATTAGAGATGTATGTTGCCACAATTATATGCAAAGAAGAAAAAATAATTGTGAATTTTGTTGGCTAAAACTATTGTTTCTTAACATTCTAGCATATATAAATATACTGAGAAAAATAGAATGTGAGGGAAAAAATGTAAGCAAATTTTGCATTAGAACTAAGAGAAATCATATAAAGCACAGTCATAAACCACAGGCTTTACAACGTACATATGTTTCAGGATTATCAGCATTCAATATTGTCTGTACCTTCAATTAAAGGGGTTTCCAGGGAGAATACTATTGATAACCTATCCTCAGGAAAGGGCATCAATAGTTGATTGGCTGGGGTCTGTTGTTCAGGACCCCGCCTGATCAGCTGATTGTGCGCCCGCTAAGAGTGCCGCAATTACACAGGGGTAAGAGCAGAAGCAGCAGAACCTTTCCTGTCGACCTCTGTGTAGTGGCCGGCACGGCATTGCTTTCATTGAAATCAACGCAAACTACGGCTGCAGTTACAAGCCTCGGCCACTACACAGAGGTCAGAGCAGAGAGTTCTGCTGCTTCCGCTCTGACCTCTGTGTAATTGCGGTGCTGTCAGCGGGCGCACAATCAGCTGATTGTTCAGACTCCAGCTTATTAACTATTGATGACCTATCCTGAGGATAGGTCATCAATAGTATTCTCACTGGGAAACCCCGTTAATTAGGAAATATAAATAACTAGATATTATTAATTATACTTATATAATAAAGGAGGACTATTCTTTTTTAAGTTAATTCTGTTCAGATTAATTTCTCTAGAAGTTTAGCTACTTTAAGGCTTTCTACCATTACTTAAAATTGCTCCACAGCCACCCTGTCCTTCCTGATTGCTGCTGGCCAGGACACGTGACAATCACTGGCTATAGAAGGTCACTGCTGCGGCCAGTGATTGGCTACAGTAGTTGCAGGTCCTGGTCAGCAGCAACCAGGAGCTACAGAGTGGCTGTGGAGCAATTTTAAGTAATGGGTGAAGCCTTTAATTGGAGATCTTTGCTTGTGCATAGTACTTCTCAGCCAAGCTGAATGTTGAGTGTCCCATAACAGTGTCCCCTATAAGACCATTTATGGAGCACTAAATAGCAGTATAAGGAGTCCCATGCAGTAACTTACTACAGAGCTGTAGAGGTTCCATTGGGTTCTCTGTTGAGTGCCACATGCAATGTTTCTCAGAGAGAAAAAGAAGAATCTCTGTGTGCCTCCAGATGAAATTAGCAGTATACAGAAGTACAATAAGGTCCCATGTAACTCTATGGCTCCCTACAAACTGATTCATAATACAGCTATGTAAATGAAGTCATCTATGTAAATCCGCCACTGAGTCGTTAGAGAAGCCCTAGTAAACACCCATTAGAGCCATTAATAGGTAAGTGATAGTTAGTGTCCCCTCTTAAGAGACAGACAATTCACCTCAGTACCCTCATAATTACAATTTTGACTTCTTCAGCAATAATTTTCTGCGATAAGCCATTTTTCAACTGAATACAGTACAAGAATTTGAAGTGGGTACAAGTAAGCCCAGAAGACGAAACCCATAACCAATTGCTCTAAGGGGTCCTTGGCACAAAAAATAGATCTGTATCTCTGGTCCTGGTTCATGCCTATTCCACTGTGCCATCTTTTACAGGATAGAAGATTGGTTTGACTCCTGTAGTTGGGATTGGAGGGTTTACTAAACAATGTAAGGAACACATTTAAGCCATTGAAAAGAATGGATGGATCCATTTTCATTGACTCTAAAGCAACTCAGGGACAGCTTCTATCTACACCAAATGTATTGTAATAAGGGTAGCAGGGGAAGTAAAAGACAGATTCCAAGATCATGACGGCACTATAATGATTGCTAATTGCAGCCAAGATCCTGTTGTTTCCACTTACGTTGGGTTCATGCATACCTGAAATGCTGCAGATTTTCCATTCGGATTTGTGCGTGGAAAATCTGCAGCAATGTACAATAGTAGGTGCGAGGATGAGATTTGAACACATTTTTAGGTAGAAGAATTGAATGTGGTGCGGACTTTTAAATCTCAAGAATGTCAATTTCTCCTGAGGATTCTCACTGCAGTTTTCACCCCTTCCACTCCTACTGAAGTAATACTATTTTCAAGAATGGCTACATATGGGAGAGCTCTACTAAAAGGCAAAATTTAGAAATAGACTAAACATGTGTTTTATGATTAAGAGTTTGATCAAGTTTAGAAAAAAAACATTCCTTTATATTTTTTTCTCTATAAGATAATCTGTGAAGAACCTTTACAAAAAGCATCTGTCCTGCTCATATCACCCAAGCAACCTATTAATGTAGAGGGACATTGTGGACTTACTACTAGGTTTCTTATAGATAACTAATTAATAGGGGCTCAGCAGGGGGACACTTTGTGATCTACTTATTGTCAGGACGACAGTTGTCTAAATGACTGCATGAGCGCTGACGTCACCGCTAAGGTTGTTGCCACTCGTGCAGAGCGTTTAGACAGGAAGATCACCACTGACATTCTATGTGAAGCGCTGAGCTGGGAGCGTTTACATGCAATGAGAAGCCTGTATTTCAGCAATGATTTTCATGCTGGTTGAAAGTGAGAAACCAGTGAACTGTAAATGAATAGTACACGATAGCTGTGCATTTAGACGCAACGATTATCGTGCAAGTGGCCCTAAAGGGACTCTTCTAATGACTAAAGATTATTCAAAGCAGAGAAGCCCTTTACCCTTTCCAATCCACTTTTGGATTGAGGATTTCCTAGGGGGCTTGCTGTTTCTGCCATTATACAGCAACGCCATCTGCTGGCTAAAGCCAGTAACCACATCATGCCAAACGGAGCAGCACAGGCAGCGGAGTGGCCCTCAGAATACAGTGAGCATACCCTGTCTGACGTCTTCCAACATTGGAGGTATACAGGCTTCAGTGATTATGTCGGAACTAGAGATGAGCGAACGTACTCGTAATGAGTACTTACGCACCCGAGTACTGCCATTTTCGAGTACTTCAGTACTCGCGCGTAAAGATTCGGGGGGCGCCGTGGGGCGGGGAGAGGCGCGGCGGTGCGGGGGGGAGCAGCGGGGAACAGGGGGGAGCCCTCTCTCTCTCCCTCTCCCCCCCACTCCCCACTGCTACCCCCCGTGCCGCCACGGCGCCCCCCGAATCTTTACGCGCGAGTACTGCTGTACTCGAAAATGGCGGTGCTCGGGTGCGTATGAACTCGTAACGAGTACGTTCGCTCATCTCTAGTCGGAACATAAGGGGTAATGGAGTAATAAGTAAGAATAAACTTTATTTCTTTCACTATTTTGAAACTGGTATACCTCCAAGGAAGTGTTTCAGGGATGCTTTTTAAAGCGGTATTCTGTGCATTTAACCCCTTTTAGTACTGATGATCTATCCTCATCGACCTGATCTCAGCCCCCCGCACTCACTGCAGTGGGGACGGTTATCATCATTGGGATTGGAGCTGAAAGTGTAATAAAAGATTTCGTTCCCATTGAAATCAATGAGAGCTATACCTTCTATAGCACTTCCGGCTCCAAGCCCAATGCGGACGGAGCCACCAACATCCGGTCTTCTGTAGTTGAATGTGAGGGCTGAGATCACGTCATCATTGTGGGTCCCGAGCAGCGGATTCCTGCCAATCAACGACTGATAACTGAAGATAGGTCATCAGTAATGAAAGGGGCTAAATGCCTGGAATTCCCTTTAACATCAATATATAACAGCGGTCGGTCCCATTACCGAAGCAACTGGTTACAATAATATCAATAAAATATAACGCAAAGTAAAGATTGCACTATGAACCCATTACATGCCCACACATGCCACCTCCCCAGCTTATGCCATCTGTTCCATGCCACTGCACACAATTTTGCCCTTTATAAATAATCTTTCTTTTCTGATTTGCACTAAAGTAGTCAAAACAGTGTCTGAATATGATAAAGCGCTTGCAGATTTACAGTATTAAGCAACGTGAATAAACAAGCTGATATGTTTCTCTGCCATGCTTGAATTTCTCAGTCAGACCGGCGTGTATTTGCTAGAAGGTCACTCGCTCTATGAAGATGTTTTGCTTTCTCTACCTCAGCAGCTTGTATTTTTTTCAAGAAGACCTTTCGAGAAAGAGAAAGGGAATGTTAGTCAGGAGGTGAACAGAATTTTAAAATATCTTCCTGATGGATTCCTGTTGTCACTGTTCTGTGTGTCTGAAGCTAGTGACTCTGCTTGTCATACCATCAGCTAACACTTCTTTTTCACCTTTAAAGTTGCCTTGCTCTGTATTCCCAATACTGTGTTTGCTTTGCAGCTGGTAGGCTTGTCGCTTCGGATTTATTCTAAAAGGCTGGAGTAAAAAAAAAAAAAAAAAGAAAACATTTATTAGGTAGTTAAGAACCTTTTAGAAAATTAGTATTCATAAAGTGCTTTCATTTTGAGACAGAATCCAATAAATGTCTGACTTACTGTAAAGCTTTGATATCTCGGGCACGCTGCCACTTATGTTATATGTAATCTTAAAATGTATTTCAGGCCTGCTACAAGATGAATGTAAATTAGATTTGTACCTTTATAGGCTTGATTTGCTGATGCGGCAATACATTAAAGTTAGTGATAAATGAAGTGTGATAAATATGTTTATATGCGGATATTACATTTGTAAGAATATAGATACATTGTAGACAGATTATGATCTTCACGGCACAGTGAGAGGATATCACTGCACCATGGAACTGGAAGATCAGCTGTGACTATGTTAGATTTCTCCCAATTTGTAAGAAATCGTGTTTTATTGCTTCTAATTAAACCTTGTAATAAATGAGCAAATGCTGTAATAGCAAGAAGATAAATAACTAAATAGGCCACAGGAAAAAGAGCTTTATTCTTAAAATTAAAGGGATAGTACTCTTTCAGCAATTATTTTCGTAGGGTCCTTTGACAGTAAGCTGATCATAGGGTGTTCTGTTAATAGGACCCCCACTGATCAGATGTAATCTGCGGGGGAACCCACCAGCAAGTGTTCAGTGCAGCTGTATCATAGGGAATATGAAGCATTACACAGTGTCCATTCAGATGAATAGACTGTTGCTGTAATGCTCTGGCTAATAGATGGACGACCCCTCTCTTCTATTAATAATACCCTAAGTGACTATTTGAAAATGGAATTTCTAAAGCAGACAGCCCCTTTAAATTAAAGGTATTGTATAAATGTGTTCATTGAAATTGCAATAAAATGTTTTAGCCTTGTCCACAATACAACATTTTCCATTACATTCTTCAGATTCCTTCCAAATATATATTTTCCTCTTTTGCTGATAGCAGACTAAATGACAGCAGGGGACAGAGGTGTAACTTGAAGCTCCCGGGCCCCGATGTAAAACCTGTAACAGGGCCCCCAACTATAATGCTTTATTCATAGTACTGGGCTCCCTATATGGAGAAGAGAGGTCTTATGGGCCCCCTAAGGCTCCTGGGCCCGGGTGCAACCGCATCCCCTGCATCCTCTATAGTTATGCCCCTGGCAGGAGAGATTGAAGGACACAGGGGCGACATTAGAAATATGGATTGCAATGTACATGTATCATTTAACCCTGTATTTATCCCTTGATGTTTTTTTCTTCCTGTTTTGTAATGAGATCAAGAAATACTGGGACTAAAGCTGGCAATATTCATGAGGCAGCTATCCCTCCCGACTCCAAGAAGTAAGTGAATCATTTGTAGCACTGAGCTTTAGTACTTAAAGCGACCCTATGGGGAAAAATTCTGTTTTGGGATTGGAAGGGGAGTATATTACCTGCAGTTGTTCTTTACGTGCCATCTCTCCAATCTGCAGTTCCAGGTCCTGTTTTTGGACCTTTCTAGATGGTCGATGCAATCTTCAGACTGCCTAATCTCTGGAAGTATTAGACTACCAATGCATGATACCTGCTCTCTGATTGACAGAGCTTATAACATTATCAGCATTGGCCAATCAGTGAGCAGTGCACAGTGTAGGGAAATAGGTAGTTAGAAAATTGCAGCAGCCATCTTGTATGGCTGAAAATGAAGTCTAAAACTAGGGGATCAAAAGGGTGTAAGAGAAGAACTACAGGTAATATACCACCTCCCCCTCCTGTCCTCGGTCAGAATTTTGACCTGAAACTGCAAAATCGCTCTAAAATAAAGTAGATCTTTGTCTTTTGTCTTACCTAGGTAGCAAGGTAATATGAACAAGGGAGTTTGCAAAAAGGGTGCAAATACTTAAATTGCCTTATTTCCTCTAAGGTTGCTCTCACACAGGACGCCTTGCACCGCAATTAGCGCGGTGACCCACGGTACAATGCCACCATTGATTTAAATAGGGCCTCACAGACCTGCCCTCAAACATGGCGTTTCTAATGCTGCTTTATTTTCACACATTTTAAATTTTTAGCGCACCTCATCATCACCCATCACAGTGATGGGGTGCATTAAAAATGCTGTGATGCATTGTAACATGCGTTCGAAAACACCGTGTGAAATCGCAGTAAAATGCTGCGGTTTGGCACAAAGTTTTCTGAACGTATGTTTGAGAGCAAAGGCTTCATCCATATGATCAAAGTGCAGCTTAGTGCAAGAGCCCTATATATGGCACCCAATCAGTATTAGGGGAAAGCATAGAAACCTTTCCCCAAAAAGCCTTTAAGAATAGTTGTCTGAATTCCCCTGTTGAAGTCTGATCATTTGAGATGAGCGAGCACCAAAATGCTCGAGTGCTCGTTACTCGAGTCGAACTTTCAGTGATGCTCGAGAGTTCGTTTCGAGTAACGAACCCCATTGAAGTCAATGGGCGACTCGAGCATTTTTGTATATGACTGGTGCTCCGCTAAGGTTTTCATTTGTGAAAATCTTAGCAAATCACCAAAGTCATGTAAAAAACACAGAAATGGATAGGGCAGGCGAGGAGCAACATGCAGGGCTGCATTTCGGGCTCCGAGGTCTCACTATTAAGCCACAATAGGGGCAAGAGTGAGACCCCCCCCCCCGCACAGTCAGCATAAAGATCGTTCTCCTCTGCCACAGCTGTAACAGCTGTGGCAGAGAAGAACGATGTTAGCCCATTGAATTCAATGGAGCCGGCAATACAGCCGGCTCCATTGAAAGCAATGGGCTGCCGGCGAGCGCGGGATGAATTGTCGGGAAGGGCTTAAAAATATAAGCCCTTCCCTGAAAATCATCCAAAACTGTGTAAAAAAAAAAATATATATATATATACTCACCTTGTCCCGGCAGACGGAGTTCAGCTGCGGCCGGCAG